>NC_031984.2:31947411-32561578 GCF_001858045.2 Oreochromis niloticus
TGTAAAGCTAGGTCATCTTACCATTTATGGATTCTGTGGTTTCTCTTCAGCACCAGTGTAACTCATTTATAAAATTAAATTAATCCTAAAGGCTGCAATACAACAGCATTCATTACTAATGCAAAACAAATTACTAATATAACTCATAATCTAGATATAGAAAGCCTGTATAAATCTATGTTCTTTTGCAAGAAGTCGTGTTCAGAGTTTAACAGCCTGTTGTTGAAAATTCAAAATATTTTAACAGGTTATGATATAAAATGGTAAATGCCTTAATCAACATTATCAATACATAATCAACATTTACATTAAATGTGGCACTTTGTCAGTTCTGTTTATCATTGTAATGAATTATGGTACGCATTTTCTCTTCTCGTTTTACAAAGTATGGTCCGGTAAAGAAGGTAATAAAAGAAGTATTGAAGCTGCTTTCCATACCATGTGGAGAGTTCAAACAGCTCCTATTATCACTGTCACACAGAAACATCTGGGTCACTTTAATCAGTTACAAACATTATTTATAAAAAAAAAAATAAAAAAATAAAATGAACTTATCAAAAAAGGACTGTTGGAAAATATCCAAAATCTTGGATGTGAGTGTTCTTGGTTCCTCTTACAAGACCTCTGTAGAGGCTCTTTGAGGCTCTTTGAGCCTAAAAAGATGTTTTACACAATATTGTTACCCACCTTCATTAAAATGACACTAACTCTCAGTAAATTTGGAGGTGAATGCAGAAATATTTAATTTAGTATCCCTCAAACCACACTCTGTGCAGTTAAGAAAACACGGAGTAATTATACTAGTATAAATACACACATAAAACCATTAAGACCCAAATAAGGCACAGCAAAATATAGTAAAGAATGCCTCCTGAGGCCCTCAATTAAAAATTGATGTTATGCTCAAACAAGCTCTTGGCTGTATCCACTGAATATTTCATAAACAGTCTGACTTTCCCTTTTTGCTTTGGCACCATTATGCTGGCTTGAGTATGTAGGACAGGAAGCCACTCACAACTACTTCCTGTCTGATAATGCAGATCTCTGGAAGACCTGGAGGAAACCCCACCAGGAGAAACAGGGGCGAGGGAAAAGAGGAGGTGGGGATCAAGCTCGGTAGAAGAAGTTGTCACATAGAAAAGACTAAATTTAAGTTATTGAGAATGACACTGAAACAAGATGGGAACTGTCATGGACTTGTTTAATGAAATCGAAAAAGATAAAAAGCTGAGAAAGAGCATATAGATGGGAGAGGAGAACGGGAGAGGGATGATAGGCAGCTTGAGAGAAAAAGAGTAGGAGACAGCAGGGAAACGTACAAAGATAGCACGGCAGCAATTGTGTCGTAGGATCCAAGGACTTGTTTTGTCTTCATGAGAATCAGAGAGGAGGAGGAGGCAGCCAGGAGCTACATGTGTATGTATGAAAGAGAGTGAAAGACAGGGAAGAAGTGTGTGATGCCTGGTGTGTGTATACATGTGTGCGTGGCAGAGGGTGGAGGGGACTCCGGGGAGAAAGAACCTCGACTCAACCTCCAAAATCCCTTTCATATGCGATTGGGGCCGTGCCTCTGTCTCCTTGTTATCTCCACACACAGGCCGGGTATCGCTTTCTCTGTGCTGGCCGACTCTGTAACTGACACCAAGTGTCTGCAGCACAACTTTGGCCGGCTTTTCTCAGCCTGCTTCTCCCTGCTTAAAACTGATTTGAATAAGGATGAGAAGTGAATAGCTCAAATAATGCTGTGTCTCACTGCTATTTTTGACCTGGCATACATGTAAGCATTTGAATAACACTGCCATGTACAAAGCCCTTAATTTGAATGAAAATAGAACAAAAGGCTCAGCTGCGACTTTTTAGAGGGCTGAACCACCAGTTTTGACACAGAGTGAAAATATACAAAATTCAAAGCACAACTTTATTGGAAGAATGAAATGCACTATAAACTACATGGCAGACGATTCTACAGGAAAGCACCTAAGGTAATGAAGACTGCTAGATAAATTTAAATTGCACTTATTAGTAAAAGTGAAAGGACACTTTTTTCCTCTTTCCTCTGTGTGTGTATATAGACACATTTTTCTTATATTCTTACACGTATATATATTTGAGATTTATTTATGTTGTATTAATCCAATGGCAAGTTAATGCCAAAAAGTCATTCTGATGTGCACCAACTGGTATATGTTCTGAATGACAATAAAATAGTTATCCTCTTCCATTCAACAACACCTTCAACAACTCAGAGCCTTCTTGCTATGAGATGGTAGTATTCAACTGAATTAAACTAAGTTTTATGCTTCCAGATCACAACAGTCACTCTGTGGTGCTAAATGAATAGAGAATAAACCAAAGACAATTAGATGTTCCCCTATGAGCAAGCACTTGGTGGCAGTAGGAAGGAAAACATCCTTTTTTACAGGAAGAAACCTCCAGCAGAGCCAGGCTCAGGTAGGAGCAACCATCTGCTATGAACGGTTATGAATGGGAGCAGGGAGGCAGGACAAAAGCTACATTTTGGAAGAGGGCCAGAGATTAATAATAAGTAATAATGAAATCCAGAGTGGTTTACAAAGATATATAGTGAGTGAAAAGAACTTAGTGAAGAAGAAACACTGAGTGCATCATTGTAAGCACCCAACAGCCTTGGTCTATTCCATCATAACTAAAGGAGGGTTCAGGGTAAACTAATCCAGCCCTAACTATGTGCTTTATCAAAAAGGAAAGTTTTAAGTCTAATCTTAACAGTAGAGAGGGTGTCTGTCTCCTGAATCCAAACCCAGAGCTGTTTCCACCGAACAATGGCCTGAAAACTGAAGCCTCTGTCTCCCATTCTACTTTTAGTGTCATGAACTGGGATGTGTGGCAGCAGCGGGTGGACTTAGAATGCAGGACTCATGACAGACAGAAGTAAATTTGAAATTACAGTGTTTATTTGTGCTGGCAAAACAGCAAAGACAACAAAAACAAAGCCAGGCTGGAACAAACCAGAGGCAAAAAAGACTGACACAAATTACACACACCATGACAATATATACACAGCAGGAGATTATGGTAGAGTGAACACACCTGGGAACACAGCCGAACAGAATCTGATGAGACAGGGAAACAAAAACTGAACGTTATGCACACAGGATGAGGGACTGTCAGAATAAAACAGGAAGTCAGTAGGACTGAGACCCAGACTAAAACATATGAACCTGAGATAAATAGACAAGGAGACATGACTGACTGGGGAGACCAAAGGATGAAACAATGAGAGATAATAAGAGGAAAAGGAAGTGAAAAACACAGGGAAAAGGTCTTAAGACATTAACTAGGCAAGACAGGGAAACTAGACAACCACAGAAACAAGACTGATTACCACATAAGACGCTGAAGACAGGTCAGAGAGACGAGACTGGGACTGACTGGACATAAAAAGGTAACTAATGCAATAAACCAAGAACTTAAAATATAAATAACAAAACTATGAAGCTCTAGGAACTACTAAACTCAAGGCAAATACAGAGCTAGAAGATAAATATGTCTTAAATCTAAAAGAATAAATCAGAAGTCCAAAAACAAAACTCAGAATAAAAGCTCAGAGACCTAGGACTACCACTTTTAGAAACTCTAGGAACCACAAGTAATCCAGCAATCTGAGAGTAAAGTGCTCTTTTTGGGTGATATGATACTGTGAGGACTTTAAGAAGCTGATTCACAACTATCTAAAATGTCAATCAATTTTTATCATCAATTGGTTCAAAATCATCCTTATTTTTCTTACACTGGGTCTTGGTGCAGGCCCTTGATTCATGTCTGTCTGAAACTAGCCACTCGTCCTTTAACTCAGCCTTTTCCTACTGGTTTGCGCCTCACACACAAAACATTTCTTTACGAGGGGCTGTTTAAAGGGAAGCTCTGCCCTGAAGCTGATTTTCCTGAAAGGGCACACCTGTGTGTGCCTGAAATCAAAGCATCATGACATGTCACCAGTGATGGGAGGTCAACCTTCTAACTAATATCTAAGTCACATCTGTGACACAATACACTTTTATTCAGGCTCCTTTGGCAACCTAATGAAGATCCTGAAATGCTGTGTTGTAATATATTGAATGCTATGTTTGCTTTGCTCCTTAGATATTACCATGAATTAGTTTTAACTTTACAGGTTTGCAACTGTGAGCCAAAATAAAATATTGCTTAAAGCTCACTGTTTGTAATTTGAGCTGTTTGAAAGAGCTCAAGGCTTTGTTTACAGAACATGTGCTCGCCAAGATAACGACTGGAGGTTTTTATTACTGCCACCACTCTTTATTTTTTTATCCTTATTTCAGAGAGACGATGTTTTGTCCTTTGCTGAGCTCTAGACACCACATAAAAGTCAGTAAGAGGTGCAAATTCAGACTCATAACTGGCTCATCACACTCTGTGTGTTTAAAGACTGTCTCTCCATCCACCCCCTGCTGGGTTGTACACCTACCTGTGTAGACACAAGTCTAGGCTTAACAATTCTTGTTTTGGCTCATTGCTTTAAGCTACATTCAAGTCAATTCAGTTTTATTTATACAGCACCAAATCAAAACAACAGTCGCCTCAAGGTGTTTTATGTTGTACGGTAGACCCTACAATACTTTGGCGACAGTAGGAAGGAAAAAACTCCCTTTTAACAGGAAGAAACCTGCTTCGTGTACTTACATTCCTTATCCCTCTGTCTCAGAAACTCCTCAGTGTTCTAGTCAGTCCCTTGTCGCTGATTTTCTTTTTTCACCTCCTTTCAGAAATCCTACCTGCAAATGGAAAATCCACCCTCCACACTCATGTACAGCACTTTGTTTGAAAGCGCTTTATAAATAAAGTTATTATTATTATTATTATTTACCTGTTCTTCCTTTCGCCTGGATCTTGAAAATGTATTTATAACCATTCCCAGACTGATGTGCAGCAGCAATTGCTTCTCTAACATCCTAGCTAATGTCTTTCCTCCTTGGCCCTTAATGTTTCATACACCACCTCTGATTCTGTAGAATCATCTTCTTTTCTTTTCTTTCCTTTGGTGCAGCAAAAGCAACAGGGATATGGTGTAACATGTAACACACACAACAGTAACAGTGTGCTCATTTACTCCCAGCGCTGATTATCACAGACTTTACAGAGCTACTGCAGGAGCATCAGAGAAGACACTCCTCTCCTGTATTCACATGATACTTAAATGATATGTAAACTGACCTTTATGTGTAAATGAAGTCACAGAGATTGGGTTTGTTTTTTATATAATAGTGTTAATTGATTTCATCATTTGGCTCACCAAATACTCATCAAGGACAATCGTTTGTAACTAGCCATGTATCTGTACATAATCATTCATCATTCTGTCTCTTTCCAACTCTGTGGTTTGTTTTTTGCCTTTTTTCTCTCGCTGTGTAACAATGCAGTGTCAGTGGCTTGCATAAGCACATGCATAGACTGAGAGGAACTAGGTCTGTTCAAAGCATGATGACTGAAACAGAAATCCACCCTCCCCATCCCCCTCCAAAAAAATCTGAGAAGATGAAACAACACAAGAAAAAAAGAGAGAATCTTTAATTCTGATGAAAAAGAGGACACTTCATAGCATCTGTGTTGCATGCTAGAATACCTCATTTGGGCAGAAAATGAGTAATTTATCTTTCATCTTCATTCCACATGTAATGTAGTATATACAGCTTTAGATAAAACTGACAAAGAACAGTTTTATCTAAACATGTCAGAACATTAATGTGTTCACGCAGAAGCAAACTATGATGTATCATAAAAAATCATAAAAAATCTTAATGCGTTCTATCATTTGATCCATGTCATGAATGAACATGAATAAACTAGACCATAGTCACCTGCCCCTCCCCCTACCACAAACACATCCACTGTACACTAACTTAGACACGCAGACACTGAAGGCTGACAAATGTCGACTGAGATCTGGGGCAGTTTCCTCCTGGGCACGACATTGCTGTCCGTATGCAGCCAGATGAGCTCCTGCATCCAGCTGAGTGTGTGGTTACCACGGTGACCCTGGTGTCTCGTCTCGTTCACCACCAATAAAAATGCCGAAAAGCTGCAGAAAGGAGGATTGTCTGGGAGGCATTTAGTGGAATGTCATGTAGTATTACCCCAAACAGAGTGTGTACTAGTGTGCACAGTGTTAGTGTTGGACATTTAAAGGGTCTGGTGTGGTAATAAAATGCACACAAAGAGTCTGACGGTTTAAGGTTCATTTATAGGCTGTTTTCTTTTCTTTTTCTAACCTACATTGATTTAGGTGCAGTAGCCTTTAACAGCAACACACAGCTCCTGGGGCTTTATTGCACCAATGATTACACCGGCTCATTGACTTCCTTTTAAATTCCACTGTGGATGCACACATTAGGGTCTGTTTATATGGGCACATGCAGCCCTCAATACATTTACTACTACTAAGTGCCTGCATCCAAAATGCACAGATAAACGTTAAAATATTATTTATTTCAAGTTTCCTTTTAAAGCAACTAAAACCACATGATGCCTTCAGGTTTAGTTAAAAAAAGAAATAAACAAACAAGAAAACAAGAAAATTTGAATGAAAAAAAGATGCTCAAGATCTTTTCTTTTTTTTAGCAGACGGTGTTGGAGTGTGGAAAAAAAATCAAAAAACTGAATATCATACATGACAGTTGAATGTTTTCCAAGTGCGTCATAATACTGTAGACCCACTTGGGGTCTATTATGTTTTGCTAAGTCTTTTTTGATGGTTCCCTCATTTTTTTTTACTTTCAAATACAAACACAGAGTGTGCAACCAGCTAGTGATGTCCTTTTCCACCACTCACCCATGTGCAACTCAAAATATGACAAAGCAAAAGAAGAATTATCATTTTTCCGAGCTGTCAAAGGACGTGCAGGTACAAGTGTCATTTTCAGAAATGTGGGCTTTTTTCTACTTCAAGGAAGAAAAATTGCAGTAAATTTAATGCTGACAAAAAGCTTCTACAAGAGTTTGTTTATTTGGAATGATAGGGGGAGATGTTATCAGAACGAGTGCGTAATTAGCACTTTGGGTGGATGGCTCAGAGCTGTGAGGGCAGTGCCTAAACTTTGGCTCCGCCCTAAACTCTTCATTCCATCATCACACTGAGTGTATAGAACTCACTCTCACTTGTTTCTCCTTCCCTGGGAAGGACATAGCAGTAAACCAAGGCTTCAACTCCAGGCTTCAAGGGCCGGTGTCCTGCAGGTTTTAAATGTGTCCATGATCAAACACAGCGGATTTGAATGGCTAAATTACCTCCTCAACATGTCTTGAAGTTCTCCAGAGCCTTGATAATGAACTCATCATTTGATTCAGGTGTGCTGACCCAGGGTGATATTTAAAACCTGCAGGACACCGGCCCTTGAAGCCTGGAGTTGGACACCCCTACAGTAACACATGTACTACTACTACTACTACTACTACTAATAATAATAATAATAATAACAATAAATTACATATAATAATATAAATATAAATAAATAACAATCCCATACACCAATGGACATTAGAATGCAAATGGAATAATACAGAACCTTGAACACACTTTTATCAATTTATATAGATGATGATGTTGACTTATAGAGCTCATATAAATGTATGTTTATGCAAGCAAACACCTGAAAAAAAAGCATTGTGACATAGTGACACAATGAAGTGCTAACTGACTTACTCTGAGACCAACTTGGAGACGGGGATCAAGCTCCAAAGGCGATGGATCAGGTGGTTCAGCTGACTGAGCTTTATGAACTGATGAGGTGTGGGTCTACACTCAGCATGCAGCTGAAACACTCTAAAACGTTGTTTGTGACTCACATTATCTTCCTTACATTTTAACTGCCAGCTGTTTCATATGTGAGTGAAAAAAAAGTCTAATGTTGTTGGCTCTTTACTTTGGCCCTCAGTGCTATCTACTCCTCCAGATGGTCTGTTTTCTCCTGTTCACCATTAGCTTGTCCCTGCTGGTTTTGTACATGTCCTCAGACTCCTTACACTCCTTTCTCCTCTCTGCATGAATACCAGAGCCTAACATTAGTTGCCATAATGTTAGCTTATAACCAGCTGTTGCTGTTGTTGTTTGGCCAGCTTGTTGTCAGCAGTCCGGAGATAGGAGGGTCTAATCTACTGACAAGAAGCAATTGCGACAATATTGGGAATTAATAAGCGTGTTTATGAACGTTTCTGTGTACTAGAGCCCTGACTTCAGTACAGGAGATCAAATTTGAGGTGAGGAAGAAGAGGATGAGGAGGAAATGAGGGAGGAGAGAGATGAAGAAGCAGAAGAGATAGACATAATGAGAAAATGATGATGAAAATATCCATGTGCAAATCTTAATTGGTCATATGTAATTTAAAATAGCTGTTTGTAATCAAGAAATTTAAAGGCATACTTTGTATGTGGCCAGTCTCTAGCAAGATACATAAAACATGATTAGGCACAACAGGGATATCCATTCAAGATAGACATCAGGATGGCTGCAACATGGTGCTTCCACAAAACAGTGCCTCTTCCTGTGTATATTTAATAGTTTAATTCTACGTTCATTAATCCATCAATTTGTTGGAAGATATAATTACACAGTAATCAATATATATTTATGAGTACAAAAAAAAATACTTGCCGTACCTTTAAACCAGCTCCACCCCCAGCAACTTACATAAATTATTGATGAAACAATGTAAACTAAATGTGCATGCCACCAGAATACTGTGCACTACACAGAATACTGCGTCTTGTCAGTTTCTGCAGTCCCAGAACTTGGGAACACAGACCATTTTATCTTGGTTGCTCCTAACGCATGCAAAACGGAAAGCTATCCACATCCTCAAAATATAAACACACTGTGTCTCCACATGAACAGATAGTGTAATTAGGTCAGCCAGCAACATGCCCCAGAGTTTGTGTCCTCCTAAGTTGTCCTTTAGACGTGCACAGATGCCAAATGTATATAACGGATTTGGAGATTGGAGAAAACATGTGATGTGAAACATAAAACACACACAGCACAAATAAATATCCAGATTTTGCTTTTCAGCAGGCGTGCATATATGAGCAGAGTGTCCCTTGGTATGTTCAAAAACCCTTTGCAACATTTTTGTCATCGAAGGGAAGCGTAACTTTACTATGGATGCACAATATGCACAATAAAACATTTAGCAGACATCAGAACAACAAAATGTTGGCTGAACCATTTTCCATTCATCAATCGTATAAATAATCACAACTGACTAACTACTTTATAGTACTAAATAATCTCAATCGTAAATCAAGAAATCAATGTAGTCACTGTAGCATCACCTATTGCTTAGTGTAGCACCTTTGTGAACACTTATGGCTCCATCTTTCAGAGTAGCATTAAAAAACATGCTGATGACAGGTGCATGATCATTTTTAGAGAAGGATTTTACCTCTACAACAAGTGTTTACATTTCAAGGTGGTTGCATGAACGCAGGTACTGAATGTGAGCTATAAAACATTGTTTCATCAGTATAGAGAGAGTTGTTTGACACTTAATTCCCCTGAGCCAGTTACATTCAGTACATTTAGAATCTGACCTGAGAATCCACCAGAAACAACATTAAAAAAATCTATTTAATAAACGACATATATATTCTTTTTAACTCTGCATCAGTTGCTGCCTTCAGCTTTACAGCTGTTGTGTGAGCTGTAAATCACTATGGGGTTTAATTAAAATGTGCTCACTGCTGTGTCAGTGTGTGTCCCCAAGTTACAATGTGATGCAGCGGGTGTTTGACCCTTGGTGACACTGGGATGTGGGGGAGAAAAAATAAAAAGAGGAAATTGAGGAAGGAAAAAGGTGTCAGGGAAGGGAAGAGGGAAAAAGAAAGAGACAGAGGTTTGAAAATAAAGAAAGAATAGAGAAAACAGAGGAGGAGGCAGAGGAAGCATGCTGGCTGTAGTAAATCTCTCTCTGGCAGTGGAGAGAGCGGCAGCCAGATTTATGACTGCATGCTGGGGTAATAAGAGAATGGACTGTATCCCTTTTAGTGGCCCCCTTCACAGCATTGCAGTGCCTACAGCCTCTATCAGAGTGACCTCCCTGCTGCTGTATGCTGATTTATGTACTCTATGATCTGCTACAATATGCACACCCTTTAACCTAATGCAATTTACACTTCTTGTCATATGTAGGTCAGTGGCTTCTGTCTCGTCCCTGCAGACCCGGTTCTGCCAACTGTATCAGGTGATTGTCTGCTGCCATGGAGATAAAAATGGAGCTGGCTCTGGTTTTGGTCTTTTGGACGCACAAACAGGCAGTTTTCAAGTATCTGCACGTGCAGAGATGCACCCGTGGAGACAGAGGAAAAAGTAACAATATAATGGCTACGGAGATAATAAGGCCCTTCCTCTTTCCTTCTTCCTGCTGATACCAAACTGTTTATCTTGTGCAGGCTACACAGCCTCATGGGCAGAAGCAAAAGACAGAAAAAAGACAACAAAAAACTGGAGATAATAATGTGTGGATATCCGCCCTGCCCATGAAACTCAAGGGAAAACTCAGTGGTGGAAAATGAAAATCTTGTTCGCGTTGGCAATTTCTCTTTAAGGTTTTAAAGTAGTGAAAATCCATAAATCCTTTAACGCAATCACTTACATAATATTTAGCACCTTGTAAGTGGATGTGGAAAAAATGTTATCAATCTTCTAACGCATACTGAGCAAGGCTAGTCTCCTGTGCATGTCTGTCCAGCAGAAATCCAAAGAAGGCCCCCGAGAGCTCGATGCAACGACAAAACACACACAAATACACAAAACTTGAACAAATTAAGGACACATCTTCTGAGCACACCAGACTTTTTTCTAGGGAGACTTAATAAAAAGTTGTAAGCACTGCTGGAGCACAATTATTGTTGCAATAATTTGCAGCTAAAATCAAATGTCTGTTGGTGATGTTGAAAAATTAGCCTATAAAGGCTTTTGGTTAGTTTTTAGCATGAAGTATTGTAGCAACAAGTATGTCCACTGTTTTTCTTTTCGTTTACACTCTCACATGATGACTCTGGAAACCACACACCTCTATGTGCTAACAAAGTCATAGAAGAAGGAAACCAAAACGTAGCAAATGTGTATGTAAATGATGCAAGACATCAAATATTCTGAAATTGTCGTTCCATTTTTGAATGCAGGACCTTAAGTTGGAATGCTTTGCTTTAAAGTGACGTATGTAGTTCAGTCTGTGTGGCAGCACTACTTTTGTTCATGTAACAACCACAAGTGCTACTTCTATGGTTCCTGAGTCACCAGCACTCAGTGACTTTAGTGTATGATGTCAGTGACATCCCAGTAATGTATTAGCCAGATTCTAAGAAATAGCTCTGTCAGTTTGTAATTATGGTTAGACTCATGATAGGTGGGAAGAAAAGCTCATGCTGACAGAGACCCTCAGGGCAGCCATTGTTAGGTGTGACTTCACCTGGACTTCTATGACGTCTGTCTGGTGGGATTAAAAATTCTCCCAAAGGGAAATACCAGTGTGGCACTGTGAATGCACTGGTGCTTACAACAGATGAAAAACCACCGCTGGGGATGACATCGATATAAGTGTACTAACTTTTAGAGGGATACAAGAATCTTCCGCTTTGTTATAACAGAATATAACATGGGTACGCCTTCAATTCCAAAAGGGTTGGCATGCTGTGGAAATGTAAATAAAACAGAATACAATGATCTGCAAATGTGCAAATATTTTATTCACCATAGAACATAGAAAAGACTGACATGTTTTCCCTGCTTTATTGTGAATAAAATGTGGATTTTAACCCTTAGATTTTGTTTTTATTGACATTTTATACAGAATCCCAGTGTTTTTAGAACATTTTTTAAAGTAAACTTTAAAAAATGTTCTTTAGAAAATGTGTTACACATAATATCAGATTACAATAAAAACATATGACACATGATGTGTGTCTATCGAAGCAAAAATTACCAATTTGATTAGAAATTATAGTGATTTTTATTTATTTTATGACATATCCCCACCATCACCTTGTTACACATATATGCTTCCTTTGTTGCAGGATTCCTCTCTGCAGAATGAATTGTTTGTGACTCTGCTGACCTTTAACAGGGCAGTTAACACAAGGCCTTGACCTTTTAGGCTGCAATTGTTACTATTAGCTACTCCCTGCCTAAAGACAAACGAGATATATTGCTATGCTTGACAATACTAAAGCAGGTGGAGGATGAATAAAGAGCAGGAACACAACAAATTATTGAAATATGTACTGATACAAGTTAGTACCAGTCAAGAGTTAAGTGGTAAGTATAATAAATCCTTGAATTTCTATGGCATAGTCGTCAAAAGTAGCCGTCATTTAAATGATTTGGTGTTCTCCTGAAGATTGTAGACCTTCACTAGGTCTTGAGTTGTTCTATGCTGTGGTTCTTTTATGACATGACACCACTGGTAATTGCGATTGTGCAACTTGTACATGATTTACAAGAATGGGTGGCAGGGAGGTGGAGGGAAGTTCAGGGGCCTCTAGGTTTATTGACGCTTGGACTAACAAACCTCAGACAGCAGCTTTCTTTTACAAGCTGTCATTTTCTCAATGCTCTGCTGGATACTGACCTCCTGAAGGCAGTTCAAGATTAAATCACTGTGTCCTATAATAGGAAGGTGTTTTTACCTCTAATAAGAAAAACTGAAAGATACAATATTAAAATTATCATGCTATTGCACATATATGAACAGAAACTATAATCCTATGGTAACTTTATTACAATAGGACCTGAAATCATATCTAATTTAAATGTTAAATATATCATAAAAAACTACAGGCATACTTTTAAATTCAGAGAAATACTATATTTAGCATTCTTGCACAAAATATGAAAAAACTGATACCACTTTTATAACTATGCATTGTATACCGAGTAGGAGCCAGGAGAGAGTTAGCATCAGTTAGCGTAAAGAGTGGGAACAGGAGAAATGGCCAACAACAAATTTGATATATGTTAGATTAGAGCTAGAATACTGTTGAATTTTGATCAAGCTTTTTACTTATGGTGCATTTTCTACTAAACTAACTGACTCCTGGCTCTGCCTCTGTACTTAAAGGGACATGAAACGATACATATGTAAAAGCTAATTTACAGCACTGAGCCCTACTCTCAAAAACTGACTGTGAAGCCAGATTTAAGAAATAGAGTTTGAAGAACATGTTCAGCGCCATCTTCTTTCAGTACAGAACGTGACGACATGTGTTTGGTTGGTTGCAGTTAATAGCCTTACATTAGTTTATGTTAGCTAACTAGTGACAGAATCGATAACTCAGAGGAAAGTAAGGAAACTACAACCAAAAATCAGCTCAAGGGATCACTTCTGTGGTGTCCCTGGTTGCAACAGTTTTATGTTTGAGTTTTATGTTAAGAAACCGAGGATATACTGTCCACTTTTTCCATCTGTCTCTTTAGCAGGAATTTGCTTTAGCTCTCCTCTACACAGTCCTCATTTATAAAGTGCTTTCCAAACCCGAACATTACAACAAATAGCTGGATTTTCTCCTTTGAGTGCAGCTAGCCAAAAAGCAAACAGCCACTGAGACAGAGCGTAAAAGAGACAGGCAGTGAAAGTGGACAGTGTGTCCTCGGTTTCTTAACATAAAACTCATTGCTGCAGCCAGGGTCAGCACAAATGTGATCCTCTTAAACAGATTTTTAGTTTTAGTGTCCTTATTTTCCCCTGAGTTACCGATTCTGTCACTAGTTAGCTAACATAAACTAATGTAAGTCTATTAACCGCAACCAACCAACCAACCAACCAACCATACTACGTCACATTTCTTACTGACAAAAGATGGTGCAACATGTTCTTAAAACTTTACAGAGCTACATCTATTTCAGTTTTTGAGAGTAGGGCTCAGTGGTGTAAATTACCCTTTATATGTGTAGCGTTTCATGTCCCCTTTAAGGCAAGGTCATGAATTTACCATTCCACACACAAGTAGAGAGTAGGCTACTGAATTGTAATCGTTATAAAAAAATTACGCATGCATTTCAGGTAGCAAATCTCTAAATCTTTTATTTTCTCCAAAAAGTCCTCTAGCTAAACAATTATATCGTCATGGTCCTGCACTGGTCCATTTGCTGTTTTGGTATTCCACTTTCCCCAAGTAAGTTGGAAGTTGGCTTAAGCAGGTGTTGATGTGCCTGAGGATGGAGTCCCGTTTTTCAGCTGCCACACTGTTGTTTGTCAGTCTCATTTTCAGCACTTAAGTTCCAGCTCCAGCGTCTATTGTCTCAATGTCCTTGTCTCCCAGTGTTCCTTGTGTGGCCCATTTTACCTGTTCTCATCTAGCTGGTCCATTCTCTTTGGAATCCTACGCCAGAGAATTACTGCATCTACTCACCTGTCTGCTCTGGCACAAAACAGACCAGTGCTTCCCTTCCAAGTATCCTCCCCAGATCAGCCATACTTGTTATTAATCTCTGGCTCTCTTCCACAGCATGTCTTTTATCCTGTCTTCCTTCTCTCACCCCAACCGGTCGCAGTAGATGGCCCCGCCCTTCCCTGAGCCTCATTCTGCTCTAGGTTTCTTCCTGTTAAAAGGGAGTTTTTCCTTCCCTCTGTCACCAAAGTGCTTACTCATAGGGGGTCATATGATTGTTGCGTTTTTATCTGTATGTATTATTGTAGGGTCTACCTTATAATATAAAGCATGAGGTGACTGTACAAATAAAATTGAATTGAATTGAATTGAATTGAATTGAATTGAATTGAATTGAATTGAATTAAACAAAACCCTCTGGGACAGCGCTGTGGAAGTCTTGTCTATAGGTTAACCTGGGCCAACCTGCCTCTTCCTCTCTCTCAGTGGTTCCAGTCCTCATAAGCCTAACTGTCCCCAGGTATTCTCATAGCTGACATCTCCTCCAGTATTTGTTTGTCATTATTTAATAAATCTCTAAAACTTTGAGTTTGTCTGCACTGCTTTAGAGTTCACTACTATTTTGGGATATGACACATATTTGTCATATTTCTTGTGTGTTCTTACTTTCCATCTTAACTATCTTAGCAATCTCAAGTGTTGCTGAAATAATCTTTCCACTATAAAAGCCTAAAACCATCTGCACTAACGGGGCATAACACACACAAACACATTGAAATTTTCTCCAGGAGATGTTAGCCTTATCTGGACCCATTTAACTTGCCATTTGGTTAAGTTTAACCACCAAAACTACTTGGTTAGGCAAATACCATGCCTTTAAAAATGATCTCTTACGTCATTAGAAACACATTAAAAAGCTACATTTTCCTGTATTTTCCAACCTTAAAGGTGAAAACACTATTTACATTTCACTATGTATTCACTATTCACGGGAGGGGAGGAGGTCACGTTTTCTGTCCGTCAGTTTATCAGACGCTTGTTTCCTTCCATTGACATTCCAGTTAACTTCAGCTGACATCTAATGTCTGCCACCTACTTCTAACATTTTGCTCACTGTAACATTACACTTCGACAACATCAGCCTCCAAACTCATGGGACCATAAACACACACATAAATCAACACTCACGCCTTCAGGATTTCCTGAGGCGAAATTCACTGATGTCAAGCCGTGACATGGGTTGAGGCCGACTCTGTATGTTGGTGTGTGACAGGCTTTAGGACATGATAACAGCTACTTCTGGTCTTGTTCCTTTTTCACTTTATACATCATGTGCATGTGATTTTTCTTGTTTTTTCCTCCATCGGTTTGCAGGTTTACACTTCACTCTCTTCCTTGTATCATTCCCTCTCTTGCTTTGAATCTGGGTGCTGTTGCCTCATTACGCAATGCCTGAAGCTAAAAACATCCAAAGGGGAAACTATATGATCACAGCCTCTTAAACTTCCTCACTGTATTTTTCCTTTATTTATCTCCATCTTTTGTCTGCGTCTGTTGGGGGATGGTGGGTGTCGTGCTTCACCAGGAGATGTGACAACATGGTTTTCTCACTTTGCTACAGATTAATTAGCCTTGAAGATCAAACAACAAGAGCACATGGCACGAACAACCCCACCAACCCATGCCCCCCCCGCCAAAAAAAAAATTAAGACGGTCCAAATCTGTCTGAATGTGGATTGATTTGTGCCATCTGACCAGCCTGCAATCAGACACTTTATTGGAATACAAAGGTAGCCTATCACCCATGGGAATATTCTCACCATCTGCTTATCATACTGGAATCAGAGGAACATGTTTCCTGGAGCAGCTCTGCCAGAGGTGAGGGTGTTTGACACTTCAGCCAGCATTTGTTTCACGGAGCACTTGCATAAAAATATAAACTAGAGATAGGAGCTGAAAAATGGTATAAGATGCAGATTATGATCTGCTGGTGGCATTAGAAGTTCCCACATTGATGTGTCAGAGCTTGTTGGAATGGAATCAGATTAACGAGACAGAATGAGATGAAAACCTTGACAGTGTCTGAAGAAAAGCTAGAAAATTGTTATAGTCTGTTTAAAATAAGAGGTGATCTTTTCTCTTTCTCTCTCCCAGCAACTCGCTTGTCAGAAGGGGTCACCAGATACTCTTTCTGATGTAACCCCAAAAGGGATTTGTGTCCCCAGTTGGAACTGAACCAAATGCAAATATATAATCCAATGCAGTTAAATTTATAGACGTCTTTGTCCTGGTTCAGAAGCAAAGTTTAAAAAGGATAATTTATATATTCTTTACCTTGAGGAATAAGTAATGACTTAAAACACCCCATACACAGGAACAAATATTACACAGTGTAACGCTCATGAGTTACTGCTCAGTTTAACTTGTGGATATGTCGCCACCAAGTGGTTAAAATCATGTTAACAACGCAGGAAATTGTTATAAAAAAATACACTGTGTTCATATTATGAGAGCTGTCGATACTCGTTGAAAAAAATAAAATACAGTTTGAAACCTCATGGGACCTTTTTTGACGGTGATGTGTTTAACTCCACTTGCTTCCTGTCTGGTTTGTAACAGGATAGGAACCATCATCTGTTGCTAGTTTCCTCAGGTGGAGGCGGACGAGTCATTGAAGGAGCGAATCAAAATGGCGAACCAAGAGGAGTCAGTGAGGGAGTTCGTCGCTGTTACTGATGTGGATGAGGAGAGGGCCCGTTTTTTTCTGGAGTCTGCCGGCTGGAATCTGCAGGTACGGCTTTTCTGCGGTCTTCCACGGAGCTGCGGTGGACTGTAGAAAAGACCCTATAAAGGAAACTCCGGTTACCGGGCATGTGTCAGACCAGTAGCTCGACGGCTAACGTTAGCCGGGTTTTGCCGGCAATTTGTGCAAGTCACCCTTTGACAATGGCCGGACTGCTTCTTATCATCAGCAACAATTCACGCGTGCAGTTTGTCAGCTGACAGCGTCACGCTTACAGTAACTACTGCTGTGTTATCATAAAGAAGATTGTCCATTAAGTTTTGTCTAAGCTGGTCTGCCGTAAACCCATTGACCCATGCTAGCTAGGGTTAGCATGCAACGCTAAATAAATGGTTATTATTAGTAGCCACCTGCCCCTGCTCCATGGGAGAATAACGTGTGTGTGTGTGTGTGTGTGTGTGTGTGTGTGTGTGTGTGTGTGTGTGTGTGGTGGGGGGGGGGGTGTTAGGGAAATAAGTGCATATCCACAGTATTTGCGTGGTCTGATACTGTAAGATAACACAGACATGGTCAGAGTTTCTTCACTGTACCAGCGTCATCAGTGTACAAAGAGAAAGAGAAAATAAGTCAGTGAAACTGTGGCTAAATCGCTTAATCCTCGAGAATGTTTGACGCGAGCTCATGACAGACGTGTTACCCAGTAGCATCTGGAGCTCGTCAATATTATCTTACTACCTGTTTCGTGCTGTCACATTTGCATGCTCGTTTTGCATCCTCAGCTTGCACTCGCCAGCTTCTTTGAAGACGGAGCCGATGATGACATAGTGACACTTCCCCAGCCTGAGGGAGGCTCCTCGGTTTCCCGATCCGCAGGCCCCAGGTACAGTCTCCATCCAGCCTGTCAGTGCTTTAATCACAATGTAATGGCACAATTATAAGAGCGAAGTTTTTATCCAAGTACAGGACACTTATACATGTATTTATACAATTTTATCGTCCAGTAGTCAGCCCAGAGTGACCTCCTTCAGAGATCTAATGCATGAAGCAGAGGATGAGAGTGATGAAGAGGAAGGCCAAAGGTAAGTGTACTTCCCTTTTGTCTGCTTATTATCTTTAGTGAGTGTGACATTTCATTTAAAAGGTGTGGAAATAAGACCACAGCTCTCTCAGGTTGAGTTACAGAAAAGCTTCAGTGTGTCTCAGTATAATACTCAAATAGATAATTACGAGCAAAAGAGGTAAATATCTTTTTGTGCCGGAGGCCTTTCAGAATGGGTGTGACAGATGTTGCTGTCTGTTTGAGCTGTGGATGGATGGTACAAAGTCACACCTAGCTGGTGTGGTTCCAGAATGCACCAAACTATTTTTGGTAACACCTCATTCTCTGGGAGCTGGTCGCTTTCCTGCTGTGTCAACAGATTCTGCTGCTGGATCAGTGCAGTGGACTGGTTGTTAAGGGACCGTGTGGGGGTACTGATAACCTTCACAGTCCGTTTTCATTTCATCCAGCAAGCAAACAGAGCTAAAGAACAGAGAGTATTTTATTCCAGAGTCAGTAATGATGTAATTTATAATTAACATTTCTTCTGGTTCTGTTTCTCAGTGCACAGTGGCTTCTGGGATAGTTTGGACGAGGGGGGAGTTCCTTTATCTGAATATATTCAGATTGCCTAACCATTCAGACAGCTCAAAATGAGTGAAAGGAAATTCACACATCGCTGTATTAATCAAAGTCAGTTAAACTTCAGGGATATCAGTTGATCCAGTTAGGAAGTGTAAACCATTGTGAATCCATTTTACTGACTTTGGTGCAAATGACAGTCACAACAGGTGCAGTATACAGACAACAACAAGACCAGTGAATGGTTTTACAGCAGCTGCCCATAGACCATTGCTCTCTCTGTACCTCTGATGTTAATTGTTGTCTGTAGTTTTCCTTTTTGTTAGTAGTATTAGCCTCTATGGTAGCGCGAGACAGTACCTGTTGTAGAAATGGTGCCATATTTCTTGATAACTTCTTGACAAGTCAGTCTGCAGGAGCGGGACTACCTGTGCAACCTAAAGGAGCTGTCAGTACGGTCCCATGCTACTAGACAGAGACACCAGCTTTAGAAAATAAAATCAGTTAGGAGGGATAAGGAGAGAGCAGTGGTTTGCAAAAGCATTCCCTCTTTGTTGTTGTCTTGTTGTTGCCTCCACAGTGCACCTTTTGTCAGTTTCATTTCATGTCATGTCTTTTTAAGTTTGTTTCCATCCAGGCGACAGACTTTCACATACATAAGAATTATATAATGCAGCACTGTAGATTGTGCATTTTTCAAGTCTGGTTACATTGTTTGTCTTGCTGTCTGACTGCTAGAACAATGTGAACATAGTTGGCTACCCAGACACCCGTCTCCAGTGCAACTATATGCTCATCTTATTTCTTTGTTGTCCAAACAGCTGATACACTGCAAAGGACTACTCAGTAGAGATGTTCTGTTTTCTTTTGCCTATTTTCTTCATTATGTATCAAAACCTTAAAGCTATGAAAAGACACATTGAGTAAAAAAGTGCTTTAAATTTGAGATTGTTCCTGCCTTTAGTTTTGATTTCAACTTTCCACTCTATCAGGTTGTCACCTGAAGCTTGTCCAACACCCTTGAATAAGTTCTAACATATGGCAGCTTTTCTCACTCATACAGTTACTGAATGGTCTGTAGTCCATTCATTGTGTTTCTTGATCTGAGCACTTTTCTCCCTCCTTCTCAGTTGGTCTCAGAATTGTTTTTTTTTCCTGTAGATCCATCATGAAGGCTTCATTCAGTTTTCAATACACAGTTGAGATCTTTCTGAAAGATACTGATGTTGCCTTTATTTCAGAAAGAAAGGGACAACAAATCAGTGCTTTAACCGTGGTTGATACCTCAAATGAACTTGTCTTTCCTGTTGTGATCCTACAAATTATTAAATAAAACCATGTACACTTTATAGTCCAAGCTGTAGGAGTTACCTGACTAGCCTGCTCGTAAGGGAAAGGATAGACAGGAAAGACCAGAGCTAGCTGATTAGCAGCAAGTGGACTTTCAAAATAAAAGCCAGGAGACTGTTGAATAATCAGTCAGTTGCCTCATGTTCTCAGGTGGATGAAAAAGTAAAGATAAATAGCTAAATGTGTTTTTTGGTCTACCCAAATAAGCTTACTCCTAAAAATCATAATAACATTCACATAGACACACATACTATGCATACACCAATAGACTTAGTTTATTTGTCATTCAAGAGAACAGAACCATCTGTAGTCAGTTTAATAGTGGACAGTACCTTTGCTCTGGACACCCAACTGAGAGCTGGAGGACCACTCTAACCAGATCCTGTGCTGCTGTTCCAAGCTTATAAAGGCTACAGCACAGAACAAGGATTACTGCGGCCAGCTGTCCATCAGCAGGACAAGAGACTCACTGTAAACAGTCTTTATTGGACAAAAAGGACAAGGATTTTAGTTTTTGCAGAGAAACACTGTTGTTTTTCATACCAATCTTTATTTTGCTACTATGGCTTTATTATCCTCACTCTCACACTGTGACATGTGACCCTGTAGAACATTGTTCTCACTCACACTCTCTCTCTCTTTCTCCCTCTCTCTCTCTCTCTCTCTCTCTCTCGCTCTCTCTCTCTCTCTCTCGCTCTCTCTCTTTTTCCCCAGAGTGTCTGTTGTTCTGTTTATAAAAGACTTCTAACTAGCTCTGTTCCCACCCTCTCAGGTTTTTTGCAGGAGGATCAGAGCGCAGTGGGCAACAGATTGTGGGACCTCCTAAGAAAAAGAGCTCCAATGAAGTGGTAGAGGATCTATTCAAGGGGGCAAAGGAACATGGAGCTGTGCCTTTGGACCGCAGCGGGAGAGGACCGGGAGAGCCCAGCAAAGCTAAGGTGAAGTATAGCTACTGTAAGCAGCTGTTCATGTCAGGCTCCTTGTCTTCTATGTTACTCTTGTTAGCAGATTTGTTTTGTGTCTGTAAATCAGTTACTCTGTTCTGATTATACTTGTTATTCTAGGCGTTTGTTGGCGGAGGTTACAGGCTAGGAGCAGCCCCCGAGGAAGAGTCAACTTATGTGGCTGGTGAGAGGCAAGCTTCCAACAGGCAGCAGGATGTGAGTGTAGATTTTTTTCTTTCTTTTTGGGGGTAATTCTGTCCTTGCATTGTTTCCTGTCCTGTGTTTCTGAATCTGATCCAAGGTAGACTTCAGTCAATCAAAGCTTGCGGCTCTTAGTTTATAGCAATAAAACAAGACAGTAACAGATGAAGGGTGATTAATCCTGTTCCAGGAATCCAACTAATCATTAATCAAATCCTAAAGAGTGTCCTCATGAGTAGAGTCACATAACACTTTGTAGGTAGGAAGCTGAGATTTTTTTTTTTGTTGCTTTGTTATATAAACTGCACTCACGGCCATCTCACAAAGCATACCAGTGCTGAAAGGCATGATGCACTTAACTTGTTGTTCTGAGAGTATTTCAAAAACTATATTGGCTCTAAAAGTAGCTCATAAATCTGAGAGAATATATAGGCAGAGTAGAGGTCTCTTTAGCCATTAATACCAGACAAATCCTGCAGGGATGTTGCACTATTACAGGCACTCTGTGGCAAATATGCTGCAATTATGTATCAAGCCTGAATGCAATCTGCAAAGCACAGTTTGCCTGAAAGTATACAAATGCATGTTTCAGCAGCACCAACAGTATGAAATAAATGGAGCTGATTTTAGAGGCACCGCTAGATTTCTTAGAATAACTCTATATTTAGAGTTGCATTGTGTTCTGTTCTGCGTTAATAATGCAAATCGTACACCTAACCTAGGAGGCCTTTGGGAGGCATCCTAGTCAGATGCCCGAACCATCTCAGCTAGCTCCCTTTCCTTTGTGGAGGAGCAGCGCCTCTGCTCCACCCAGCCATCCTTTAAAGAAAACTAATTTCTGACGCTTGTTTCTGTGACTTTGTGACTGTAGTTAAGGCTAGGAACATAGATTGAATCGTGAATGGACAGCTCGGGTCTCTTCACAGCAACGGGTGGGTACAGCGTCTCATTCAGTGCCGACCCCTCACCAATCTGTCTGTCAGTCTCAAAGTGTACCTGCTGTAATGGTCGCTTTGCTCTGCGCCACAACCGTGTCTCACAGACACAATACAGTATTCTCCTGAACAATAGGTGTCGCCTCTCAGACAAAATTGCCATCTAAGTGCTGAAATAGGAGATGAAGAAGTCACAACCAGAAGCCATGTTTTTCAAACAACTCCAGCCTCTCCCTCTGTATATCTGAATGTCTCTGGGCTCCTGTACTGGAATATCGTTAGAATCATGGTAAAAACTGAGAAGATCGTACACACGCCAAGTAACAGAAGTCAAGAGGAATACTAATGGCCGACACAACACAAAGACTGTGTCGCGTGACACATGATGTGACATCAAAATCAACTTGCCACACCGGCGAACAAAAAGCTAAGATATTTGAACTCGTCTAGTTGGAGAAGCAACTTGTTCTGAACTCAGAATGGACTACCTTCACCTCTGGTGGTGGTCCACTATCTGTTTCAGGAATTACCACTGTAACAGACACCAGCCACCTGTTGTAACTGTGGAGAAAGCTGGAGGACCTGGGAAGAACCCTCATAGGCACAGGGAGAACATGCAACTCTACACAGAAAAGCTCCACCGGGATTCAAGGCTCACGACTGTCAGACCACAAAAGAACAGGACAAGGTCAATGTGCTAGTGTCAAGTGGGTGTTGAAGCCGTTCATGCCTCCATTACCTGCCAGCAGCAGATAACTTCAAAGCCAGTGATTCTGCTCAGTGTATTTTGGCAAGTGGGCCATTCAGCACGTGCAGGAAGTGTGGGGTGCAGCAGAATTCAAGCAAGTCGGGAACTGTGGCAGTTATAACACGAGCTGGATTTGGACTCTTTGTAGTTAGTTTAGTGAATTATTGTATTGCTTTGGTAATTTTGTTCCTTTAAAAAATGGCTGTGGGGGAAATTGCATCCATATTGAATAATCCCTGTGTGTCTATATGCGTGTGTATCTATGTGCGTATGTGTGTGTGTCTGTGTGTTAGGTACATGTGGTGCTTAAGCTGTGGAAGACCGGTTTCAGTCTGGATAACGGTGAACTCAGAAGCTACGATGATCCTGGAAATGCCAACTTCCTTGAAGCGATCAGAAGAGGGTGAGAATAGCTGAAATCTATTATTTGTTTGCAATTTCAGTGATTTACTTTTCGGCTCGTGTTATGTTCTGCTAAATGTTAGATCCACACTCATCCGTTCATCCTCATCCCACAGGGAGATTCCTCTTGAGCTGAGACAACGGTCTCGAGGGGGCCAAGTCAACCTAGACATGGAGGACCACAGAGATGAGGACTTTACCAAGCCTAAGATGGCATTCAAAGCCTTTGAAGGTGAAGGACAGAAGCTGGGGAGGTGAGGATGACGTTTGATTTAACATTGTAGCCGTATTGTTTCTATTGTATGGTTTTTAAAAAAGCACTGACTGAGCTCAGTGCAAGCTTCATTCATATAAAGGTCAGTGAACCAGTCTGCCTCGTTTTTCAAGTTATCATGAATCATCTGGATGAATTATTGGTTTCTATGGGTCATAGAAACTCCAAGGTTACTAATAACCTCCATAAGTCATGCATGTTGACAGTAATTACATTGGAAAATTGCTATAAATTTTCTTACATTTAATAAAGTGCATATATTTCAAACATATAATTCAGTCAAACTTTTATACAACTTACTCATACTTGGAGCAAAATGGAAGATTAGTAATCCGGATCATGTCCTGTCACATGTAGGCTCAAAGCAAGACTAGAGAAATCTTAAAAAAGTAACAATTTTAAAATAGTCTTATGTTAACTTGTTTTCCTATTTGAGGAATGTTGTTTTCTAAAAACCAAAACACAAGTATTCACATTTTGCTCATTTTTATTATTTGGAAAAATCCTACTGTGGTTGTCCATTAGAAAATGATCTTTGTTTAAAATGATACTTTATTATGATGCTGATACTTTCTCCAAGATGAGATTCGGGTGGGGTTATGACCAGCCCAGAAGACTAATAAATAAGCTGCACTCCTCACTGTGTGGAAGACACTGGGGGTCCTGTAAGACAATATCAGGCTGGCTGTCAACTAACAGTTCAGTTCTTTACTAACTTTATAAAATGAAACCAACAAACATAAACCCTTATTGTAATGTATTAGTGAAATAATAAATGATAGCATGGCCCAAGATAAGTGAAAACATTAAAAAAAATATATTTATCTTACTCATCTGGTTTATGTGGATGAGTCTGACTTCAGCTCAGTGAGTCATTTGCTAATGTTGTAAAATTTAAAGAGAGCTTTTAACATAAAATAAGAAGTCTGTAATATATCGAAATCCTCACTATTTGATTATCTTCTTTATTTATTTGTGGATGGGGATATTTGATGCTTTTATCAGTTTTCCGGTACATTGTTGTGGTACCATGTATAGGCCGGTGTTTATCTGAAAATGATACAAAATCTCAAAGCTGAAAACTTTTTCCTCAGGCCATGAAATCGTCTGCTGTCCACAGGACTGCAGGAGCATGTAATTTGAATATTTAAATGTTTGATTGCATAAAACCCCAGTAAAATCGAACAGCAAGCAGCAAATGGAAAAGCAAAACCCAAACTAAAGTGTTTCACACAAATGTTTGGAAAATAACTGCAAACCAAATCAGTAGCTGCTTTATTATTCAGATGTTGACATTCATGTATTTAAAAGTATACATTGTGTATTTTTTTCATTCATAACCTGTTCAATTTGGTCATGTTTGGGTTTTTTTTTTCCCTTTTCTCTCCAGCGCCACACCAGAGTTGATTTCAGCTCCGCCCACCTCCCAGCAGGACCAAGCTGCCAACGAGGCCCAAGCCAGTGCCTCAGTGAACCTCGACCCCTCCCAGCCCGTCACTAACATTCAGATCAGACTGGCCGATGGTGGCAGGCTGGTCCAAAAGTTCAACCATACCCACAGGTAATTTTTTTTTGAATTGCACGTGTTTCTGCTGGATGTGGATATGAAGACATTGCGTTGCTTCAAGTGGCTTATTAGGGACACAAGGTTTGGGGGGGTTGTAAATCAGTTAATCCCTGTCTCATAAACCCTACACACTGTGATTTTACACCAACACAAACCATGTTCTTGAAAAAGAGAGAAAGAAACAGATGCACAAACTATGGTACACGAGTCTGTGGACAACATTTAGCTTGGTCAGGGCTACCAGCCTAAATAATCGAAGAAGGTGAAATCAGTCCTGTATTAAAGAGTAGAAGCTAACATATTCAGATTTCATCCTGTCATGTAACCCTCTTTTCCTGTCCTGCCGTGTCCTTGTGTCTCTCAGGGTGTCTGACCTGCGACACTTTGTGGTGGCGGCCCGGCCCGCCATGGCTGCCAGAGAGTTCGTCCTGATGACCACCTTCCCCAACAAGGAGCTGACGGATGAGAGCCAGACGCTGCAGCAGGCCAATCTCCTCAACGCTGTAATCGTCCAGCGGCTAAAGTGAGGATGAGAGAGGAAGATCAACCCCCTGAACCCTCTCCCTGTCCCCCTCCTCCAGCTGCCCTCCTCCCTCTTCCACTCCTCCCTCTCGCTGTGGCGTGGCTGAGCAGCCCTTTGAAACCTGCTGCCCTATCGAGGGTGGAGAGAAAACAGACTTATGTATGGACTTCTAATTTCTCAGTTTTGTTTTTCTAAAGTGAAACTTAACACTCTGCTTCACAGCCCTGTCCCCCCAAATTCTCCCCTTCTCCCCGTCTGTGAAAGACGGTAACGGGGACAAAGCTAAAAATCTTCCAGACTGAAACAGAGTTCATGTAAGAGCCTGTCAGAGCCTGAAGATGCAGTCTGAACGACAGTTTAGTTATAAAAGTGTTCACTATAGATTTGTTTGTTTTCCATTAACCCATCTTTTCTTTTTCTATAGACCTTAACTCAGCCCATCAGCTGTCAGTAGCCGGTGCTTTGGCAGATCCACACCGTGACAGATTCTCACTTTGATTCTGTCTCAACAGCACAGACCAGAACCACATAACCAAAGCCAGTTTATTATAGCATGATGATGTGGCTTTGTACAAGTTTCCATTTCTCTCCACACATTCATGTTGGAGAGAAATGGGTGATGATGGAACAAAACATCAAGGATTTTTCTCTTTCCAAACCAACCTGTACCAGTAGCCTTACTCTTCTTTACACACCTCCACAACCACACCTGTCCATTTGTTTAAATGAAGATGGAATTATTTTTTAAAATCAACTCCTTTCATCACTTCCTCCTCATTTTTTCTTTCTTTTTCGCGCCGATTGTAAGATTGTCCCAGTTAGACAGAGGCATTTTGATATATGAAAACCAATTACACATGGCTTTATTATTAAACCAATGGTCGAGCAAAAGAACATTTAGATTGTAAACACTGGTTTGTGATAGCGGAAGTTGAATTCCTAAGATACACTGACATCTTCTATGCATCCTGGGGCAACACAAAAATATGTTTGGACCTCTGGTGAAATAAATCCATTTTATGGTTGATGTATAAAGAAATTATGGTCTTGTGTTTTTGTTATTGTTAGTGGGATATCTGCTGCTTTTATGAAGTGAGAAAACATGAATTATAATTATGCCAGATATTGTAGCATTTCACTTCTTCTGTCATTAGCAGTACATTTATGGGAACTACATCAATGAGATTATCAGTGATGTAACCACATTTCATTTTGGTTTTCTAATGTATAAATCCCTCCATTTGTCAGACTTCCCAAAAGAAATTACACATGGACCCAGCAACAGTGTGTATACAGCTTATTGCCAAATACCCCCATTTCCATTGTCAGTCTGGCACACAGACTGTATCTAAAAGAAGGATGTTGTCACAGTTACATCGCGCTTTGACTTCTGGATGTTTTGGCTGTCAGAATATTTGGTTTGTTTTTAAGAGTGACCATATTTGGACAAGAGGCTGGAAGCCTAAGTTACCATTGCATGTTTGCATATTTGGTTAGCAAGGTGCATCAATGAACTGCATGGATGCAACATTAAACACACACAGCTCTGCTAACAACTACTAAGTAACAGACTTATCAAATACTAGGATTGAACTCACCAAAACTGAAGCAAACACAAAGATTCTCTGCATCTGGCAGCAGGTTTTATTGTTTGTCCAACTCTAATTAGGAGAGTTAAAGCTTGGCACACAGCTGCCAGCTATTCAAAGTTGGCTACCTTCCTTAACAAAACAATGGCATTACCTATTCTATAGGACTTCCTAAGAAAATATCTGTAGAGACTTGGTTTCTGTCAGCCTGCTAACATGATTATTTCTGCTGTGAAGTTGAACTTTTTAAAATGTAAATCAATAGACAGCCTCATAAATGAGAGGAAGACAGATGATGTGGGTTCTTTTTTTTTTTTTTTTTTTTTTTGGTGGGTTCTAATCTAGGGGTCCTCCTTGGATTTGGGCATGCCAAAATGGAGGGAGACGATCCCAGCTGGACATGAGATTGTCAGTCGGGTCTCTGGCTTGATATCCTCTTAGTGCCCCTTTTAAAGCTAAGAGTGTTGTGTGGGAAGAGGGAGGTCTGAGCAATCTGCAACACATGCTAAATGGATTTATGGAACTGTCAAGCTTTGTGTAAAATGTGACTATTGATCAGATCTGATGGGCCCCCTTTGTTCTAATAGTGTTTTATTGTTTGTCTCACACTAAAAAAGTGACTCACTGGTTAGTGTTTAGATCTAAGAAACCTAAAATCATTCTCATGAATAAAAAAAACACTTCCACTTTAAATATTTCCTTTCCTGTTCTCACGTACAGTTTAAACTTACTGTATTCTGAATTAAAATGTATCTCAGAGGTCACACACACACATCCACATGGACTTGGTTGGTGTGCATTTCTTTTACAGTGACTTCAGCATAACAGCCTCAACTACTTTGCTACAGTTTAATGAACCATGGAGAAAGTTGGGAAATCAAAACCTAAGAAGCAGGTCCGTTCTGATTCCTCTTTCAATCAGAAATGAATGGCACATAACTTAAATTTCTTGTTAGGTTGTGCTTTTGCATTTAAGGAGCACTTATTGGTGTCCTTGTTCTCTACAGTGGCCCAGAGTAAACCCAGTGCACTATGATCTGTTTTTCCTTTTTGAAGGCCTGTTTTTCTGAGTATTTTGTGACTAATCTTGAGATGTGGCAATGAATCTGAGAGATGAGAGTTGTTTTTTCCCTTATGAATTGCAATTTGCATATGCTTATGCTCAAACACACTATTTCCTCCATCCACAACATCCAGAAACAAGAGGGGTCAACCTCACTTAAAGTGGCTTTCCTAGAGCCTACTGCCAAGGAATCAATTTTATTTTTATAGCGCCAAATCACAAAAGTCATCTCAAGGTGCTTTATATTGTAAGGTAAAAACCCTACATAATAATAGAAAGAAAACAGTTGACCCCCTATGTGCAAGCACTTTGGCAACAGTGGGAAGAAAAACTCCCTTTTAATGGGAAGAAACCTCTGGCAGAACTCGGGAAGGAGGGGTCATCATTCGTGACTAGTTGGGGGTGAAATTGAACATCATACTGTATTAAAAAAGACTTCAAACTAGTGACTGACAGCATAAAGTCATCAGGAAAGTGTTGACTGAAGTCACAGAACAAAAGTACAGTTTTTTCATAACTTCTATACAACTAGGAGTCAGCCCCTGCTGGCCAGTGGTAAAATGGCTTTTCAATCCTGGAGGCTACATCCTAATGTAACTCACACTTCTGACGTCCCACTTTCACTAAACTTTGGTCCCAGTACATGCTCATGCTTGTGTATTGGACAAATGATCAAAATTAACAAAAAATAAAGACATTTATGTTTTTGTTTGTTTTTATTTAGTTTAGTATTTCGTTTTATTATATTTTATTTTTCCCCATAATTTTAAATGTTCATTGAACATTTTTGTTTTAATTTACTATGATACATTGGTGTGGACAATTTAAAACATATGTTACTGATGTTATTTGCAACCTTTTTTTAATCTTGATTTTTTAAAATCACAAAATAATATCCGAACAATATATTATTCGCTTTAAAACGGATTTATTCTAATAACATTAATCTAAATATGAAAACGGGTCCAGCACTGTGGCCGCCAGGGGACCGTTCCAGTGATTGAGATTGGGTTTTACTTTGGTGGTCGTGGGCGGAAGTGTTGATGTGAGCCATTGGCGCCTTGTGTGTGTGTGTGTGTGTGTGTGAGAGAGAGAAAGAGAGAGAGGGAGAGAGAGAGATGAGGAACATCCGCCGGAGGAGCGCACAGACAGACGGACTGCGGGAGGAGTGTTGCCGTGTTCGGGGACAGCAGCAGCAGCAGCTCCAGGACGCTGAAATGGGAGTCGAAATCGAGACCATCACCCCCGGTGACGGTAAAGCCTGCTGTACATTTTAACGTGCTTGGGTGCAGCCATAGAAACAGCGCCTTAATTGCGTCATGTGCATGTTATACTGAGCTCTCTTTTGGCTTCTCCACAGGACGGACTTTCCCCAAAAAAGGACAGACGTGCGTGGTGCATTATGTCGGTGAGTTTGACGTGACAAACTTAAACTGTGCGTGCACGGACACACGGTACACGTTAGGCACACCGGCGGGTTCACAGGAAGGCCGTCCGAGTGGAGTGACGGCTGTGGGCAACTGTCTCCTACACCCGTTCTGAAAAATAGCTCAGCGTGATAATCCTGAAAGTATCGCAGGAGATGATGAGAATCCTCGCAAGGACGCTGTGAGGGTTGGATTCAGAGCAACGTGCAGCCGGACAAAGTGTGCACAGCAGACATATTTTGTGCCTCAGACCTTTCCAGGCAGTGATTTCTCAGTAGGGCAAAGAGGTATTACTGTCAGTCACCGACCGAGCTGCGTGGAAATTTAACCCCTTCGTCGCGTTTCTACTCCCCGCACATTCGGTGTGTTGGGTAGGTGAAAACGTGCAAAGCAGCATCAGCAACAGCAGGTGGAGGTGGTGGTGTGTCCCGGGGACGGTGCTCTGGATTCACCACTGCGTAAAATAATGCGCGCCTCAGTCTGGGGCCGACCGCTCCATTACAGCCTCATGAAGATCACTGAATGAATGTGGTCATTTGTCTTGTCTGGAGAATTAACAAAAGAGGGGGTGGAGGGGGGGACGCAGACTGATTCCGCCGCAGGGTTCACTCAGAGGACCAGACAGACAGACCAGAGGAACCCAGACAGCACGGTTTTAAATCCCGTCTGATTTCCAGCGCTTTTCTGTCTTTGTTGGAGTTTCTCTGGGGTCGTTGGGGGGTTGGTGGCGTTTAGCTGAGCGGATTATAACCGTCTGGCTGACTGTAATAGTAGCAGGCTCAATCCTCGACTATTTTCTGGAGAATTGCACGTTATGTGAACGACACTGAATGTTGGTCACTTAGTCACTCTGAACAAGAGTTAGCAATATTAGTCATATCTTTTATTTTTAACCCCTCCTTTGTGCCACCAGGATACAGCTGTAGGACTGATGTACAGCACAGTCTGCAGCTAAGGCTTATTTTCTGTGTTAATTAATATCTCAGTTGTCAGCTTATCTTTTTTTTTAAGCAAAAATGCTTAAAAAAGGAAGAAGCTTATTACAGTTCACTGGAGTCCACTTTGATGGCAGCATAAAATGTTTTGTTGTCTAACTAATAATCCAAAGCCACAGGGTGCAGATGAAAAAGGAAAAGGTTCAATTCATTTAAGTTTTAGTTATATAGCACCAAATCAAAACAGCAGTTTCCTCAAGGTACTTTATATTCAAAGATCCTTTAATATTAGAACAAAAACCCCAACAATAGTACAAACCCTTATGAGTAAGCACTTGGCGACAGTGGGAAGGAAAAACTCCCTTTTAACAGGAAAAAACCTCCAGCAGTACCAGCCTCAGGGACTGGTTGGCAGTAGTGGATAAAGAAGTATTATCCAGAGTGTGAACACTTATCCATTACAAGTTGTGGACATTAGCAAATTGGTAGCGCCGTTTATTTGACTAATGACGTATACTTGACCTATTAATATTAACGAGTCTATGACTAATAAGGATAGAGTTATTAACTAATAAGCATGGGGTTTCACAATCAGATGCAGCCCCCAGATGCAAGTTTCAAAACACTGGTGATAGAGAAAAGTGACTAACTAACCAATGAGTGACTGTGTCCATCTTTTATACTGTCTCAGTCAAGTCACACATCACTTACAAGATCTGTCTCCTCACTTGCGAATCCCTCCATATCCTGGCCCTCAGTATCTGTCTGACCTCCTTCACCCGTGCACGCTGTCTCAGATCTTACAATCTTCAGCTATGGGTCTGTCCCTCGCACTAATCTTCATACCTCTGAGGACAGAGCCCTTCAATGTGGCAGCCCTATCCTCTGGACCCCTCTCCCATCTGAGCTCCCTAACGCTAGCAATGCAATGCTAACACTGTATGTTGAGGTTTAGCAATCTGTTGTGTGGCAGGTTTGCATGCTAACAGAAGTTGTGCTATCAAATGTGTTCTATTGCCAAAGTTTTGCATAAATTAAAATTCCCCTCAGACAGTGCTACATGAACAGCTAATTTATTACAAGCCACTCATAGTGGAGCATGAAGTTCGTGGATCAGCAAAATCATTGAGAGTTTTCTTGTGGAAATTGCACGCTACTTCATGGAAATCCTTCCTCGTGTTGCTGTTGAGACGTAAAAGCAGTGGACAGATTGACAGATATCATTAGCATGCTTTGCAGTGTATTAAAAGAGAGTAAAATGTAGATCATGTCGCGCACTTCCCAGCATACTAGACTACATATTTGTCTGCACCTGTTTTTAGTTTGGCAAAGCTTGTTGCCTGGTGAGCCAGACATAACTCGCCCTGTAACACAAGCCTCTTTGCTTCGAGATTATGTAACATGAAGTGAGAGCTCATTTGGGCTTTGCAAGGCAAAGCATATTTTTTAAAACTTGTTTTTAGGCTTGAGACTGAATTCTCTCCTTTTTAATAACCCACAATCTGCAGGATTTCCTCTCTGAGCCGTCTCCCTTCCTGCGAGCCTACAAAGTTATTTTGACATGAAACAGGATATTCCATTACACAAGCGAGTCTTTTTTTAATGCAGACATCTGTATGAAGATCAAAACTTGGTCTGTCTGGGGTCTCGGAGCAGCTCTGCATCCAGGAAATGATCGGCGTGAGAAAGTCATTATTGGGTTGTTTGCACTGCAGTGCTTGGATCGAATGGGACCTTTCAGCTAGGCCAGATAATCTGATATCTAGATTTCCAGAAGAGGACAGGACACCCCCCGTGCCGCTGGGATTACAGGCTGCATCTTGCCACCTCGCCTCCTGATCTGGGTATCGACATGTGCGATGTTGCATCAAGCAACCACACACACAGACACACACCCTTTCACAGTGGTGGTAACAGTAATAACGATGGCAGAAATGGTATTGGAGGACTGCTATTCTGTGCACCCATGCCTGTGTTTTCCTGACTCACACTCAAACCCACTGTGCAGACAGCTGCAGCTTCTATTTCTGAGATGCTGAGAATCCCTTTATTTGTGCGCTCCGTATAAACACAGCAGAGATGATGGATGCCAGAGAAGCTTGGAAGACATCACTGTTTCCGATGGTTTTATGAAACAACTTGTACACGTTAGATATTAGCCGGCCTGAACAGTGAGTGATTAGTCCTGTAATTGTGCATGTTCAGGGGTAATGGCTGGCTTTTTCAACAGCAGGATGAGGGCGTCCACCAGCAGCTGTTTCTGTTTCTCTCTCACACTGTACTTCCATCTTACCGTTTCCTTGTTTGCAGGCTCTCTCACAGACGGACGGAAGTTTGACTCCTCTCGTGACAGAGACAAGCCTTTCCGGTTTAAGATTGGCAAGCAGGAAGTGATCCGAGGCTGGGAAGAGGGCGTAGTGCAGGTAGGCTGGAGAACTTTGGGAAAAGGTCTGAGAAGGCAGTAAAAAGGTTAATATCAGTAGCGTTACATTTTTCCATCATAGACTTTACATGGTGGGTTAGCACGTTTTAATTTTATATATTCATCCCTCCAGTGATAACCACCTTCAGTTTACTAGGGCATAATCTTCTCACTTTTATTTGGGAAGTTAATTTGCTGCTAACCATTATGTATTTTCCCTACTAGCTGAGTCACTGGGTAGGTTACCGTTGTCGCGGTCCTCAGTATCCATCTGCTGCTTTGTAGGAAGGATCTAGTCCTGTGGTTGGACAGATTCCAACACCACTATCTTGGACTGCAGCTGGTGTTCGTACTCCTTACTAAGCAATGGAGATCTTCTGCAAGCTGGAAGGCCACCAAACTGGCTCATGTGCTGCAGTTCTAATCTGTACAACAGAAGAAAGCTTACTTCACCAGCTGCAGTCCAAGATGGTGGAGTTTAACTACAAAATTCACTGCAGTTGATGATGGTTCACTATAGCATGGATACATGCTCATTCAGCCTATTTTCAGTCAGATTAACAACCATCGACTCTGCTGAGAAGATGGAAATAACAAAGCTGACGTGTTCCACTGGTTCTGTAGTTCTTTTGGAACCAGAAGTGACCATATTTACAGGCGAGGATGGAGTGCCAAGTTATCACCATATGCTAGCTAGCTTGGTAAGTAGACGTACTGTTGCTAATTAGTCTGAAGACTAAAAAATAACAAAGTAGAATTTCAATCAACAGTTTAGGGACTCTGATTAACTAAGCGGCGCATGGGCTGGACACAAAAACAAACAAAAAAAACAGTCTCACCATGAAAGCAGAGATATGAAAAGAGGTAGTGTGAAGTAAAATTCTTACTGGGCAAAAAATGACAACTGAGATTGCATTTTGCAAAATGTCTTTTGATTTCTGCTTAGACTATTTGCAGTTTGCTTGTTCACGCGTGTTCGTTGTTACCCGTTTACCTGTTTATAAACAGCATCATCATACCCAGAGCAAACAGCATAAAGCTGTGTTTCTGCTACTTGTCTGGTTCCAGGTCATGTAACTAGTTAGTCGTATTACTACAGAGCCCCTCTGATGATGTGGTCCAAAAAAAAAAAAAAATTCTGGCCACAAAATCATACTTCGTGCCCTCGAAATAGTATAAAGTGCCCACGAAATACTTATTTGTGGGCACGAATTGGGTATAACGTGGCAACGAATTACGCATTTGTGGCAATGAAATAGATAACGTGCACACATCATATTGATAAAATTCCTGGACAGCTGCGTAGAGACATAAGCATAAGAGTAGGCTAAACCTATAGACCATGGACAGAGACAGTATGATTGAGTTTTATTTTAGGCTGGGAATGAGCTACAAGTGCATTTTGAAAAGCCTGGCACTGCAAAGAACCATTATTATGGAGAGACATTTAAACAGGATATTGAGAGCCCAGTTGCTTTACAGACGTAAGTACGACCTGGACGCCGGGATAGATTTTATTGTCAACCAACTGCAAGGGCCTGGGAAGGATCACGGTTATCGCTCAAGTGTTTCATGCCCACAAATTAGCATTTCGTGCGCACGTTATACCTATTTCGTGCCCACGAAGTAGTGTTTTGTGGCCACAATTTATTTATTTTTTTGGACCATGTCATCAGAGGGGCTCCGTATATTACTGTCAATTATGAAATTCAGCTGGTTAAAATGAGGTGGTGATGTCAGTGATATCGATGTACCCACTCATGTGCTTTATAAATAAGTGCTGAGCTTATTGTTCCCACTGGTTTTTACAATGGACTGACTTGATTGCGGAAAGGAAATAAACATTTTATTATGTGTCTTAAAAAGTCTTAAATTTGTATCTAGCACTCCATACGGAAACCCCAATACAGCACATATAAAATAATGATCAAGCAATGAATCTAAAGCTGGTCTATAAGCTGTGTGAATTTATTCAGATGTCCTCAGAGGACGTTCTGCAGTGTATTGTATGCCAGTGGATCAGATTCTGGGGGAAAAGTCATAAAGCTCGGCAGCTTCAGCAGTCATGATTTAGAGGCAAATGTAACTGGGATGGTTTCAAAGAAGATGTATTTTGCTTCTGTAACACATAAATTTATTGACATGGTTCCATTATCGAGTTTTCACTTACCAAGCTCTCCATTAACTCTGTTCCTCTGTGCACCAACACAGCAAGGACACAGCTCCATATCTCACCCGCTCAGCCGTGCAGCCTGTGTGGACATCCTGTATTTTTAATGGTAGTAACTTCAAGTTCTCTGTGCGCTCAGTGTGATCTTTAATATACCCACAGGGCATTTAGATTCGTTTGCTATTGTGCAGTAAAGCAGTCAGAGTAGATGCACTGTGGATAAGATTGAGGAAAACTGAAGCACCATTAGTAAACAAGATATTTTTACTGTCTCCTGTGGCTTATTATCTAACTTCCACTGCAGAGACTGCATTATGATCCAATTAACTGTATTTTCTAGCAGAACAAGTGCTCAATAACAATCCGTTGCCTTTGTCCTGTTTCTGTCTCCTCCTCTTCATCCTCCTGCATCTAGATGAGTGTTGGTCAGAGGGCCAAGCTGACCTGTTCGCCTGACTACGCTTACGGAAACAAAGGCCATCCGGGCATCATCCCACCTAATGCCACCCTCATCTTTGATGTAGAGCTGCTGGGTTTGGAGTGAAACAAACCCGCTGCCTTTATTTTTTTTAATGTTGCGTAAGTAGTCTGTAAAAAGTCAGTGTGATAGAGATTTTAGCTAGCTTACATATTACACACAGGGCAGCACAGCAAGTGATAAACGGACTGGTTCTCGTATCATGCATTTCGACTCTACTTGAGCACTTGGAGTGCTTTACAAACATTCACGCAAGCACTTTTTCCTACATTTTCAATTCAATTCAATTTTATTTATATAGCGCCAAATCACAACAAAAGTCGCCTCAAGGCGCTTTATATTGTACAGTAGATAGCACAATAATAAATACAGAGAAAAACCCAACAATCATATGACCCCCTATGAGCAAGCACTTTGGCGACAGTGGGAAGGAAAAACTCCCTTTTAACAGGAAGAAACCTCCGGCAGAACCAGGCTCAGGGAGGGGCGGCCATCTGCTGCGACCGGTTGGGGTGAAAGAAGGAAAACAGGATGAAAGACATGCTGTGGAAGAGAGACAGAGATTAATAACAGATATGATTCGATGCAGAGAGGTCTATTAGCACATAGTGAGTGAGAAAGGTGACTGGAAGGGAAAAACTCAATGCATCATGGGAATCCCCGGCAGCCTACGTCTATTGCAGCATAACTAAGGGAGGATTCAGGGTCACCTGGTCCAGCCCTAACTATATGCTTTAGCAAAAAGGAAAGTTTTAAGCCTAATCTTGAAAGTAGAGATAGTGTCTGTCTCCCGAATCCAAACTGGAAGTTGGTTCCACAGAAGAGGGGCCTGAAAACTGAAGGCTCTGCCTCCCATTCTACTTTTAAATACTCTAGGAACAACAAGTAGGCCTGCAGTGCAAGAGCGAAGTGCTCTAATAGGGTTAACTCTGTTCCTAGAGCATTTAAGTGCTTTCCATCTAAACACACATTTTCGTACTCTGACGAACACATTGGAGAGTAACTTGACGTTGCCCAAGGATACTTGGTTATGCAGACTGGAGACCAGAATAGCTATTATTCAAATAAAAAATCAGCCATCCAAAAGCCCCATAAACTCATAAGGCTAGAATACAAGGGTTGTTGTTATTGAGAAAATAACTGGTAGCACACTCACAAGTTCAGGCTGTCCTAGAGCTTTCCTCTCACCACAGATGAGCTGTTGTTGTTGCACCTTTGTTGTTTTAATTTTTTTTCTTTTTGTCCTGACAGGACACAACTACTTTAACACATTATTATAGCATAACAGTTGGCTAGCTTCTTCAGTAGCTAGTTCATTATTTCACATTACACGAGATACTGTAGCTGCAGCATGTATTGAATTCACTCACTACCTATTATTATAGCATTTCATTATGTTACAGTACTAATTATGACATTATGTTCACACATGAATGTCAACTGGCTAAATCTGGGTCGAAAACTGAGCTAAGATAGCTTGTTAGCTGGTTATAGCTACATTCTAACTTTCTTTCTGGGCTCTGTTTTTTAAAGCCTCAGTGTTAGCGTTGTTTTCTTCTACTTCAGTGGGTGGGGTTTTTTTTAGCTTTAGTTTTTAGCTGACACTCAAACACTTGGTTTACAAGCTCCTAAAACTCTACAGGTATAACATGAAGACATAAATACCCCACAAATAATGTAATTAATACAAAGAAATAGAATTTAATGACAGTGAATCAGCTTAGTGGATGTGACAGCAGACAGCTTTGGGCCACTCCCTTAATCCTAAGTGTTGTTAATGTGGAAATTAGCTACAAAGACCAAAACCATTTCTCCAGGTTATTACCAGGTTGTAATTTTATAGCTAAAGCTCAGTTTGTAACCAGTTTAAACTGGCCGTTAGAGGAAATGCAGTTTTTGCCCTTTAATTCTGTACCCTAGAAGTTGATACTTGTTTGTAAGGTTCATATATATCCTTTACTCCATCCAAGTACAACCTCAGTCAAATCTAGTTTGGATCCAAGAAGTGAACCTATTCAAATATTTTTCACAGCATCCATTTAGCATTTATGCTTAATTGACTTCCTACACTCCTTCCTTTTACCCTTACCCCTGACTTGGCCGTGGCTGGAAGTTTCATCCTGTTTGAAGGGAGTTTTTCCTTCCCAGTTGCCAAATACTTGTCCATAGGTGGTTGTCTGGTTGTTGTGGGGGGTTATCTTATTCCATAAAGTGCCCTGAGTGTATATCCTGCTGTTAAACACTTACTATGTACTAATTAGTACTAAAGCTTGGTAAGATGACTCTTAAGTCTCAATCCAAACTAAAGTGTCAGAGGTATCTCCATCTGTACATCCTAAAATGTTTTTAAACAAGATGTTCTCCTTCATGTTGTCATCACAGGGGACTTCCTACACAGGCGACCAGGAGAGAAGCTAGGAGAGTCTGCACTTGAGGCTCAAGTCAATATTCCACTACTTATTTCATCAAACTATGACAGTTTGTGTTATTTTGTCTCTGTGACTGAGTTGATTCTGTTTTTCCATCCTATCCTTCCTCCTAGAAAAACCATGGGTCATAGCCTTACAAACCTCCACGTTCTTAATCTTAAAATGCTAATTGAATTGCTTTTCTTTGTGTTTTTAGAAGTGTTGTGCATGGTTACCCTGAAAAGTACAATACCAATGAACCACTAGCAGAAACATTCATCTTTATAAGTCAAACCCATACTGATGTTATATGTTTGACAGCTTGTTGTATTCCAAAAAAAAGTAAAGGGGAAAAAAAGTACAAAAACATATGAAAAGCACACATTTTATCCCTGCCCAGCTTCAAATTGGGTTAAATAGGCATAAGGTTAAACTTAATGGCTACTTATTGTGAAAGTCAGGGAAGGCCTTAACGGTGCGACACAGGAACTGAGTTTCTGTAAAACGCCGCTGTGTTTACTTTTTCATTGAAGTTGCGAATTTAAGCTGGCACAAAAGAGAACAAGTAACAGTTGTAGATAGCTCTCATGTGTGCCTAAATATTCTCACCAGATACACGGTTACTACTTTACCCTATCTGCATGTTGTAGGCCTGATGGAAACTTAGTGCGTACATGCTGAAAGCTTTGCATCTGATTTTGTTATTACTGCCTTCTCATCTTGCCAAGTCTTTAAACCCCATTTAAAGCCATACACAGGTCGAACAGGGCAACAACTGGATTTGTGGGAACACGTGTCAATTGGAAGTTTGGTTATTTTTGTCTTATAAAAATAGGATGGAAATGCTTGAAATCAAGGGGAGGGTGTCAATCAAATTGCGACCTCCCTGATTTATTTTGTGGAACAATTATAATTGTGTATTTTTTCAGATGCTCACTTTCTATCTCTAAGAATCAACATGGCTGATGTTCAACCTGTGACGATAAATTCTCTTCTTTTTTTTGGGTTATATTTTATTTTTTTGCCACTGTAAAGTACCACACTGCCTAACTGAAGTCTGTGTTGTCATAAAAAAAAAGTTGCTGACACACAGGCGTCCTAGTGGTTTTTGTATCTAAAAAAAAAAGTAGCAGTTTTAAATGGAGTTTAAATGAGAGGATTTGCTGGCCTGGCTGTCTGATATTGACTGTTGATGTTGCATATTAGCCAAGCTGCAACTGGTGTGACAGCAGTCCACCTATGTACTGTGTAGTTCTGTGCTGATGCATTACTGTATGCAGGCTAAACCAATGAAGACATATTTAAAATAAAAGAAGTACTCTCCACATGCCTATGAAAGTTTTTTTTTTGGGGGGGGGGTGTTTTTTCCTACTCCACTGTATTTGATTTATTACCATTTGAGGCGTGACAAAGTGCAGACCAATCTTCATGCTGAAGATCAACAGCATATAGCTTCAGAGGCTGCCTCTGGTTATTGACTGCTGCTCACTGACCTGCAAGCCAAGCGTGGGGTAACCTAGACAACTAAACTGATGAACAGCTTACATAATAAATGTATTAATATTAGATAAACACTTTAAAAATCAATAACTTGTGAAACTATTTCACCACAAGTGCCTACAAGCTCATCTTAAATAAAAGCTTTTATGCATATTTTTCTCTCTCCTAGAATTCGACTTGGTGGAACCTTTGGTCTGGAACCTTTAAAAGCTGCTCGGGATCTATGAGCTTACTGGGGGGGGGGAGTTAAAATGTGGTGCTTCAAGCTGACTGGAAAATCTGCACGAGTCACTGCACTGCAAAAAGACCAGTTTGATTAATACTGAATGAATACATTTCATATTGTTGGCTTAACCTTCTAACCTGTTCTTAAAATCTTTGAAGACAGATAATGAATTAACACCTGAATTCAAGTTGAGTAAACCTTTTCCCTTCTGCATTTCCGGTTATAGTGTTATTGACAACATAAAGGCATATAGGGAATATAGAAAGGACTCTAAATATCACATTACTTTGGACTTCTGAAATTAGCAACATTTATGAAATGACACTGGAATATGGGGATTCAAAATATCATGTTTAAGTCTGCATCTAAATATCATGTCACATTTCACCTCTGACCTCAATTTTACATTTCACATCTGTGTGGAGTTTGCATGGTTTGGGATTATGTGAATAAGTAATTCTACATTGCCCATAGGTGCGAATGGTTGTCTGTCTCTATGTGCTAGCCCTGCAACAAACTGGCGACCTTTCCAGGTTGGACCCTGCCTCTTGCCCTATGGTAGCTGGGATAGGCTTCAGCCCCCCATGACCCTCACAAGGATAAGCGGAAGAGAATGGATGGACAGTTCTCATCTTTACTATGCAAATTACAGATTCTTTACTCTTTTCGGTCTGGCTTTCAAAAGCACTCCAATGACACTGCTTTCTTGAAGATCTATAACGATCTTTTAATGGCTTCTGATGCAGGGAATTGTTCTGTAATAATTTTGCTTGATCTCAGTGCAGCCTTTGATACTATTGACCATAAAATCCTACTTAATAGGTTTAAGGTTTTGACTTGTGTATTTTGGTTGTTCCTTAGACTGGGTTTCTTCTTATCTGATAGGATCTTCACTGTTAGAACAAACAAGTTCACCTCCCTGACCTGCCGGTTAGAGTTCAGTTTTTGATCCATTATTATTTTCTTTCTACATGCTTCCTCTAGCTGGCATTATTCAATCTTTTAATGACATTTTTGATCATTTCTATGACGATGACAATCAGCAGTATATGTCTTTTAAGCCTCATCAGCTGAACTCCCGGCCAGATGGTGGAATTGAATTTAGGATCTTCTTGCTGTGAGGCAACAGTACTGATCACTGCGCTATGGTGTTGCCCAAGAACTAATTTTCTACAACTGCTTTCTAATACTTTCTAATAATTTGCTTCTACTTGGCAATTTTGAAATAGCCCAATAATTAACAGTAGAACTTGCATGAAGATTGTGTTTATTCAGAATCTCTGTTACTTCAGAGTTACCTTGGCATGTTTAAAATACGATGGAACACAACCTTGCCTCAGTAAACTGTCAATGATAGACAGCAATGTGGGACCATTGCTGGTGAGTCCCAGACAGGACAGAAGGAGGTAATATATCTAAGGATATTATGACAAGGATTTCATTTGACCTATTACTGTAGTTAAGTCATTCATTGTAATTGGAGAAAAAGAAGTAGATGATCCAGGGCATCAAGGATCATCTTCATGACGGGAGCCATTTGAGGAGGTTTTGGATCTCAAGTCCATCAACTTATTTACAAAGTGATTGAGAAATGTGTTGCAATCATGATCAGACGGCTGAGTTGGAGGGCAAACAATACTGTTGATAATCTGAAAGAATAACATTGCATTATTATTATGACAATTTATGAGATCATTGAAATAAGAGTATTTAGCCTCTTTCACTGACTCATTATATAAGTCAAGAAACTGAATTATTGCAAGATACATTAAAAGAGACTGATTTATGGTGACTGAAAACAACTTCATTTATGTTCAATTGGTCAAGAGAAACACCATAAGTGCACTCAAGTCCGAAGTATGCTCAGCAATATGAGTAGGCCCTGATACATGTTGAACAAAGTTAAAAGAGTCTGTAATGCTCAGGAACTCCTTAGTGATACTATTTGATGGGTCCGCTGCATGAATAGTGAAGTCCCCAACAATGATGACCTTGTCAAACTTAATAGTGGAAGTTAAAAAAAATACCATACATGAGCTGATCTCTTCCAATTTTGATCATAATCATCTTGAAAGAGCTGTAAAAGCTCGAAGTGATCATCTGGAATAAAAATGTATTTTAAAAATCACTTTAAAATCAATCAATTTTCAATCAATTTAAAATTCCCCCTACTCATCCAGAGATCCGAGGTGCACAGAGAAATGAACAGTCTGCCGGGGATAGCTCTAAAAGATGAAGATGAAGCCGACGAAGCTTCCATCGCTTCCTCTGATGAGTCCTCCAAAGCAAAGGCGAACTGACCGGCAAGAGTGGAGGTATGCTGGGTGCTGCAATGCACTCAAGAGTTCTGTGCTGGCACACGATGGCACTAAACATGTTCAAGACTTTTATAGCCCTTGTTTATTAAATCTAGCTACATCTATGTCATTTTTGAGAGTAGGACTCTGTAGTGTAAATTAGCCCTTATTATGCTAATGGTATAGACCAGGGGTCTGCAACCTTTTACACCCAAAGAGCCACTTGGACCCGGTTTCCATGCAAAAGAAAACACTGGGAGCCGCAAATACTTTTTGACATCTAAAATGAAGATAACACTGTATATATTGTTTTTTTTTTTATCTTTGTGTGAACAACTAAGGTGTGTTGCTTATGAAATCCATGAAGTGCTACAGAGAAAATTACATTTTATTTACGTAATTAACACATTTTGAACTCTTAAAGACATATAACAAAAGGAAAGACACCCAGCTGAACTAAAATGATCCATGTAGCAAACAAAAACTGTTGTCAGCCATCCTTATATCGCCTTTGGGCTTTTGGAGCCTTGACCTGACTCTTAAAAAATAATTGGAAAAAAGCACTATGCTGCTGAAAAATGAAAAATAGATATTTGCAAAATTCTGCCTAAATATGTATTTTACCTGGTTAATGCGTGCGGCGGGGCGTGGTTTGCAGCGCCGCTGCAGGGGAGTCGGACGCACCTGAGCGGCACCCGCAATCACGCCTCGCCGCCTTTACGTCTGCGCTATCTGTGCTGTTGTGTTGTTGGCAGTGTTGGGACTAACGCGTTATTAAGTAACGCGTTACAGTAACTACGTTATTATTGTGGTAACGAGCACGGTAACTAGTTATTATGCCAAAACCAGGAACGCGTTACTCGTTACTGGGATTTAGATAGGCTCGTTACTCGTTACTTCGTGTGGTGGATATCGCGGAGCTTCCACAGATTCAATAACATTAGCAAGTGGTGGAAGCCAGCAGGTGGATGAAGGAAAAGGGAGGCAAGAGGAGAGACCCGAAGCGGCCGCCGGTCCGCGTGTCAGGTGAACTGAACTTCAGGTAAGAAGTTATGACCTGCAGTCTATCTGGGTCAGATATAAACCAAGTTTAGGTGGAGTTTATTTTCGGTATGCTGACATTTTCGTACTGCGTAATAGCTAGCATGACGGAGTTTCTATACAGCTGGGTGGGTGCTATGTTACTGATGTTGAACTTTATTTTGTTCATACGGTTAATTATCAGAGTTGCCAACCGTCCAGTAAAAAACAGAATCGTCTCGTATTCAGAGAAAATATTACGCGTTTCGTACTGAGGTGAAAAGGAACACAGTTTGTCCCGGACTTCAGCTACAATGAAAAAGACACAAAGCTGAAGCTGCACAGCTGCCTCTTCTTCTCTCATTCTCTCCTCTCCTGTTTCTACTTCAATCACGAAACTGATCAATGATCAGCTGATCGGCTTTTCTCTCTTGTTTATTTATCGCCCACTTTGCGCCAGAAAGAGGAAACCAGCGGGTGTCGCGTTAAACAACAGCAGCACGTTTAAGCTTGATCAGCTGTTGTTAGAATTTATTTAATATTAATTTCTAGTATCAGCTGATGTACAGCCACAGCTGTAAAGCTGCTGGTCATGATATCGGTTTGGTTATCTGGTGAGAGGGAAACATGCAGATGAAACCAGGAGATGTCCTTACTGAATCATCAGAGCTGAACAGGTGATGGAGAAACAGGTTTACCTTTTAGGTGACATGAATGCGTTGAAGGGAAGTTATGAACTGTTTCTGAGAGACAAATAACACCAGGATCCTTTTCTAAGTAGCTGACAGCTGGTAACTGTGCAGGGGCGGATCTAGCAAAGTGTTGCCAGGGGGGGCAGGTAGGGCATTAACAGGGAAAGGGGGGGACAAGGAAATACTTTTCTTTATTATTCTCATTTAAAATGTCTCGCTTTAAAAAAAAATAATTATCTGAGTCTTACAACAAACAATTGATAGATTGATACATATATACCATCAGAACAGTGTACATCACTGTCACAACAGTGTTTATTTTCATTCAAAGGCTTTATGATTTTTCCTATAATGGTGGGCCGGTCTCTAGTCAAAATGCCCGGGACGATTTTTTTGTCCCAGTCCAGGTCTGTATGCAGCTCATCTGCAGTCTGGTGTTACCTACATCTTCCTATTCAGAAGGCAGAATTTCCAAGTTCTGAGTACAATCAAAAGCACCACGACTGCAGTTTTTGTGTTGGATGTAAAAAAGCAGGCTAGAATCATGGCGGCGGTCAACGACGGTCCAGGCGTGGGATTTCTCTCGTGGAAATGTGCGCATTATTTTTTCCTTTCCATTGGTAGGTGGCACAGTGCACTTGTGGCATGTAAGCAAGATAGAAGACTGACAATCTTGCTGGGTATCCAGTTACGGAAGCAACACATTAACAAGAGAATTCTGAGTAAAACCAAAGTTACTTTCCCTAGTAACTAGTTACTTTGAAAGTAACGAGTAACTTGAAGTAACTGAGTTACTTTTTTAGAGAAGTAACTAGTAATGTAACTAAGTTACTAATTTAAAGTAACTTACCCAACACTGGTTGTTGGTGGTGTATGTCGGGCTGTGAGCTGAAAAGCTACAGCCGGCTGTATGCGTACAGCAACCGTGTGTGAAAAGTGGTCAATAAAGAGATGCTCAAAAGCATGCTCATGGAAACATCGTCGGGTCTGCCGTGATTTGTTTACAATGGGACTTCTGCTCCTGAACCTCTGCGCACAGAGTCCGCAAATCGGGGCTATACGAAGTCAGTTTACTCACAGTGTTTGTCTTTAACATAGTTCACGGTGGAGAACAGCTGGTGACATAATGTGGATCCGAAGATCCATAATTGGCCTACCTGGGGTTGAAAGTCTCGATAAATGCACGGCGTTTCGGCGGGTACACCGGCTTCCGCGAGTGTGACGCTTATTTTGAGCGAGGAAAAAATAATAGAATATAATTTTATTTTTATATTTCAATATCACAGTAATCTTCCAATTTAGAACTACGAGTTAAAAAGAACTAACATAAATAAAATACACTTCAGCTAAATACTTCTAATTTATTTGCCCAAACCACGCGGAGCCGCACTATAAGGACTAAAGAGTCGCATGCGGCTCCGGAGCCGCGGGTTGCCGACCCCTGGTATAGAGCAAAAAAAAAAAAAAAAAATCAGCGATCTTTTACAAACTATATAAAAAGAATCATGCTTTATACTGATCCAGAGTCAGGGTCAGCAGCAGACCTGTACTAGCAACCTACTTTTTCAAGGGGCATTCAAGTCACCTTGCTTTTCAATATTTACAACCATATATACACACTACATCACAGAAAAATTTAGTCACAGTAACAAAAAAATTGGTCTTAAATTGCAGAAGCAAAACAGGAGACAAACAGGAAGAACATGGGACATTTTCTAAGTAGAGAATGAACTCCTTATACACTAGAACAGTTGACTGTGAGCACACAATATCACCAACACATTTCCATTTTCTTTGCAGTTTTCATGGTTTGGGGTCATGCTTAAAAATTACATGCATACGCTAAAGAATGTCCTCTTTTTAGTTTTAAAGATTCACGAGGAGTGCTCCCCAAAGTCTGACCTGAATATGATATATATAGTTGTGTGACTAACTAGTGATAGTATGTCAAGAGTGAACGAGACGTCAATTCACTGATCCACACTACTAGAATATACAGCAATGACCTCTGAATGTTCATGTCACAAGATGGTAAATAAGAGAGGGAAAGTAGTCAGAACTGAGGGAATGTATTCCCAGGCAATACTGCAGACATCGAGGACAGCTACAAGTATCTGAGAATCCAGAGACTAGGACCTGGAGTTTTAGGCTAAGCACTTAGTATTGCTCCATCTCTTTCCCTGAGTCACAAAGCATCACATGATGTCACAAAATGTTATTGATCAGTTGCAGTGATGGTCTTCGAACAGTATTAATCAAGATATTGTTAGAATAACACCAACACGGGGATAGCAGACTGTTAGCGGGACCTCCATTTGGTAATTCCTCTGGCATGTTTGTCCTTCCTATTAAAGTCAGCTGCTGAGAGCTCACACTGTTCTCTGTGTACAAATCAGTCTGACTCACCAGATGTTTGGATCCATATTTGACTATTAAGCACATTTTGGCTATGATGTTTGGTCTTCTGTAAAGTGTCAGTATAAAATATGGAATATGCAAATGAATAGAGACACACTTCAGTCTTTATGGACCTTTTGTTCTACTGGCACCATCATTTAACATACAGTGTTAACTGGTATTCATAAATGTTTACTGCTAAAATACCCTTCTTTATTTCTTTCTGCAGATTTGTTTGTAATAAAAATATTTTTAAATAGAAATGTGCAAACTTACATTTTAGCTGGGAGAAAAGTTGGACCAGCTTGAACTGAGACAAGAGATAATTTCAGCAAACTTCATTTAAACTATAAAAAGTTTTTTCCACTTATCTGTTTGAAGATTGTGTCAAATAAATAACAACATGAAGCTCCATGTTTGACCAGCACTTTGTTGATCAAACATGGAGCTTGTTACTTGTTGCTAAAATGTTTTCTTTTTATGTTGTGCCCCCCTTATTTTTATTTATTTATTTATTTTTTTTTTACAGTGCACAGTGATCTAACCAGATAAAAAGACAGCCGCCCTCATGGCACTGTGACGTTAAGCTCCACTGATCTCCCCTACACCCCTCTGATGCACATTTGCTTTGTGCTTAAAATATGGCACTCATTAAATTATAACTTCTATCCTTCCCGTGCATCACTTTAGGTATAAATTCAAATAGTTACTATTTCTTGGTATAAGCACATTTGCAATACTAATCTATCATCCAATTCCCAGGGCCCCCATCTGTACCTGTCATGGTCTCCGTGCCTGCCCGGCCGGCCCCACAAGGCTACATGTGCTGTGTTGGTTCTCTCTCTCTCTCTCTCTCTCTCTCTCTCTGCCTGGGCGGAGCTCACTGTGGGCTCCCGCCCTTGGCCCACACACCTGACAACAATCACCTGTCATCACGGGAGTACTATTTGAGGCTGGAACACAGAGCCTCTCGTCGCTGGATGATTGTACTACAGACGTTAGTCTTCCTCACAGCTCCTGCGAACCTGTGCTTAATAATTTGAGATTCGTGATTAGTTTGTGACTTCCCTTCTCTTCTGCTTCAGACCTTCCTCCTCGGACCTGTGACCTCCCTGCCGTGTGAACGTGTGTGAGTGTGAGAGAGCTACCCTGTGATTCCCTGGAGTTTTGGATTCCCCTTCACTGTATATATTGTGCACTGGTGCTGTAAATAAACTGTTTTTGGAGACGTCTAACCACTCTGCGCCTGAGTCCTACAACCAGATTGTGACAGTACCAGCTGAGAGGCTGCCAACAAGGACAAACCAGTCAATAAAAAATCATAAACATTTTAGTGCATTCTTTTATCTTTACAGTGCCCCATGTATAAATATGGGCTGTGTTTAAGTACTGAGGTGGACCTTCATTCTGACTTTTGCATTCTGACACTGTGATGCATAGTTATGAACACAGGAAGCAGAAGTGAGATGACTTCTTACTCAAAGGTTGTTCACACATGTTGCTAATGATTTTATTTAGCCAGTACAGTAGTGATTAATATACAATACAAGTGCAATATATATTATGTACACTGTAGATTTACTCATGTCATAACTGTAGATATTTCTGACCCTGTGTTTTAACCTATGGCATAACCTGATCTGTAGCTCCAGCACAGAAAGCCAGTCAAAATAATAACAAACTGTGCATTCATTACACACTGTTGAAGACATGGTACTCTGATGTTTGATGTGTGTTGGCTCACCATGAATCTTTCAAACTAAAAAGAGTTCATCTACACATCAGTTTGTGCATTTAGTTTTAAAGCATGGCCCTATTGGAAAACTGCAAAATAAATGGGAACGTGTTGATGATATTGTCTGCTCACAGTCAAACGTTCAAGATTGTGATGAGTTCATTGAACCAGAGAAAATGTCTCCCCATTTGTCACTTGGTTTGCCTCTAGAATCTAAGACATATACTTTTGCACATTTATAACTATGGTTACATTCCTCTGAGTGTACAGTGTATGCCTTTGTAAATATTCATACCATTTGCTAATTATTTATTTCATCAACATCACTATCATCGTTTATTTATATAGCACTTTAAAAACGCACCAGTCAGACCAAAGTGCTGAACAACACAAAAACAAAGAAAAGCAAAACATAGTATAAAATAATAGGGGGGGATGTCATTTTCCTGCCGAGTTAAAAGCCAGGGAATAAAAATAGGTTTTCAATCTGGACTTAAAGACCTGCACTGAACACGCTTCTCTAATATGAAGGGGAAGGTTGTTTCAAAGCATCGGAGCAGCAATTGAGAATGCTCGATCTCCTCTGAGTTTCAACCGCAACCTAAGGACTGACAACAGCAATTGATCAGCTAAACGGAGCGAACGAGTAGGAACATGAGGCTTCAACAAATCGGATAAATAAACAGGGGCCAGACCGTTGCAAGCGTGACAGGGTGCCCAACCCAACCCCAATTAAAAGGGAATTGCAATAGTCCAAACGTGAGGTAATAAAGGCATGAATAACAGTTTCCAAATTGTGTTTGGAAAGAAAAGGCTTGACCTTCGATAGGTGTCTGAGGTGATAAAAAGCCGATTTTACCACCCCATTTACATGACCATCAAAGGTAAGTGCGGAATCAAAATTCACACCAAGATTTACGATTGAACTTTTCAGATGGGAGGTCAAAACACCGAAATCAGCATCTGGAGAAACAATAGAGTGATACGGGCCAAATAAAATTGCTTCAGTTTTATGATCATTAAAATTTAAAAAGTTATTTGCCATCCACACAGTCAAGTAAAGATTGACAGGGAGAAGTAATCAGGTGGCTAAAAGGTAAATAAAGCTGACAATCATCAGCATACAAGTGAAAAGATACTTTATGTTTTCGAAATATCGCACCAAGAGGGAGTAAATACAGCGAAAAGAGTAATGGCCCAAGGATAGCTCCCTGGGGCACACCCCAAGGCAGAGGGGCCACAGAAGATGCAGCCAACCCCAGCTTAACACAAAAACTCCTGTCAGAAAGGTATGACTTTATCCATGACACTGCCAGATTTGAAATTCCCACCCAGTGGTGTAAGCGGGAAATCAGGAGATCGTGATCAACTGTGTCAAATGCAGCTGTCATGTCCAATAAGACAAGCACAGCATATTTACCACGATCAGTTGCAACAAGAATGTCATTCATAACTTTGACAAGAGCTGTCTCCGTACTGTGAAAGGGCTTAAAACCAGATTGAAAGACAGTTGTGAATCAATCAGGTAGTTCATCAGCTGGGTATGTACAATCCTCTCCAGGATCTTACTTAGGAAGGGAAACTTAGAGATAGGTCTAAAATTCGACATAACAGAACTATCTAGGCCAGGTTTCTTAAGTAAGGGATGTATGACTGCATGTTTAAACCCACTAGGAACTTGACTGGTTAACAAACTAGTACTGATAATTTTCAGACTGTAAGGTCCAATGGTAGGAAATACTTTTTGAAGAAAGCGGGGGGTAACAACATCAACATCATCTGGGGAACTACAGGACTGAATCAGCAATAGATACTTTTGGAGCTCTCAAGCTAGCAATCTTGTTCACAAAAAAGTTGATAAACTTATTGCACATAGCCTTGGAGGCCGGCAGAAGGTCACAACTCTCCATGTTAATTACAGAATTTATAATAGTATATAAAACACGGGGATTGTGTGAGTTGGCCGAAATAAGTTGAGAAAGATAGGCATGTTTATCGGCTTTAACCGCCTTCTGATAACTTTTCCAACTACTTTTTAAGGCTTCCAAAGAGACACGCAACCTGTCTTTTTTCCACTGTCTTTCACATCTCCTACATTGTTTTCTAATTTCTCGAGTGAAATCAGTTAGCCAAAACCTCGTCTTGGACTTACATTGTCTTAGTCTCAATGGGGCAACAACATCCAGTGCAGATTTACAAGCAAAATCAAAGTACAAAAGTAAGTAATTTGAGGCAGGCAACTCAGAAGAATACGACATGAGATTGTCAAACAATATGGAAAACTGTTCGGCAGTATCAGTATTGGTATTTATTGTGGAATACCAAAGTGACTTAAGCCAAATCCCACCAGTCAAAGTTGGTTAAAATTTAAATAAAATTTAAAATGATTTAAAACTCATTACACCTTCATTTTTAAAGTTAAAAGATTCATTGCATTTTAGCCTTTGTCTTAAAGTCTGTTTGATGAACACATCCAACAGCAACTCATGGTCCCATATCTTGCCCAAGGATACTTGCAGACTTGGGTGCAGACTGGAGCACCTAGGGATCAAACCCCTGCCTTTCCAATTACTAGATGAACGACCAGGGAAATTATGTTCAATCCATGGCCAGTATGTACTCCAGGGACAGTTCATCAGGAAAGTATTCACAGCCCTTCACTTGTTCCACATTTTGTCATGTTACAGCCTTTTTCAAAATGGATTAAATTAATTTTTCCCTCCAAGTTCTACACACAAAACCACATAATAAAGTTTAAAAAACTTGGTTTAAGGAGCTTGGAAAGAAAGTGATTGGCTTTTTCCAAGCTCATTAGACTACCATGAACTGGATGACTGAGAACCTACCCAGATATTAATAAGGTTTGCTTGACATTCTTGGAAATTTATTACAAAGAAAAAACAAAAATATAACAGAAGTATTCATAGACTTTGCCATAACACTCAAAGTTGAGCTCAGGTGCTGTTTCCACTAATTATCTGTCAAATGTTTCTACAACTTGATGGGAAGCCAGCTGTGGTAAATACAGGTGAGTGGACATGATTTGGAAAGGCACACACCTATCATTATAAGGTCCCACAGTTGGCTCTGAGACTGGACTGATCGAGGTACATATCTAGGGAAGAGTATAGAAAAGTTTCTGCAGCACTGAAGGTCACAGTGATCACAGTGGCTTCTATCATCCATGACTGAAAGGAGTTTGGAACCACCATGAACCTTTCTGGCTTCCCTACCAACTTGAGCGATTGGGGTAGAACAGCTTTAGTCAGGGAGGTGACCAAGAACCTTATCCTCAGTCTGATAGAGCTCCAGTAATGCTCTGTGGACAAAAGAGAACATTGCAGAAGTACATCCATTTCTGCAGCACTCCATTAATAAGGCCTATATGGTAACCCAACCACAATCATAAGAAAGGTTGCTGATTTGACAGTCGTTGATCATCAACAACCTCCACAAATTGGGTAGGCCATTGAAGGACCTTCAGGACTGGCCCCACAGGCCCCAATTTTGAATTTTGTTCCAAACAAAAATAAAACAAAATGATGAAAAGAAGATTGGACTCTTTGCCCTTAACACCAAGAGTCATGTCTGGAGGAAACAGGCACTGCTCATCACCTGGCCAATACCATCCCTAAACTAAAGCATGCTGGTGGCAGCATCATGCTGTGGGGATATTTTTCTTCAGCAGGAATTAGAAGACTAGTTGGGTTTGATTCAGGAATTTATTGGACTCATGAACAATAACCATATGACTGTTCGCACCACTAACACATGACCCTACACTGTGTTCACTGCATCATTCCATTTTTGCACTGATCACCACCTGCATTCATGTATATATATATCTACTTAGCACTTTTAATTTTTATTTTTATGTTTATTTGAGCATTGTCTGACAGTATGTTTTGCACTAAGTACCGCAGCAATTTCCTAATGTTGTAAACCTGCTCAACATTTGGCAATAAAACCCTTTCTGATTCTGATTCTGATATAGAGACATGCTTGATGATAATCTACTCCAGAGTGCTCTGGATGTCAGACTTGGTCAAAGGTTCATCTTCCAACAGGACAAAAACCCAAAGCACACAGCCAAGATAACAAAGCAGTTGCTTCAGGACCACTCTGTGAATATCCTTGAGTGTTCAAGCCAGATCCCAGACTTAAAACCTCTGCAGAGATCTTAAAATGGCTGTGCACTGACACTCCCCATCCAACCGAGGTCTTCAAAGTCAGCTTAATAATAATTAGTTCAAAATTCAACAAAAGTGCCTTATAACTTAGAAATTATGATTCTTACAAGTGTGTTGTGTATTATCAATATGTAGAACATACTGTATAGAAGTTTAAAACATCATTGTCACATTTGACCTCTGACCTCTCCTTTACATAGATGTATTGACAGACAGAATGACAGACAGTATTTTAAATTCTACAAACGATATTTTAAGTGTCCAAAAAGGACTGGATTGATTATGATGTAGAACACAGAGTAGGCTTAAAAATGCTGAGTCATAAAGCCTCTTGCAAAACAGGTAATTTCTTTATTTGATACATCCTGCTGACTACAGGGTATTTACGGACATAAGCAAAGATATCAGACATAAAAAACACAGAAACATTGGAAAATCACTTTTTTGGCTGATGATTACTATTTGGCCCTCCCTCACTTTGTACTCTGGTAGTAACAAGTCTGAGTCTGACTCCTCTTCTACAACTATGAGTAAAGTCCTTCCTGCCTCACTCAGCCCTCAGCTTACTTAAATATTGATATGGGTGGAGGTATTAGTAAGACCCAGGGGCGATTTTAGCCCATTTTTGGGGGTGCTTCAACTGGAGACATTTAAGGATGCAGGGACTCACAGAGAATGGGAAGAAGTCTTATCGTGACGTGTAAAGTTTACCTTGCCTGGCTGGGCAGCTCTCTGGGTGCTCAGCACCCCCAAAGCTCTGATCCTAGAATCGCCCCTGGCTGATGCTAACCAACATTAGCGCTTACAGTTCGTATATAAACTCAACTGTCAGCCCTTCACTTTTGGTGTCGACAACATTTTGAGCATTTTCTACAGTTTGTGAAATGGTCGTCATTGGCATTACATGCCAGTAGTGTTCGCTAACTGACTTTACCGGGGATTATATTTATTACAACGTTACTGCGTGGAAGTGGTCATAGTGTATGCTTATAAAAGTGAGTGGTAGGTGTTATTAGTGCGACTTTTCCTTTAATTAGTTTTCCCACCGGAAGTAGAGTTGTTTATGCGACGTGTCCTGGCCCGCATCCTTAACGCTACATTGATGTAGAGAGTCTCTGACACAGCTGTGCTCTGCAGCCCAGACACCCTGCTTATCTGTGATTCGGCCAGACTGGTGTTGAACTCCTCCAAAGGCATGCGCGGGGTTAGGTTAGTTGGCTGTAGGTGTGAGTGGTTGTCTGGGTCTCTCTAATAACCGTCCAACAGCCTGGCGACCTGTCCAGGGTGTACTTTTGCCCTATGACAGCTGGAATGCACCCTGAATAAAATAAGTATCAGAAAATGAATGATGTTTATGAACTGTAGTTAATGTAGTCAGACAATAAGTTACCGATCAACAGGCCACAAGTCTTGGTCCAGAAGCATACTAAGATTTAAAAACTAAAATGTTGGCACTGGTGTTTGAAACAGTATACTGTCAGTAAGACTGGAGCAACTGCACACAACTGGAAACTAATAACTAGAGTAGCTGAGTAACATTTTGTTACTGCATCCATTTAGCCAGGTAATTAGCATGTCTACATATATGTCATTTCTAATGTGGTTCTATGTGGTATGTTGTAGGACAGTGAAGTGTCTGACACTGACCATGTACCAGTGCCTGAGAACACTGGTATGGAGGGGGAGAACGCACCTCTTTACTGCATTTGTCGGAAACCAGACATCAACTGCTTCATGATGTAAGTATATATCAGTTTTATATTTGCAGTACGTGCAGTAGGGCTGGGCGCTAGCTTCATCAATGTTATCAGCGATTTTTTTTTAATGAAGATCTTCTATTTCAAGAAAACTACCAATAATGATATCCACCGATATAGAAAACAATACCGTAACATTTTATTGATGCTTGCAGTTTGGAGGCAGCAGTATTTGCAAGTGTAACTAAATTCCAGGCATTTTCCATCCTTCTTTTCCCATCAGCTTTTTTCTAATCGTCAGTGTGAACCAAGGTGTCAGCAGCAGCATTATAGTGCAAAAGTAGTGAACCAGCATATATCAAATATAACCACAAAAGTAGCCAAGTTAGTGTTTTTCCTGGAAATTTTAAGTGAAAGGATAAAGTAACTGCTTAACACTTTAGTTTAACAATGATTAATGAAATGTAACGGTGTAACTCATCAGCAGTCTGCACAGTATGGTCACATATTAAAACTGAAGAATATTTTGTACTTGTTGTACTGTTTCATCATGGGTCCAGTTTTTACCCAGGTGCTTAAAGCCCTCCTTTACCCTCATGTAACACCAACAGTAATTTCCAACCACTGTTTCCTGTTCCTGTCAGTCAAACGAACAGACGGCAAACATCTTCTATAAACAGGAATAATGTCATTTTATCGGATTAGAAAACATCTAATCTAGCGTTGATGTTACACTGCTGTTTAGTGTCTCACTAATCTCAGTGTCACCAAAATATCTGCCCTACATGTCAAACAATGAGAGAACTTGAAACAGTAACATCACCTAGCAGCTTATGTTAATTAGTGCTAACGTTTTGTTTGCTGGCTAACATTGCTATTATTATAGTCACAGTTAATTGACTTTAAATAGCTTTATTTCAAAAGTAACTTTACAATTTCACACCCATTTAGCTGTGTTATCTGTACATGCTGCATAGGTCATAAGGCATGCATGGATCATTTTTATAATCAGCCTCTTATCTTTTTTCCACCACAGCCTTTGCCATGATAAATTGGTCAGTTTACAACCAGGAGCCATACACCTTAACCTCAGAGGCCAGGACATCCAGGGGCAGTGTGAACACACACTTCTTTAAATGGGATGCAAGACGGACTATAGAGGGCCACCCCCTCGCCAGACAACCAAGTGCTGTCCCTGTCCACGGCCAGTGTGAGAAGGACTCTCACTAAAGTCTACCCACACAAAGCTGCTGGACCAGACAATATACCCGGACGTGTGCTCGGAGCCTGTGCTGACCAGCTGACTGATGTCCTAGCGGGCATCTTTAACATCTCCCTGAGTCAAGCTGTTGTGCCGCAGTTCGAAGACGATGCGATCTCATTGGCACTCCACCTAGCCCTATCACAACTGGATCAATGCAACGTCCACCTAAGAATGCTGTTCACTGATTTCATCTTAGCATTCAACACCATCATTGCCCAGCAGCTGATCGGCAAGCTGGACCTGCTCAGACTTAACACCTCCACCTGCAACAGGATCCTGGTCTTTCTTACTGAAATATAAGATCCAACACCATCACACTGAGCACAGCCCCCCCCCCCCCCCCCCCAGGGATGTGTGCTGAGCCCGCTACTCTTCACGCTGCTGACCCACGACTGCACCTCCAGCTCCAACATGTGATGAGTCAATGTTGTGATTGTTTGTGATTTATGTGGGACTCCTCCCACCAAAGGCTGGCTGTGGGTTTTTTGTTTCTCTTCTCTCTCTCAGGTGTGGACACCTAGGTGTGTCTTACTGGAGTCCAGCGCCTGCTGAGTCATTGGATGGAATTCATTCCTGTTCTGGGATTGAATAGTTGGTTGATCACCCCAGTACTGATGACAACCCCCTGGTCCCCTCTCTCCTAGCCTCCACCACCCAACAAACAGTCTGTGCTTCGAAGTGTTACTTAGTGTCTTTGTCTGAAAACTTAATAAATTGTTAACTGTTGACTCAGTTTTCTCCTGTTTTTCACTTAGAAGGTCAGGTAAGTAAATTGTCTTTTGGTTGGATTTTTTTTTCTTTTTTAGGGACGCTTAGGAATGTTTAGGGATTTGTTGTTTGTTATTTTTGGCATTGCTCACTGCCGATGTAAATAAATGGCTGCATAGTACTTTGAAAAGTACTCTGTTTTTGCTCTTTCTTGGGTGGTGAGTGAGTGGGGGTGTCACATCGCTTGTTGTTTTCCAATCACTGGTAGACCGAGAATGTAACACAAACCACATTATCAAGTTTGCAGATGACACCACAGTGGTGCTACTCATCAGGGACGATGATGATGCAGCATACAGGGAGGACATGGAGCGGCTGTCACATATGCTAAGCCAGGACAAGAATCTGTGTCTCAATGTTGATAAAACAAAAAAAGCTGATTTTTGACTTTAGGAAGACCGAGGCTGTCCATCTCCTGCTCAGCATTGCTGGTGTCACGGTAGACGGAGTGAAGAGCACCAGATTCCGCGGTGTTCACTTTATAGAGGACCTGTCCAAGGGCAGATCAAGAAGGGTGGGATGTGCCACCCTTAAATGAGCTCTTCCCACTCCAAGTGCCACCCTAGTTTTGCATATGGCAGTGTTGTTTATTAAAATAAGGCAGCATTAACAGTTTGAGCCTAGCTACAATAAACACTGAATATAAATTCTAAAACTGAACATTAACAAATGATTCAGCACATAGCGCGGACCGGCTTTTTTTTTTCTTGTTTTCAGTAGTAAGCGATGCCTATGATTGTGCAAGAGCACATTTTGAATCAACACCATGGACATTTCAAATTTCACACAGGTGGTTGGTTGTTGCACTGTGGAAATGGAATGAAGGTGAGCGTTATTAACCCTCTGGGGTCCACGGACACACCCACCTCCAAATGACGTGACTGATTTAAGCTGACATAGCAACAAGCTGCAGCCATGCTGAATCTCTATTTTAGCTTGTGTTGAAAGTTTGGACTTCAAAGTATACACCAGTTTTTAAATTTTAATGACAGGCTGCTAAATCCAGAGTTATGATTAAAAAAATATGTATAAGCCATGCTTTTTTCTAAATACTATTGTCATGGTTTGAAAAATAAAAGCTTTTCTAATGACAGCGCGTAAACAGTAAAGAAAGAAAAATGTATCATGTTGACCAATAAAAGAAAAAAGAAAAATGGCAAACAGTGGGATTTGGTTAGGAAGAGGGGAAAGTTTTGGAAGTGACGGCAGCGAGACAGAGCGAGCGACCAAGTGAGAGAGGGAGAGCGAGTTTTGAGATGTTAGAGATTTGTGACGTTTAGTGTATAGTTGGTGTGTTGTGTTAACTTGTGTGGTTAGTGTGTTGTGTAGTCGTCGTTTTGTGTGTCAGTGAGGGCACTAATGAATGTCACATAGGCAGAATGCAGTGTAAACACTGTCTCCAGGTGGAAAACAGAGGGAGTGATACACCTGCTGTCAGGCCTGCAGGTTTCTCCCTGTGCTGTTTTTCTCTGTCTTGTGGCGGACATTTTTTTATTTACTGGCACAAATAATTTGTGGGGCATCTTATTGTGACACCTGATTGTTCTCTCGTTTTAGTTAAGTAGTGTTTTTAAATGGCTGTACAAAAAACAAAACAAAAAAACAAAGCGCCTGATGCATTGGCTGCATTTTTAGATGAATAGTTATATATAATTTTATTGTTTACAAAATTTGTCCATAAGTTTTAAAAATTTACCATTTATATTTGCATTTCAAGATATGAAAATAATTTACTAAACATGTCTGTGGTTTTTACAGTAAAAAGAAAATATAACTCCTACTAGGATTTTATGTTTTTGTGTGATTTCAGATCAGTTAATACAGTATGTCAATGAAAAAGTAACTGTAAATTCAGACATGTGAGTTTGTTCTGAAAAGAATGATACCAAGCAAGGCAAGGTTTAAAAAAAAACAAACAATTTGAAGGTGAAATACAAATGTAAAATCAAAAGTAGCCAAAAATGGCCAGTTGTTTTTTGGGCCTCAGAATATTAACCCAACAAATCATGAAAAATTAGGTTTAATGACAGTGCAGATTTCTGACATTTTGTGTAAATTTAACAGTGTGAAACCTAAGTTAGACTTGTGTTTGTAAAGAACCCCCCCCCATGTTGTGTAGCTTCCTGGATTTTATACTTATTGGGTAAATATTTATTTATCATACAGGCTATACAGTACATAAAATCTAAATTCAAATGTGTTATGTAACTGAATTGTTTAATTATTTGAACTACAGAAAATAATTAAGTTATAGACAATATTTATATGAAACATGTGTAGACTTACTGCATTTTAATCATTTTAACCATATGTAACACCTGCATACGTGTTTAAAAAAAGGCTTTGATTTTGCCACCCCATTTGATTTTCATGCCACCCCAGGAAAATTTCTCTAGGTCCGCCCCTGGGCTAAAAAGCCTCCATTCAGACCGACAAGGCGGGCTAACCGAGGCAGAAGAGCTATCACAAGAACCTGATTCAAAAACCTTATGCTATCTGAGTATTGCATGTTTAGACCTGGACCTGCATGCATCCACATTCCTCTCATTAAGCAGGCATTAAAACCAAAGGTTACAATTCCATGAACAGCGGAAACATGTCCAAAACCAGTCAATCCTACAGTCATTTTACATGAATGAAAATCAGTTAATAGAGGTGGGCGGATTGATCCCAAATTGATCCCAACCTATAATAATAATATGATCTTGATATAATATCCTTAAGTTGTTTGACAACATTCATTTCTGTACAATATTGTCTGGCTTTACCACAGTCTGCTAGAGGTGGGCGGATCAATCGATTGATACCAATCAGTATCAAAAGTGTTATGGGCAGTATTGATCCTGCAGTTACTTGGTATCAGATCAATAATTGGCAGTAGCAGAAAGATTGCACCAGCTGTGGACTCCTAACCCCTTTTGTGAGTGATTATCTAACATGCCAACATGTCCTGCTGCTTTGGGCACATCTGTGATATGAAGATCACACGGTGATGTGCTTAAACAGAGAAGACTGAAGCCCAAAACTCATATTTTAGATCACATATTCTCTTCCAGATCTCTGCCACTTTTTGATTAATGGCAAATGACCCATGTAGGGTTGCTATAGTTTGATAGTAGTTTCAAGTTTATTTATTTATATAGCACTTTTAAGAACAACAGTTGTTGACAAAAGTACTGTACAATAAAATAGTCAAAGCAGAAGACATACCAAATAAAATAGAATATAGATTAAGAGAAAATAGAATCATGGAAAGAACAAGTCATCTTGATTTAAAAGCCAGAGAATAAGAGTGGGTCTTTAGATGTGTTTTGAAAGTCTCAAGTGTTGGAGAGGTCCTGATATGCAAGGGCAATGAGTACACTGCTATGGCATAATAAAGCGTTTCAACTTATAATAACAATAATATGATCTTGGTATAATATCCTTGAGTTGTTTGACAACATTAGTATAATGTGTAAGACCTACTGTCCACTACAAAGGACTCCGAGTTAAAGTTTAGTTTTGAAATAAATGCCTGTAACCTGAAGTTAAGAGTGTCATACTGAAGAAGCAGTTTGCAACATAATCACATAATCAACCTCCTTTTTTTCCCCATAAGCTGCAATGACGCGTCGCTCTGAAAAAGTCCATGTTGTCTGTTCGCTAAACCCAGGATGTCCTCTTCACAGTACAGTAGGATTCATTTATACTGAATTGCGCTGGAGTTAGAAGTCTTAGACTCATGCTCCCCAAAGAGAACAAAAATGAACTGTTGTTTCTTATTAATAATTACCGATGATCACAATGTTTTCGTATAATTTTGGTCCTGGTGAGTTAATATTCATGTGACCGATACTGGGCGTGGCTTACAACGTCAATACTGATTGACGTGGTTGGCACGACCAGGAAACCAGGAGTGACATCACTTTCCAGAAGTCCCCTTCAGGTTTGATCGGCGGAGAGCCACAGCGAAGCAGAGTCAAGAAAGATAAAGGCGTTCGCTGCTATCTGAAATTCAGGAGCGTTTAAGCTGACTTTTCAACCAAAAATTTAAAAGGTAAGACGGCATTTACCAAATTGTTGTAGCAAAGCCTTCCCAGTATTAACTGTTACATCCTGACTTCGTGTACCTTACAAGCTAACGTCGTTACGGCTAGCTCTCTGCGTTCCTGCTGTTTATGTCGGAACAAAGGGGGTCTGCTTCTCGGCTCCTCCGCTGCTTTTCTCTTGATATACACACCTCCCAGTGTGTTCTCATTTCAGCTATTTTTTTTAGCAGCGTTATGACTGTCCAAAATGTACCCGTCGTCTTAAAGCACCTCATTAATATTTAATGGCTGTGCGGTAAGGTTAGCTAACGGTTATTCGCAACACTTTAGTGTCGTAAAACTTAATGATTGTCATATGATTTAGACGCAACTGAACGACCTCATTAAAGTCATAAAGACGCTTAGCCATTATTAGAGTATTATGGCAATGGCGAACCTGATATTACTGTCCAGTCGTCTGAAAAATGCAGTTCCTGTGTTGTTATAGCGTTAAAACAACAGCTTAAAGCATAACGGTATGCTAGCTATCTTAAGTCCTGTAATGTAACGTGGTACAGATAAATAGGGCACATTAGCAAGGGTGTGGGCTTTTTTTTTTTTTTTTTAACCTTTTTTTAACCTTCTCCCTCCCTCTCTCGTTTTCCCAGCCATGTCAGTAAACCGGAATAAGCTGCCAGGAAGACCACATTCTTAGATCGAACCAATTCGTTCAGGCTTACTGAAGTTGGCCTTCTCTTTTCTTTCCACTATCCATCCAAGCTTTTTGCTTTGCTGGCTCCATATTATCAGGCTGAATAGAAGTGATGAAAAGTGCTTTAATTCAGTATTTTAGTTTTTGGGGAACTTGGACTTTGCTTGCACTCTTCTATTCGATCCTGCTTCACACTCCCAGGACAGAGTTATTGTTGTTTCGTCTATTTTGTCTGTTTTTGTTTTCATTTCTTTTCTTTTTAAATATTTGTCTTAGTTTCCACAGTGGGTCTGCTCTTTAGTTTTGTGCTCTTTTTAAAAAAAAAACAAAAAAACTTTTACTAGTATTGTATTAGTTTTGTTTTTATTCATATTAAGTGAAGGGTTGAGGGAGCATATTTGTCAAGTGCAAGTCATAACAAATTCATATTAGGTATAACAATAATATAAATGTAAAATAATATAAAAGATGGCTGCTGCTACTGTAAAGCCACCTACTGTCATGCTTAGTCATTCTGTAAAGTATACGCTGCTTTATCCAACTTCTTGATTCTTTTGGGGACCATAATTTCCAAAATAAACGTTGTATTTTATTCAAAACTAGCAATATAGAACATGGATTCAGGAAATAGGAAAGTGTTTATTGAGGTCATGGATTAGGTCAGCAGTACGGTCATTTTCCATGGACTAGATCAACCATCGACTAAATGTCTGTTTTTATTGTGAGGAATCTCCCCCTGCAGACGATTAGAGACATTTCAGGTCTCAGTCACTCCTGATTTGGCTTCACTTTTCAGACTTCAAAGGTACAGCTGTTTTTTATATGCAGTATGTGTACAATATATACGACCCTTGACTTTCAGTTATGACCAGTTTCAAAAAACATAGTTAATTTTACATGCCCACAAGTTAATAATAAAAAACAAATTACTTCAAATTATTTCTGTTAACTAAAACGTTTTTTTATTACCTGCCTGGAGTTGTGTTTTTTGTGAATTATTATAATAAGCTTTGTTCCTGGCCATGTCTTATTCTAGTGTATGCAGATGAAGATTTGCTTTAAAGTCATGTGATATGGACTTTTTGTGTTGTGTAAGTTTTCTTTGAAATGGTTGCCTAGTCACAGCCCCGTAGGTTTCAGATGAATGTCTGAGCTATTTCCCCTTTGGCTTTTTTTCCCACAGGGTTTCTTTATTTCGAAATTATCTTAAGATCCCAAAAAAGCAGAGTCAAAAAAAGAAAGAAGTTTTGTGAATTGTGACACTTTCACAATACAGGCTGGGGAAATGCTCCTCACAAGGGTTATAATCTAACAATCTTAGATTATAACCAGCCACAGACAACCTGCAGTATAAATGCTTTTACTTTAGCGCATTTAGCTGATGAAATTTCCAGTGCTTGGTGCTTTTGATGGAGTAAAGGGTCTGGATGAAAATATCAGCTACCCACTTCTTTTAAGCTGCAGATGCAGAAGTGACTCAAGGATGGGATTGTGTCATGGCAAAAGTTGGTCAAACTCTCCTTTTTTCCCCGAACGGTTATTCCCTTATACCTAAAACCTGCAGATATGAAGGAGGGATATAAGGAGAGCAAACAAACAGAGCTGAAAAGTAAACAGTAGAAGGTACAAAAATGTGCCTCTGTATCCACTGGCACAATGATGCACTTGTATGTGAGGACTGGGAGGAAGAGAATAGAGTATTGGCTGGAGTAGCTGAGAGAGTGAGATGTTATTGTGGTCAAGTGATTTGCTTACTTTACGGGCTGAGTTCAAGTTTTATTCACTGGTGTTAAGCTCAGTGTCTGACTGCATGTCTTGCCACAGGATTGTGATATATTGCACATATTAGTACAATAATTTGGTAATGCATCATACAGCCAGTTACAAAGCATTTACCATGTAATGTTTGGTATTTAAAAATACTGAAAATATAATTTAAGTATTTTAGGTACTGCAAAGTAGTTTCAGGTACTGAAAATGTAACCCTTATTTCAGAAGAATCATATGACATATGGACATTAAACCATAAGTCATGTGCTGTATTACGAGTTGCTAACACCAGTCTTTTTTGATTGGCTATATTTGCCTCAGTAGTATGTGGATAAACTTTCTTTGGGAAGTTGTTTGTGATGGGTTCATTAGCAGGATGGAGAGCAAGTCATTATTTTTTAACTTGACTCCATTTAGTTTTTCCATTTTGTTGTCTTTCTTGCTGAACTCTGCCATTCAGCTTCAGTTTTGGTCCTAGTTTGGTCCTAGTTGTCCTTTATCCTCCTCATCAATTTCCTGTTTTGTTTTGATAAATATGTGTCCACATGTCTTGTGATCATGACACGCAGTTAGCTGTCACGGTGTGACAAATGAGCTTGTAGAGAAGTAGAAAGTCCAGAGTTTGGCTAACATTAGCACTGCTAGCACCAATAGCCTTGGGTTTTTCCATGCTAACGTCTACATCCTGGTGCAGAATATGGTTACACATCTCTTCAAATGCTTGGTTATTTTCCAGTTTATTCTGACAAAGCCTACATAGAGTCGCTCTTTTTTATTTATTTTTTTATTAATTCATTTTCATTTAACGTCAAAGGTTTGCAGAACAGCACTGCTTAGCACAGCTGTCATGTATTTACTTTCCTCTCTGCTCATTTATGGCTCACATTCATAAAGAGAGAGAGAGAGAGATAAGGGTGCAGCGATCTGCAGCCCCAGGTAGTGAATGTTGGCCTTTTAACATCAATGAACCATTAACTGCCATTGCGCATTAATAAAATAAAAATAATTTCTAGAGCCAGATAGTGTTTTGGTAGTTGAGAGCAGTGGGTATTTAGTATGGATGTTATGGAAACCAAGAAATCTTCATTAGGAAAAAGGACCGTGGCTCAGGGGGTTGGGAAGCGCATCTGTAACCGGAAGTTCGCTGGTTTGATCCCCGGGCTCTCTGTCCTGGTTGTTGTGTCCTTGGGCAAGACACTTTACCCTACCGCCTGCTGGTGTTGGCCAGAGGGGCCGATGGCGCGATATGGCAGCCTCGCTTCTGTCAGTCTGCCCCAGGGCAGCTGTGGCTACAACTGTAGCTTGCCTCTACCAGTGAGTGAATGAATAGTGGAATTGTAAAGCGCTTTGGGTGCCTTGAAAAGCGCTATATAAATGCAATCCATTATTATTATTATTATTTTCAAAAAAGGATATCTGTGCTTTTCCTCAGTGTTCAGGTACAGTGGACATATTCAGTAAAACTGACTTACTTCCACCTTCCACACTTTTTTTTTTTTTACTGCTCACCTTTTCCAGCTACTAATGATAATTATCAATTAAAAAGAGATAGATTATGAAGTTTGCAATATAGATCCATGATTGCGTTTGCCCTCATGCAACTGGGGCTGAACCAGTGTGGGAGGCGTTTTGTGGACCAAGCATAAAATATGAAGTGAAATTAAGGTAAATATGAGGATATGGATTTTGTATGGAAACCAGGCTTTTCTATTGCTGTGGTATTGACATCTATAGTCCTTTTTTAGATCAGTGTTTTTGGTGTGTGTGGCAGCAAATCAGCTGCTGAAGTGGGCAGATAAAGTTTATGAAGCTCTGCTTTTCACTATTATATATTCCCACATGGTAATGTGTGGGTATATGTAAGTGTGGGTAAGTGTGTGTTTTTTGTTTTTGTTTTTTCTTTCTTTTTTTTGGCATTTGGTCAAGTACAGTGGAATTGTTGCAGCGTTCTCTGGGTTATTTAAAAAACGTAAGACTAACAAAGGTGGGGTTTTCCAGGGTCAGAATGGGCTGCTGAGTGGTGACCATAAATAGAGTTATTGAACATACAGTTCCAGCAGTGAGTCTGTCACAAATTCCAATTAAGAAATCTTGTTAGCAGATTGTTTGATTATTACAGAATGAATGATTGGTTTTGGATAAAATCTCTTTGAGAAAAATTGTGCCTAACAAGTAAAGTAGATTATGATGTTAATATTATTAAGAAGAAGATATAAATCTGTTTTGAGGAAAAATAGCAATTACAAGAAACATTGGGACAGATGTTCAGGTTTTAACTTATACAAGTATCTTTTGCTTTTAGGTTGAAATAATAGTAAACTGAAAAGAATGGGTCAAAAATGTCTGGTTGATATACGGTGAAGGTCACCAGTTACTTTAATAATAATAATGATAATGATGATACATTTTATTTAAGAAAGCGCCTTTCAAAACACTCAAGGACTCTGTACACAAGCAATAACAACAACAAACATAACAATTTACAAAATTATAAGGATAAAACATTGAGCAAATAGATAAAATAAATTAAAGCAGCAGGAAACTTTACCAGGAAACTCTTGAGAATCTGTTTTGTGATGTCCTGGTGAGATGAATCAGCATGGGAACCCAGAGAAACCTGCTGGTTTGAAGCCGGGACCTTCCATTACAGTGACAGTGCAAGTAATTGAGTCAACATGCAACCTGAGCATATAACCAGAGGACGCTGTGGTTTATTTTACATAAACTTTTTTTTTTTTTTTTTTTTTTTAACATAAGGTGTTGTCCTGTAGAAGCATCCTTTAACTTACTGTTGTGTCAGATTACCAGGCGCCAGAGTACAGGAAAATATGAGCATTATTGTATAACAAAATCAAATCAAAATCAAATCAAAATGTATTTATATAGCACATTTAAAAACAACAGTTTTGATCAAAGTACTTCACAAATTAGGAAATAAAAATAAGACAAATTTACCAAACAACAACACAAGACGAGACAAACATAGTTTGATTATCATTTGGTTGCTTTCTATTATCTAAAACTAAACTACAAAGCAAATGAGCGAGCAGGTTCTACAGTAACAGATACCAGATGCAGACATGCTTCCTTGTAATGTGTAACCATGCCACTGCATGTCTTAGCCTGTTCTGCTGGACTGTTGACTGTCTACTACCTCTCATTTCCTCTTCCTGTTGCACCCAGCTGTTTGTTTGTGTTCATGATGTCTTCTGGCCTGAATTTTGTTTAGACTAAAACCACAAAGGAGTCCAGGTTGCATTATAATGGGTTTTGCCATTGTAGGATGCTGAGAGCTAATACTCTGCTTATGTGTTTCTCCATAAGTTTTTTTTCCTCCACCCTTGTTGACTCAATATTATGTTGTGTGGCAAGCAGCCTGTGCTCTGCACAACTCATTTATATTTACAGACCTGAGTGTTATTCAGTGCAATGTTGTTGAACCTTAGCAGAGACCTTCATCATTAGCACAGTTTAGAGGAGATGATTAAAAGACTTTCTTATATATTGTCCTACTTTTGTGCACTGTACACATTCTACCAAAATACCTTGTGTCATCTGTACTTTGTCCAGAATACGTCATTTACGGTAATGTGAGTTCAAAGTCAGCACACACATGTGCACACCTTCATTCATCTAGTGTTAGAACAAGACTGAAGAAGATAACTGTGTCCCTAGGTGACACACATTGGAATAAGTGACCTTGTTTTTTCTATGCTCCTTTACATATATTGACAGTGCCTGTGTGTTCACCTGCCCATTAGTTGCCAGGTTCTTCATTTCTGGAGCTTTGCTGCTAATGTTAAACTATGGAAAACTGTTCCATGTACTTAGACCAGGGGTCCCCAATCCCAGTCCATGAGGGCCGGTGTCCCTGCAGGTTTTAGATGTGTCCTTGGTCCATCACAGCTGATTTAAATGGATAAATTACCTTCTCAACATGTCTTGCAGTTCTCCAGAGGCCTGGTAATGAACTAATCTTGTGATTCAGGTGTGTTGACCCAGGGTGAGATCTAAAACCTGCAGGGACACCGGCCCTCATGGACTGGGATTGGGGACCCCTGACTTAGACTGTCTGGACAAAAGGTCACCTTATCTTGGATTTATTCACCGCCTGGCCAAATGCTATTTCTAAATCCGTGTTAATGTGCTTACAGTTTGGCAATATGATAATACAAAGTGTGAGGTTGCTAAACAGTTATTTTCTGAGGGTGAAGAAAATGTATTTGATTTGATTTATTTCATCTCGATATACAGCAACAGTTGAATTAGTTGCTAAAAGAAGTCTTTAAAACATGTAAAAAGCTCAGTGAGTGTGCCACGCTCCCTGGGAACTTGAGTTAATATATGGAGACCATCCACACGATGAGGGACTCAATGGAAAAGCAGCTGGTTATTATGCAATTATTTACTATTTTATGTGCTTCTAACTATCTGTAGTGTTGTTTTAGTTCATTATTTTAGAAAGCATGGATTTTCCTCCTATTGCCCATGCACACACACATGCCATGTTGCCCCAGAAAGTTGCCAGAAATACAGTTTTACTCTGTGGTGAAGTGCAGAAGAGCAGAATTTCTTACTTTGGCTTTCTGAGTGTTTGACTGTGTGCATCATTCACTCTTAATCTGTGTTATTACTCTTCGTTTCAAACACTAGCATCCAAATTCCATTAGAGAATTGTAATGGATAACATGAAGACAGTGTTTTCGTCAGGAGCGGGTGATGCTTATCTGGTTGGGTTGTTATCTTGTTATTTCCACTCACAGCCGTTTGTGTTGTCTCCACAGCATGTCCCTGTACCCATCACTCGAGGACCTTAAGGTCGACAAGGTCATCAAGGTAAGGGTTTTGAAGTGAATCTATATTAAATGTGGTGCTGGCTTTGTAAGTAACAGGTGATGTAAAATATACAAATATGGTCCCAATGTGGTTTTCATTTTCAAAATTAGAAGTCTTACTGATATTGTAGAGCCTCTTTGGAAACTCGCTTTAGTCACCACAGCTTCTAAAGCAGTGAATGGGACCCTTTTGGAGGTAATTTAATAAAATGGTTTGTATAACTTGTCCCTCCTCAGGAGGTTTGGATATTCACCAACCTTTAACCTGTCCTTTGTGCCTCTGACTTTAATTTAACTTGGCACTGGAATCAGAGAGAACAGAAAACATATAATAATAAACATAACACTCACTTGGCATCACAATCACTGAGTGCTAAATAACTTTGTGATATCAGCATCAAACCTGCCTGCCACAGAAGACGTTCTGGGCAGTGTAAAAGTTTAAGAACCCCTGGTCAAAATTTCTGTTAAGGTTGTAGGCTAAAAATTAATAATTCTTTTTAACTTTTTTAAGTTAGCATGAATCGCAGAGGTCAAGCTGAGCTGTATAGCCCAGTAATTATGTTGTTCAAGTTTGAACATTGAAAGAAATCAGGAAATTAACTACTTGCAGTAACGGAAATTTTTGCACACCAAAGCCATTTGATATTTGTTGTAGGTGAAGAAATCCTTCAGTCAGTCTCCTTACCAGCAGTAAAAGACTTATGTAATGGTTTAAGCCCAGTTATCTCTAATTCAGTATTTAAAAATCACTGTGTGTTTGATTCCTTTTTAGGCCCAGGCCCAGTTCGCCCAGACTACCACACCCATGCCAGCCATCACCGAGGGAACCTACCAGCCCCAGGCTGCCACTGCTGGGATGCCAGGATCAAGTGAGTGTCACTTACACTGTTAAAAATCTTTAGAAGTGTTTTTGTTTTGTCACCTAAAAACCTTCACCACCACCTTTTTTTTCTTTGTCTTTTGGTTTCTCTTTCTCTTGTTTCTGTTGCTTGGTGTTTGTGTCTCTGTGTGGGGGGCCTGTGTCTCTGAGCTTTTAGTTAAGAACCTTGCAGTTGTATAACGGGAAGATAAAGGCCTGGGAGTGGTGTTAGGAGTTATTTAGGAAAATAACTAGAGTAAAGGGGCCTTACACATTCTATTATTTGTCTTTTTGTGACTTGTTTCTGTTTTGTTGTGCATTTGTTTTTGTTTCTCTGTGTTTTTGTCTGGATGTAAGCCTGAACTGTGCAGTGGGTTGGACTTAGGTGGAAGCAAGGCGAGAGAAATGACGACCCCACAAAAGATTAAAAGTGGGCAAAAGGGCCTTTGGAGATTAGAGAAAACCACTTATTTTCACTGCCCCTTATCCCATTCTCCCACTCATTCAATTTCTTCTCTCTCTGCTTGGATGCAAAGTCCTGTGGGCTTTTCTGTCTTTTGTTTTTACCTCAGCATAGCTGTCTGTGAGTCACCATGGAGACTGGCTCTGGCAGTACTGGGACAGGGCATGAAGGGAAAAGGGAGAGGAGGAGGCGGAGTTGAAAAGGAGGGAGGAAGAGGAGGAGGTGAAAAGGGGGCAGTATGATGGAGATAAGCCTAGTTAGATACTCATTTTGTTCAATAACAATATCAGGGTGTCTTGTCATTTCGATTGAACAAACTGAACAGAAACATTTCAGTTCAATTTAGTTTTATTACTATACCACGGAATCACAACAATAATCCCCTGAAGGTTTTTTATATTCTAAGGAAAAGACCGTACAATAATAGACAGAAACTCCCAACAATCAGATGACCTCTTTTGAGCAAGCATATTTATATTAATAGTAAGTAATATTAATAATAACTAATTATTAAATGAGAATGAAAAGAGGTGAGTGAAGAAGAAGTGCTCAGTGCATCATGGGAAGCCCTAAACAGCCTAGGCCAGGGGTCTGCAACCTTTTACACCCAAAGAGCCACTTGGACCCGGTTTCCACGCAAAAGAAAACACTGGGAGCCGCAAATACTTTTTGACATCTAAAATGAAGATAACACTGTATATATTGTTTTCTACCTTTGTGTGAACAACTAAGGTGTGCTGCTTATGAAATCCATGAAGTGCTACAGAGAAAATTACATTTTATTTATGTAATCAACACATTTTGAACTCTTAAAGAAATATAACAAAAGCAAAGACACCCAGCTGAACTAAAATGATCCATGTAGCAAACAAAAACTGTTGTCAGCCATCCTTATATCGCCTTTGGGCTTTTGGAGCCTTGACCTGACTTTTAAAAAATAATTGGCAAAAAAGCTCTATGCTGCTGAAAAATGAAAAATAGATATTTGCAAAATCCTGCCTAAATATGTATTTTACCTGGTTAATGCGTGCGGCGGGGGCGTGGTCTGCAGCGCTGCTGCAGGGGAGGCGGACGCACCTGAGCGGCACCTGCAATCACGCCTCGCCGCCTTAAAGTCTGTGCTCTCTCTGCTGTTGTTGTTGGTGGTGTGTGTCGGGCTGTGAGCTGCGAAGCTACAGCCGGCTGTATGCGTACAGCAACCGTGTGTGAAAAGTGGTCAATAAAGAGATGCTGAAAAGCGCGTTCATGCAAACATCGTCGGGTCTGCCGTGATGTGTTTACAATGAGACTTCTGATCCTGAACCTCTGCTCACAGCGTCTGCTAATCGGTGCTGTGCGAAGTCAGTTTACGCAGGACTTGTAAGCTGTCATCTGTCGTCTGTGAGGCGTGAGCAGTGTTTGTCTTTAACATAGTTCACGGTGGAGCTGCTGACATAATGTGGATCCGAAGATCCATAATTGGCCTACCTGGGGTTGAAAGTCTCGATAAATGCACGGTGTTTCGGCGGGTACACCCGCTTCCGCGAGTGTGACGCTTATATTGAGCGAGGAAAAAATAATAGAATATAATTTTATATTTATATTTCAATATCACAATAATCTTCCAATTTAGAACTACAAGTTTAAAAGAACTAACATAAATAAAATACACTTCAGCGAAATACTTCTAATTTATTTTCCCAAACCACGCGGAGCCGCACTATAAGGACTAAAGAGCCGCATGCGGCTCCGGAGCCGCGGATTGCCGACCCCTGGCCTAGGCCTATTGCAGCATAACTAAAGGAGTGTTCAGGGTCACCTAATCCAACCCTTACTATGTGCTTTAGCAAGAAGGAAAGTTCTAAGCCTAATCTTAAAGGTAGGGATGGTGTCTTTCTCCCGAATCCAGATTGGAAGCTGATTCCACAGAAGAGGAGTCTGAAAGCTGAAGGCTCTGCCTCACATTCTACTTTTCAAATAACCAAGTATCAGACTGATTATTTTTTAATCGCTTATATATGTGAAGAGACAGATTTTAAATTCGATTCTGGATTTAACAGGATGCTCTCTCTTTCTAGTCCCTATCCCTATTACAGTAGTCAATCCTAGATGTAAAACAGGACTCATCCTTCATCCTCATCCTAATCATCCTTGGGAGTGTGGAGATTTGAATTCAGATCCTTGTTTACAGAGCTCACAGGTTGTTACTGTTGATACTTCACCCCAGTAGTCTTTTCTTTGCTTTGCTAATTTGAGAGAACAACGGAACATCATGAATGCCACATGAACGCCTTGAGGCGACTTTTGTTGTGATTTGGCGCTATATAAATAAAACTGAATTGAATTGAATTGAATTGAATCATAGAATTGAATAAAAAAGGAGAAATTATTCCTAATACTTGGCTGTGTGGGAACATGTGGAGCAGGCATGTGTGGGAGAGGTGAACCAAAGAGATAAAAAAAGAGAGCATAGGAAGATAGACCAGGAAAGCAGAGAGGACAGGCCAACTGTTATGACAAAGTATTCTCATTTTCTGATATAACAGAACACATTCAGTGATTTTAATTAGGACCTATTGTAGGATTGCACTTTGAATTAGCATATTTTGTTGTTTGCTTAAGACTTGACCAACGAGTTGTGAGTGCTTCTCTGTCTCTATGCTTCTCTTCCATACCATGATCAGACCTGTCATTTATTAGTGTGCCTTGGGGGATTTCTGAGTGTGTGGGTGGAGTGTATATTTTATTAAAGTGGCATATTCAAATCATGTTAACATAAGAATATGATACTAAGATTATGTCTCAGTGATTTATTAATAGATCAGAATCATTAAACTACTCCCTCCTGCTGTCCTGTCATACTCTCTGGTGCACTCAACACATACCGCCTATCTACTGCTTAGTTTGTTTCATTTCCACTTTTGTCCTCTGAAAAGCGACCTCACTGGTTTTCAACAAAGTTTCTGTGATTATAAAACAAGAAGTCAGAATCCAATAGCAACAACCTTTGACAGAGAAGGTAAAAAAGCAATGAGTTCCTGTCAGACCTTCCTGATAAATTATAGGGTCAAACACAACTGGTCACAGACCATTAATAAAAAGAAAAGGCTCTTGCCCCCACACAGACAGTACAGTTTAAATCTCTTTAATCACTTCCTAATTGAAGCTGTAGCTTTTCTGGTAACTGGGTAACATGTCAGCAGTGAGTAAATTACTTCAAGAATTACACCACCAGCTACCAGTTGTTCATTATTTTCCTGTTTAATCTACTATTAATTTTAGCTACAGAACAGATAGACATATGACTTAATTTGCTGGCAATCCACTCTGGGTGTGGTTGTATGTGCTTTCAAAGTACATAAGAACATCATACATGGGGATTAACTTGTAATTAAGTGGCTTTCATTCTTACTTTCATAGGTGTTTAGCCACATGGCTGATACCTATTTCCCTCCTCTGAATACTACCATACACATTCTTCCTTTAGCTTTTTCCAAAATAAAGAAATTCAGGCAGGCATGTATCATCACTTTGCATGAAACGACATGTTTATATTTTTATATCTTTGGGATATTTAAATAGGCAAAACAAGAACACACAATGGACACATACAAGCGGCAAGCAAACCTTTCCATAGCAGGTTACAGAGGGCTTGATGTCATAACACGGAGCTCAGTGCTGATGTCCGAATGGTTGTACTGCACAGCAACACAGGCCGCTCATTATCAAATTTTTTCAGCGGAAAGCTTAATAGCTAGGCTGTGGCCTTGTAGTGATGGATGGCATGAATAAAACATAAAGTGTTGGAAAGAAGGTGGTCGGCTAAACAAACTTAAATCGTTTGTAAACCTGTGACAGCAGGAGGGAGATTAAAACCTGTCTTCACTGTTATGTTTAGGGGTAGAAGTACAGTAAGCACTTCTTTACCTTCTTTACTTTTTTTTTGCATAAATTAGAAAAATATTAAAATGTATTTGTATGGGATTTCACCAAAACCAGTGCTACAAAACACAGTGCACATTATAATCATTTTGGCAAAAACCAAAACAAGAAAACAAACAAGAAAATCAAAGAAAAAAAATGATCAAAAAGCAAAAATTTAAACTTCAAGGATAAGTTATCAGTGTCTCAGCAAGAGTCAAGTGCAGTGTCCAGAATAAATTATAGTGGGACTCAACAGTCAACAATAAAATAACCTAAAAAAGTGTAAATGATTTATAAGCAGGTCTGCTCCGAAGTCGTTAAAAGGGGATTTTAAAAAAAGATACAGATGAAGCGAGCTGGAGTATGCCAGGCACATCATTCTGCAACTGAGAAGCATGAAGTGGGAGAAATTAGCAGGCTGTACACTGGTGGGTACAGGGACAGCAATTCCAGTATAGTGTAGTCTGGGTCCAGGAATTGAAGGGCTTTAAAAGCACTAAGATAGAGCAAAATTGAGGTATTATGTTCACTCTTCCTGGTTCTCCTAGATCTTGCTGCCACGTTTTGGGCAATGTAGAATTCACTAATTGATTTCTAATCGATACCTATTAAAAGGCCATTACAATAATCTAACTGAGAGGAAAGCACACATGATCTTGAGTGTGACACTAAAACTTTTTATTGATTGTATTGCAGCGATCTTCCCTCAATGTTCTTGTTTGTTTGTTTCTCAGAAGTGAGATCCATATCATACCAAACAGACTTCTGACCACTGATTGAACATTAATCTCTAAATGAGGACCAAATGAGGTCCCAATGCTAGGATGTTTCAGAACCACTGACATCTTCATTTTGAGTCAGTTTTATCACACAACATTACCAGATTTGTGTTGGTGGTCTTACAGGTGTGGTCACAGCCATACCAATGGATCAAGATGCTATTTCTCTATATACTGTGGCTAAGTGGTAGCATACTATGTAGAAAGCTCGTTTTTTCCTTCCTGCCAACCACATCAACCTCCTTCTACCTGCTTTGTCTGCCTCCAACTGCTCCCTTTATTTCAGTTCCTTCTTGACCTTGTTTTTCACCCACTCACCTCCTTCTCTGTCCCGCCTGTTCTCCCAGGCCTGTACCCAAATCTGGAGGAACTGGGAGACTACATGGGGCTGGCTCTCAACAGCGATGAAGTGCAGAAGAACTTGGCCCTGGTGCCTGTTGCTGACAATGTAAGCATTATAACTGTGTGTGTGTTTTGATCTTCATCCTACCCCAATATGTGTGGATATATGGCATGTGTTACTTCTTTTTATTTATTAACAGTTGTGATTAAAAAAAAAAGAAGCCATTTTGCCATTTTATTTACACTAAATTCAGGTCACATTTAATTTAAAACTTCATAATTAATCTCACATCAAACCAGCAATGTTTAAAGATTCAAAACCTGCTTTTATTGGATGTAGGAGTTGTGAGAGTGCAACAGTACTGTGTTCCTGGAGCTCCACATTACTGAATGACTCATTGCAGGCCCGGAGCACTGTGTGGGAGGGTGTGAGCTCTTCACTCCCCTCCAACACTGTGTGTGTGTGTGTGTGTCTGTGTGTGTGTGTGTGTGTGTGTGTGTGTGTGTGTGCGTGTGTAGGAGCGGGGGGACGACTACACACTCCGCTCAGTTTTGTCACCTGGCATTTAACCATCTGAGTTCTTTGCCATTTGCTGCTTCTCTGCACCTCCACTGTTATTTTCCTGCTTTTTAAAAATTAATTTCAAAGCATATTAACGACAGAAGTTTTCGAAAGAAAAGCCTAAAGCGTGTCATTCTCTGGTGGAGGAGGAGATGAAACCGAATCCTCCCACTCTATGTGATGCAGCATTCCTTTTTATGTTGAGTTGAATATTAATGTAGCCTTGCTCTTAAATCTGTTTTAAATCACCCCTGCTAGTTCTTTTTTTTTTTTTTTTAAACCCATGTCTTTCAACCTTTTCACCTTCCTCGCTGTTTGCCCTTACCAGCAAGTGGCACTGCCCTCTGGCTCAGGTGTCGGAGGAATGGTGCGGCCGGTGACCGGAGCAGACGTCGGCATCAGGAGGGCAGAAATCCGCCCAGGACTGCGGGAGATCATCCTCTGCAAAGACCAGGACAAGAAGGTTGGACTCCGGCTCAGGGCCATCGACAATGTGAGTCAACAGTCAAAAGCCAACTCGTTCATGAATTATTCAGCACAGGCTGACTGTCATTAACAGCCCTTTGACACCATACCAGTGACTGAGGAAATCCACACTAACGTCTTGCGTTCTTAAGCACAGAATCACAGTTGTGATGTGGGTCAAACTCTGTCTGAAACATCTTTTCTTTCAGCAAATAAATCACTAGTGGTTTGTCAGCTGTTTGATCTACTTAAACTAGAGCAGAGCTTATTCAGGGACAGTGTAACTCTGAATATTTTTTATAGCAGATGTCCCCTAAGTGTGCCACATGCAGGTACTCATAAATAGTGTTTTGAATAGAGGAAAGCTGTAAGGAAACGCTTGGTGAATGCTTGTTTGTGTGTCAGAAATGTGGCTGTGCCAGAAGGCCAGACTATGAGTTGCAGCATTCCATCCAGACATGAAGGGGAATGTTAAAGAATTCTCTCTAGGATTTGGGTTTGGCTCTTGATGATTGTTAAACTTGGGAAGTAAGAGGCTTAGCAATAGATTAATGCTAATCAATGTCTTCACAAAGAAATACTGCAGTGTGTGTGTGTGTGTGTGTGTGTGTGTGTGTGTGCTGAGTAAGCAGCAGTCACTCTAAATCAGGGGTCTCCAACCTTTACTGTGAAAAGAACTATTTCTAAGCAACCCAAAGAAATCTGCATGGAGCCATAAAACTTGTGAACTTAGCAACATTACTAGTGAAAATGGGTTGAAATAATAACTTTAGCTAACTTTTAATTTCAAGTAATAGCTACATAAAATATTTAAATGAATAATTACTCTTTTACCATGTGACTACTCTGCAGTGGGCTATTTTTGTTGTTGTTGTTGTTTTTCTACCCTTTTCTGCATTTATTTTTTCATGTGAACATGTTTATAGCCAGATTGGAAAACCCTGGCTGAAGTGCCCTTTTTTAGGGTAAGTGAGGCCAAATGGGGAAAAGATGTCCTTGGTTTGTTGGGCTTGCTTTGTAATACAGACCCCAGTTGAAATGATTTAACCTGGAAGCTGGGGAGGCTTCTCTGAGAGAACATTGTGAGGCTTATCAAGATTTTTTAGGTCAGGTTGAAGGTCAGTGTTGACACTGTATGATTGAATGGAAAATAATTATTATAGGCTCAAAGGAACAAGGTCTTGTTCTCTGCCCAAGTAATATGAATTGATAAGAGGTAATCATAGAATTCTTCAGCATTGCAGAGGGAAATGTTTGAATTGCTCTTACCTTGCAGGGTCCCATGGAGCAGGGTTGTGTGATACTTTGCATCAGAAAAATAAAAAATAACTGAACACGTCAGTGAGTAACACAGAGATGATAGTGTCGGTCATCTGCCCTGAGCGTGTTTATGAAGCTGTCATATGAGTCTTGTGTTGACATCACCTCTATGATACAGGATACTGGTGCCTTGTGTCTGTTGGGTAATACTGTTATTGTGCTGATTTCTTTTAGTCTGGTGTTACAGTTCCTTTAAAAATTATAGGTTCGTATTTCTTTTTAAGGTCTAGTTACACATTTACTTTGTAAGTGTGGCTGTGCTACCTGAAATCATATGAGTAACTTACTACTGGACACAGCATTTATGTGTTTTGATAAAGCTCATAAAGCCTCTATTGAAACCACCTGCTTTTGTGCTTGTTTCATTTTTAAGACAACCATTTTTATGGGCATGATGGGATGCTGTGAGTGAATTATTAGAATATCTAAACCTAAAAAAAAAGTCAGCAACAAACCACAGATGGAGTGTCAGCTCGGGTAGTTTGAAAGTGCTAACAGGCTCCTAATGTAGTTAAGTTATCATGTACTTTGTGTTCTGATACAATGAGCCCTATGTGAAGTAAGCTGAAATAAGTGTGTTGGGGATCAATGTGGACCTGAAATGAACCACTCTTGATTTCTATCTGCACCAAGGAGTATAGTCTGCTTTGCATTCAGGTTAACATAGAATCCAGAGAAGAGACCTAAGAATAGAGATTATTATGTATTTTTATATCGCATATGCACCAAACAATTATTTTTTATTGGATAGTTAGAACATAAACATCCTGTTTACCTTTTTATGGCCCATTTCTGTGTCCTTGTCACCTTCCTTTGTATTCTTTCCACTACCTGCATCTGTTTTCTGTCTCTTCCTCCGTTCCTCACACTTTGAATGTTTTATCTATTTCTCTCAGGGAGTGTTTGTCCAGCTGGTGCAGGCTAACTCCCCCGCTGCCCTGGCTGGGCTGCGCTTTGGGGACCAGGTCTTGCAGATCAACGGGCAGAACTGTGCTGGATGGAGTGCGGACAAGGCCCACAAGGCTCTGAAGGCTGCGTCTGAGACCCGCATTGAGCTGGTGGTCAGGGACAGGTGAGGAGACTTGTAGTATATATATATATACATATATATGTGTATATATATATGTGTATATATATATACGTATATATATATATGTGTATATATATATATACGTATATATATATATATATATACGTATATATATATATATATATATACGTATATATATATATATATATATATATATATATATGTATATATATATATGTATATATATATATGTATATATATATATGTATATATGTATATATATATGTATATATATATATATATATATATGTATATATATATATATATATATATATATGTATATATATATATATATATATATATATATATGTATATATATATATATATATATATGTATATATATATGTATATATATATATATATATGTATATATATATATATATATATGTATATATATATATATATATATATATATATTATATATATATATATATATTATATATATATATATATATATATATATATATATTATATATATATATATATATATTATATATTATATTATATATATATATATATATATATGTATATATATATATATATATATATTATATATATATATATATATATATGTATATATATGTATATATATATATGTATATATATGTATATATATGTATATGTTAGACAGACAGCTACACAAACATGCACATATATGCATCTGCATGGTCTCAAAGAGAGATATCTTTAAAATCTCAGACTCATAGCAAAAAACAGTGAAAACGTGCACATGGACAAATGAATCCAGTGCCTTACACCTGCATTCTATCTGTAGGCCACCAGATGGCAATAGCTGTAGTTGAAAAAGACTTCTGGTCCCATAGACCTGCGAAGGTCTCTGCTACCAATTTGCCAAGAGCAGAAATGCTGAACTGAAGCATTACATTTAACTGTGAATTTGAAATAATAATAATATGGAGCTGGAGTTGAGCAGACTCTGTCCATTTTAAGCTAGCATCTACAGTGTGCTGTTGGTTCTCACAAGGTCACCAATAAGCTTTCATGAATTGCTTTTCTTGTCATAGTTTTTCTGTTCGTCCAACTTTAACTTTCAGGGGTGCTTATTAAGTTTCAGTGTTGATGTCAAAGATGTCTTTTTATTTGGTTTCAGTCTCAGTTTTGTTTCAGAAATGAGAGTCACCAAAAATTCCTTTTCGACAGTGGTAAAACGGTTGGACACCTATGTTTGTGAATGTGATAACTTGAAAATGAGGCGACGTAGCATTTTGAAATTGATACCATAAGTGTATCTTACGGTGTTCCTATAGGAGGCTGAGTGGAAGCACCATTTGTTAAAGAACAAATTATCGCGAACGTGTTAATTTTTCTGCGGGCTTGCAAATTATAAATATTACAGTGCACATTAAAACTCAGACACATCAAAACATAACAGCCACAAAAAGGATCAAAGGATCTCTGACTACTTGGCCGATGTATTATTACCTTGCCTTTTATACAGAAGTGCTACACTTTGGAACTTGAATCTGTTAAAGCATATCCTCAGTGATATCGATGTGTGAGCAGATTTCCAATTTAAAATTGTAAAATATTTAAACTGCTGGGGTTTTGTTGCAGTATCATAGCATCTGTGGAGCTGAGATCTTTGGCTCCCTCTTCTGACTGTTTCACACATGTCATCTCTCCTCTTAGTTTCTGTTTTTCGACTGTTATGAAATGCTTTTTTCTGAGTCACAGTTCTGTGATGACAGGCATGTTGTATGCTGCATGTTGTTTGTAGCAAAGGCTTTAAGACTTTCTTCATATGGATTATTGATGTTTCCTGTGTGTGTCTCTAGGCCATTTCAGCGCACCGTCACCATGCACAAAGACAGCTCTGGTCACGTGGGCTTCATCTACAAGAATGGGAAAATCACCTCATTGGTCAAAGATGGCTCTGCCGCCCGCAATGGCCTGCTGACTGAACATTACATCTGTGAAATCAACGGACAGAACGTCATCGGACTCAAGGTCAGACTCTCACTCCTGCAAATATCAGGCTTTCCATCTAATAGTTTGGTAGCATATTTTGTCATATTGTGTGTATTGTGGAATCTGTATTATGATAGATGAAGTTCAGTACAGAGAATACCATGGACTGAAAATGACAGTGACTTCAGAACGTTTGCAATGCTCATCAGATGTTTGGTGACTGATTTTAAAGATTGCAATGAGATGGCTGCTTCCATAATAGGAGAACGTAATAAAACACAGGGACGCCCAGCAGTTTTAAGTAAGTGCAGTGCTCCCCAGCTATGAGGTGTTTAGTAAGTGTTGAGTAGTTTGCTTCCAGTGGGTGTGTAGTTTCTGTCTACCCTGTGATGCAGGTTTGCAACATGTTCTTATCTCAGGTTTGTTTGCACATCGATTTGATGCACCTCTGCAGTGCTCATGGTTATAGAAGCATTCACTTTGCTTTTGAAGATTTCTGGCTTTCTGCACCACTTGACCTTTCATAGAACCATGATTCACTGTGTGAGAGTATCCAATTAGATCACGGCAAGTTGGTTTTGTGGATGTTTAAAAAATAAATAAAAAAACAAGCAAGCTGTAGAAAAATGTGAATAAAAGCTGGCAAATTCCATACAGTATATAAAAGACGGATGTAGCATCCAGGTCTGAAAAGTCTTTGGGAGAATAGCCTTCAGCTCCCCTGATATGTCTATGTGACTGCAGGAAACCCTTCAGTGATGAGCTAATGAGTTTAGTTTGTAGTTTAAAGTCTGGTCATTTAATAAATAAAGATCATAAATCAGGTCATGCTTTATCATGTGATTGATAAGCTGCTAGTCCTTGAGCATGCAGCATCATGTTGCGTGGTTTTATCTGGCCCTCACTCCAGTGTTAAAACAAGATGATGATGACAAAAACTCTCAGATTGAAGCATCACAATGATACTTGACTAATTTGTGGAAGATGTCACAATGTAGTGTTCATTTTTCATGAGTAATTCAATTTGATTTATACAGCGGCAAATCACAACAAAAGTCGCCTCCAGGCACTTTATATTGTAAGGTAGACCCTACAATAATACATACAGAGAAAAACCCAACAATCATTTGACCCCCTATGAGCAAGCACTTTGGTGACAGTGGGAAGGAAAAACTCCCTTTTAACAGGAAGAAACTTCCGGCAGAACCAGGCTCAGGGAGGGGTGGGGCCATGTGCTGCGACCGGTTGGGGAGAGAGAAGGAAGACAGGATAAAAGACATGCTGTGGAAGAGAGCCAGAGATTAATAACAAGTATGAATAAATGCAGAGAGGTCTATTAACACATAGTGAGTGAGAAAGGTGACTGAAGAAGAAATACATAATGCATTATTTAAGACCTTGTATGTGAGGAGCAGGATTTTGAATTCAATTTTGGATTTAACAGGAAGCCAATGAAGGGAAACCAATATCGGAGGAATCTGTACAGACAGTTTTAGCTATCCTGGAAAATAGCTAGATTTTACTGGACCAGATCTTATTACATCTGATCTTCACACAAGAAATGATTTTTCAAGGTAAAAAAGATACCCAAAGCAAAATATGTGACAGTGTGGCAAACAAATTAGACAGTGACCTACACATCTGAATGTCCACTAGCAGCCAGCTGCCAATTACAAGACCATTTATGATGAACACAATGCCTTATGTGGTGACTGGGCTTGAGCCTTAGTTTATTTAATGAGTAGCTTAGCTTAGCAGAGTAGCAGCATGTGCTGTCCCTGCATCCCTTGACTCTGGTGGAACAAATATGTGAACTCCTGTATGTAGCGATTCATCTATTGCATTCAACTTGTAGGTTGTTTTTAAAGGTCTGAAAATGACAAAGCGTAAAGGCAAAGTTTCCTGTAGTACTTGTATACCTGGTAGTTGTTTGGCTAAGTCTTCAAACAACAAACCCCAATTCCTCAGCTACTGCTGTGTTTGTGTTGCTTCCCTCGGCCTTCGTAGAGCAGTTGTGCTGTATTTCAGACCATACCACGTCTAAACGTGTCCTGGTCTTAAGACTGATAGCTGTGCTTACTGAACACTAAAGCAATGTTGGTGAAAATAGAAATTATTTTGATTTTGATGATTTTGAGTACATGGGTCATATTAAGGTGTCCACTTACACATGGCGGTTCAGTTTTAGTCTTTGTCTCCTCTATTCTTAAGTGTTTGTTTGTTTGTTTGTTTTCTTGTTTCTGAGAATACATCTCAACAACAGAGTGAAACTGTGAAGCGAGTGTGTTTGTTTTGCACTGATTACACAAAGTCTTTACATGTCCCTCTGCCTGTGTGGAAATTTCCAGGACTCTCAGATCAAAGACATCCTGACCACCTCTCCAACCACCATGACCATCACCATCATGCCCAAGTTTGTCTACGAGCACATGGTTAAGAGGTAGGAATGCAGCAGAGACTTTTTGTGTCCATGCATCAGTTATTAACATCTGATCTCAAGTCAAACCCATTGTGTTTGGCTTGATCTGTGCGGAATAAGCCATAGAGTCACATTGAGTCACCTCTCGCCTGACTAGCCAACATTATCTTAACATACTGCTTACCACGGTTAGTGGTAATTTCAAATTGTTTCTGTGATTGGCCAGCAAGTCTTTGTTTTCCTACTGCAGTAACCTGTCAACCCTTGAGCCAATCTAAAGGTTTAAATGAGTAATTAATAGGAATGTGTACTGACATTAGGTATGAAATGGACCCCAGGGCTTAATTATCGAAGACCAGAATACAGATGAGCTCCAACGTTATCAGTGCTGCTTTTGGTACTGGAGAAAAGAAAAACATAATGGTTATTGTTTCCACAAGAATGTCATCTTTCACATTTTATCTTCAAGTCCCTTGAAGACATTTATCTGTGATGCATTTTTGCTGTTCCTGATCCACAGATGACAGGGCCATGGGGCAGGTCTCTCATTTGCCACACTGTGCACATGAACAGACCCTGGTTTAGTGATGGTGGGGTAGAGAATTAAATGCTCAGAAGTGTGGTGGCACTTTGATTGCATTGAGGCAGACAGTGCTTATTGCCACAAGTGAAACAGTGATGCCGTCTAAAGAGTGGCTGAGTGCCCAGCTCAAGAGATCAGGAAGCCATGCAGCGTTTTGTTGACAAGGTTGTGTCCTTGTGTTGCAGGATGTCCTCTGGCCTGATGCGGTCAGCCATGGATCACTCTGTCCCAGAGGTGTGAGGACCAGGAAGAGGGCTAGAGGATGTCAAGATGTCTACAGTGCAGATTCTTTCTCTCTGTTTTCCTCATCTATCTTTTTCTCTATTTCTGTCATCAAACCAAACCTCCTCTTACATCACAATCACAAACCCTGCCCTTGCTCATCTCTAACATAATCTTAAGATGCCTTTTTTTCTATTCTTTACCTTTTCTACATTTCCCTCACCTGCTGACATTAGTATGTTTTATATGTTAACCTAGTACTCTGATATGCTTATTGTTTTTCTTGTTTTGTATTTGAGATCAAGGACAGTAAAACAAAAAAAATGTTTTTTTTAAAAAGCCATGCATACCATCATGAGTCCAGAGCTTCCTGCTCAGTGTGGAGATGAGTCATTCACCTTTTCATAATGCTGTAAAAGCTGACGGACAGCCATCAGAGCCGTCCACACAGATATTCAGCTGCCCTCCTGATCCCTGCACCCAACCCCTAACGTGTAAATAATCTGAGCTGAATTAACACCTGCAGACTCATATGAAGAGATGTGTTGTGGATTCCAGTGTACAGTCATTTTTACATGGCCAGGGAAAGTGATGGTGGTGTTTACCATTCTTTCTTTTTCTTTCAACATTAAAAAGAATCCCAACATTTCACCACCCAGGTCTGAGTAGCAGTTTCCGCTTTTTCCAAGAGATGGCGACATATCCTTGTAACACATTTCCAGCCTCTGACATTGAGTTTGCAGATGGTGCGTGTGCACATTCCGGGGAGCAAGTGTAAGGAAAGGAAGCAGCAGTACATTATCATTAACCTATGCAGCTGGGACTGTCCACAAACACTCTTTAAGAGCTATGACAGAGTAAAAGACATGAGTTAGCAAGTGCCCAGCGCACCACAGGCTGCAGGAGTCCTGTGAGGCTTTGTGCTTCAAAGAATCGAGGAAACAGTTGGTTTTTGTTTGGAGGGGTCGGCGCCAGGCAGACCCACTAAGTGCACTTTCCATTAACCTTATAAGAGGTCCTCTCTCCTATATCCATTTCAAGTTCCAACAATTTTTTTTTCATAATTGTTGTGTTTGTGATGCTTCATGTTAATGAGAGAAAACTGAAAGCTTAAATTTGATGCTGAAAAATCAATCGGTCAAATGAAAGCATTTAAATTACCCATCATGGGTTTATCCAGTGAACTGCTGTCCTCTGCTAAGTTTTGTTAAAGGCCTATCCTCTGTAAAATTCCTTCCTTGACTGATGAGCACAGCAAGACTCAGCAGAGCTCACAGTTGTGAATTTCTACTTGTTATATAAAATTTCTCCTTTTAATGCTGTTCGCGTTCGGATGCATGTATTCCTTTAATTTTCTAGGTATGCAATCTGATAAAAAACAAACAAAAAAACCCAACCCGCTGTCATTCTGTAAAAATAAACGCTAGAAAAATCTAAAAGTTTATATACGAATGTAACCATGATAATGTTGTAAACAAATAAAGTCTTTCTGCTCACATTTGTGTTCGGTCTCAAGGCATTGCATTTCTCATGTTGCTTCAGATCAGCTGGTGTGGGAATAAACACAAAGGCAAAGCAGAGGTTTCCTCCATGCTCTTTAATATAGGGGCTTTTGCTCTTTCTTTATACAGTGTGGTGGGAGATGTAGCCTACTGATGTCTTTACCTGTACACACTACTGTTGCCATTAAAATAGTTCATTTATGTGATATTATCTGGCAATATTTATGATGTCAGCTAAATTCCTACACAAGGCATTGAATGTCCTCAGTGGAAGGATGTTAAATGACTCCACCTCTGTTACGTTAGTTACTATTACATAGGTTAGGGAACACACACAGTCAGACAAGGACTAAAGCGTAAAGTGACAGTACACATTCAAATATTGTCTGATTTAAAAAAACAAAACAAACCCAAACATCCTCTGTCGTCCTTTCATATGCATTTAAATCACGTGTCTACAGGGGACGTATATATAATCAGTCACCCCCACACACTGTACACTGACATAACAGCACACTACAACAGGAAGTTCAGGTGTATCTTAGGACAGAGTCGGGTACAGCTACATTTTTCAGCACACCTGCAGTACCAGCGTGGGCATTCTCCTTGGCTTTAAAGTTCCACATGGTAAAAATACACCACAGGAATATTTTAATGCAACAGACTTAAAGCTGCTAATACGGAATCTCCAAAGTCCCAAAACAATCTTTAAAAAGTGACCATTGGAAGATATTACTATAGCTGCAAAAAAAAGAAGACGTATGCACAAAATACGTTTTATCATGCTCAAGAATGGTACCTTGCATTCCAATTTTTTTTAAGATTTTAAAGTAATTAAACAAGAAGATCAAAAATCCACATCTAATTCAAATTGTGCATGTGAGACTAAAAGTCATTATCAAAGCAACTTGTCAAATCTTCATTATCTAGTATGTGTATTTCAATTAAACATTTCAGGAACAGTAGCCTTGAGAATAAACATGTGCCCACCTAATGGTGCTAAATGAAGACGGCTGAGATGGTTGCTGCTACCATTGACAATTAGCTGTTTGCTAAAGAGCTACTTTTGAGTGCTCCTTTGTTACAAGGGGTCGCCACAGCAGGTAGCTCCACATGTTTGATATGGCACCAGATATTTTACACCAGATGACCTTTCTGACGCAAACAAAATTTGTGTCTCTGTCTGGAATCAAACCAGCCACCTTTCATTTGCTGCTTGGTAGATGTACCCTTTGGTCCTTCTGTCATCCTGTTTTCAAAAGTCAGTAGCACTTAACAGCAGGACTGTCACATCAAAGTACAGTGCAGGTTTACATCAGTGATCACTTACATGATTGTTATATTAGACATTTTGGTACATAATACATTAATGTTGAGAGGAGGAGGTAGCTTTCCATATTGTCACACCAGTTCCCTCACAGATTTATGGCTTTTGGTAAAACAGGGAACTGTTTTAGCCTCTTCATTATCTTTAGCCAAACCTTTCCCACAATGCAGCTGCATGATGGGCGCACAGCTCGTGCACAAATCATAACAATGCAAACGATGCTGAGAAAACCTCGTGATTGTGTCCATAAGGCATTCATTCAATCTTTTCATGGATAGCAATGCATTAATTCAGATTATCATGATTGTCACTGACATCTGACAATTACATAATCGGATCACACAGTATGAGGAAAAATTTATGCTTTAGAAATGAGAGCTTTTTAGAAATTTTATGGCATCTATGTATGTTAATACATAAATGTATGTAAATGTGAAGGGCTAAAATAAACAGTTCTTATTACAGATGAGAGAATACTGCTTTACAGCATTCACAGGAACAAGCCTACCTGCATGTCTGCAGTATCTTATTTACACCTAATATTTGCTTCAGCTGCTCACTTTAAACTGTCACTGCAGAACAGAACAATCTTTCTTTCTTTCTTAAAGAAACACACATTTGTTGGAATTTAAAATCGTATAAGATTTACCAGAAATGTTCTAAATGACAATAAATTGTTCAATAATCATAATCGAGTTAGTATTACATGAAAGTATTGCCAGTCCAAGTTCGACTTCAATTGCTATCTCATCAACACAATGCTTAGTTCTGTAACCAGAATAAAAAGTGGAGTTGAAGGCAAGAGGACCAGTAGATCAGAATCTGTCATTAGAGAACAGATGCCCTCTCATCTTTTCACTTTCAACTTATGTTGAAAAAGTTATGACATTTTATGAAGAACATGAAATTTTCGGGCTAACCTCAAACTTGTCAGTGCTAAGTTACAATCTCAACTTCAAGTAATTGCTTAAAATTCATAAAGTGAACAGTAGTGCAAAAAATATAAACCAAATGGTGAAAAGAATAGAATAGAAAAAAGAATAAAAGCCTTTTTTTTAAACGCAGAACAATTTGAGTTTCTGTTTTTTTGCTGGTTGTGTTGTAACATTTTTCATTCGACATTTAAATCGGGACAGATTTAGAGTTATTCCATGGAGGGATTATTCAAACACGCCCCCTGGGCACAGGAGTTTGCACTGAAGACCAAAACATTTTGTAAATACTTGGTGTGATTGTTTTGTCACTTTATAGTAGTTTTGCATCTGCTTGTAACTTTACATTCCACAAACATCTTGGTGATTTTGCGCTGCTTTGATTTCCCTCTGTGGTTGATTTTTCTTTTATTGATTGCTGTGGTTCCCTTTGTGGTTGTTCCTCATGTATTTGAAGTTCTTTGGTGTGTCTTTGTAGTTGTATGCAGTTGTTTTAAGCATCTTTGTGGTTGTGTCTCAGTGTCATTTTGTGGTTTTATGTCTGTGCAGTTGTTTTTCTTCTTCCTGTAGCCCTTTTACATCTTTTTGTAGTCATTTAGATAGAATTTCACATCTATTTGTATTTACTTAAGCTCTCTTTGAAGTCATTTTTTCATATTTTTGTAGCCACTTCAAATCTCTTGGAAGTGATTTTGCATCTCTTTTAAGTATTAAACATCTCTACAGTTGTATTCTCTCTGCATGTTTTTGTTGCTTCAAAGTCATTTGGGAAATCTCTTTGAAGTCATTTTAATCTCTGTACAGTTTAGGCACCTCAACAATTGTTTGTTTTATACATCTTTGAGGTCATTTTATATCACTGCAGCGACTTTCTCTTTCTTTGTAGTTGCTTTCTGTTTTTTTTATCCAGCTCTCTTGCAGACCTTAGTACTCGTTGTCATTTCCTGTCTCGTTGTAGGGTTCTTTATGTTTTTTTCCTTTTACATGACTTTGTAGTCACTTTAGGTCTCTCTGAAGTCATTTTGCATCTTTTTGTAGTCATTAGACATCTCTTGCATTGGTTTTACGTCTCTTGTAGTTGTTTTGTGTCATTTTTGTAGTTGCTTGGTTTCTTTTTGGAGTAGTTTTAAACTCTGTCATCATTCATATTGCCATATGACTGACGGGTGGCTGTAGCTCAGGAGGTAGAGCAGGTCCTCTACTGATTGCAAAGGTTGATGGTTCAATCCCTGGCTCCCCATAGTCTGCGTACCAAATATTCTTGGGCAAGATAATAACCCCAAGTTGCTTTCCCATCTCAGCATCAATTTGTGTGAATGTTAGTTAGAAAGCACTTAAAAACATAGAAGACAGTGCTTGGGTGAATCTGGCATGTTGTATTGAGTACTCTGGGAGAGAAAAGTGTTAAATGAGAATTAGTCCATTTACATAGCATTTTATCTGTTAGCTACTGGCAGTTTGTTTTCCACCTCCTTGCAGCCATATTGCTCTTTAGTGAGCTTTCAGATCCCATTCCAACTTCTTGGAAGCCTTTTGTTTTGTTCTAGCAGTCTTAGCAGTTAGACCTGTGCCCAGCAGGCCCATTCATAATCCAGCCATGATTTGATTATTTGCTCATTTACACATTCATCTTTCATCATAGTCCTCTCGTGATGCACACATTCAGACAAATAAAAAAAATACCCTGATGCTAAGTGCGTTTAAAACCCAGATCTTATTAATGTACATTTGAACTGTCGACTGACATGTAGCACACGATGTCTGTAAATGCCTTTCAAAATGATCTGTTAGACAAATTAAGATGAGTTATTAGCAGTGACTGACTAGCTCTTGTACAGTGGACTTGGAATACATACTACCAGAGTGACGGTTAAAACTACACCACAAGAGCATTAAGTTTAGCAGAAATATACAGCACAGATCACAGACTGAGCACAACTCATTCCATTCAGAGCTACACTAAGATACCACAGTGAGCCAGTGAGGATCTACAAACAAGTGTTTGATCGTGATATGACATTTCAATTAGATTTAATCAGGTGACTTTTTATGTTAAACTTAAGTAACACAAACTGAGGTCTGTTATTTTCACCAAATGAATTGGTTCTGGCAACTTTGCTTTGAATACAAGCTTAAGCAGATAAGGCCCATATAAGACAATATGACTGAGTATGGAAAATATTCCACCCTAAAATATAATGTGCATGTTACTATTATTACCTTCCCAAACAAGTAGACTGCCCCAATAAATAAATAGATACATAAAATGAAAACAAAAACAAAAGCTCTTGTATGGATTACAGAAACAAATCTAAGATTTTATTTAGAGAGCTTTGCTTTTTGAACTTTTGAGTTTATCTTTGCAAAGACACAGGCTGGCTCTCAACTGAGCTTTATTTTTAGTGTATAGTTATAAGTGTGGCATTGATCTTAGTTTGAATTTAATACATTTGAATAGCTTTATTTATTTAGGAGAACTAATCATAATGCTCTCAGGGTAGAAACACAACGAACATGGCAGAATAGGTAAATCACCCAGGGACTTTCTATAATAAGTAACATCTCCTTCATTATTAATGAGATTCTGGCTGGCCTCCTGGGTATGCAGAGGCTAAGAGAAATTAAAGTGCACATTCTAACGTCAACGTCAAGTACAGGGAAATGTTTAAGCAGTCTTTAGAAAAAATTTGCAGAAATCAAACAAGGTACTTGCTTTTATCAGGTTAATTGGCACACTAAATAACTGCCTACAAAAGGCGCAACATGAAGTCTTCATTCAACAAGGACAAAGCCTGTTTTTTGTTTCAAGTGATGATTATGCAAATTATAAGTAGAAGAGAATGCTTGGCCACATATGCAATCTTATAGCCAAAATCAATCATTTCCAGGAAAAAAAGCTTTTTTGTGGAAATGCTACATTTACACATTTCTAAAAAGCTTGAAAATACTCTGGCATCTGTATGTATCTGTGTATCTCTTATCTCTTATTATAAAGTAATTTTAATGTAAAAAAAATCTACTATGCTGCTAATGGAGAGATGCCAAACTGTCTTTCATTGTTCTTATAACAGTGACAATAAAGATCTATCTTAACTTATCTTAAAAACAGTCTCATCCTAAGTGTGATGGCATCATGGTTTTTGTTTTTAGATGCCTCAAACTGCTAAATGCATGAAATAAAGAGTCAGAAACTAAAATCTCAGCAGAAAATTAGAAATCAGCTTCTATGCAGTTGATGTATACACACCTCAGATTAACCTACTGTGTTTGATTAATAAACATCTACATAGGATTTTTGGCAGAGGTCATTTTAATGATGAACAACATTCCTTTGGGAGGAGGGGGAGTTCAACCAAAATGCTTCTTTGGCCAAGAGAGAGAACTAACAACTAAAATACTAAAATAGTACGATTAAAAGTAAGTAGAGTTTAACTTGGCAGCACAACTGAACTGGCCACAGTTAGGTGTGGAAAATGTTTATGAAGCAAATTTAATAGGTTTGTGTGTTTCTACCCTCGGAACATCCCTGAGTTTTGTGTCTACGTCATCCCGCCATGATGGCAGACACGCTCCGAGATTTCAGTCTTGAAGATCAATGAAAACCATCTGCAGTTGTAGGAAACATGTAAATTCTGATTTAGAGTGGATTTTCCCCTCAGCCATTGCTTAATGACTTGGTGAAGCTGTAGCTTTTTGTAACTTGGTTACACATGTATACAAGCTCTTATACATATATGCCACATATGCACACACAACCATTCAAATGTGTTAGAATTCATAGGTTAAGTAGTCAATGAATCTTTTACAGTTTTCCCTGCATTTAAGATCAAAAGAAACAATCAGCATCAAAGATCCAGGCATCATTCATTTCAATCAGCTCATTTACTTTTCCACAAGCCAGTAGAGCTGGCAGACATCTTGGTAGCAAGGCTGAGGAACATTGGGTGACAGACATTGCAGAGCAGAACCAAAACAGGGCAGAGCTTGCCAGTCCAAGAGCTTCACATTTCCTGTTTCTTATACCCCTCTTGCCTATTCTTGGGCGGAAACTGCAGGACAGGAAGTCCTCGTCTTTTTGCACTTGAATCTTCCAAGAGAAAACTTATACAGGAAAGGTCATGGTTAAGGGCCACAGAGGTGCTGAACAGATTTTCCTCTTATATCTGTGATCCCCCTAGGTCTCCCCCGCCTGCGGGGTAGTGCCTCAGCCCGCCTCCCCTGCGCAGCGAGTGCAACGCCACAGTGCAACAGCCTCTCAGCAGTGATCCTATGTGATACATTGGCTGTCCTTCCCGGACTGGACCGCGACAGAGCCATGCCACCGTCGGCACCACAGGAATGGCCACCGCAAGCAGATCAACTAGGAAGTGACGACTCCAGTAGCTTTTCTGAATCGTCCCAGAGCTAGATGATTCTCCGTTCTCTTCTGCAGTGTCCCCTGTGGCACCGTGCTCTTTTGTTTCACCGTTATCATTGTCCTCATCGTGCACCTCCACTACTGTAACACCACCTATCTCCTCATGGGAAGTAGACCTTCTTGGCTGGATTGTGTGAGGCTTTTCTATAGCTGGAGGCGATTCTTTATGACTCGGACTCAGGTGAGGTGTCTCTACCTGGGTTGATTCTTGTAAAGGACAGCTTTCTTGCTGCGTGTCCACAACTCCGAGGTTTTCAAATGATATCCCACCCTGCCTGCCTTCTCCACAGCATCCTCTTAACTTAAGCTCACCCTGCCATGTTGCTGGCATCTCAGCAAGATCACAGAGTTTTCCTTGAGCCAGCTTCTCTTCAGCACCCTGCCCTTCTATCTTCTCTCCCACTGAACTAATCAGCGTCTGTTGCCTTTCTTCTGCCAGTTTGATCACAACAATCTCCACCTGCTCTTCTGCCACAAATGCTTCCTTCTCTTTTTCCTCTTTCTCCTGCTTTTCCTCCTCCTCTCCATACTCTTTCTCTTTATGCACAGGACTTTCCATGGAACACGCAACAGTGGCGGACCGTGGTAAAGATGGGACCACTGGAGTTTTGGGGATTGGCTCTGTTGCTGTACTCATGACTGTTGCTGTGGTTACTGAAGTTGTGGTGGTAATGGAGTCCAACTCCTCATCCCCTTCATCAGACATCCAGGTTGAAGTGGGGCTGCAGGCCTGGGACCGGAAAGTACGTTGCTCTGCAATGGTATCCAGATCGGAGGGATACCCTGCTGCTGTAGGGATGGGGCAGCTTTCTGTCTGAATGCCAGTCTCCCTTAAAGGGTGCAGGTACAGATGGTGGTGGGAGAGGCAGGGGTGGCTCATACAGTTCACTCCACCGAGACCACAACGAAAGGGTGCCAGCCGCTCCCCTGTGCACAGCTTCTCATAGGTAGAAGAGTGTGGCATAGTATGCGGCACAGAGTGGGACAAATTGTGAGGGAAAGAATGAGGTAAGGTATGTGAGTAGGTGTGAGACAGTGAGTTTGGCAGAGAGTGGGGATGAGAATGGGGAAGAGAGTGGGAGAAGGTCTGCGTGTAGGAATTAAGTAAAGATGCTGTTTCCTCAGAAAGGAATGCGGCCTCCAGCAGAAGGTCAGCCCGGCTGGGGATGTTACTCTCCCCACAGCACACAAAGCCGCTGTCCTGGGTGCCGTCACCTGAAAGACAAGGAAAATCCGACCCGTTGTCGTTGCGGTCCGCCAGTGCCTGATCACTCAGCTTTGTGTAGGTGGAACTCCGAGTTAAAGACCGGGCTGGGGAGCCATCACAAGAGCAAGACCCTCTTCCTCCTACAGTAAGTTTGGGTACTCCGCCAGGACTTTCTCCTGAAACAGATGCTGGTGCTGAACCCCCAACGCGGGTCCGACAGCCTGGCATAGCCTCCGCCTCCTTTGCTAATCCAGCCTGGGCCAACTCCATACTCAGCAAAAGGTTCTCCAGCTTGTGGTTCTGAGCGTTGATATCCTGGAAGTACTTCTGGACCCCTACGTCTCCACTGATGCCTCCGGCATCGCTCAGCCTGGCACGAACAGTATCCACAGCCTCTTTGAGCTGCTGGATCTCCTGACGCGCCTCCTTCAGGGCCAGCTGAGCCTCTACACGGTGGCACTCTTCTTCAACCCAGTCCTCCTGCATTCTGTAAAGCCGGCCTCTCAACTCATCTATTTCCGTGTCCCTAAGAGGGTGACAACAGAGAAATGGTTAGAACCTGTAAGAAGCACAGATCAATATAAAAGATCTAAGAAGAACTAACATAAAACCTTGCTTTCTAGGACCTGCCAGTCTCTCATTCTGTCTCAGTATCTCACCTGTCTTGCAGGGTGTTGATGGTTTCTTTTAGCTTGGCCCGCAGGTGTCGGATACACACCTCCTTCTGCTGAAGGGGTGTGAGGTACTGCTCTGGTGGAGGAGGCCGAATGCCATGGTTGTCTGTACATGACGTGTACTTCTGATGGCGTCTAAAACAGACAGGACTTCAGTTTATGAAAAGAATAAGTGCTGTTTTCCAATTTTTGAGATGTTAAGAAAGAAGGGATGGATGGAAAGCAAACATCACTATTTTCAGAATTAAGAGTGTCAAACACTCTTAACCTTCTGAGGTCTAAGTCATCGGTGATGATGATCTCACAAATAACTTTTTGCTTATCTTCAAAATAGTAGGTTGGGGCTCAGAGCTGCTGTTTTATCAGTAATGTGGGCTTTTTTCCTTTTCTTTAACAGCACTCACCATATTTTCATTCACATATTCAAACAATGAGCATAAACTGAGAAAAGAAGAAACTGCAAATGTGGCCTTTCATACTTTTGGAAAGCCAACTGTAGTAAATAATTTTTGCTTATGTCATATCATCGCTAAAATTCAGAAAACAGTTAATAAAAATGATTCCAGAAATGTGAATTGGCAGCCATATCTCCTCAGTTTTTAAAATGATGGATATTAATTAAATAGCTCGTTGAGGTAATAAGACAGCAAATCATGTTAAGTTCTGTTTTCACTGAGGTGACAAAGTCACAAAGAGTTTCATTTTCTATCCCAAGGCACTAACATTATACCTCTTTTCCACCAATGCAGTAGTGGTGCAGAGTTTGTGGTGCACTGCTGTTAGAGAACAAGCCCACATTTTAACAAGTTGGAGGAGTCATTATTTTGCAGTGTTAGTGTTGGAATTTGGGGAAACATTAGGAGGAAGAATGCAGAATCTGTGGCCCGCATCTGCTAACATAATTAGCTCTAGCACTGGGACTACACTGGTACAAGAGCTAGTAGACATGTGTTACACCTCTTACCCTTTGGTGGGGCTGCATTCACTGCCTTTACATGAGCCTGAGTTGCTGCTGCTGCTGAGAGAAGCGTTTCCATAGGGATCTCTATTACTGGCCGCAGCTGGAGTGCGCCTGGTACACAGTAAGAGGAGACATGTTAATCTGTTCCTGGCAACACCATGAAACAGATCCACAGTTCACACAGAAATGAATGGGAAACACTTCAGTCCAGGTCCACCAACATGCTAATACAACACAGGTCTACACAGATACACAGAGGACAATATTTCAGCATGTTGGCCTGAGAAACAAATACACACACTCCTCTTGGCACTCACAACAATGCTGAAACTGAAAAGGACATCAAATTAGCATTACTTAAATAATAAAAAGAAAGCTTTCACCAGAAGGGAACTAAAAGGGAGCAATCAGACAGAAAAGAAGAAGAGAGTCAGACTAGACAGGATGTTTTCTAGAATGTAGCGACACAAAACATTTACAGCAGTGCAAAACATCTTGCCATTCCCATGCTTTAAAGGATCAAGACTGATCGGGAGGAAAGAAGAGCGTGTCGGGACAGACCGGGAGCGAGGGGTGGAGGGAGAGTTTGTTGAACGACTGTGGCGATCCGGAGACTTGGTGGAAGCGTATCCCTTGGTCGGTGACTTGGTAGATACATAGCCTTTAGTTGGGCGCATTGACACCATATAGCTTGACTCCATGGGCACGTAGTCTAACTCTATGAACCTGCAGTAGTCAAACCTGACCAGAGACAAGAGGGTGTTAAATCACAGAGGGTGGCAATGTGCCTGCTGCACACTGAAGGGAGGCAAGGTTGGTTGACATTTAGCATTTCTCAGCATAATCTTAAAGTGTAAGAACTCAAACAGTGAAGTGGCTCAGGAGAGGTTGCTTTCTAAAAGCCATGCTTCAATGTTGAGGCTCCTCTGTTTGGCTTCCTATACTGCACCGCTAATTGGAGCAGTTTACTGCTATGAGGCTTTTACTGGAATGTAAACTAACACTGCATCCTGAAACACAATTTACAAGTGATAAAATGTTTTAGGTCTTCTAAGAGTAACATGGAAGCAGCGGCAACAACAATATTCATAACAGCCCCATCCTAACTCGCAACACACTTTCACAAAGATATCTCAGCAAACTTATAGAAAACACATTTAATCTCTGACAAAGCTGATACAATGACTGTCAGAATATACAGTGCAACACTGTTGTATTTAACTGTCAATATGTTTAGCTGCTCATTGCTCTTAAACCTCCGACACAAGTGAAAATTATAAAAAATTTTCCCCCATTTTTGATGACAAGTGCAAACTAGCTTAGCTTAACAAGTGAATTAAAAAAAGTTAAACTCTAAGACAACTGACACCTGTGCAAAACCACCATAGAGACCAAGTAAAACCACATAATATCAAAGAGTACAATTAGTGATGTATATATTTTCACCTCTAGGCTTTTTTATACTTAAACTGTTAGTACAGTTTAAGTATATCAGTGGTAGCTAGAAAAAAAGCAGGGTTATCTGTGATTGGCAACTTCTGTCAGCGTCTGTGTGGTTTTAAAGTATTTAATGAATGTTCACCAATTGAGTTACTGTTGTTCTTTAAAAGGACATGACTGTTGCCCAATCACTGGCCACCACACTGGGAGGGGAGGACAAGCAGGGTCAATCAGAGCAGCCATGAGGGTATTGGACACAGGACACGAAAACTACGCACTAAACACTAAACATAGTCTTGTATATAACTCGTCTCTGTCTTTAAACTTTCTGCTGTTCATGTCTGTTCATATACATACATATATATACATACATATATATATATATATACGTATATATATATCTATATCTATATCTATCTATCTATCTATCTATATATATATATATATATATATATATATATGTATATGTATCTCATACTTTATGTATAAAGCAAAGTATGACAGTCAGTGTTTCCCACAATTACATATCTTACTTATTTCACCAACACAGAAAAACTAATGAAGCACAATGTTTTTGCAATTTGATTGAATTTTTAAGTTGCTCATGAGTTCATTTCACTCTATTTTGAAAGTTCAGTTGTTAACTATGTCATGTTTCCATGATGGCAAAGTGACCATCTAACTGTTTGGGCGGTCCTCAGCTTCTTCTTCTGTGAGCTTTTCTTTCTCCAGCTCCACTGCAGCTTACAATGCTAATCTTGTAGATCTGGAACAAGCTGAAGGTTCACTCTAAACCAAAATGCACTGCTGGTGGAGAGCTAGTTCATTTGCTGCTATGTTGAACTATCAGAAGACCATGGTTGACAATTGCAGGTCAAAACTGTTTGACTGTTTTTAATTGTCACAAGATTTTACTGACTGGGGAAGTTACTAGAGAAACAGCTGATGATTGAATTGAGGGCCACATTAATCAGTACTTCAAAGAGGTTTAGAACTAATGCTGCTAAGCTGACTCTACCAGGTCTCTAGAGCAGAACAAGGACTGCTATGGTCTGCTGTCGTCTAAGACAATGGAGCTTAAGTCCATCGACACAATGAGGAAGTTACCGGAGAAGAAGCTGATTACTGTCCTGTTATCGTCACAAAGCACCTACGGTAAAGTTTTTTAATTTACTTTTTTTTTAAAAAAAAATTAAGCATGGGTGCAATACACCAAGTCCAATCAGTGGTGTATGGAATCATGCATGGACATGTGTGCACAAACAAATGACCAAACAAAGAAACAAACAAAAACTCTTGTAACACTATAAATGAAATTTTGAATTTTGAGTGCCCTGTAAAAGATTAATAATACTTTTACTCAGGGTTTGTTTGAGCATGCAGCTAATGTTCAGCAAAAGTTCCAAAAAGTCATTTTAAGCATGAGGTCAAATAAGAAAAACTAAATCCTTAGTCACGTGGATTATATAATAAACCGCTGGAGACAGTTTGTAATAGGCAGATACATTATATTTAAACTACTAATGAACACACGCCTGTTGTTTCCATTTTTTACTGTATATTTTGCTACAGAACTGAGTCACCGTGTCCTGTGTTACAGAATTAGGGAGGAAGCCAGATACTGACAACTCAACTTAATAGCACAGAAATGGGGAGAGAGAAGCAGCAGAAACACTGAGCCTGGAAAGGGATAAAATACACAGTACAACAGTGTTGAGGACGTGACAGTTCATCCCAGCCATCTGCTGGGATGGAACTAATGTCTGGGGTGTGGGTGTTGTCTGCTTGAGGCAAGCATTTCCCAGTTGTCAGGTGTTAGCATGAGTGGGTGGAGAGGAGTGAAGAGACATTCCTTTACGAAAGCAACTTTGCTCAAGAGGCTGAAACTGATTTAGTAAACAATATCTCGATAAACCAAAAGCACATTCGCATTACAGGCAATGCTGCTGCACATGAGTGTTTCACACAGTGCTGTTGAGTGAGTGGCTGCGGTCAACCAGTGATCACAGTATGCACATTAAACGTGCCATTTCTACCGTGCATGTAGCCACTAAACCTAATCCTTGAAAGATTAGCACCAATTCTTGCATATAAGTACATGATAGTATCACAGACGCTATACTCTAAGGTGATGTGACACAACAACACGCACACAGTTCTTGCCACTTTCTGTGCTCCTTACTGGCCACAGACTGTATACATGTGTTGGAAGTTGGTTTGACCATTCTCATTTTTTTACACTTCAGTCGTGACTTATCATATCGATGGTAGTCACACAATAAAACCGTACCTTGCTTTTTTGTTTATCTTATTCATGGATCTATAATTTTAAAAAGTACATCATGTTGTTTTGCACAAGTCGTGAACCGAGCAACCCGAGGCCACAACTCTAATCAAAAAATGTTTATAAAGATGTCATGAAGTCAAACAGAAGTAGAGTCATTTTGCTACAGCTCTATGTATAATAGACTCCAGGCATGCCTGCTTTTTTTGGGACCACATTTTTACATTACAATGCACAAATACGCATGCTCCCCAGGTGAAGAACAAGCAGGTGACAAAGTATAAGAGGAATGACTACTTGGCCATTGGGTCTCCAGCAGTCCATGTCTGTGTCCACATTGAAGCATATTCTTGGCTTTAAGTTTTAATGCACTATACAGAATTATTCTAATTCCACACTAAACTAATCATAAACCTTTAGGGTTTATGTTAACAGTAGCATGGTGCAGGTTTTCTTGTACCAAACACCAACTGAAGTTAACCAAAATATAGCAGATTTTGGAAAATTCAATACATAGACTTTTTTTGAAAGTCTCTTGTTGCTTTACATAGTTTAAAGCTAATTCTTAATGAATAACAGCACTATACCTTATACGTCATCAACTAGCTCTACGCTGTATAACAAGAATAAGTCTTTTAGCATTGACTGCATGCAAGTACCCATCTAGTATCCAGAGGTAACGCTAGCTAACTAAACAAGCTAGCTATTGATGGTAAACTTTTCAGTTTACCTGCACATACATGTCTGTGGCTCTGCTAAATTATTCTTATCTATGCTGGGGATAAATATTTATCCCAACTTCTGAGTTTCAGTACTGCGTCTTAGAAAAAGTCTTCAGTGCAAACAACAATCAAATAAGAAATCGACTTTTACTTTTAGCAGTTGTGATCCTATGACACCGTTTATAGTAGATCTGGATCTGTTCCATTCCAACTTTTTTATTAAACTAACAAACACATCTTTTTTATCATGAAAACTACTGCCTACCAAATAAAAGAGAAATTAACTAGATTCACAGCATCAGGAGACTCAAATAAAAAATCTACTCTGTGTCAACCGCTTGCCTGATCGTTGACAAAGGTGACCTGTGCAGCTTTGCAACAGGTGATGTTGACAGGAGAAGCCACACACCTGACTACAAAGATAAATCCTTACTCGATCACGTTTCACCGCATTATTCACAGGTTAGAACCATAACTTGCCTGTGTGCTGTTGTTTATTTTTCCAACATTTAATTTCCAATTTTGGTTTTAGTGGCTACAGTGCATGCCAAAGCTACAGCTACAGCTATGGAGCATGCTCTCTCAGACTGTAACTGAAGTGTGTCTCACGCAGGGGGCGCGGGCACAGGAATGGCCACTGGTGCTGTGGCGGCTGGCACAGCAGTCCCCGACCCAGACGCCGGCTTGGGTACCGGCACGGGCGAGGACGCCAGTATTTGCTGCAAGCGACGTTTGGGCTGCAGCACCTTCATAGGGTTGAATCTGAGGAAAATAAATAAGAGAGAGGGAGGACACCACAACTACATGTTGATCCATCTGCAGTTACACAGCTTTTCCTGTAAAAACCCACCAGACAGATTCAGCTTGGCTCCAGTTTGAGAGATCATTTACCAGTCTGTGGCCAACACATACACCATAGCAAGCAACTGCTAGATGACAGCAATGACTATTTAACACATCAGCTGAAAGAAACAACACATTGGCTTTCTGTGGTATTAAAGTACTGTTAGTGTCAAACTGGACCACAGAAGAAAATCAATGTCCATCACTCATGCATTAAGTATATAACAACACATTATGTGTACAATACTATTGCAGCATTCACATTCCAAAACAAGTTAATGGTTGTGCTAAAGTCAACAGTGGTCCCTACAGACAAGAAATACATCTTATCCTTTATCCCATGTCCAGTAAACAGGCCAAGTCAGTCCAGTGGCTAGAGGAGAGAACATCAATATACTCAATACACTCGGTTCAAGTCGGTTGCTATTTACAGCATGTAGAACATACACTGCTATGAAAACAGTATTTGCCCCCTTCCCAATTTCTTCTTGGTCCCACTTACACCCTTCAGATCGCCAAACAAATGTTAATATTAGACAAACAGACCCAGTTCATATAAAATGCAGCTTTTAAATGATGATTTCATTTGTTAAAAGAAAAAAGTTATCTAAACCTAACTAGCCTTGGTGGAACAATAATAATGGGTTACGCCGCCCTTGGCAGTAAGAATTGCAATCAAGCATTTGCAATAACTGGCACTGAGTCATTCACATCACCGTGGAGGAATTTTGGCCCACTTTTCTTTACAGAAATGTTTTAATTCAAAAAAGAGGAGGGTTTTCAAGCACAAACACACAGTTTGCCAAAACATCTTAACTGGATTTAGATCCAGACTTACTTTGAACACTCCAAAATTATAGGTGGACTTACCATTTTGGATTAGTAACATGCTGCGTAAGGTTCAGGACACAAGCTGAGGGGTGGACCAGTGAAAGTGAACTCTGTTTTTTTTAAAAAAAATGTGGTTGATCACAACAATTTCGTTGTATGTACAATGACAATAAAGAGCTATTCTATTCTATTCTATTCTATACATTATTTAATTAGGGAGAGCAATTACTTTTTCCGTGTAGGGCCAGGAAGGTTTGAATATTTCCTTATATTTCCTTATTTCCTTTAATAAATGAAATCATCATCTAAAAATGCATTTTGTATTTATCTTTGTCTAATATTAAAATTTGTAAGATTTATTGTCATTGTAAGGACACTGTGGGTTGAGATTCCAGAGTGCTACCTCATTTGGAAAGGGCACAATGAATGTGGAATGTGTGATGATCTCAACATGTAAATGTAGTAAATTAAAAAAAAGATATCAAGAAGGCAGCAAATACTTTTCACAGCACTCTAGTTCTCAATTTAAGTCCATTTATTCATCAACAAGTCTTAGACGAGTTACTTACAGGAAGTACAGAAACAAACTGAGCATGGGGCCACTTTTTAAATAAAGACAGAGATATTTATTTTACTTATAAAGCTACAATACAAAGAACACATGACAGTTTTTCCTGGTTTGCAATCAGCAGCTTCATTAACTGTTTATTCACAAGATTTTTATACATTCTTTATTGAAAGTACTGAGTTTCACTGAGTTTCAGTGCTAACTGCAATGCCAGCTTGCCATTTGGTGGTGTAATTTTGTAAATGTTTAATTATTCCTGCGACAAATTGTAACAGTAACAGTAAATGTTGCCTTAACTTTTCATTTATATTTTTGTACTCCTTCATAAATACTGACAGCTAACCGTGTCGGAAAAAGCTCAAGTCTCTCCGTTCCCACTGCAGTCTTAAAGGAACACACCCCATGCGTCATCAATAGCTGCTGAAAATTTTTAGAATTTAGAAATGACTCATTAATGGATTTAAATTACTTATTACTGTTTAAAACGACTATCAATTAATTTCAAAACACCCTATTTTCTCTCACTTATTAAAAAGTGGCACCACATTGACTATGAATATTTGTTAAAGATTTAACACACACACACACACACACACACACACACACACACACACACACACACACACAGGGTGCTCTTACACATAATATTATACTGTTGGAGATGTGAAATTTGCCCCCACTGACACCAGGCAAACCTCCACCAGCCCCACTCCTGCTAAACAGGTGAGGCACAGAAAACAGCAACAGGAGTTAGTGCTGCTGAATCTTGTTCATTTTTTAAAATTTTTTTTTATTTTTGCTGTGTTTTACTTGCATCTATTTGAAAGAGTAAGTGTAAACACGAAAAATTATTTTATTTTATATTCTGGAATATGCAGAAAATAGGTTTAAATGTTAACCAAATTTTTTCAAGTCAAAGACAGTTGCATATGATTTAATTTTTGCTTGATGCAATGTGCATAAAGTTAAAAGATTAAACCTAATAAAAAAAGACTCTTTCATTTGATTCAATTTTATAAGATGGATTATGCAGAAAAAATAGAATTGGGCAGAAAGGTCTGTTGCTTTATTATGTATTCAGGTTGTGTATCATGTTTTTAAAAAGTAACTAAGTAATAATAACTAATTACTTTTGAAAATAAGTAATCAGTAAATTAACAGGATTACTTTCTTGGAGAAGTAATCAGTAATTAATTACTTTTTTCAGGTAACTTGACCAACACTGGTCTTGTATTTATCAAGCACCAGAAACTGTGCTGAAAGAACTACTGGTAAGGCTTCGTACAATGACTATGAAAGCTTTAGGCTCCTGTTCCCAGTTTCAGCCCAAACTAGTAACACTTATGATGATGTGTTATCGTTTAAAGACACTTTCAGACTGCATTATTAGAATGCGCACAGGTAAACAGTTATGAAAGATACTGTACACATCCACTAACCAGACACCTGATGGGAAACAACGTTCCCTTTCATGAACTGATGTATGTTAACACTGTACTTTAGCCTTAACTTCAGTGTACATGGTCATTACAAATAGCACTACATCTATGTCCATATGGAATAGTATAAAAAAAATTTCATATTTCAGTTTCCACAAAGCAGCTATTGTTTGCCTTGATGAAGGTTGTCCACACACATCTGTATGCTGAGCTGTTATCAAAGGCTAGATCTTTTTTTTTTGGTCTGTTTGCTTGTAACACAAATCTATACTGATACTAAAGCATCATATTAAAACATAAAGAAAAAGCCTTGAATGAGCAGGTATTCATTTTTAAAAATAAACACAACACCAAAAAATGTGTTACATGGTGAATACTGTAGTCCTGCACATGTTTCTGTAAACCATATGTTTCAGTCAGCTCAAGGCCACTTATGGTTTATTTGGTTAACTTGTGGCTGACATTTAGCTAATCTGTTGCCCACATATGGCTGACATTAGGCAGCCAGGATTGAGATGCCCATAGGTCATCGCACCATATGGTTTGTCTTCAGAACTGAGCCAGAATACTGCAATGTTTCTGTCTGGGAGTAGTAGAGATAATAACTGTTGATTTAAATGTGCTTTTGTTGTTTTTTGTTTAGCATGACCTTATTTTGGATACTACAGCAAGATTAGAAAGCAACAATATAAGAAGGTGATATTTTGAGATGTATGTATTCTGATGTAGTCCTATCTGTGTATATTATTATTATTATATGTGTATATATTATTATCACTGCCGGAAAGCTGCATGTTTTTGGGGAACCATATGTTTGGCAATCCATCGTGCTACAGAACATGTTTCTATTTCTCCTTCCATTTCACGATGGTTCCTAAATATTATCAGAGACTGAGACTTTGGTCTCTGATGATGTGGTTTTTAAAGTAGTGAAAAATAAAAGCAAAAAAGCTGAATTATGATTTCTCACAAAATTGCAAAAGACAGGAGATGAGGAGTTTATCAAAGAGTGTTTGGTGTCTGAAATGAGATAAACTGCAAAATGTATACTTATTTATGTTTGACCTTCATGCGCACCTCACACCTCGCCAGGCTGGGCTTGGATGTTGCCCGCAAGCCACACAATACCCAGGTTTAGTATTTATACTTTTCACTCTGTTTAGATCATGAGGCAGGACACTTTAGGCTCTTGTGGTCGAATTGAGTACAATAAAAAGAAGTTACTGGTTTTTAGCAGATGAATCTCTTTTTTTGCTTCTTAATTTTTTTAATTTTACAGACAGAAAATATTTAAGAAACGATGAATCACTGAAATGAATTTTTCTCTACTTATTTCTCAGGGCTCTGAGACACTACAGCACAATATGACATACTTATTCCCTGCAGAATTTTCAACCATGGTTACCTTACAGTGCACAGAATTAATTATCACAGGTGAGCACTGGTATCACAAAACAGGTCTTTACTCTACTTACCGGCGAGAGACCGACGTAGACCTCTGATTGGGCGGAGCAGGGGCAGACATGGAGCCAGGCAACGTCTCGTGTAACTTGAGGTTTCTTGTGTTCTAACCTTTTCTCTGAGTTTTTCAGCTCTACACTGAGAGCCTGGAGTCTGACAGAAAACAGACATGGGCAGTGAGTGAACACAGAGTCACACAAAGAAAGAGAGGACTGTTACACACTCAAATAAAGCATGATTTTTGCTGACTGCCCATGTGCACAGCTATAGATGCCTTCATCAGGCTCCCTTGTGCTACTGACACAAGCTGACACTTAGCTTGCACAGAGCGGACATCAGCGTTCAGCAACAAATCACATTCCAATCATGTGCTACAACTAGCCAATCACCACTCCTTTGTCTGTTTCCAGGTCAAATAACAGTGGTAGAGGTGAGCAAAGAGAAGTGAGAGTTGCATCTGTATCCGGACAGATTCAGTGCAGTTTTATTTACATAGCACCAAATCACAACAACAATCACCTCAAGGCGCTTTATATTACAGCGCCCTATGAGGAAGCACCTGGCAACATTGGGAAGAAAAAACTCCCATTTAGCAGGAAGAAATCTGTAAATGTACACATATATACATGTTGCAGGTTTCTGCCACAGCAGTGTGAGTACGTCCAAAAATATTTAGAAATAAAATCCTGCTGAGTTGTATTGTGAGATAGAAAGATAGGCTAAGAGAGAAAAGCGAATGAAAGAAGAACTTGGAGGGGGGAAAGAGGAGGATTATTCTCATCAATAATACACCACAAACAATTTGGTGGGCCCTTGAGAGGCAGGTTTCTGTATGTGTGGAAACGCAGGACGCCTGCTGTCAGTCAGCTTCCTGCATTAACACTTCTCTGCTGTGTTGTTTTCCTATCAACCATGACTGGCTCAAAAAGCCTCGCTCATATTCTCTTCCGCTTCTAAAGTCAGTGAACAAAGACAGCTAGAATAAAGTTATTCTGTCAAATCCTGTCGATACTATTAATCTACCTACTGTAGAACTTCATCCACATCTGAGCTCTAACTTTAAATCCTCTTCCATTGTTCCTTGGCTCTCTATCGCAATTTTAAAGCTGGTCTGAGATGTCTTGTTGCATAGTTAGCAGTGAGCAATCTAAACCACAGACCCGTGCAGTGGCACAAATCTCTATCCTAATGAAAACACACACAAGATCCTTATGTTAGTGTTTTTGTATGAACACAAACCAGACAGAGAACCAGCCTCAGGAGCACATCACAGAAAAATGTGTCCACAGAGAATCTGCTGTAGTACTCCTGCTTCCTCCCACAGTCCAAAGACATGTAGTTAGTAGGGATAGGTTAATTGGAAACTCTAAACTGCCCATAGGGCATGTGAGTGTGAATGGTTGTCTGTGTCTGTGCGTTAGCCCAGTTACAGACTGGTGACCTGTCCAGGGTTCACCCTGCCTATTAATTCAATTCAATTCAATTTTATTTATATAGCGGCAAATCACAGTCGCCTCAAGGCACTTTATATTGTAAGGTAGACCCTATAATAATACATACAGAGAAAAAACCCAACAATCATATGACCCCCTATGAGCAAGCACTTTGGTGACAATGGGAAGGAAAAACTCCCTTTTAACAGGAAGAAACCTCCGGCAGAACCAGGCTCAGGGAGGGGCGGCCATCTGCTATGACCGGTTGGGGTGAGAGAAGGAAGACAGGATGAAAGACATGCTGCGTCTTTTATCCTGTCGCCCTAAGACAGCTGAGATAGGCTCCAGCACCCCCCCGTGACCCTGAAAAGGATACGCGGAAGAGAATAGATGGATGGATGGGTCCTGATGGTGTGACGTGACCTGGAAATCAACTATAGGGACAAAAGTACTGGATGACAGTTATAATGTATTCTGGTGTATAAAATCAAACACCTAGCCACACAGTATGTCCTTTTAAAGATTTGTGAAAGAATCGGCTGTTCTAATGAGCTCACTGAATTCAAGTGTGATACTGTAATTAGATGCCAGAATTGCAACATTTCTTCCCTCCTAGATATCCCACCAGTAGATGGTTTTATTGCAAAGTGGAAGCGTTTAGGGACCATGGCAACGTTGACACAAAGTGTCAGCCCATTTAACATTAAAGATGCAAATTTTATAGTATGTAGTTTAAATCTCCTCCGGCAGCATCATCAGCACAAAAACTATGTTCCAAGAGCTTCATGGGTTTTCATGGCTGAGCTGCTACATGTAAACCTTACATTGCCAAGCACAATGCTATGTCAGATGGAGTGGAGTAAAGCGCACCACCACTAGACTCTGGAGCAGTGGAAATGTGGTCTGTGATGTGATGAATCATATTTCGTTATCTGGCACTATGATGGACAAGTCTGGTTTGGCAAATGTCAGGAGAACATTACCTGCCGGAGTGCCAACTGTAAAGTTTAGTGTTGGAGAAAAAATGCTATGGCATTGTTTTTCTGGGCTCCTTAGATGCAGTGAGGAGAAATGTTAATGCTTTGGCTTACAGAGATATTTATTCAACTAGCTGAGTTTAAATAAGCAAGAAATGAGAACTTATTCCATTTTTTCTGGACCTTTTATATTGATTATTAGTTTTGTATTTGTAATTATTAGATTGGTATATAAAGGATGAATTTAGCTGGTAAGACACCTTCTTTGTGTTTGGACTAATGAATGTGACTTGTAGATCTGAAAAGTGAAACCAGCATGGAAATGTGTTTAATCTACATTAAGAGATACCATTTGGCTAAGATCCTTGACAATTTAAAACATTTTCTCTTAACTTCACTGTTTCTGACTTTTTAGAGTAAAATTTACCTATCTTACAATTCATATCTACCAATCTTAGCTGTCTTAACTATCTTATATCTAACTTCAAGTCAGCATGTCATCCTGCTTTGGCTGCTGTCACCACAGATCAAACCACACCAGACCACATGATGCAGATGATTTATTAAGTTAGGCCTGTTATGCAACACCATACCCAGCCCGACTGTGCTGAACAGGCAAGCAGCTTCTGTGCTGACGACATGGAAACACAAAGCTGGTATATGAAGGAGAGGAGGTAAGAGAAAAGAAAACGTGAGGATGAGAGGAGGAAAGAGAAGCCAATGAGATGAAAGGAGAAGACAGCACGTGTTGCAAGAAGAGTGGTAACTGAGGAAAGGAGGTTTGAAAGAAGGATGATTCTGGACACACAGGACTATGGAATGGCATGATTACATACACACACATTCACAAACTCAGCATTATTCACCCCCCAATATGTCTGGAGCAGAACACACAGTGCATTGTCTCTCATGAAAGACAGTGTGTCCTTGTTGTCCAACCATGATGTGACCTTGATGAATCTCAGAGTATCTGCAACAAATGTTCTGCAGTGTCAGTAAGTGAAAGTACATACAGGCAGTACTAAACAGTAACAAGGATCTGACTTACTCCAGGATGCACAGCATAATGTGTGAGAGGAATGCAGACTCAGAAGTCTGCATTTAAACTCCTCCTTTAGTCTTTCATCTAGATCGAGCAGAGTGCAGTGGTAACATAACTCACGACTTGGACCCTATAGGGGGACTGGAGGCTGTGTGTGTGTGTGAAGGTGTGACTCACACCAGTTACCAGAGCCTCCTGAATGCATAATGCAAGCCTATCTAATAAACAGGAAAACGCTGGGAACCAGAGGTTCATAAACTGCTTGATAGCCATAGGGTCTTGAACACTGAGTCACTGCTGCTATTCCAGAACAGCCATTCAACACCTCTGGTGTGTGTTTGGATGTGCTTGTGGGCTGAGTGTTGATCTTACAAAGCAACTGTGGTTGTTCTGTAACAATTCAACAAATCTCCTCTTTGGAGGGGGTCAATAATCAATGAGAAAGATCGAATAAAAGGCAAACATAGACTGTAAATAAAAGATGGCTTCCCGGGTCTTAAACGTAAACCCAATTTGGGGGAGCTTTACACCTGCATTCTTTCTAAGCGTCACCAGGGCATGGCTCCATTAGTTTTAACATGCAGTTTTGTTTTATAGATGTCTATTAATAAAAAAGGCCCGTCTCCCATTAGTTTATTTCCCATTAGTTTATTTCAGTAACAACTGAAGTCATAATTAATAGTGCAAATCAGCAGAAATCAGGGTATAGCTTAAGATGTCACAGTGGTGACATCCATCTTTTATATAACATATATTTTTATATAGGTCAAACTCCAGCAACAAGTGTTATTATAGAACACAGTCCTTTACTAATGTGTTTCAGCTTGTGGTCAGGGTTAGTATTACACACAAAAAGAGAGAATGTTAATACACAAACAACCCTTTCTGTAATTATTTTTAAATTAAAGTCTTTAGCATTTCACTGGATGACAATTCTTCATTGAAAAAATACCTTAATGTACTTAAAAGGTGGCAAAATAAAGCAGATCACAATGAATGAAACACCACCACTGTGTCCATTTGAAGTGTTAGAAAGGTATGGATATGTTTTAGGCATCAGGAAGTTTTCCACCACAGCTGCTGGCTCCAGCATCACAGTGTCAGAATTAGATATATTCCGAGTGTTAGGGGTCAAAGGTTAATTATGTCTTATTTGCTACACTACTCCCAAACTAGTGAAAGCGAAGAATTCAAAAGCAGTGAACTCCTCATCTGATTTAAAAAATAAATCTGTAGGCTGAATGGAACACTGCGGCTCTCCGAGGTAAACAGTCTCTATCACACTGGATGATGACTCATTCTTTTATCTTAACATACAGCACAGTCAGCAGCTTCTAGTAGCATCCTACCTGGAAAAACATAATGATATGACCCTCCACCGTAAGTGCTATAAATACCAACACAAGAAAAAAAAACATGGTTATGATGTTGATGGTAGAGGTGCTGGTTTCCTGGATTTTTCCAACAAAGGACAAATTACATGTAAACACTACATGTAAATAAATAACTAAAAATCTACTGGTGGATCTGTTTGTTAGCTGTCGTCAGGTTTGGTCCCTGTAGTCTACAGCACAGCTAAAGGAAAAAACGACAAGACACTTGGGACTTTGTTTCATAACAATCACAGAGGTCACTAATCCTCTGCATTTCTTTGTGGAAGTTTTCTAAAAATGCATCAAGTTCAGTACTTATTTGATTTATGCTCGTCCCAACTCTGCTTGGATCAGCTGGTTGTCGTGTTTGTGGCATTCCAAACACATGTTGCCGACAGGGAAGTTGCAGAGTTCACTGTGGAGAACAAACTATGCAATGTAAACACTCGTTACATGGATGAAGGGTGTTTGTCTCTTTTTTACATTTTTAATTTATCTTCCGTTACAAATGCTGATACTGATAGCATTGGCAAATAGCTGGTATTGACCGATAAAATCTTGAATTGAGGTTTCCAGAGAGGTGCAATTAAAAATAATCAATTTTTATTGCTCTTTCACAATAAAAAGGGGGTATAAACCTACCCACAGCGAGCCTCTATAGCAGCAACTGATGGTGATGCAAATACACACTGCAGTAAAGGCTACGCAATGTCAGTTTCTCAAAACAGATGGCAACGTAAAGACCAGCTCCTCTTTCTTACAAGCCTTTCCCCATGAACATGAGCCATGAGCATATACACACTCATTCACACATTCAGTAAGGAGGTCAAAACAGCAAACGCAGATCAGGCCAGTCCTGCAGAGTCACCCTATTGCCGCAGTGCATGCAGAATGAGGTCCAGCAGAGCACAGCAATAAAGCTGCTACAGCAGTGCTCTTACTAATTAACATAACAAAGAGGATTAAAAAATAATATTCTAATCCTTGAACAAATATAATCAATCATTAATAACTAGACTCTGTTTTTTTCTTTTATGCTCACCAGGGTTAATGGTGCTCTTATAGTTTCCATACATCAGGCATTTATTGGACTTTTGCCCTCATTTGGCTTTGGTTAAAAAGCACTTCTGGATTTCTAAGGGGCTGTCTGAGCATAATCAGGTCAAATGCTCAAAATATCCAATACACCATAGGTTTGTCATTAGTGAGCCAAGCAGCAGCAAATGAAACCACGCCAGAGTGCTGCAGCCTAAATGATTGTGCTAATAGTGTGTGTGAACCAAAGAGCATTGATAAAAGCAGGAAATCAATAATCACAATCACATTATTACAGTGTACGACTCAGCACTGCCTACATGAATCTCTTTCACTGTCGATTTACATTGCTTATCTCTCCTGCCTATTTCAGTCGTGTATCATCTAAAGTGGTATTTTTGTGAACACTGGATGGATAGAAGAATAGCTGCTCTGTTTTTTCTGTGTTGGTCTCCACCATCTCCTGAGTAATGTATGTATTCAATTCTTCACTGTGAACAGCTACGAAAGGGCGAGAGATGGAATACACACAGAACAGATCGTCAATTTGTCACAGGACCGAAATTAAACATATAAACTGAAAAAAATGAGAGGAAATTGTTTATAACCTTTGCTTTTAGCCTCTGGTTTGACTTCATTGTGCAGCAATAATTGCAGCTAATCTTTTGAATAATTGTTGATGAGTCCTGCATTGACCTATTGCCCATTTCATAGTTTATAACATATTTTAATGTTGCTAAGTTTCCTTGCATAACTTTAAGGTTTGGACTTGGCTGTTCCAAACCATTATTTTTAATCCTTTATTGATTTATTTTCCTTTGTTCAGTAGAACAACTTGGAAGATTTCATGAGATCATAAGAAATCTCACTTGTGGTGATGTATTTCCACCAACATGTTGTGAAGATGAGTCTTAATCTCTGTTTTTGTAATGTAAAAACAGGGGTGCATACTCACACTCGATTATCATTCCAAACACTGAAAATACCTTACAAATAACAATTTGTAATAATGATTCAATTTGTTAAATTAGTTGCTTTATGTACCTGTAGCATCATTTAGCTTCAAGTTACACAGGCCTAGAACCAGTTGGTGACCAGGCAAACACTGGTCACTAGAGAAACCAGTGGTGAGTGGTTACTGGAGGTTGCTGCCATTCCCTGTTAAGTCCTTTGCTAAAGTAAGTCACAGAGGCATAGAGGCTGGTCATTGACCCCCTTGCAACCACCAATCACTAGCCTTGGTCTCTAAGTGATGGTGAATTTTGTGTGAATGCAAACAGAGACTGTTTGTCTTCATAGTAAAAGTTGCAGTGTTTGGAAATGTGTTGGTTTCAGCAGTAAGACATACATTTTATTAAAGCAAACATTGTCAGTTTCTTTGTGCTGCACTTTTTCAGGTTTCACTACTGCTTGGTGGTTATTTAGCGAGTATGTGGTAAATGAGCTGATTGTCTACCTGAGCACTCAAAGTGTTTTATACAACTTGCCTCATTCATACATTTATACATGTAGTTTTTCTACCTAAAAACACTCACACTCTGATGGAAGCACCAGAGTTCATACTCCAACAGATGTACTGGAGTATAACTGTAGCAGTAACAGCCAGGAACAGATCCACCAACCTTGCGACTAGTAGAGGACCTGCTCTACCTCCTGAGCTACAGCCACCCTGTCTGCAAGCAAGTCATCATCTTCCATGCAAATAACAACAGGTGACTGCAGCAATCTAGCAACCAAAGCAATTATATGAAGGTTGTTTGTGCAGTATTGTCTTTATGACCAGGTTCACCTAACAACTGCTACTAAATACTACCAGCAACCTTCAGCTACAAATCACTATCTGCTCAGGGAATCTTCCCTAGTGATCCGAGGCTGCCAGAGGGCCGCAGACTGGTCTCTAGGTGTGTAACTGAGGTCTGAAGAACCACTTATACAATTAAACTTAGTATTATGTAATATTAAGCTTTCTGCTATTTCCCTTGCTCTTTCTTTTTTATAACCACTAAACTCTATCTCCAGTTACTGTAGAAATATTGTGCAAACAACTGGAATTCAAAGTGACATGTTTTACTGCACATGTGGGCTATACCTATACTAAAAGGGAAGACCCTTTCTTCCTTTGCAGCATTCATGGATTTGAAGATGTGATTAACACTACAACAAATAGAACAAAGAGTATTTCATATACTGAGAGACCACCGGGGCAGTGTCACACTTGAAGGATGAATAATTCTGCTTGTTGTTCCTAAAATGTACTCTCCATGAGTGCATCTGGGTAAATGGCATGGTGACATAGTCCCCATGGCAACGGTCAGTCCACCACTTGTTTGGAACGTGACCAGAAGGAGAGTGGCTATTGGCTGGGTGCGCTGAGGAACAGGATGAAGGAAGGAGCCTGCTGCTGACAAGATGGCAATGCTGCAAAGGACAGCTCAATCTTACAGCTTGCAGCAATGCATTGGACTTCTGTTTCAGACAGTGTACTGACCGTATGTGGCCTCATATATTAATTAAGGTTCATAAGTGTGGCTGGAGAACTGAACAGTCCTAAAGGAACAGGCTCAGATGTCCAAGAGCCCCTGTGACTCCTTGGGTGCCTGGGTTGGTAGCCCCTTTTTGAAGGGTATCTAAAAAGAGATTCAAAATGAAAGGATAAAAGAGACTCAACAACAAACAAATGAAACATGAAAATGGAACTTAAAATGCCAACAAAAGATGGAATGGCTTTAAAAACAAGTGCACAAATATACGCATTTCCTCAAAAAGACAACAAATGATTCAAAACAATTACAGAGACCCAAAACAACTATGAAAGATCCAATAATGGTAGAGATGAAAGAAAATGGGTTCACTGTCTCATAGTGCATTAGTGTCCAAATGTATTTAACAGTATTTGCTTGCACACGATGTACTTCTCAGTGTCTACCTGCTTAACTGTAAAAAAAAAAAGTTGAGCATTTATGATGATAAATGGAAGAAAAGTGTTCTTTCAGTCAGCACTGGCACAGAAATGCACAATATGCTTTCTGTGCCAAGAATATTCAGGGAGATCCTTGTGCCAGAATCTTCAATCAAACTCCTTTCATAACTCCATTCATTCACTGACTACGCTTCTCTACCACTGTATTAAAATCAGGCTTAAGCCTGATAAAACCCTTTTGTCATAAACACGTAAAAGAAAACTGTGCGCAAATGAATTTCCTCACGGAAACCAGACTGTTCTGTGATATGATCAGAGTAAAAGCCATGTGGACATGAATAAAGAGCTCTGGCTCTGTCATCTGTCAGGCAGGACGTTACGTTAGTGGAAAAACAGGAATGCTGCAAGGTCAAACTGCAGCGCCAGGCAACCCGTCACGACTCTGCCGCCTGGAAACATGGATGACACTCACTTTGAGTGTGAGCTGGTGTGAGCTGCTTGTGCATGCGGAGCCAGGGGTTTTAAAAACTGTCAGCTGTGACGCTGTGTGGACAGTGTGTACTGTATCTGACGCCCAAAGGCCCGTGAGAGTTCAAACATGGACGCGCAGGATGACAAGACGCGAAAACATCTGCCGGAGGAAGCGCACTGCGCATCAACATCATCATCATCATGCCTCCATCAGCTGCACCAAAACAAACAGACAGGCCAGGAAACAGCCTGACCCGACAACCAAGAGCTTTACTTTCCACAAATTCCCTGCACGGGGGCTCCATTCACTTATTATTTGTAACGGTTGCTGTGAGCCACTCTGTACACTACACGCAGACGGATTCTCCGCACTGAGAGAGCTCTGCAGCATCCACGGATGGCACCGATGATTTCCGTAAACGGGCCCCGCTTACCTGTGCCCGGCTTCCCTGTTAGTCCGTCCACAGTTCCATCGCCACGGTTGTTGTTGTTGTGTCCCTCATGTCCTCCACCAAGAGCTCCGCCTGATGGAGTGGCGGCACGTCCGAGGAGGAGTGGGGAGGAGGGAGAGAGGGGGCTGAGTCAAGAGGGATGCAGGGAGATGCACTGGATGGCTGCCGCGTGAGGAGGAGAGGCACAAGGGTATATGGACGGAAGCATCTGCGTCACGTTACGTCAGATTGATCTTTTTAAAGGGAAACACTACTTCATTTGTCGGGCTTCAGTTCAGTGCAAGCTACAGTTCCCAGCTTCTTTAACACCAAGAATACTTTAGAGACAGGGCTGCTGTGGTCTGTTACTGTTACTAGGTAACACTGCAATAGATATATAGTTATGGCTATTGTGAAGATGTAAAATATTCGTTGGAAGTGATCGGCAGGATTTTTAAATGAGTAAATCAGAGGGACAAATATAGAGAGGCAAGGCACAGACGTGCAGAGGAGGGGAAGTGAACATTCTGGGTAAAGGATGTTGAGGTAGAAAAAGAGGAAGAGCACAGAGAAAGTTCGAGGATGTTGTGAAGGAGGAAATGCAGAGGGTTGGTGTGACACAAGGGGATGTTGGAGGATGAGAGAGGAGTAGACGAGCAGCCAGTGTCCAAACAAAAACTTTGAAAGACGTCCAGAAAGACTTTTGTACAGTCTTCAAGATAAACAAGAGTTAGTGAGTTTTCATTGTCCTCATTTAAAGTGCTATTAAATGGTTAAATGGTTTCTTCCTTTTACATAGACCTGTAATAAAACCTGACTTCCTTTTATTTATTTTTTAAGACTGTGCCAAATCTCAAAACTGTCCTATACTGACCGTCAACATTTTATTTTAATTAAAATATTTGCTGCTGTTTTTGGAGATAAGTGTGAGTGTGTGATATCTCTGGCTCTCTTCCACAGCATGTCTTTTATCCCGTCCTTCTTCTCTCTCCCCAACCAATCACAGCAGATGGCTGCCCCTCGCTGAGCCTGGGTCTGCCAGAGGTTTCTTCCTGTTAAAAGGGAGTTTTTCCTTCCCACTCTTGCCAAAGTGCTTGCTCATATGGGGTCATATGATTTTTGGGTTTTTCTCTGCATGTATTATTGTAGGGTCTACTTTACAATATAAAGTGTCTTGAGGCGACTGTTGTCGTGATTTGGCGCTATATAAATAACATTGAATTGGATTGATATACGGGCACCTGAGCTCTCTTTTAGAGCAGAAAGAACTAAGGGACAGATAAGTAGGACAGCTCCTCACAGAACGACGCTCAGTGTAAATTAAACAGAAGTATTGCCTTAAATTGAAAAAAAAAATCCTTTGATAATGTAAACCTGGGATAATGACATCGACAAAATCTTGGAGATTCACGCAACACTTAGTTTCAAGCCTTTAACCATCACTCAGATTCAAATGGATGGCTCTGGGGAAAATTGGGCATCATTTTGCCCCAGGACACTTCCGCATGCGGACCGTACAAGATGGGGTTTGTGTCACTAAAACTCTACCTCCTAATGCAGCTGCCACAAAGTGATCAAACTAAAAGAATCTTGAACTGATAGCCACCATCTTGCTACTTAGGAAATGGTAGAAATGTAAAATGTGACATTTTTAATACTCGTGAGATTTGATTGGTAATTGTATCTGTGCAGTTTTTCTGTAATTTAGAAATTGTTTCAAAATAACTTCCTGAAAATTGCCAGGTGTGTCTCAAGAGCTGACAGGACTTGATGGTACAATCCCATACCTAAAAGCACTGCCTCTTGCCTGAGGTCTTGAGTGAGAAAGGGATGTAATAGCAGCATTGGGATTGTCAGGTGGGCACCGTTCACTGTCAGCGTGTCACTGATTTAATCCAACAAACACTCCAGACTGCTCAACAGCGATGCACGGTGTCCTAAGTGTGTCACCTCTGCTTAATGGTCATCTCGCTGCCCGGCTTTAGTCATTCCTCTTGATTTACAACCATTTGGTGGATATGGATGAAGAGGACAGCCGCTTAATGCTGTCTATAGATTTAGATGAAGATCAAATCACTTTGTGAATAATTAACAGGGAAAACTAGCTAATTCCCATAGAGTCACCTTTTCATTAAAAAAAGACTTAAACCTGCTGAGGTCATCAGCGCATCAAAATTCAGGTGATGGATGTGAGTATTGATTGTAATGGTTGCAATTTTTCTGCAGCAATGTAGTCTTTATTTTCTGAGGCACTGCAGGGAATTGATAAAAAATTATAGTAACCTGCATAGATGTGAGTAAATAATGATCAGTGTTTCAAAATAATCAGTGTTCACTCTTGATTAAGTATAATAAGGTACATTTCTTGAATGGAATTACAACAACAGGTCTCAGTATACATTTGCAAATAAAACTGCTATTTAATACTTTCTACATTTTCATAGATCTGTGTATGTATGGCTGAACATTTTTACTCTCAATGCTGCTCCCTAGTGGGAAAATTAAGAAAACACCATGGCAGGCATCATGAAGAAAGATGAACAATGTGCACACATACAGTACGACTTTTCTTTCCTTATATCAGTAAAGCTGAAGTGCCTTTTCCACAGTCGGTGTATGAAGATAATTAGCTGATCACATGTTCAGTTCATATTTCTATTTGTGTTTATGTAAAAAAAATACACATACAGTGCTGTGAAAAAGTATTTGCCTAATTCACTGTTTCCTGTTAAATTTATCATGCTTACATGTTTAGGCGTCATCAAAAAAAAATAAATTTGTCCTAAGATAGCCCGAGTTATGATAAAATCTATTTTTCAAATAATGGTTTCATTTATTAAGTTTAAAAAAGAAAAAGCTGTCTAAACGTACCTGTCACTATGTGATAAGTAATTGCTACCTAAACCCAGGGACTACAATAGAGCATTTGCCATAACTAATGATGAGGCTGTCACACTGCTGTGGAGGAATTCTGACCCACTCTCCTTTCTAAAAGTGTTTAATTTAGCCACACTGGAAGGTTTTCAAACATGTACGATCTGTTTAAGGTGATTCTAAAACATTTTATTCAAATTTAAATCTGGACGTGGATTAGGTCACTCTTAAACCTTAACCTTATTTTCATTGTTTTGACATGATGTGGACTTGCTAGTGAGTTTTGGGTCATTGTCTTGCTGTGTAACCCAAGTGCACTTTGTATCAGGCAAGAACTGATGGACATTCTCCTTTGGGATTTTCTGGCAGAGAGCAGAATTCATGGTTTCATCAATTATGTCGGATCATACAGGTCCCGAAGCAGCAAAGAAGCCTCAGACCCTCACACCACCACCACCATGTTTAACTGTTGATTTTTGTGAAATGCTGTGTTAGGTTTACATCAGGTGTAAGGGATGCAAACCTCCCAAAAAGTTCAAATTTTGTGCTGTCAATTCATAGAATATTTTCCTAAAAGAGACCATCAAGATGTGTTTTGGCAAATGCGAGTTGAGCCTTTGTGGGTTTTTTTTTTTTTTTTTAACTCATAGAGCTAAAAAGGTTTGACAAGCTTTATCTTTGACCCCTCTGCAACCCTGAATTGGATAATAGGATGGATGTTTGCTGCTTTGGTGTTGGCTTTTTTTCTTTGTTGTTAAAAATTAACAAGAAAGAAGCAAACTGTGCAAACAAATGCACCTGGAAGTGTGACGAACATAAAGGTCGAAAACATCCTTGATCACAAAATATAAAGAGAAATAAATCCTTCAATAGACTAATGTGACATTAAATTGACATAAAATATAGGGAATAATTATTTAGAAAATATTACAGAGATGTTTTGTTTTTCTATTGCATGTTTTAATCTCTTAATTTTCATATTTGCCGGTCATAGCAGATGGACCCACCCCTCGCTGAGCCTGGCTCTGCCGGAGGTTTCTTCCTGTTAAAAGGGAGTTTTTCCTTCCCACTGTCGCCAAAGTGCTTGCTCATAGGGGGTCATATGATTGTTGGGTTTTTCTGTGTATGTATTATTGTAGGGTCTACATATAAAGTGCCTTGAGGCGACTGTTGTTGTGATTTGCCGCTGTATAAATAAAATTGAATTGAGTTGAACTGAACTGAATATTACATTCCCCAAATGAAATAACTCTTTGATGTAATACATAATTGCATTTTTCACCTTATTTGTTTCCCAAAGTTTGGTTTTCTTTCAAAATATCTTCATGCATTTGTGCTTCACTTGTCTGTTCACTTTTCTGTTATGGCCTACTGATACCCGTTACAACACTGTTCATGACATTTTATGTTGTCTGTTAATAAAATTCACAACATGGTATAATGTTTGAATTTACATAAAGGAAACTTGATTAAACACAAACATGTTGGGTGGGAAATTCACATTTATTTCTGCATGTCTGCCCCAGCAATTGTTCAAAGTCCAAGTAAAGTAGGAGTATCCTGCAAAGGATTCACCTGTGCATCCTTAGTCAACAAGCCTCCTCTCTCCTCTGTCCTCCAGATAAATTTCTGGATCACAGGCAGGAGGACGAGGAGACACAAAATAGACAAAAAGAAAAGTGCTGGAGACCTGCCTTGTTCACAACAGAAAACGCTCCCTGCAGTCAGAAGATCAATGGAGAACTGTGGCTTCATTCACCACAGCCAAAGAAAGCTCGTTTATAACCAGCATCGTGTAAATAAGCGCTCTGCGGAACCATCGCTCCATCCTCCAATCCAGCAGGTAGCGCCAGCGTGCCTGCGGGGTGAATGTCAGCCGCAAACGAAGCCGAAAACGAACGTCAGCGTCATTTCCTGGATGCTGTTCGAATAGCAACGGTAAAACTCGAAGCTCTGAACGCGGTCCTCTGTCATATAAATCTGCGAGTGGTCTCTGCGTGGGGCGAGCGGCTTTTCCCGGTGAGTGAGCGATTGAGCGATTGAGCGTCCGGAGCGCGCACAATGGAGGAAAAGGGCTCTGAGAAAAACCGCCATGTGTTACCCTGGCTTAACAAAGCGGAGTGCAATCAGGTTCGGGACTACCTTTACTCGATGGACTCCTCTCTGCAGAGGTTTGCGTTAGACAGTATATGGGCTTGGAGGACCAGGTGCGCTGATAGTTTCCCCGTGGCCGTGGAATGCACAGTGTACCTCGTGCGCTGCCAGGTGGGGGACCGGTCCGGACAGCTTACCGGAGATGACTTGATCCTGATGTACGGGACGGCCCTGGTAAGATTTCTTAATGTTATCATGGAGGGGAGAAGGGCCCGGCTGCTGAGGCGACTGGCTGGAAACTTGAACATCCCCGAGTGGTTGGTGGATCTAAGCCACGAAATCACGCATGGGAAGCTTCCTTCTTTGAAATGGTGCCGAAAGGGATGTAAGGTGGCCCTGGAGTGGCTCCAGCAGGAGTATTGGTCCAGACAGCTGGGAGGAGCCCCCGATGAGCGCTGGGACTTGCAGTCGCATGGCGAGGATGAGGACGTCAAGCGCCAGGAGGATGAGCTCGTTGCCAGGCAGAAAGAAGTGGACGCCTACAGAAAAGCTCGGGAGCTGCTGATCTCTTATGAGAAGGACCAGCACCAAGCTTTTGATGGGTCTCCTGAAGACAAGGAGAAGAGCTTGTGGCAGGCCCCCTTAGCAGACATGAGTTGGTTGCTGGGTGAGATCAAGCAGTTTGCACTGGAGTCCAGTGAGCTGTTGGTTGATGTGCTGCTGAAGGACGGATTTCTTGTTCCCACCATGGAGCAGCTGGAAGCATTAGGCTGTGCAACCTCTGACAGTGCCAGTCCCACTGAGCCCAGAGTCCCACAAACCTTCCTGCACTTTTGGCTGCCCCTGCTAAAGATGCTTAACTCTCCATCTTTCATTCACCTCTTCCTGGAGAAGCTCTTTGTGGAACTGAAGCTGCTCAGCAAAGAGCCCGACGGTCACAGGTGTTTCTATATTTCTGCATGGATTTCAGAAGTCCTCCTCTGCAACAACAACAAATTTGAATATCATTTTGAGACAAAGTTGCAGAAGAAAGCCAAAACGCAGGACAGGATTTTCATCAACCGCATCCAGCTGAGGTGGCAGCAGCTTCTCTCTGCATGTCTGGATGCCCCCTGCATCAGCACGCCTCACCTGATCCAGCTTATCCTGGATGACATGGAGCACCCCCCCCCCTCAGGAAACCAGAGAGAAGCTGGTCCAGCCCTGCTCCATCTACACACAGACAGAGCGCTCCGAGGCCAGCACACCTCTGCAGCAGAAGCAGCGGCAGCCCATATATACTGTGGGGATGCTGCTGGACGAGATGCAACACTCCCGGCAGGACGCCCGTCCCTTGCATTCCTCACCGATGGACTCGGAGAGAAGTGAGGAGCGCAAATCGGCAGACGTGCAGGCTGAAAGAGCACTTGCCCTCAGAGGTTCTCCGTGGCAGGTGTGCACTGATAATGTCTCATGGAAGAACTATGCCATTGGTAAAGTTCCTGGACAGTCGGACGACCCGTCGTGCGTCATGGTGGACAGTTATTCGATAATGACTGTGTCTGACCAGCCAGTGGAGCTGGAGAGCAGCACGACACGTAGCAGCATCCCCGGGGCCTCGGCTCCAGCCCGGCCAGCTGAGGGCCTCCGCTAGAGCAACAGCGACCTCAACAGACTGAAATGTGGACTGAAGCTGTTTTAAGTCTCATTCCAGCCTTCGCTGACTCTTGTTGTGCTAGAAGCAGTTTTGAAGCAAAAATACAATGTTCAGAAGACAAAATGTTGTGGGAGCTTTAACCACGAGCACAGTGCAGGTTCAGCACAGTCTGTTTATTGTGATTGTTTCTGTCCAGTCGAGCTCGTCAACTAAACATGTAGGCAGAAGCAGAAATAAAACGTTCAGGAGACAAAATGTTCTGTGTTTTCAAATAAACCATGCTCTTTGCAAGTGTGTGACATTTAATAGACCAAACAACACATCCTGAAAACTGATCATCTGATGAACTGACACTGAAAATGTGTCGTAGTTGTGGTCATTTGGGCCAGGTGGAAGCCTTTATGTTCTTTGTGTTTATTGTTAGTAGGTGGCAGAGAAAAAGTTTAACACATTCTCTGCACGCTGGAGCTGAAAGTGAAATAAGAAGAGTTCATTAATCCCTGTGGAAATTGTGTGGTTACAGTCGCTCCAAGACAATAAGAGCAGTAACACACTGAACAAAATTAAATAACACATTACACAGTTACAAAATATAAGGTGTAGCTGTAATATATATAAATAGCTCCATTATAAATGTCCAAAATATTGCAGAGGAGAAATATATATCATTGACATTTTAGGCTAAACTGTAACAAATTGTTATTTTCACCGTAGAACAAAAGTGTGTGTCGTGCATTAGATGGAGGAGCTGTACAGGGAGATGTCCACAGCCAGGAATGATTTCCTGTGTCGTTCAGTGGTGCATTCTGGGTAATCTCAGTCTCACAGACCGTCCCAGTTCACAGCCTCTCACTTCCGGCCTTCATAGTATTCATACAGGTACTGTACAGTTTGGTCAGTTCAAATCAGATTTTGGTGCTGACTGAGCTGTGAGCACCGTGCAGGTTGAGCTTCTGATATGAAGACTGTTTATTTTGTTTCCATACAGCTGATCAGAGTTAGTTTCACCCAAGGTTGTTCACTAAAACAACATGTAAACCCCCAACGTGTTAAAAAAAGAATGCTTTTTTGCCATTAAATTCTATTGCATGCCACTGATCACGCACATTTAATAGACATTAACTGGAATCAGAGAAAACTTATTCATCCCAGAGGGGAAATTGAGTTGTCAGAGCAGCAAATATACAACAAACTCATAAAAATGAGTGTAGAAGCAGAGACATTGTTAGAGAAATATTGAGCTGACTAGATGAATACAGAGATGTAGGTATGAATATAAATAAGGACAAGCATGTGTGCAAATATATGTCGTGGTGTACAAAAGTGATGGTGCACTGAGGTGAATGAAGTCTTTACCTGTGCCCATGTTCTTCTTTTTTGTGGAACTGCCCCAAATGATTTGTGTTATGGCTCTTCACAACAATTGTACTTTCCTTTAAACATGATTTTATAGAATTATATTATAAAAAATAATTCTAGGAAATCTTTAAGCTGAAGCGTGTCGTTCTTCTGCTGCTTCTTATCTCTGGGAATGTTTTAAACTACATCATATCCATCTTGGTAGCTTATGTTCCGTGATGGACATGCTCCGTGTATGGGCACATTGGACTGATGCAGATGTTATTCAGATGAAACCTGGTTAAACAAATCAAGTAGGCTTTGTTGCGAAATCAGTTTTACCCCGGTTCTTTTATTTGTCGAGGCATCCAGAGACGGCACCGGAACTCAGTAGTTATTTTCACAAAACCTTTATTCATCTTCATCTAAGCATGCATTCTTCTAGAAGGGAAGACGAGGCCGGTGTCCCTCTGCAAAAATCTTCACCCCTTTGTTAGTTACAGCCAGCTTTATAAAAGTGACCGCATCATAAAAACCCCCATGGTGTGCTCCAAACTCTGTCTCTGTGTGTATGCACGAGCACGTGAGTGCCTGTGTGTGCGCGTACCCACGTGTCTATGTGAGTGCACGTGAGTGAGTGTGCATGTGGATGTGTGAGTGTAACAGTTTAAGCACTGTGTGTGTGTGTCTCTGTGTACGTGACTCCCTGCCGGTCATAAAAACCATCTCCCTTCCAGACCACAGTTATCCAGTTACAAATGTTGAGACCCCCACCCAGGTATCCTCTGGGGATACCACGCACGCAGTCCCACAAAACTGGATGTCACGACGCATAAATGTGACATATTTTACTCCATATTCATTCCTGCTGTCTTACTGTTTATATTTTACTGCTGCACAGTCAGTGTGCAGCACCTATCATGGCATTTTGCATGTAGAAGGACAGTAAAAGGCTATTCTACTCTATTCATTTCTATTGTCATTTGCAAACACTGAAGCAGCCGTGTATTTATGTGGAACATTTGTAATATTTCATTTGAACCTAGGCCAATATCAACGAGTTACAGCAAGCTTTGAATTCATTTCAGACTGGATGTTGCCAGTTACAATTCAAGTCTCACATAAGAACTATTTTGTTAACTTTCAAATCAGATAAAAGCTTCGTTGAAGAGTGTACGGCATCACTAACACCTGAGGGTGTTCTATAGCAACATCAACTGTGATGTGCAAACGTTTGGAGGCCTCGAGGGCCAAAAGGTCAGATTGGTGACTCACTGACTCAGAACAGGACGACATTCAAATTTGTTGTTGTTGCAGAGGAGGACTTCTGAAATCCATGCAGAAATATAGAAACACCTGTGACCGTCGGGCTCTTTGCTGAGCAGCTTCAGTTCCACAAAGAGCTTCTCCAGGAAGAGGTGAATGAAAGATGGAGAGTTAAGCATCTTTAGCAGGGGCAGCCAAAAGTGCAGGAAGGTTTGTGGGACTCTGGGCTCAGTGGGACTGGCACTGTCAGAGGTTGCACAGCCTAATGCTTCCAGCTGCTCCATGGTGGGAACAAGAAATCCGTCCTTCAGCAGCACATCAACCAACAGCTCACTGGACTCCAGTGCAAACTGCTTGATCTCACCCAGCAACCAACTCATGTCTGCTAAGGGGGCCTGCCACAAGCTCTTCTCCTTGTCTTCAGGAGACCCATCAAAAGCTTGGTGCTGGTCCTTCTCATAAGAGATCAGCAGCTCCCGAGCTTTTCTGTAGGTGTCCACTTCTTTCTGCCTGGCAACGAGCTCATCCTCCTGGCGCTTGACGTCCTCATCCTCGCCATGCGACTGCAAGTCCCAGCGCTCATCGGGGGCTCCTCCCAGCTGTCTGGACCAATACTCCTGCTGGAGCCACTCCAGGGCCACCTTACATCCCTTTCGGCACCATTTCAAAGAAGGAAGCTTCCCATGCGTGATTTCGTGGCTTAGATCCACCAACCACTCGGGGATGTTCAAGTTTCCAGCCAGTCGCCTCAGCGGCCGGGCCCTTCTCCCCTCCATGATAACATTAAGAAATCTTACCAGGGCCGTCCCGTACATCAGGATCAAGTCATTTCCGGTAAGCTGTCCGGACCGGTCCCCCACCTGGCAGCGCACGAGGTACACTGTGCATTCCACGGCCACGGGGAAACTATCAGCGCACCTGGTCCTCCAAGCCCATATCCTGTCTAACGCAAACCTCTGCAGAGAGGAGTCCATCGAGTAAAGGTAGTCCCGAACCTGATTCCACTCCGCTTTGTTAAGCCATGGTACCACATGGCGGTTTTTCTCAGAGCCCTTTTTCTCCATTGTGCGCGCTCCGGACGCTCAATCGCTCACTCACCGGGAAAAGCCGCTCGCCCCACGCAGAGACCACTCGCAGATTTATATGACAGAGGACCGCGTTCAGAGCTTCGAGTTTTACCGTTGCTATTCGAACAGCATCCAGGAAATGACGCTGACGTTCGTTTTCGGCTTCGTTTGCGGCTGACATTCACCCCGCAGGCACGCTGGCGCTACCTGCTGGATTGGAGGATGGAGCGATGGTTCCGCAGAGCGCTTATTTACACGATGCTGGTTATAAACGAGCTTTCTTTGGCTGTGGTGAATGAAGCCACAGTTCTCCATTGATCTTCTGACTGCAGGGAGCGTTTTCTGTTGTGAACAAGGCAGGTCTCCAGCATTTTTCTTTTTGTCTATTTTGTGTCTCCTCGTCCTCCTGCCTGTGATCCAGAAATTTATCTGGAGGACAGAGGAGAGAGGAGGCTTGTTGACTAAGGATGCACAGGTGAATCCTTTGCAGGATACTCCTACTTTACTTGGACTTTGAACAATTGCTGGGGCAGACATGCAGAAATAAATGTGAATTTCCCACCCAACATGTTTGTGTTTAATCAAGTTTCCTTTATGTAAATTCAAACATTATACCATGTTGTGAATTTTATTAACAGACAACATAAAATGTCATGAACAGTGTTGTAACGGGTATCAGTAGGCCATAACAGAAAAGTGAACAGACAAGTGAAGCACAAATGCATGAAGATATTTTGAAAGAAAACCAAACTTTGGGAAACAAATAAGGTGAAAAATGCAATTATGTATTACATCAAAGAGTTATTTCATTTGGGGAATGTAATATTCAGTTCAGTTCAACTCAATTCAATTTTATTTATACAGCGGCAAATCACAACAACAGTCGCCTCAAGGCACTTTATATGTAGACCCTACAATAATACATACACAGAAAAACCCAACAATCATATGACCCCCTATGAGCAAGCACTTTGGCGACAGTGGGAAGGAAAAACTCCCTTTTAACAGGAAGAAACCTCCGGCAGAGCCAGGCTCAGCGAGGGGTGGGTCCATCTGCTATGACCGGCAAATATGAAAATTAAGAGATTGAAACATGCAATAGAAAAACAAAACATCTCTGTAATATTTTCTAAATAATTATTCCCTATATTTTATGTCAATTTAATGTCACATTAGTCTATTGAAGGATTTATTTCTCTTTATATTTTGTGATCAAGGATGTTTTCGACCTTTATGTTCGTCACACTTCCAGGTGCATTTGTTTGCACAGTTTGCTTCTTTCTTGTTAATTTTTAACAACAAAGAAAAAAAGCCAACACCAAAGCAGCAAACATCCATCCTATTATCCAATTCAGGGTTGCAGAGGGGTCAAAGATAAAGCTTGTCAAACCTTTTTAGCTCTATGAGTTAAAAAAAAAAAAAAAAAACCCACAAAGGCTCAACTCGCATTTGCCAAAACACATCTTGATGGTCTCTTTTAGGAAAATATTCTATGAATTGACAGCACAAAATTTGAACTTTTTGGGAGGTTTGCATCCCTTACACCTGATGTAAACCTAACACAGCATTTCACAAAAATCAACAGTTAAACATGGTGGTGGTGGTGTGAGGGTCTGAGGCTTCTTTGCTGCTTCGGGACCTGTATGATCCGACATAATTGATGAAACCATGAATTCTGCTCTCTGCCAGAAAATCCCAAAGGAGAATGTCCATCAGTTCTTGCCTGATACAAAGTGCACTTGGGTTACACAGCAAGACAATGACCCAAAACTCACTAGCAAGTCCACATCATGTCAAAACAATGAAAATAAGGTTAAGGTTTAAGAGTGACCTAATCCACGTCCAGATTTAAATTTGAATAAAATGTTTTAGAATCACCTTAAACAGATCGTACATGTTTGAAAACCTTCCAGTGTGGCTAAATTAAACACTTTTAGAAAGGAGAGTGGGTCAGAATTCCTCCACAGCAGTGTGACAGCCTCATCATTAGTTATGGCAAATGCTCTATTGTAGTCCCTGGGTTTAGGTAGCAATTACTTATCACATAGTGACAGGTACGTTTAGACAGCTTTTTCTTTTTTTAAACTTAATAAATGAAACCATTATTTGAAAAATAGATTTTATCATAACTCGGGCTATCTTAGGACAAATTTATTTTTTTTTGATGACGCCTAAACATGTAAGCATGATAAATTTAACAGGAAACAGTGAATTAGGCAAATACTTTTTCACAGCACTGTATGTGTATTTTTTTTACATAAACACAAATAGAAATATGAACTGAACATGTGATCAGCTAATTATCTTCATACACCGACTGTGGAAAAGGCACTTCAGCTTTACTGATATAAGGAAAGAAAAGTCGTACTGTATGTGTGCACATTGTTCATCTTTCTTCATGATGCCTGCCATGGTGTTTTCTTAATTTTCCCACTAGGGAGCAGCATTGAGAGTAAAAATGTTCAGCCATACATACACAGATCCATGAAAATGTAGAAAGTATTAAATAGCAGTTTTATTTGCAAATGTATACTGAGACCTGTTGTTGTAATTCCATTCAAGAAATGTACCTTATTATACTTAATCAAGAGTGAACACTGATTATTTTGAAACACTGATCATTATTTACTCACATCTATGCAGGTTACTATAATTTTTTATCAATTCCCTGCAGTGCCTCAGAAAATAAAGACTACATTGCTGCAGAAAAATTGCAACCATTACAATCAATACTCACATCCATCACCTGAATTTTGATGCGCTGATGACCTCAGCAGGTTTAAGTCTTTTTTTAATGAAAAGGTGACTCTATGGGAATTAGCTAGTTTTCCCTGTTAATTATTCACAAAGTGATTTGATCTTCATCTAAATCTATAGACAGCATTAAGCGGCTGTCCTCTTCATCCATATCCACCAAATGGTTGTAAATCAAGAGGAATGACTAAAGCCGGGCAGCGAGATGACCATTAAGCAGAGGTGACACACTTAGGACACCGTGCATCGCTGTTGAGCAGTCTGGAGTGTTTGTTGGATTAAATCAGTGACACGCTGACAGTGAACGGTGCCCACCTGACAATCCCAATGCTGCTATTACATCCCTTTCTCACTCAAGACCTCAGGCAAGAGGCAGTGCTTTTAGGTATGGGATTGTACCATCAAGTCCTGTCAGCTCTTGAGACACACCTGGCAATTTTCAGGAAGTTATTTTGAAACAATTTCTAAATTACAGAAAAACTGCACAGATACAATTACCAATCAAATCTCACGAGTATTAAAAATGTCACATTTTACATTTCTACCATTTCCTAAGTAGCAAGATGGTGGCTATCAGTTCAAGATTCTTTTAGTTTGATCACTTTGTGGCAGCTGCATTAGGAGGTAGAGTTTTAGTGACACAAACCCCATCTTGTACGGTCCGCATGCGGAAGTGTCCTGGGGCAAAATGATGCCCAATTTTCCCCAGAGCCATCCATTTGAATCTGAGTGATGGTTAAAGGCTTGAAACTAAGTGTTGCGTGAATCTCCAAGATTTTGTCGATGTCATTATCCCAGGTTTACATTATCAAAGGATTTTTTTTTTCAATTTAAGGCAATACTTCTGTTTAATTTACACTGAGCGTCGTTCTGTGAGGAGCTGTCCTACTTATCTGTCCCTTAGTTCTTTCTGCTCTAAAAGAGAGCTCAGGTGCCCGTATATCAATCCAATTCAATGTTATTTATATAGCGCCAAATCACGACAACAGTCGCCTCAAGACACTTTATATTGTAAAGTAGACCCTACAATAATACATGCAGAGAAAAACCCAAAAATCATATGACCCCATATGAGCAAGCACTTTGGCAAGAGTGGGAAGGAAAAACTCCCTTTTAACAGGAAGAAACCTCTGGCAGACCCAGGCTCAGCGAGGGGCGGCCATCTGCTGTGATTGGTTGGGGAGAGAGAAGAAGGACGGGATAAAAGACATGCTGTGGAAGAGAGCCAGAGATATCACACACTCACACTTATCTCCAAAAACAGCAGCAAATATTTTAATTAAAATAAAATGTTGACGGTCAGTATAGGACAGTTTTGAGATTTGGCACAGTCTTAAAAAATAAATAAAAGGAAGTCAGGTTTTATTACAGGTCTATGTAAAAGGAAGAAACCATTTAACCATTTAATAGCACTTTAAATGAGGACAATGAAAACTCACTAACTCTTGTTTATCTTGAAGACTGTACAAAAGTCTTTCTGGACGTCTTTCAAAGTTTTTGTTTGGACACTGGCTGCTCGTCTACTCCTCTCTCATCCTCCAACATCCCCTTGTGTCACACCAACCCTCTGCATTTCCTCCTTCACAACATCCTCGAACTTTCTCTGTGCTCTTCCTCTTTTTCTACCTCAACATCCTTTACCCAGAATGTTCACTTCCCCTCCTCTGCACGTCTGTGCCTTGCCTCTCTATATTTGTCCCTCTGATTTACTCATTTAAAAATCCTGCCGATCACTTCCAACGAATATTTTACATCTTCACAATAGCCATAACTATATATCTATTGCAGTGTTACCTAGTAACAGTAACAGACCACAGCAGCCCTGTCTCTAAAGTATTCTTGGTGTTAAAGAAGCTGGGAACTGTAGCTTGCACTGAACTGAAGCCCGACAAATGAAGTAGTGTTTCCCTTTAAAAAGATCAATCTGACGTAACGTGACGCAGATGCTTCCGTCCATATACCCTTGTGCCTCTCCTCCTCACGCGGCAGCCATCCAGTGCATCTCCCTGCATCCCTCTTGACTCAGCCCCCTCTCTCCCTCCTCCCCACTCCTCCTCGGATGTGCCGGATGTTACCAATTAAGGCGTCTAGCCTGGATAGCAGCTGTGAGACGAGCTGATATCCAGCTCTCTTCCATCTCCAAATATCTGTTGGTGTTCTCCAGACATTTTCATTCCGGTAAGTTCTAAATATGTTCATATCACTCTTTATAGCCTATTAGTTTTATTTGCGATGCACTCTGAGGTCATAGCAAATTAGAACAAACATCCTACTGAGTGATTTTGCAGAACTATCTTCTATTTATAGAGTTGCTAATTATTTGGCGTTATTGCAGCAAACCAGCCTATGAAATGGATGAAACACATCGTGACTGGGTTCCAGCGCTACACAAGGGTCCTGCTTCAAACAAACCACCATGCCAATCAGATTACTTCTTCCATGTGAGGGTGAAGAGGTGACCCTTCTGGATAAGATGGTGAAGGTTTGGTGAACAGTGTGGTAGTAAAACCAGGGAAAAATGAAACTTGCTCCTGTTAAATATTCTTAAGTCTTTTGCTGTATAAATAGTGGTATTTTTTTTTTTCAAAAGATACAGTAAATAATGTTAGTAGTGGGTGATATCATGTAAACACTGTCATGATTTTATGTAAACATTTTGTCATTTGTAAACTATAAATGACATGGATTCTACATTGTAACTGATGTGATATTCTATAAAGTGGTTTTAATTAAAAAACAAAGGCAAAAATTAGTTTGTTTCTTTATTCAACTTTTGAACAGTGCTACTCAGTCAGTACATACTCAGTAAATGCAAATTATTTACATGGCATAAATCTAGACCCCTAGATAAAATATTATGGTATTATAGCAGGTGGGATTTTTCTTTTTTGAGGATGGCTCCTTTTACCTTTCAATATGGATGGTCTGTTTATGTTTTGATCAAGAGCCTTTTTTTGAGCAGCTGAAGAGGAGAAGTCTATGTTATGGCCAACCTCTGGCTGTATCTTGGTCATATTACCCAGCAAAACCCAGTATGCAGGTTCATCTGTAACAGTCCTTGTGCCACGGATCAACACTGTTGCTTCTACATTAAACAGAAGAGCAGGGACATGGGTGCGACTCCGGCCATACAGGTGCAGTGGGCGGCTTCAACCTTCCCTGTGATGCTCACAGTGACCCATGGCTGCAATGCTGGTTCATTCAGTCTTTGAGAGTGCAGGACCTGAAACACACACAGACAAAGTTAATTTAAAGACAAGAACTATGAGCCAAGGCCGACATAAATGTGTTTTATCTACTTTATCATAAATGTAACAAAGTGTTTAGAAAGTTAGCACATACATGTAATTTTTCATTTTTTTATGTATCCATCTATACAACGCTGCATGTTATAATGTAAATCTGCCTGTTCTCTGTCAGAAACCTGCCTGCAGAAAATGAACCTAAAGTATGTAATGCAAGGATGTTATCACTTTAGAGATGGAGAAAGCATAAAGTGACAATTATGAATCACTTAATATGATAAGGAGATTCTGCAGGTCATTAATCAATGTATAAAACTAAAATAAAATGTATTTTTAGTGACACAAGATACAAATATTGAAGCAAGATGTATAATTAGAATTATTTATAATAAATATGAATAAATCATTGCAATTTCTTCAGCGTTCTGCTCTACAAGCTACCTCAGGCTCACCTCAGCCTTTTATCCACTGCCTCTGAAAGAGGGCGCCATTGAGCCAGTAAACCTCTACAGATGCATACAGTGACTTGCAAAAGTATTCGGCCCCCTTGAACTTTCCCACATTTTGTCACATTACAGCCACAAACATGAATCAATTTTATTGAAATTCCACGTGAAAGACCAATACAAAGTGGTGTACATGTGAGAAGTGGAACGAAAATCAAACATGATTCCAAACATTTTTTACAAATAAATAACTGCAAAGTGGGGTGTGCGTAATTATTCAGCCCCCTGAGTCAATACTTTGTAGAACCACCTTTTGCTGCAATTACAGCTGCCAGTCTTTTAGGGTATGCCTCTACCAGCTTTGGACATCTAGAGACTGAAATCCAGTCTCCAGATTTCCCAAGCCACAACAGATATAATTAGCTTTTCCTGGTCAAAGGGCCTACTTACATTTATCACTTTGGAAACAGCCTCTTTAGAGATAAGCTTTCCCACCCCCTCTACGGGTAACATAAATCCAGTCTTAACTAGGGATGCACCGATACCGATACTGGTATCGGGGCCGATACTGTAAAATGTGTGTGTACTCATACTCGTAAAAGTTAACCGATACCATGAACCGATACTAATGTAGCCCGGATGGGAATTTGGGAGTAGATACTCATAATTCCCATGGACTTAAACGCCACGGTAACATAAGGTGTTCACAGTTGATGTTATGTTACCCTGAATGTAATTTGCCCTGTAATATGTCACAAGGTAAATACAGGTAATTAGAGCAATCAAACTGTTATGTTAATCATAAAAGTATTATTTTATGGTATGTAACTCTGAAGGGAGTTAAAATATTGTTCAGAGTTCTAATTTTCTGGAGGCCCGTGAAGGTAGCATTAAACAGGACCTGTGTATCTGTTGCAATGGAGGAGGAGAAGAGAACGGCATGGAGAGATGCACGAGGTTAGCTGAACCAAAGTGAGAGACTCGGCTAGTTTTACTGAGGTTAACTAGCACAAAAGAGTGTGTGACTAGAAAGCTAACCGTGTGAGAGCTTCGCAACAGAGTGTGGATGAAGTGACTTTTTGTTTGAATGGTCGCACCACCGTGGAAAACTGTGTTTCCAGCTACGACCGCCGATGCTAAAGGCTAGCCCGGACTGCTTGGCTGCGCCATGGAGGCAGCTGCTATGGACTGTCGGAGAGCTGGACAGTGACTGGCTAACGCGCTGTGGAGACAGCATCGGGTCCGCAGGGAGTGGATTTAGTGTGGGACTGGTGAACGGCGACCTACCGAGTAACGGAACTGTAAGTCAGACTTTTGTGCTCTTACTGGGGAGAAGAGGATTTTTCTCCATCGTCCGGCGTGAGCAGCAAACAGGCCTGCAACAAGTGTGAATGTGAGTGTGTGTGGGGCCCATGAGTGAATATTGTGTGTTTAGTGGATTTATATAACGTGTTTTGGAATGTATATTAGTGAGTCACTTACCAAAAGGTGATAACATAAGTTGGGTTGTTTAATATAATTTCAAAGGGAATTATTTCATTTATACAGTGTTTTTCATTTGGTTAAGGAATTGGAATATCATTTGAGTTTAAAAAAGGGATGCGTTGTACAGTATTTGTCTCTGCCCTTACGTTCAGTAAACGTTTCGTTTGTGTTAAAGAGTTGTCTGGGGTCGTTTCTTTACTACTGGTTAAGTTTAACTTGTGTGTGGTAGAAGTATCGGTTTTTGTACTCGGTATCGGCAAGTACTCAGATCCAAGTATCGGTATCGTATCGGTTTGAAAAAATTGGTATCGTTGCATCCCTAGTCTTAACACTATTTCTTGGGCAATTTACATAACATATCAATCCTGCAAACTATTCCTGAGGTCCCTCTCATTACTCTTTATTACTTTTATGCTCACATTTAACCTTAACATGCTTTTAGCCTCCTAAACAACACATTTCTTGAACTGTCGTGCTCTGTGCTTCTTTTGTGGTCCCCCTTCCTCTGGTCGGTTCCTGGATTCTCGCCTCCCTTCAGGCTCGCCACCCCTGCGGTCGTCTCTGTGGTCCCAAAATCTCCTGTAAAGGAAACAAACACCTTCCCCTACAACGCCTCGCTAAGTTGTCTGCTATGTGTATCAATTGTTCTCTTAATTATTCAAACTTGGTTCAACCTATCATTTTCGAGACTCTCTAGTCAAAAACATTAACCTAATTATGTGTATAAGCGTGTTAGCATTTATCCATCAACACTCAAGGTCCTCCCTACAATATATCAGTTCAATCAGCGCTGTTATTCACTGTTCCAGGCCTGCTTAGAACAAAAATGATAAAAAGAGAGCTGATTATTAGCTCATCAAAGCACAAAACAAAATCACCTGACAGGTTTTCCCTAAGTGCACTGTTACAAAAATAATGGGCCCAATTCTAGACATGTCCATGTTTAATAAAACTCCCTCTATTAAAATAAGAAAACAACACAAACCTAACCGACAGAATCAACCCATTACTACAACAACAACCTCAAAAATCTTAAACACACAAAAGTTTTGCGACCAGGGTCCTGACACTCCCAGGTCAACTGACACAATTTCACCCGTTCAATGCACCGAAAATCTCGTCAAAAGCTGCACAGTTTTGCACACAATAATGTTCCCCTTTAAGCACTTTAACATACTTAGTTTTAGCATAAGATATAAACCCGTTATAACAATGTGTCATCACTAAATTATAAATTTCTTGTCCAAATCTGCCCCTCTGAACAGATCTGACCACCGTAATGAATTATCCTGTTACTTTACCATTATATATTTCACCAAGTAATCCTAAGTCACTGCTCTGTTTCCTCCATTGAAAGCCTCAGTCACACAGACACACAGGAAGCTTCTTCGTCACCACTCATTTCAGCTAATTTGCATACTGAGTCATATCTCAACAAGTTGCCGTGACAAGAGAAATGCATGTTTAAACATTACCACATTATTGAATTATTTTCATTTTCTTTCTATACTAATCACTTGTTTTTATCAATCAGTACAAGAGCACTCCTAAGTCACTCTTATAAAAACTACTTTAATCGCTTTTCTTTTTCCCATAAATCACTCCCTTGTCATATAGCTTCTCTGAGTTATTCCTCAACTTCAAGCTTTGAGTGTATTTTATTAAACATTCACACCATTCTGTCACTCATAAAAGTAGCAAGCTGATTTTCATTGCATATGTTTGTGTTCTTAGCCAGGTTTAATCAATGTCTATGCATTAATCTTCATGAGCTCTCTTGTCTTTGTAAGGTTAATGCATTTTCTGTTTGTGTGTGTGTGATTTTGTATATGTTTCTTTTTGCAGTGTTTCAAACCCCTTCACAATTCTCCACTTAAACAGTCAGTTTTCTCTTTCCCCGATTTGCTAACCCAAATTTTAATTTCCCACCTTAAATAACAGCATCCCTTGTCTTCAGCCAGGAGTCAGAGCTTGCTTGTGAGGTTCAGGGACCCATCGCCCAGTAATGTTACCCTATAACTTTCTTCCGACCGCTGCATGTGGAAAATTGATCCAGGTCTGCTTTGCCCCTGAAAATAACACAACTCAGACATTTTCATTATTATCATGAGTGCTTAAACGACCCGTTTCTCTCTCTCTGGTCAGAAATACCAACTTATGTCATGTATATAAGTGTAAGCGTGTTCTTCCTTGCGTTCATGTTAATGGAGTGTAAGCTGCTTTCTTCATTGCATGGGTATGTTATAATCAGGTTTAATTCATGCATCTTTTCACTGAGCTCTGGATTCAAACTATCTCACTTCTGATTCTTTCCAAAAATAATTTCACATGTAACAATTTGTGTATGTGTGTTTTCTATTCATTAATGTAAGTGTCAGTTATTTTCTTTCATTATTTTTACCTTCTTTTTGTTTACCTCTTTGTTGTGATGTGGTGGACATCTCTAAACCATCATGAGTTCAGGCTTCAATTTCAATCCAATTATATCCTGTATTCTCGCACTCAAACTCGTCCGGGCTTGACCTCTGACTGGTCCCTGTCCCTCTCTTCACAGTGTCCTGTATGGCCTTAAAATCTCCAACAACACAGTCTGTTTCTTCTCTGTTGATCTTTTCAGTATTTTCCTTTTAGGTTAAGTACAAGCCTGGCAAAATATCACATTCATTGCCTTCAAACAGTCATGTCACACTGTTCTTACCAGCCTGCAGTTCACCGTGCATGTTTTTATCACGTGCTTTCTTTCATGCTGCTGCTGGAGTCGTCAGTGTTATGGTTCAGTTGCACTGTCTTTTGCCTGCTGTTAATTCTTCAAGTCCACGATGTTCTGTCTGTCTTCATCAGGAGATTAACTGTCCTTTAAGCTTCTTCTCAGGTTAGGGACAAAGTGAGAGGTCAAGCTGTAAAATTTTAGCCAAAGCCTGGCCTGTTTTCCTCCCAATTCTGTTAATCTATCCTTTTGCCGCTGTACTCAAGTTTCCATGTTGAGAGAAATCCACCTGTATTGACACACTAAAGCAGAGGTTCCCAAAGTGTGGGGCCCGCCCCCTAGGGGGGCCGCAGAGCCATTGCAGGGGGGGCGCGGTATGAAAAAAGAAAAAAAAAAAAAAAAAGAGGGCTTGGACACTGTGGACAGGTTTTTGACGGGGCTCCCACATAAACGCAAAGCAGGAGATGAAGCATCGCCAAATATGTTTCCAAACCAACTTCCTTCCAAGCCAAAGACTAGAAAATATGGTGAAGCATATCTTCCCTTTGGCTTCACCTGCACAAGTGCCAAGGTAGGTCTCCCCTGCAAAATTAGTTTCCCTGCATCGGGAGCAGCGCTGGGCTCTCCAAATCACGGACAAACAGTATCCAACATTCTTGATTTTTAGTTGACAAACACTTCTTGTAATAACTACTCCTGACATTTTGGACATGTTAGCTCTTTATACAGTAAAGTTACAGTGGGATACAAATAATATCAGGCTGATCCTGCCACGATTTGTTCCCCCGGTTCAAATCACGGACAAACAGTATCCCACAGCTGTTTTTGTTTTTGAACCCATTTTGCACAGAGAGGCATTTTTTGAAAAATGTATTGACAGCAATGTTGAATATTATTACACAGGAAAAAAACAACTACACGTAAAATAATTACACCGTGACGCCTCTGCCTTTCTAAATGCAGGGACAGTAACTGCGTGTGTGTATGTAAGCGTGTAAAAACTGCAGATAGATGAACAGTAACAGTATTTTGTCTCTATCTGCCATTCTGCAATTCATCTCATGTAAACAATAACGTGGCGCACAGCGTGACGTGAAAAGAGGCACATACCTTTGTCGTTGCGTGACGAACTCTGTATTTCTCGTCCACACGTAAACGCAAAAAAGGAGTTTTAAAAAATCTCCGTTTTCGGTGAATCGCAACGCCGTTTACGTGTTGACGAAAGGCCCAAACGCATACAGGGAGTGCAGAATTATTAGGCAAGTTGTATTTTTGAGGAATAATTTTATTATTGTACAACAACCATGTTCTCAATGAACCCAAAAAACTCATTAATATCAAAGCTGAATGTTTTTGGAAGTAGTTTTTAGTTTGTTTTTAGTTTTAGCTATTTTAGGGGGATATCTGTGTGTGCAGGTGACTATTACTGTGCATAATTATTAGGCAACTTAACAAAAAACAAATATATACCCATTTCAATTATTTATTTTTACCAGTGAAACCAATATAACATCTCCACATTCACAAATATACATTTCTGACATTCAAAAACAAAACAAAAACAAATCAGCGACCAATATAGCCACCTTTCTTTGCAAGGACACTCAAAAGCCTGCCATCCATGGATTCTGTCAGTGTTTTGATCTGTTCACCATCAACATTGCGTGCAGCAGCAACCACAGCCTCCCAGACACTGTTCAGAGAGGTGTACTGTTTTCCCTCCTTGTAAATCTCACATTTGATGATGGACCACAGGTTCTCAATGGGGTTCAGATCAGGTGAACAAGGAGGCCATGTCATTAGTTTTTCTTCTTTTATACCCTTTCTTGCCAGCCACGCTGTGGAGTACTTGGACGCGTGTGATGGAGCATTGTCCTGCATGAAAATCATGTTTTTCTTGAAGGATGCAGACTTCTTCCTGTACCACTGCTTGAAGAAGGTGTCTTCCAGAAACTGGCAGTAGGACTGGGAGTTGAGCTTGACTCCATCCTGAACCCGAAAAGGCCCCACAAGCTCATCTTTGATGATACCAGCCCAAACCAGTACTCCACCTCCACCTTGCTGGCGTCTGAGTCGGACTGGAGCTCTCTGCCCTTTACCAATCCAGCCACGGGCCCATCCATCTGGCCCATCAAGACTCACTCTCATTTCATCAGTCCATAAAACCTTAGAAAAATCAGTCTTGAGATATTTCTTGGCCCAGTCTTGACATTTCAGCTTGTGTGTCTTGTTCAGTGGTGGTCGTCTTTCAGCCTTTCTTACCTTGGCCATGTCTCTGAGTATTGCACACCTTGTGCTTTTGGGCACTCCAGTGATGTTGCAGCTCTGAAATATGGCCAAACTGGTGGCAAGTGGCATCTTGGCAGCTGCACGCTTGACTTTTCTCAGTTCATGGGCAGTTATTTTGCGCCTTGGTTTTTCCACACGCTTCTTGCGACCCTGTTGACTATTTTGAATGAAACGCTTGATTGTTCGATGATCACGCTTCAGAAGCTTTGCAATTTTAAGACTGCTGCATCCCTCTGCAAGATATCTCACTATTTTTGACTTTTCTGAGCCTGTCAAGTCCTTCTTTTGACCCATTTTGCCAAAGGAAAGGAAGTTGCCTAATAATTATGCACACCTGATATAGGGTGTTGATGTCATTAGACCACACCCCTTCTCATTACAGAGATGCACATCACCTAATATGCTTAATTGGTAGTAGGCTTTCGAGCCTATACAGCTTGGAGTAAGACAACATGCATGAAGAGGATGGTGTGGACAAAATACTCATTTGCCTAATAATTCTGCACTCCCTGTAGAAACAGCTGCGTTTTCAAAAATACCCGTGTAGGTGTGGACGTAGCGTAAAAGAGTTAGTAGTATATTTTATTACTACCTGTAATTTATTGCCGTTTACTTGTATTTGCTTAATTGTTTACTAAATGTCTGAGGTGTGAAATAAACCGCAATGGAGCAAAATATGGGTGTGTGTGTTTGGAGGATGCGTTTGTGCGGGGGGGGCGCGAACATTTTTCTTGTAAAACAAAGGGGGGCCTGGCAAAAAAAGTTTGGGAACCACTGCACTAAAGCATACAATTAATATCCTTTTCATTTCTTTTCTTAAAACCTCCATTTGCTTCATCTGCCTAGAGTTTAACTCGTCTGTTTGTCTCTCTGGGTGCTCCCTTGACACAGTCAGCTCCTTTTATGGGCATGTAAAGTTCCTGTCACACACACAGCTACTCAGAGCCATATTTTCTGTTTCTATCTTTCCTGTTTTTACAGGCTAATCAAGCTCTTGTTTCTTTGTATTTACAGTCTACAAACCCTCTTTACTTCTACTAAGTCTTGATCTAAAAACAATACACCCTTATTTCACACACACTTTTAACTATACTAAATTCTTTGCCTTTGTCAGCATTCACATCACCGTCTTCAACGTGCTCAGCAGAGCTCTTTCAGACATCAGGAATCGTCTCACACACACCACCTTTTCTCTCAAACTTCCACTTTTTCACTCACTCTACTATTTACCTTCTCTTGTTAATATTACTTATTTATTATTCGGTACAAATCACACAGGATCACTCAAATACAGTACTCACAGCATTCACACAGTTAAAATCACTTAAAATACCCTTTCCTAAGAGTATTTTAGACATGCTTTTCATAATCAGAAAGAGCAAGTCAAAGAAAAACAATTGAAACCTCTACTAATTCTCACAGCACACACATAAAATGGAAAAAAATAAACACACCAGCATTTATTGCTGAAGAAATGTTACTATTGAAAGTAATATGTTAGTCTTCGGTATATACAATGCACTCAATATATATATCAAAACTCAGTCAATTACTATACATCCTGTAACAACTCAAAACTTTATTTATTTATTTATGCCCTCTAATAAACACAAATGGCGTCTTAAACACACGCATTCAACTTTTTATGCAGCATTATTTGTGAAACCAACGGTGGTTTAAGCAGTTCACAGCTTACTAATTTGCATTTTCGCACACACACCGTCTAAATTCAATTCAATTCAATTCAATTTTATTTATATAGCGCCAAATCACAACAAAAGTCGCCTCAAGGCGCTTTATATTGTACAGTAGATAGCACAATAATAAATACAGAGAAAAACCCAACAATCATATGACCCCCTATGAGCAAGCACTTTGGCGACAGTGGGAAGGAAAAACTCCCTTTTAACAGGAAGAAACCTCCGGCAGAACCAGGCTCAGGGAGGGGCGGCCATCTGCTGCGACCGGTTGGGGTGAAAGAAGGAAAACAGGATGAAAGACATGCTGTGGAAGAGATAGCCGCAGCACTGCAGCTTACTCTCAGCTTTACTTTCAGCTCACAGACTTCCCCTACATAAAATGTCTCACATTATATTACAATGACGTCTTATATTTACAACCATTATCAGGCCTGCCCTTTTAACACCTACACAATTTCGACAAATTTACGATAACCGCCCAGCGGATAAACCCCAGGTTTTTTGCGATCGATTAACCAGTCTCGGTCCCGGACCGTGGCCTCATATCTACTGCCCTAACACAATTTAAAAGCGTCAACCAACCCAAACTTTGCCTGAAGCTCTATTTTGGCCTTTCTCAGCCAAGGCTTTCCCGAAGTTCTAAGTTAAGGTTACACGCCCGAAACACGGGTTCTACTGCCCAAAAACTGCACAATGTCGTCCCGGACGACAAACTGGTAGATACCAGTGGCTATTTTGAACCAAGGTCCCAAGTCATTGGCAGGTGCCACCTGGGATAACCTCACGCCGGAGGACCCTTTCCCACGTCTGGAAAAGGGAGGGGGTTCCCACCCCTGAACTTGGTGCAGTCTTATGCTGGGCATACACTGTGCGATTTTTTTCAGCCGCGTTATTCAGCTTCTGCACAAACTGTACGACTGACTCGCAGGGGTTAGAAGTTCATAGGTCTAAGGTGCATTTAAAACCCAGGAGGGCATGGAGCTACCTGCCAGAGAGCAGCAGGTAAGCGCATAGCCCCTCCTGCTAGCCCTCAATGTCTATGTGTAGTTAAAATTGAGAGGTGGGCAACGACGCCAGGGGTGAGGTGTACACCCTGATGGTGATTTGGATTCCATATAGCTTGCCCACCCCCAAGATCCTATATTTATATGTAATGAGAGTGTGAGTAATGTGAATGTCTAAGTTGTGGGATAAAATTGAGGTAGAGGCAGCCAGAAGGGGACAGAGGGGGGGGGATGCCTCCTCTGCACCCTGGTGATACACCCCCACCCCAAGGCCCTGCATGTGTGGGTGATTGTGGTGGAGCGGGAAGAGGGAGGCGGCTGGAGATGGGGAGGGAAGGAAGGGAGGGGCAAGTGACCCCTCCCTGGGGCCAGCTCCCCCACTGACCCAGTAGGCACCCCCTTGCTCCACAACCCGCCAGGGAAAGGGGGCCCAGGCACATCCGGACCGGGGCCCAGTCACATCCGGACCGGGGCCCAGTGCAGCAGCGCAGCCCGGCCCCACAGAGCCCGGGACAGTCCACCTGACCCCACCACAGAGAAAACTGTACCCACCCCATCATCCACTCATCTTCCAGACTACACAAGACAAAAGACGTCCAGGCTGAGATCTTCGTCCACCTCTCCTGTATCTCCCCCTCCTGCAGAGAGTTCCTGAAGAGAGGAGAGCTCCTGCGAGGTGTAACAACCTCCCCCACCAGTTGAAGAGCCCCCCAAGGTGGCTCGATGCACCAGCGGCACCCCGCGCCAGAGCCGGGCCCCCATACACCCACCCGCCCACAACCCCGGCAACACACCAACCAGGACCCAAGCCCCCGAGGCCCGGCTAGGGTCCCAGCCCAGAGACAGAGCGCCCCCAGAACCTCACGCCCGTCCCGGACCCACCCAGGGGCAGCCAGGCTACCAGGTCAGTAACCCACGTCCGTCAGCACAGACCCTCCTCTAGCTCCGCTGCACGCAGCCACGAGGAAAGCGTCACCTAAGAGCCAACAGAGCCCCCAATTGGCCATGACCGCTACCCTGGGTTGAGCCCCCCCCGGAAGATGCTCCCGGGGAACCCCCCGACGCCCTAAGCCCGTCCCTACCCCCACACCAATCACAACAGTGAAGGCGGGACCAAACTATGACCCCCCACCCCCACTAGGTGATGGAGCTGATCAAAGTAGCCCAGAGCAATTGATCTGATGTGGTGGCAGAGGCTGTATCAAGACTAATGTAATCTAATAGATAATTTCTATATTGGTTAGAATTAAGATTATTTTTATTTTTCCAGTTCATGAGGACTGTTTTCTTGGCTATGCATAGGGCAGTGAAAACCATATGGGCTATATTCTTTTCTGTAGTGACATTATCTAAGCTGCCCAACAAACACACTAAAGGGGAAGTTGGAATGTTACATTTCAGACACTTTGACAAGTCTTCACATATCTCGCGCCAAAACTTCTGAACTGGTGGACAGAACCAAAGAGCGTGGATATAATTGTCCGGTGAGTTGGTTTGGCAGTGTGAGCAGTTGTTGGTAGACGTAAAGCCCATCTTGAACATCCGATGACCTGTATAGTGCACTCTATGTAGTATTTTGTATTGAATTAATTGAAGACTGGGATTTCTAATTAGATGAAAGGTTTTTAAGCAGATCTGAGACCAGAAGTTTTGGTCTAAGTTAACTGATAAATCCGCTTCCCATTTTGCAATAGGAAGTGATATTGATTCATCTGTTTTAGAAAGCATTCTGTATATTTTGGACAGTAATTTGGGGGTTTTAAGAGTAAGAAATTGAACCACACTTGGTGGTGTTTGTAGTTCAACTTGGCCCGATTTAAATTTCTTTTTTACTATGGATTTAATTTGTTGATACTCTAAAAATCTTTTCTTGTTGATCCCATATTGTGTAACTAGACTGTCAAATGAAATAAATTCTGTTCCTTCTAGTATATGTTCTAAATATTTGATTCCTTTACCACTCCAATCTGTAAAGTTTATCATATTATTGTTTTGTAATATGTCAGGGTTGTTCCAAATGGGTGTACGTTTGCATGGGATTAATGAAGACTGTCAACTTCAGAAACTCCCACCATGCTGTCAGAGAAGAGCTGATGTTGACGCTTTTGAAGCATTCATGTCTTTGGATGTTTGAGCTGATAAATGGTAGATCTGAAATCTCTAGATTATTGCAAAGTGCTTGCTCTACATCTAGCCAAGGTTCATCTAAGAGGGTATGTTTTAGCCATCCTGAGATAAACTGAAGCCTGTTGGCTAAGAAGTAATGCTGAAAGTTAGGTAGCTCTAATCCTCCTTTATCCTTGGTCTTTTGTAATGTTTTTAAGCTTATACGTGGTGGCTTATTTTTCCAAAGGAATTTGGACATATATGAATCTAGAGATCTGAACCAATCTTGTGGCGGTTTAGTTGGGATCATTAAGAATAAATAATTTATTTTTGGTAGGACCATCATTTTTATAGCGGCAACCCTTCCCATGAGTGATATGGGTAGACATTTCCACCTAGTCAGATCACCTTCTACTTTCTTTAAAAGTGGGATATGGTTTAATTTAGTTAGATCTGCAAGCTTGGGAGAAACATTAATACCTAAATATTTTATATTTCCCGATCGCAGTGGAGAAGAGGAGGAATTATGGAAGGAGCAATTAATCGGAAGGACTGTAGATTTTGACCAGTTAATTGAGTAATCTGAAATTTTTGAAAACGAGTTTATCAATTCAATCGCCCCAGAGATATTGGTTTGTGAATTTTGGAGATACAGTAACACATCATCCGCATAAAGGCTGATTTTATGTTCCACATTCTTGCATTTTATGCCCTTAATTACTGAATTCTGTCTAATTGCTGCTGCTAGTGGTTCAATAAAAATCGCAAACAGTGAAGGGGAGAGTGGGCATCCCTGCCTGGTGCCCCTCAGGAGACAGAAGCTGGAGGATGTCTGGTCATTCGTTCTGATACACGCTGTTGGGGAATTATATAATATTTTTAACCAGTTGATGAAAGAAGATCCAAAACCAAATTTGTTTAAAGTTGTAAATAGAAATTTCCAGTTAACTCTGTCAAACGCTTTTTCTGCATCTAAAGATAATATTGTAGTTTCAAGGTTTTTACTGTATGAGTAGTCTATCAAATTAAGTAATCTACGTGTATTTGTTGATGAGCGCCTACCTTTTATGAAACCAGTTTGGTCAGGATGAATTAAAAGGGGGGTTATTTTCTCTAGTCTCTTCGAGAGGGCTTTGCAGATTATTTTGAGGTCTACATTTATAAGGGATATTGGACGATAGCTTGAGGGATATACAGGGTCTTTGCCTGGTTTTAGCAGGAGATTAATGTTTGCAGAATTCATATTTGATGGAAGTCTGCCATTTTCTTTGATTTCCAACAACGTTCTGTAAAAAACTGGTGCTAGAATCGTCCAGAATTCTTTGTAGAATTCTGCAGGAAAGCCGTCTGGACCTGGAGCCTTATTATTGGGCATACTTATCAGGGCTTCCTGGAGTTCACCTGATGTCAGTGGCGAATCCAGTGCAATTGCTTGAGAGTCTGATAATTTTGGGAGAGTTATGTTGTCTAAAAACTGATCAATTTCCTTTTTAGATGGGTTTATTTGTGGTGAATACAACGTTTTATAGAAATCCCTGAAAATGTTGTTTATTTGTTTTGGTTCATATACTGTGTTCCCAGATGAATCTTGAACAGCACATATAGTTGTTTTTTCTTTATTTATTTTTAGCTGGTTTGCTAGAAATTGACCGGATTTATTACTATGTTCATAATTTTGTAAGCGTAGTCTTTGTATTAAGAATTTTGGTTTTTTTTATCAATTATCTCATTTAATTCTAGTTTTGTTTTGCATATTTTGTTCAATGTTTCCTGATCTTGGTCGGACGCGTAGGCTTCTTCTAGTGATTTGATGGTTTTTTCTAATTCCTGAATATTTCTGTTTTCTTTTTTCTTTTTATGTGCACCTTAGAACAAACATACACCAACACTACATATGAGTGGGTGGAGGAAGGTTTGGAGTCTTCTCACACCCCTGTTCTCTGCGGCCTGTTGGAGCGGGGGGGGGCCAGGAGGAGGAGGAGTTGGCCGTCCGACTGGGGTCTGGTATGTGGGGCCTCCCTGCCGCTGCGGAGTCGGGGCGGTCTGCTTCTCCCCACCTCAGGGGAAAAAGGTAACACCACCTGGGTCTGGGTGCAATTTCCTCCTCCAGGGGCAAGGGTACCTAGACCCGGTTCTAAGAGTACGCTTGGGGAGTGTGATTGTGTGTACAGCGTCTCTTTATGTCCGTCTCCACGTTGGTTGAGTGTGGAGTAATTGTTTATGAGAGCATGAGGGTGGGAATGGATGTTTGTATCTGTGTGTGCCTGTATGTCTGTGTCTATATGTCAGGTCGGGTATCAGACGCCACCTCTCTGGGAACATCTCAGGCCCTCCAAGGTTTGGAGGCCTATCTCCCCCACCACTTCCCCTGCCGGTGGCAGACGCCCTCAGACATCGGTGCGTTGGTGGTTCTTTGTGTCTAGGGATGGGCGCCCATGTACACACCGGCTCACTCCTTGGCGGCTGCTTATTGGGGCCTGAAGCCTGGGGCTCGCTCGGGCCACTTCGGAGGCGGGGTGCCCTCGGCCTCTCGGCCTAGGGCTCGGTCACTCAGGCACAGCTGGCTGCCGGCGGAACCCACAGGCGCGTCACTGCAACCCCCCTGGCTTCTGCTCCGCGGCTGCTGAGTGACGCCTCATCTGGGACTCTCCTCAGCTCTTTCGGGGATAGTGGCGCGGCTGCCCCTCTGTTGGTCTTCCTTGGTCTCTTGTGTTCTGGGGGCCCCTGGATGTCTGGAGTTTCGATCTCCTCCATACCTGCTTCATGCCCTGGAGGATGGGGCAGTGGCCCCCCACACCCTCTAGCAGATCATTACATGAAGGAACCTTTTAAAAAAAACAAGCGCGTCCATGCTCACAGGTGTACACACGGGTGATCACACACACAAACTACACCCTTTTTGGCTCCTACCTCAAAGCACACTGTGCGCTGTCGATCTTACGTGCTGCACAATAATGTTTAACATTTAGTATTTACTGCCATATTCCCATATATTGTTGTGATGTTGTTTATCCTAATACTCTCGTTTTCTTTTTTCTTTTTCAACAGGTGATCCAGGTGATCGATATATGTATTCTTTTGTCTGCTTGCTCTGTTGGTTTTTGTTTTTTGCCCTTTTTTCCCCGTCCCTCTTCTGAGCTGTTTTTCTTTCCCTGTTTCTTTCTCCCCTTTTCTTTCTCCCAGTAAAGTCTGTCCCGTATTCAGCAAATGAAAATAAAATAAACAATAAAAGGTGAATCAAATGGACCATTACGGCAAGGCTGGGATGGTCAGTTTGGTAAAGTAAATCCGTTGGGCATCTTTCTTTGCCTTTAGACAATAATTCTGATGGCAAAAGAGCCAAACGGGACAGGCAAAAAAAAAAGAAAAAAAAAAAAAAAGAAGTTCATAGGTCACGATGCAGGGTCTCACACTATACGGCCCGATGCTCTGATGCGACCTGAGTGCTCACACTGTGCGTCCATAAAATGAAGGTTATAATAGAAAATCTGTCGCTTGCTCTCCCTTTCTGTCTTTCACTCACACTGACACGCACACCACCACCATCAACGTTGCTAAATTGCTAATGAAAAACATTGATCAGGCAGCTGTGATTGAGCAGCAATGTAAATCCAACTATTTTCACGGTCGTTGTGGTCGTGATAATTTTGTGAGGCCACATCGAAAAGGCTTGGATGAGCTTTCCAAAGTTCTACAAGTGCCTCCATCGCTTGTGTCCAGATCACACGCTGCACTGCTGTGCTACTCCGTCTTTTTCACCGACGTATTTGTGTTTGCGCGTGCGCAGTGTGAGCGGCTGCGGTGACACCCTCACGACGGTCGTGAGGATTTTATCCTCACGATTTCAAACAGGTTTGAAATCCTCCCGATTGATGGTCGGGAGCTGGTCATGAGGTGTTAATCGCTTCTCGTTACCCCATGTATACTACATGATGCACGACGCACGATGAAGGCCAAACTCGGGCCGATCACCAAAACGGTCGCACGACTCAAAAATCGGCTTAAAATGGGCCAAAAATCGCACAGTGTGTAAGCCCAGCATTAGAAGCCCCGCTTCCGTTCTTCAGAAATTTAATTACTTTGAAGACACCCCATAAAATCACACAAGCAATTCTATTGCTGTCCAAGCCCGGCTTTAAATTCAATTGAGACTTTACAGTCACAAACACTTCACCAATTACCTATTACTCTATATTCTCTTAAACATTTCTCTGTTTTCTCTTGTCCTTTCTTTATCTCTTTATCTCAGTACTGTCACTTTCAAAGTTTCATTACCATTACTTCAACTTCAATTCTCATGAGATCTTCACCAAAATCAAAACAGACATTTACTCACCTATCCCCAAACTTTACTTTTTCTCTATTTCTAGTTTCCCCAAATTATCATGGACATGTCACCTGAAATCTACTTAACAGATTTTATCATTTAGTTTAATTTCCACTACTGAGCCACTTTAATGGTAACAATCATCAATTCAGTGGACAACTAATTTAGAATTCATCCAATGTCCACAATTTTCAACAGGCTTGCGCTTACGTATACTCTTTTAGACCGGTCTGTTGTCCACCTCATATCAGATCATACCTTAAGGTCCAAATTAGTGCCCTCAGCCGCACAAGAATCCGGGTCACTGGCACCAATTGTTAATTCCAGTTCTTTAGTATTCTTAGGGCCAAGAAAGAAACGGCTCAAAAGTGGTCTTTTACTTTAAAATGATCTTTAACTTACATATTCCGGAATATGGAGACCTGAACACACGAACACACAAGCTCAGGTCTGAAGCACAAACAGGAAGCCTAGTCATTTATATAGATGTCACACACAAGTTTCGATCAAACAGACTAGTTGGTTTTACTTTCACTTCATTCTAGCTGCAAAAGCATGCTCTGCAAAACCATGCAGTTTCCTGTCTATTTTGGCACAGAGTGTACTCAGAGTTAGGCCTTTCTTATATAATGCAATATAATCAGCATATAAGCATTTAAGATTATAAATTTAAACCTCAACAGAGGTCATTTAGCCTTTAAATCAGCTGTGTTGGTTCAAGGACACATCTAAAACCTGCAGGACCCTGACCCTCGAGGCCTGTGTTTGGACACCACTGCCCTAAAAAACCTTTATCCTTTTTACTTGGGTCATCTTTATACAATTCACTTTTAGTGTCAATTTAAAATTAGAAGGGCTTATTTCTTTTAAACCGATGACTCTTTTGCATGCAACAGCATGCGAGACAATCCACACAGTAGTGTCCCAGCTGCAGCCATCACACCCCCAAGCCTTCCTTTTCATCTGTGGAGATTTCAATCATGTTTCCTTGTCCTCAACTCTTCAATATTTTCACCCAGTATGTGGACTGTTTTATCAGGGAAAAAAAAGACTGGACTTACTGTATGCAAATACTAAGGATGCATATACATCATCACCCCTCCCCCCACTGGGTCGCTCAGACCATAACGTGGTCCATCTGGCTCCCTCATACATACCTGGAGCCTGGAGTCCAGGTTTGGGCTAACAGATTGAACCAGTTCTTTAACAGGTTTGATTCCGTAGCCCTTTCCTCCCCCATTCACCAGAGCTCTTCACCTCTCTGCAGCCCCGCCCCCCATAGCACGAGGGACAACAGATGCACCTCACCTGTGTCCTTTCTCCCTCAACGACTCCACTGCCTCCTCCCCCCATGCGAGTCATGAGGAACCACCCACTCACACCTCACACTCCAGCCTCTCCGTCACAGCTGACCAGGTGTGAAGTCAGCTGAGGACGATGAAAACCAGGAAGGCCACGGGTCCGGATGGAATCAGCTCCAGACTGTTGAGGGACTGTGCAGATCGACTCTGTGAGGTTACCACATCTTTAACCTCAGTCTCAGCCTGGAGAGGGGCTGTCAGACTCTATAATGCAGCTCAACATCCTCTGGTCATCTTACTCACCAGCTTGTTTGTTCTCTGCACATTTCATACATGGCTCTGTGCATCGTTACCTGTATATACGAACTTCACTTGCTTATGTATATAGGAACACTTTGCGTCTTCCTTTTATATTTTATATTGCTATAAGAACTGTAACACCCACATTTCTCATCTGTGGGATAATAAAGGTTTATTCTTTTCTATTCTAAAAATACTTTGAAAGCATTTTTCACTCAAACTGGAATAAGACAGAGAGAAGCACAGCTGTTCTTTAAGCCATTTTCATTCAGACAAAGTCAATGATGTCACTTGCCAATGAAGATGAGCAGCAGCCCCACTATGACCTGTAACGCGATGGACAGGGACAGCAGCACGATGAGGGGACATAGAAACGATACTGCGGACCCACATAAAGGACAGTCTTCAGCTGAGACGAGTTGGCCATGAGCAAGGCCACGCCGCACTCTTCTTAGTGGCGTAGTGACTCATGTCAATAGGTCGGAGTGCTTTTCTAGGCCGGGCCTGTGAGAGGACGGGTTAGGTATGAGAGCAGGAACACAAATGCAAAGTCAAATAACTTTCACAATGTTTCTCCTCTCTTTAACAGTGTGACGTCTCTGTACACGTGTCCACGCTTTTTCCACACACGTTTAGTTACCTGTCCCTGAAAACATGCATGTGTGGAGAACGAGTTGAACTGGTCCTGTGTTTGAGCTGATAAATCCAGGTGACAGCCACCATGTATCTCAGAAATACTGGGAGAAAGTTTCAACCAGCTGAGACATTTAGTCCAGCTGTGTAGCACAAGGGTGCGAGACGTCACACCTGGGTGCAGCCCTGTCTCAGCCCCAAAGCTATCATTCAGCTCTCTGTACAGCTGATGAGTGGAACAGACGCTGGAGAGGGGTCGTTCCTATTTTCTCTCCCCGTTATCATGGACTTTAACAGCATAATGATGAAGTGACACTGAACTGAATCATTAATCTTTTTGTTTTTGTGACTTTGTCATTCTGATTGTTCTTCGAGGCTGATGTGATGTCAGGGATTACTGCTGCATGCTCAAACATCCAGGTAAATCCCAAAAGGTTGGTTCTGTTCACCTGGACGTTCTCAGTTTTCATCACTGTATAGGTCATCTTTGTTATAGCATAGCCTGCACACGCCTGACGTGGATCAGAGCATTAAGAGAACTCATAGTTACTTTCAGACTGCCCGTCGCTAGCTTCACCATATAAATAAATCAGGAATAACAAAAGCCAAAGACATTAAGACGACACACAGCCCCAGTCTTTGTTAAATTTATCAGTAGGATGGGATTAAAAGAGACTTCTTAAGCTCACGTCAAATACCTTAATTTTATTATTGAATCACAGTTCAAAATGATCCTTATTTATCTCATGCTGGGCTTTTGTGTTCATCGATTGTCAAAAATGAGCTGTTTTAGCCTTTTTGATCCACCTTTCTTTTGGCTCCTCAGAAACAGAAATGTAGAGTATCATGTGGGTGAGACTAAAGTCCTGCTAGAACGAAGCTACACCTGGTTCTATGAAAAAGCCCCATGTCTAAATGATCGGTGGGGAGAGAGCCACAGCTTTACTTTTGCTTCAGAAGTTTGGTCAGTTTGCCCCAAGACAGGATAAAAAGTTTGTTTTCCCCACACGAGCTATAACTCCATATACAACTCTGCTGCTTCCTTCAGTAACAGCTTCATGATGTGCCGACACAAACTTTAGGCATTTCAGCTACGAGCACCGTGGCCCCCGAGGGCAGAGAGGATGAGACGGGCTTGATGCTTACCTATGTCGCCCAGTTTATTTAGAGCCATGTCCTCTGCATCAGTAGCGGTTTTTGATACGGGTGACATGGGCGGTTGCCCGGGGCGGGATCGTGATGGGGGGCGACATCACGGGCATCAGCAAAAAAAAAAGAAAAGAAGAAATTGCTCGTACTCATGCTGCCCCGACATCAGCCAGCGCATATTGGGAATGGCAAAGGCACCGATCGGTTTTCTACCGCCCATTTGCTGAGAGCAAGGGCGCCCTCCGTTTGCGAGGTGCGCCTGCTGCTTGCGGCACAGGGAGGAGATGGCGGGGTGGCGGGGGCTTCTCTGGCTGGCTGGAGCAGCATCTAATAATCAACTCGCAAAATAAAACAAAATAAAAACAAAACAACAAACACGAAAACACCAGACATCATGATACAGACTCATAATTTGCACCGATGTTTTTTAGAAATTCTATACGGGAAAAGTGAGCGCGAGAGCCCTCGGTGCGCCTGCTCGCTGCTGAAGTCAAAGTAAACTTTATTGTCATCTCCGCTACATACAGTCCAGTATGTAGAGAGACGAGACGACGAGGCTCCAGTTACAACAGTGCAAGTAAACAAACAATAAATATAAGAAGAGTAAGAAAATAAATATACACTTAAGACTAGGGGTGTAACAATTTAAAATGTATAATTTACAGTTTGATGATTTAAAGTCTCACACACAACCTGTCGAAAGGGGAGGGGGACCGGCTGCTTCCAAACAGAGCACATTTCATTCATAATGATGTAAATCCAAGCCCATTATGTATTCATGATTTGAATCCTGGGTTGTGCGAAATCCCAGAAATACACCCTAGACAAAGTGAATCTGTGAACTAAGGTGTAGGTCTATTAGGTTATGTTGTGGTGATCCTCGAGTTGGGGGATTTGTGTTCACACTGGAGTGTAACATTAAAACCAATGGAAGATGGACAAGAAAAGTTCAAAGCCATCAGGTGCTCAGTTTAGAAAAAAAAGAAAAGAAGAGGAGGAGAAACGAGCAAAAGATACAGGTAAGCAGATGTGTCATTGGATAATGGCAGGTCATGTATCCTGAAACAATCAGAATCAGAATACTTTATTAATCCCCAAGGAAATAATGTGGGTTACAGTTGCTCCAAGAAGAAATGGTAAAAATAGTAACAGTAACAGACTAAACTCCAAACAATACATTATGTTACAGATTTTAATATTAATTAGTCAGTGTCAATTGTTGATTTGTCCTGTTCTCATTGTATGACGAATTATGATGGCTGTTTGGTAGCCGTTTGCTGGGGCGGGCGCCAGAGGGAGTGTTCGCCCAGGGCGCCAAACAGGCTAGGACGGCCACTGCTCTGCATTAAGCGTGTGCTCTGCCATTCTTCTTCCTGCTGCTGGAGTCTGTGCTGTACTGCCAGTCAAGGGCGTAGATTTGGCATGGACGGAAGGGACATGTCCCCACCAATATACAGCGATTATTGAATTGTCCCCACCAATAATTTGATCTCTTCGAGTAAAGAAAAACAAACCCGATAGAAAGAAAAAAAAAAGATCTGTCAACGTCTCATTCACCCAGCGGTGCAGAAAGAGTTAAACAACGTTCTCTACTGGAGACCTACCTCATGTGACAAATATGGACAATGTGATTGGCTGTGCCTTTCAGGGAGCTCTGTTTAGTTTTAGCAGCGGCAAGCCTGCGCTGTGAGGACCTGCAAGGAGGAGAGGAGGATGGCAGCAAAAAGGAAGAACCTGAATATAAGAAAGTATTTTTCAAAGAAACCTGTAAGTCACTTAAAGTCAAGTTCACTCATAAAATATGTCCGTCATAATAACGTTACAGGCTATGCTAGGCTTTGGCCCACATCAGTCTAAAATTGTATGTAACCATGAATAACGTGTTTTAGAAATTAACTGCACAGCAAGCAGCACTATTAGTTACCTCAGTCTCCCAGAGTAGCATTTCTAATTTTGATTGAAACTGTCAGAGAAAACGGCAGCCTCGAGCAAGCCAGGATATTAGTTTACAGAGGCTGTTAAAATTATATGTCTAACGTTAAAATGTTGGTGACACAATAATTTCATTGCAATGGTACTGATATTTTCATAGGGTTAATTTTTGAGACAAAATATCATGAGGTAGTCATGATTTTGCAAATATTCCACCTTGGAGTGCAGTTTGCACAAATTGTTTTAAAAATCACCCTGCAAACATTACTGATGAGTCAAGATCTGCACACATCGACAGAAGCACTGAAGCAGCTACACATTTTATTCTTATTGTCATGTATGTCCTATTTGTCAGGTGACAGAAGAACCAACACAAAGCTCAGAGAGTAATGGTGATACAAGATCACAGGTGAAATTGGAGGATGACTTGGTGGTTCATGACTGTATTTGAAGCACATGTGTGACTGCATGTATTTGGAATGTCTCACTGTTATTTATCAGGTGACAGAGGCAGCTCTGCCATGTTGTAGCTCGGACAGAGGTGAAGAGGCGAGGTCACAGGTGACTGACTGATGTGTTGGTGCTATAGATTAACAAGAGGAGAAGGCATGTGTTTGGCTCCTTCACATACTGGAAATTGAGTTGTTGTGTGGGGCACCAGTAGTCCATGTCTGTTGCTGTAACAGTAGTTCATGTTTAGAATAAAAAATCCCAGCTCACTGATTTGATCGGGGCAATAGTTCCTAAAATGTTGCATAATTTTGCTGAGAGATCTTTTACTTTGTGGTAATCTTAGATGAGTAGTTTTATGGACAAAAACCACCAGGTCATTCAGTGTTCCCTTAGTGCTAATGTGTCAGAGATGTTGGTGCACTATAACTGAAGTTAAGTCATTATGCAAATGTACTGTTTATAAGATTGGGGAAACCTGCAGTCAGCTGAGACTGAAGAAGTCACTTGGATGAGTGGCGAAACGTTTCTTCCACAAAACGCTGCATCCAGATGAACAGAATCAGCTTTTGGAAAATTAATTATCTGGATGATTGAGCATGCATCAAGACGATATAACTGAAGTAATTTTGTTAAGTCCTTAAAGTCATATTCTTTTATTGTCATGATTGTATTTGAAACTATTTTTATTTTTGTATACCTGATTTATATGGAATATGGCTGAAGTAAACTAAAGTCTAAAATACTTAGTCATTTGTTTAATAGTAATTTAACATTATATAATTCACATATAAAACTATCAATTGTAATTTTAAATGGTTTAAAAGCATGTAGAATAGCATATGTAGGCAAGTATATTTCTCCCTTTTTTTAAAAAAATCAAGAAGCAAAGACAAAAAGGGGGAAAAAAAAGAAACCGGGCAGGGTTCGGTGGTTGAATCATCCGTCCCCACCAATGCCAAAACCAAATCTACGCCCTTGTCATGAGTACATTTGCATTTGCTGTTCATTCACACTGTTTAACATTCCATTTCTTTACTTCTGCCTGTGATATTGGAAACAGTCAGAGGATAAATGACAGGCTGTTTCAGACATCATAAATATGACTTCTGAACTCATGGAACTGCATTTCAGTGAGCATTAAGAGGTAAGAGGCTTTGGCAATAACCTGACAATCTGATGCTTCTCTGCTGCCATTTAGAAAGGAAAAAGTGTGCATGTGCCCAAATCACTGGCACTGACAATTCCTCATCTAAAACCCCTGAGAAGCTCAGCTGGGTAAGGACAGAGCGCACAGCAGCAAAGTTCTCTGTTTAATTTGCAAAAGACTTCAGGTTTAGGATGGGAACAAGTTTTATAATGTGTTTACAATATGGTAAATGGACTGATTTTTATATAACACTTTTCTACTCTCCCGGAGTACTCAAAGCACTCTATACAACATGCCTCATTCATCCATTCACACCCACTCATACAAGCACTTCTAAACTCAAGTGCAAACTAAACTACATTCACACACAGTCAGACTCCGATGAACGCATCAGAGGGCAACTTGGGGTTAGTATCTTGACCAAGTATATTTGGCATGCAGACTGGGGAAGCCAAGGATCGAACCACCAACCTTCCAGTCAGTAGCTGATCTGCTCTACCACCTGAGCCACAGCCACCCCATATTTATACACATTATAAAATTTATATATATACATATATTATTTCTAAAAGTAAATGGATCGGTATTTGCACATTTTGAGTTTTTCTATCCACCCAAAGCCCTTTTCCCAGGCTTCATTTACCCATTCACACACCTCTTTATTATTTAAACATACTTATCTCTCACACACAAAAGCAACAGGGGCACTGGGTCATTTACCATTTGAAAGTTTGGTGATTCATTTCCCAGCTCCTCCATTCTGCATGTAAAAGTATCTTTGGGCAAGATACTGAACCCTGAGCTGCTCCAATGCATCCATCTAGGTGCTTAGATACAGAAAAAAACTGCCAGTATAAATAAGAGTGCATGTGTGAATGATGCGTGTAGGAAAAAGTGCTTTGAGTGCTCAGAGTAGAAAAGTGCTAAATAAGTCAGTGGACCAACTTTATTAATCAATATTAGCAGAGATAGCAATATTTTACATTTACACTTAAGTAATTTGAATTCTTATCTACCATTTGCACAAAAATATTGTCTATTCATAATTGAATAATACTAGCCAAAGAAACTAGTTTCATAACAAGAAGATGATCTCATATGTTTCCATTTTTAATGCTGGTTGTGAATAACAAATAAAACTGTCATTCCCCTTTGAAGCCTAAACCATGAAAAAATTGCCAGAAAATTCAACAAGTTTGATATTGGGGCATTTATTGAAAAATAATTCAAAATTAATTTGCATATATCAGTTTCAGTTTGAATCGTATTTGCTATTTGCTGCATTTTTTTTCTATTTTTTTTTAAGGGCAAACAACCTTAGAGCCAAGAGTAGTTTCTTTTTATAGACAAGTGCACTAACACTTCCACCATAACTCATTATAAAATCCAGAAAGCACACACTGTAGTATTTTACCAATTAAAAGTACAGTCTTTTGTTTGTAAGGTAGCAGTCCTGCACATTCATGCAATTAGCAAATCGTGTCATTAAAGAAATAAAAAGGTACAGCCGGGTGCAATTATAGTGTCTGTAGAATAGCCAACAAACAGCCAGTAATGACAAGTTAATTACTGGTGTAAGGTGTAAGGTTTTTTGGGCTGTTTCACAGTATTAGATTTGAGATAAACCAAGTAGTTAGGCTTCGTTTAGGTATCGAAATACATATGATGCACTGAACAAAAACTACAATGAATTCTGAGTAAAATAAGCTTTTTTCCCTGAGAAAATGGGTAGATAAATGACAGGAGGCTATTTAACCTTCAGCTCTGTTTACCTGACAGATGTTTTTCTTTTGGAAACGGTTATAAACTGTTATAAAGACAATTTTACCGGAAATTTGACTGTATAGTGTAACAATACTATTAATCAAAATTCCTGTTGGATGAAGTCTCAGTGCATTGCAAACCCATAGCAAAGACTGGATGCTGCATACATTGGGAAATGCATCTTCCAAGCGGAGTACTTCAAAAATATTTGCTAAAGGAGTGAGAAAATTCTCAATTTGTTTGACGATTTCTAAAAAAAATGAAAACAAGCTACTTCATTCATACACTAGATGGCAGTATTGCCCTTGAGCACAATACCTATATTTTATTAGGACTTTGCATCTGCTTCTATGTGTTTTACTGAATTCCAGGTAATTGCTATTGATTTATTGTGAGAATCACCAATCTGGCAATCCTGCTCACATGTGTGGGAGCATATTAGGTAATTTATTCTAACACTAATATGTAAGCCTCAAACAATGAGACTGATTGCTTTGTAGAAAGAAAAAAGAATGTGTTTGATGGATTTGTATCTTTAACTTTTAAAGCAAATTATCCCCTTCTCTCAATAATTGCCATCTATTTGTCCAGGCCATTTGTCTGCACCACTGATTGGATTTTCACCCACACAGAAGCAGACAGCTTCTGCTTCCGTGCAGACAGAAATGCTCAGCGACGCATGAATTTCCAGAGTCTATCAGGAAAATATTTCCTTTGGATAAGAAGGTCCTTGGTTCTATCACATCTTTTTAACATGTCAGCACCTCCCACACTCTCATTTGATCTTTTTAAGGTTTGATATGATGTTGCATCAGTGTGTAAGTCCACTCAGGATGGCATGTCTGCCAACAATATCATACATACCTTAAAGATGCATCCCACCATGGAGTGGCAGGACTCGATTTCATGGCTGATGTGAGTCTGAGGAACAATTCTATGATCATAGCTCTGTGTATAGGTGGGTTACAAGAGCCATCAAAGATGTGATGGAAATTGCAAAACCATTACAGCAGATGGACTAGGTGACTTAAAGTCGTGCCTAAGGGACATGAGCTGTGTAGCAGAAGAGCTGCAAGAATAACAAGTTTCCTTTCTTTATATCATTTTTCGCTCTTTTGTTCTGTCTAGCTTTAATGTTGCTGAATGCCTTTGCAATGCTGCTCTCTTTTAAATGACAGACTTTATTCTGAGACAGACATTCAGAGATCAAGATGCATTTAGAGCTACACAGAAATAATAAGACATGATTCAAAGCCTATAAAAAAGCTTAGCGATAAGTAGGCGTAAATTACTCTATAAGATTTCATATCATCTTATTGTTTCATTTTCACACCTTTTCTGACAGTTGCACTCGAGATGCATGTAAACCATGAGTTTGTCTAACGCCTTCTATCCTTTGAGCAACTACTTCATTTTGACACATCAATAAGGTTTAGGTTTAGGTAATTAGGCATTATTACTGGTGTTGGCCAGAGGGGCCGATGGCGCGATATGGCAGCCTCGCCTCTGTCAGTCTGCCCCAGGGCAGCTGTGGCTACAACCGTAGCTTGTCTCCACCAGTGTATGAATGTGAGCGTGAATGAATAATGGCATTGTAAAGTGCTTTGGGTGCCTTGAAAAGCGCTATATAAATCCAATCCATTATTATTATTATGTGTTGGATGTTCCCTGTGATGCCAGCAATATAATCTTTTATCTTTAAGTAGATCTGTTAAACATTAGGGTGTGTCTGGTCAGACCAGACACACCCTAATAAATCCTGTACATGGAGTTTTGTCATTTCTTGTACAGGTTTGAGCACAACTCCTCTAAGCTTGCTTAATTGTTGTTACACATCTGTATTTGTCTCCTTACACACACACTGTTTTGGTATTGCATCGATTAATGCTTTCTGCTGTTTTGTATTCAAATATTTAAGCCATCCAATGTATATAAAAGATGAATGTAGCTATTGTAACGTTACACAGATTTGGGAAACTGAAATCTGAAGCCTGAATGCTTGCATGTTGGCTGTTTTTGACAGAAAAGACAGAATGCTAAGCAAGCTTTTGTAACAGAAACTAAAATATCTAGCATTTTAAAATGGTAGTCTATGGGCAATAACTTGTTTTGAAGCCACCCTTAAATGGCCACTCCATGAACAGCAGCTTTTTGCATTTCTACATTGGCTTAATTTTTCAGCCATGGGGGTTGCCAAAACCAAAAGGCAGGCGGAGGAGAGTCTACAAAGCAGTAATGGCAGTTCAGGAGGTCTGTCCAACAGGGCAAAGCAGAGGAACAGATCTGGAGGCCAGCCCAGATGCAGAGCTGAGTAGAGGCTTAGTTCAGGGGGTAAACCTGGAGGTGGAGCAGAATGAAGAAATTCCCGTGGAGGGTACTGTGGTGGTCAAGGAGAGGGCAGATGATGATGGTGGTCAAGACCCTCTGGAGACTTGGCAGGAAGCAAATGGCAGTGACCTAGTCAAGATCCCTCCGATAGCTTGGCTGAGGGCCTGCAGTGCAGAAGGGGTTCCTCAGGAGGCTGGGCTGGAGTGTGGCAGTGAAGGAAAAATTGGGGGCCAACATCGGGGTGCCCCAACAGATCTGAGCCCATCTGGAGATAAGATGGTAAATGGACTGGTTCTTATATAGCATTTTTCTACTCTTCTGAGCACTCAAAGGGCTTTACACAACTTGTACATTCACCCATTCACACAAGCACATTTGTCTAAGTGCTTCTTTTAGCTAACATTCACACACATTCATACTCCGATGGATGCATCGGAGAGCAATTTGGGGTTAGTATCTTGCCCAAGGATATTTGGCATGCAGACTAGGGGAAACCAGGAATTGAACCACCAACCTTCCGATCAGTAGGTGACCTGCTCTACCACCTGAGCTACAGCCATCCCACAAGATGAGTGACCAGCATCAATTTGGAAGCTAGAACTTGGGGAATGAGCTCAAGTGACATGAGACTCTCAGGCTTAGGCTCGGATAAGTCAGGTTGAATGAGGTTGGCTGGCACAGGACCCGCCAGACACACTGAAAGCGTGCGCCGCGCACGACCTACAGACGTTTTGGGCTGGGTCTTCGGATTTGGCATCATTAGTTCAGGCCCCTCTGGATTCAGGGGCTCAGGATAGAATACATAGGATTAACAGCCTCTGCTAACAGTCTCAGGGCAAGACAACCAAAGCATCCTTTGTGCTCTGTTGTGGCTGGGGCACAGTCTCTAAGGCAGCCTGTAAAGACTCTAATGGCACTAGCTCAGTCTCTAAGGAGACCCTGTATGGAGCAGTCTCTTGTGAGACACCACAAGGATGGGTGAGAGCGAGAACCCCGCTTCCTCAAGGCTGAACCCCCAATGAGCCAGGTATGGAGCTGGCCTGGTGAATCAGAATGGCTGAGCTGCAGCAATGGCAAGGAGGAAGTATGTCCTTAAACAGGGCTGCCAATATTTAACAGTTCATTCTGGAGGTTTTGTTTTTTCCCCCTTTTGCTGGGTAACTGTATGTGCCAGAGTAGAAACACAGAGTGTTATATTGGCATTTCTTGACACAGAGTGCCAATAAATGTATCCAAAAGGTTAGCTGAATGAACTTCCTATATGGGCTTTTGGCTTCCTTGACACACACAGCACAATTTTGAAACTCAGCTGATGCAAAACTTACCAAACTTACCAGGGTCCATTGTCATGCACCATACCTTCTCAGAAAGAAAGAGAACTCAATGTAGAACTCAAAAATTATATTAAAAGACAAAAAACCCCCAAAACCTTTATTAAGTTTATTAAGCTTAAATGCAGAGAGAGACAAAATCCAAATGTTGTTTTGGATTTTGTCTCTCTTATGGGGCAAAAAACAGGAACATTTCAAGAGTTGCCTCTCCAAAGCATGAAATGGAAACGAAGTTGCAGTACCAACAGGGTGAGATAATATATTCAAAGCCTCGAAGTCGCTCGTGACCAAGGAAGCTATGAAGTACATTTCTTCTATGCCTAAAAGGATTAAGCTAGGTGGCTAAAGTTTATTTAGATGTAAATGTCTTAGTAATGTCTATTTAGACACTTCCCTGTGATTTTTTTCATGTTAGCTTGAAGTAAAATACCTCCCTCTGCTAGTACTGCAGCTTACTGCAACCTCTGCATACATGTACATTTCAGGCTTTGGAGAGGCAAACTGTGAAATGGACAAGGTAAACAGATGTGTCTATTACACACTTTGCCATGATACTGGGAGGCAGAGACATGATGAGAAAAACCCGGGAAGCGCAAACAGTTAAAACTAATCCGGGGAAAAAAAGGAAGGTTAAGAAAAATGTCATACAAGGCACAAAAGACTGAAGAATAATCAGAAAAGTCAAAATCACACAGTCACCCTGGACCATAACCAAACAGAGTGCATGAAAATGTCCAGGAACTCAGAAAACAAACTCACAGCTCATCACTCAGGACCATGACACTGTGGTCTTGTAGGCTTAAGAAAAGTCAAAGAAACTCCTTTTAGGGATGAAATAATAAAGGATGCAATGCCGGTTTGTACAGAAAATGGATAAAATTCAAAGCACGTTAACCAGTGTTACTAACAGAACAGTTCCACAACATTTAGACCCTGAGAACCATCACGCTTAACAATCTCTGCTTTGCCATTCTGTTTGCAATGTCAACTTTACACTTGGCTGTCTCTGATGTCAACAGGCTGAAATGGTCAAAAGAAAATGATGGAAGTTCATGAAGTCATTACTAGTTAACGTTAAAGGGATTGTTGGCTCAGTAGAGCTCTGACTTTTTGTCAGTCTGGCTACAGTGCTGAAGAGAAACCTGGGGTTGTTCTTATTTTCTTCAATTAGTGACGAATAGTAAGATGTTCTGGCTTTGCGGAGGGCTTTCTTATAAAGCAGCAAACTATTTCTCCAGGCTAAATGATGATCCTCTAAATTTGTGACACGCCATTTCCTCTCCAGCTTACGAGTTATCTGCTTTAGGCTACGTGTTTGAGAATTATACCACGGAGTCAGGTACTTCGGATTTGAGGCTTTAGTTTTCACAGGAGCTACAGTATCCAGAGTCGTACGTAGAGAGGAGGTAAAATTATTAACAAGATAATCGACCTCTGTTGGAGTAGCGTTCAGATAGCTGCTCTGCTCTATGTTGGTACAGGGCATTGAAGATGATAACAGTGGGTGGATTATATTCTTAAACTTAGTTACAGCACTTTCAGAAAGACATCTACTTTGATAAAGTCTACTCTCCACTGCTGTGTAATCAATTATTGTAAATGTAAATGTTATCAGGAAATGATCAGACAGCAGAGGGTTTTCAGGAAACACTGTTACATGTTCAGTTTCTATGCCATATGTTAAAACAAGATCTAGAGTGTGATTAAAGTGGTGGGTGGGTTCTTTTACATTTTGAGAGAAGCCAATTGAGTCTAATAACAGATTAAATGCGATGTTGAGGCTGTCATTTTTAGCATCTACATGGATGTTAAAATCACCCACAATAATTATTTTATCTGAGCTGAGCACTAAATCAGATAAAAAGTCTGAGAAATCAGAGAGAAACTCTGTGTAAGGCCCAGGTGGACGATAGATGATAACAAGTAAGACTGGTTTCTGAGTTTTACAGCTGGGGTGGACAAGGTTAAGCATCAGGCTTTCAAATGAATTAAAAGTCTGTCTTGGTCTTTCGTTAATTAATAGACTGGTGTGAAAAATTGCTGCCACACCGCCCCCTCGGCCTGTGCTTCGGGATTTCTGGTAGTTAGAATGACTCGGGGGTGTTGATTCATTTAAACTAACATACTCATCCTGCTGCAACCAGGTTTCTGTAAGGCAGAGTAAATCGATTTGTTGATCAATTATTAAGTCATGTACTAACAGAGACTTGGAGGAGAGAGACCTAATATTTAATAATCCACATTTCACTGTTTTACTCTTTGGTTCAGATGTGGATACTGTATTGTTCTTTCTTTGTGATTTTTTATGTTTAAGTTGTTTATTGCTGGTTTTTAGTTTGTTTTTTGTCTTTTTGGGAGCTGACACAGTCTCAATGGAGATGGGTTTTTGGGGGGGTAGCAGGAGGAGAGAAGCTGCAGAGAGGCGTGTAAGACTGCAACTCTGCTTCCTGGTCCCAACTCTGGATAGTCATATTTTGGGGGGTTTAATGAATTTGTCCATATTTCTAGAAATGAGAGCTGCTCCATCCAAAGTGGGATGGATGCCGTCTCTCCTAACAAGACCAGGTTTCCTCCAGAAGGTTTGCCAATTATCTATGAAGCCCACATCGTTTCTGGGACACCACTCAGACAGCCAGCAATTTAAGGAGAACATGCGGCTAAACATGTCACTCCTGGTCTGATTGGGGAGGGGACCAGAGAAAACTACAGAGTCCGACATTGTTTTGGCAAAGTTACACACCGATTCAATATTGATTTTAGTGACCTCCGATTGGCGTAACCGGGTGTCATTACTGCCGACGTGAATTATGATCTTACTGTATTTACGTTTACCCTTAGCCAGCAGTTTTAAATTTCCTTCAATGTCGCCTGCTCTGGCCCCTGGAAGACAATTGACTATGGTTGCCGGTGTCTCTAGCTTCACATGTCTGAGAACAGAATCAAACATATCGATCTCTCTCTGTGAGCATGTGCGTATGAGCTGGCAGGTCTTAGCATCCCTTTGAGGTCCTCCTACAGCCGTGTGTTCTCACCAGTTCCCGGTGGATCTCTGACTGGTACACCCTCATTCCATTGGCTCATCTCCCTCCTGTGCACTTAAGTAGCAGCTCATTCACTCCTCTCTGCTTGCCAGATCATATAGCCGGCCTCCTCTCTGGAAAACCAAAACACCCACCTGTCCACTCTCCACCACTCCATGCCAAATTAGATATTAATTTGTTCTTCTGGGAGGAAACTTATTCAGATATATGCTATAATAATATAAAATTTAGAACTAACCGAGAATCCTATATTAATACTGATTTTTCAGTACATATCACTGTGAGTGCACCCTCAACAAACTTGAATAATACATATCTCACACACACGAGCCAGGTGAACAGATCATCATGCATGAAAGAAAATTAATTTGTATCGAACAAATTTTTTTGCAATGCTAGTAATATTTGCAGGTGAATACTGCATTCAAAATCAAACACAAGTTTTAACATCAAAATATCCCAAAGGTACCTTTAGTGAAAGCAATCATTATGCAGAACAGCCCATTTCAGAGCGGCACACATTATGTTGTGTTTATAATTTTTGTAAATGTATTTGGGGAAGATGTCCCTGAAGGCAATACACAAAACATTAGCATGCACTGCAGCTGAATATAAGCTACCATAATGTAAATAGGCTTTGTGTTTGTCTTAGTTAGTTTTGCTTTTTACCTCCCTTGTCTGTGTGGGGCGTACTTTGCAGCATTTAAGCGTGACTGTGGCAGGGCCTTTAAAGGAAAGACATTTCTCTCTCTCCTCTGCTTTTTTTTGGCTTTTCATTTTGCTGTGTCACTGGGCTGCCATGTTAAGGCACATAGGTACATGCACAAATCTGGATACACAGGACAGTTCAGCTCTAGTTATTAGCCATATGTGTCTTTGGAGTGCACAGCTGCAGTCAGTCGTGCCTCATATATGGATTCTGGATGATGAATTACTGATCAGCATTCAACAAAATGACCCTCAGACCACAAGGAAATGTCCTGCTGTTCTCAAAAAGCTCCACTGTACATGGTACAATGGAGCAAATGCCATATTAGCCTAAAAATTGTACTTTTCTTCAAAAAGGACAATTGTGTCAGAACATGTGTGCTTCATCATTTACATTAATGTTGTGACATGATTTTCCAGTAGAAATTTACTTTATAACATAAGTAGTAGGAGGAGAATACTTTCTTAAGCTACCAAACAGATAACTTTAGCACAACCTTGGCAGGCTTTCTTTGCTAGATTATTACAATAGTTGACTTCTGCAAGACTGAACCACTCCAAAGGGAAAAATTCCAGTCATGCAAGATAAAAGTAGATAATGGAAATGCAATTGAACTTTTAGATAAAAAAAAAAAATATAGAAGCTTATGTAATGTTCTAACCGGACAAACCTTGAAACTGATTGAGATCTGTGTGTGGCCTTCTGTCTGCCTCTCTGACTCTCATGACTTGTCACAGAAAAATATGTTCATTCTAAAGTCTGAAGACTTTATCAGTTTCCATGGTAATGCTTAAAAAAGTGTTATTTGTGTCCTTGAAAACTCCGAACCATCTAAGCAAATTGCAAATGTGAAGTGAAAATAGAGCTTAATGGTGAACAGGTGTTCTGATTAATCAGAGTATCTGTGTATGAACCAGTTTGTCTTACATCTTGGTGGACTGGGAGCTTTTTGGCCTTAGGCTTATGCTCCATTCAGGTTTTGTGTTGGGTAAGGATACATCTTAGTAATATAATATCATTATTATAGTATTTTGCTAAAATTGCTGGAGGTCCTCTAACTCACCTTTTTCCAAATTAAAGGCGGTTGAAAGGTTTCAGTCCAAAGTGGAGAAGACTTAATTGCAGGTCACAAAAAGCTTTTAAAAGCACAACAAGCAAAACTTTAAACAGTGAGTTAATACAAGAAAGCAATTGGCAATAAACAAAACTAAGGCTACGTTCACACTGCAGGCCTTAATGCTCAATTCCGATTTTTTGATCAAATCTGATTTTTTTGTCTGCTTGTTCACACTACAAATAAAATGTGACAGCAAACGCGCTCTAGTGTGAACCCTCAAAGCGGCCCGCATGCGCAAAAGAAGACGTCACACACAACGCGCTCTGTTTAGACCCAGACCAAACAGTATTGTTTGACTGATGGCCCTTAATATAAAGACTTGTTTCGGACTTTACTTTTCCCAATTTTGCTTTAAGTTATTTTGTTATTTTGTTATTTACATACGGCCTAATAATTATCCTTATTGCTGTTTTAGAGAGGAGCGGTGCTTCAAAGGATAATTGCAGATTTCTGTCAGAATCTGCAGATTATACAGTACAAATAAAATGTTCACGTTTCTCCAACGTTGTCTTCCCAACAGTTTCACTAACATCTACACAGAATGGCCAGGAAGCGTTCACGATGTCTTCTCGGGCGCTTCTCCGGCGCTGATAATTACCGTCTGTCTTGTGTCAGTGAGGTAAAAGACGGATTTAATGCGACATGACCATTCAAACAGCAGTCGCTTTCTAAAACATCAGATATGTATCGGATTCAGTACCACATACGAAAGTGAGCCAGATCGGATTTGAAAGTATCAGATTTGTGCTGTTCACACTGTCATACCATGATCGGATACGGGTCACATAGGGTCAAAAAAGTCGGATTTGATGTGCTTTTGCCTGCAGTGTGAACGTAGCCTAAGAGGTAGAGGATAAAAACAGTCATGAAAAAGCACAGACTAGAGGTATCATAGGTCTGGATTACAGTTTATTTAGCTCACATGGTATAAAAAAAACAGTTAACAACCCCTCTCGAAAAAATAAATAATCTAAGAACAGATGCACTGTCTTTATCAGTGCATGCATAGCCTCAAAGGTTATTTCCAAAGCTCCAATTTACAACAGTCATCTCAACGCACTTTATACTTAAAAGTATATTAAAGACAGACCACTAAAATTCACACAATTTCTTAAGATATGGTGCTTCAAGCTGATAGGAAGGCAACGATAACTCAAATAACTATATACTATAACTAAAGTATGCAGAAGAGCATCTCTGAATGGACAACACGTCGAACCAGCAGAAGGTCACACTGGAAGCCAGTCCTGTCCAGGTGTGGACTGGCCCTCCAGTGCCCTCCCCGACAAGACTCATATGTTGGTCATAATTTTAATAAAAATTAGCACAAAAGAGAGAAAGACACCCTACAATAACTCGAAACATTAACTTGTTACTTATACCTGCATATCCAATTTTTGTCATTGGTATTGTGTCACTTTATATGTCCCCCATGATTAGCCATCATCACCCCCTCCCCTACGCTGGACCCCTGTACTGTTTTTTTTGGTGTACCAACCCAATATTTTTGGTGGCCCCCATATGATAAAATTCTGGAGGTGCCCCTGCTCCGAAAATTGAGGCTGCAACTTACACAAACTTACCAAAATTGGAAAAAAAAGGAAGACTGGAAAAACATTGCCTGGTTTGATGAGTCTCAGTTTCTGAGAATTTGGCTTAAATAGTAATTCAGTCAGAATTTGGTGTAAACGACATGAAAGCATGACTATAGGTGTTATCTAAAAGGAAAGCCTAGTCATGAAAGTAGAGAAGAGTCTGGGGTGAAATTTGTTGGCATATTGGGGTCTTCATGTGTGGAATGTGCATGCTTGTGTTCTCGCTCAGCTTACTCCCACAGTCAAAGGAAATTGCTCACAGGGGGTCATCAGATTATTTGTGGTTTTCTCTCCATTACTTTAGAGTGTCACACTGAAGGGATGGCTGTCATCATTTGGCCCTATATAAATAAAACTGAATTGAACTGAATTATTAAGGTTTGCTTTAGTTTAGGGTGGGTCTGTAGGATATTAATGCAGGGAAGTGAAATTAGCTCTAAAAACTGTTTGTGAGAATTTAAATAGGAATAAGTAGAACAGACCAGCTCTGAAAAGCTTAGGCGCACATATGTCTCAGGTTTCTGGGATATGTGTGAATGTGTTTGAGATATAACAGCTGTGTAAATCACCTCTGAGCATAACACACTCTTTTTTTATGAAGTGGTGGATGTTAAATAGTCAGTACGTGACATTTTACCTTTGTGTGTGTACGTGTGTGTCTGTGTGCGCGTGTGTGCGCGCAGGCACATTTGAAATGGCATGTTGTTTGCTGTTTTTGTCACCTGGCTGTACTGAGAAGAGGATTTTCTCACATTTTTCATTCACCACCTTTGTAACTTCAATCGAAAAACAGGTGCACACATACGAAGTGAAAACTTTGCAGATGAATTTGAAATTCAATTCTAATATTTGCTTTGACAACAGAAATCATATTTGCACATGTGTGGAACATTGTGATTAAGCAATGGAAAAATGAACTGTGAACTTTGGGAGGAGGAGATAAAACAGACTGATCAAAGGTTTAGAGAAAGAGAAAGTTGAGAGAAGCTAAAACAGGAATCCCTTTTATCTGGTGACACCTTTTTCACATACAGCAAGGAAAAGACAAACCTATGTCTAATATGTAAGAGACTGAAGTAAGTAACTGGTAAGAATATCCATAAAAATCTGGTCCCAATATGCATGCAGTAGTAATGCAGTAGTGGCAGATTCATTATCTAAATTCCTGGTATTTCTTCTGCTTCGAGTTTGTTTTTCTTTGATTGCTGGCTCTCATCAGTTTTACAGCCGTAGTTTTGTAGCTAGACAGCTAATTAAACTAACGTTAGCTCCAAAAGCTGTTTTAAAATGCACTCTGCTTTCATTTTCCAGCTGGCTCTATAGAAGACGAAATGTTAGAAGACATAAGTAAAGCATCACCCATATCCTCCTTTTTAAGCAATAAGTCGTCATTGTGAATGACCCAAACACTTTCAGATTATGCATTTTTTTAATTGTTCTCCAAAATAATAATAATTAAAAAAAAAAACCAAAATTCAAAATCACCCTAACCATCACACATGAAAAACTGGACATTACTCAGTTCACCTCAATTCAGTTCAGCTGCATTTATATTAGCATGAAAGCAACAGCCTCCTCAAAGCACTTTACACTGTGAGGTGAAGATCCTACAATAATACACAGAAAACCCCAATAATCAGACAAACCCTTATGAGCAAACACTTGGTGACAATGGGAAGGAAAAACTCCCTTTTAACAAATTAAACTTGGCTCAGGGAGAGGCATCGATCTGCTGTGACCAGTTGAGGGTAAGGGGAAAAGAAGACAGCAGACAGAGAGACATGATAAAAAAAATAATAAAAATAATTTCTGTCCACTATGAGATAAAGGAGAACATCACAAGCCTGATACCTGCAGGCCTGACAACAGGAGATGTATCCCTCCTGTAACACCTGTAACATTCAGCAGTCGCCTCATTGTTCTGACACACACAACAAAACTATTGACTACACTACACGCCGACTACACAAGACAACACACTAACTTTAGACTCCAACGTCGCAAATCTCTCACATCTCAAAACACCGCCGCCACTCCTAAAACTCCCCCCCTTCCTAAACAACTAAATGCCATGTTGCCATATCATTTTTTGATTGGTCGACATGGTACATTTTTCCACCAATAGGAAAGTGTGGGGGTTTATTTGGATTTGTTTTTGCTCACAGGCAGAGAGTGCTTTCGAGCGCTTTCCTTATAAAATGCCGTTTTTACCGTTTCTTCCTGCAGTAAATATAAACAACGATAGTATTCGCAAGGAAAGCGTCTGGACTTCTTTAAGTTGCCTGAAGACGTTTCACCTCTCATCCGAGAAGCTTCTTCAGTTCTAAGGTCAAATGGCTGAGAGTCCCAGATTTAAACCCAGTGGGAGTATCCCCCCAAAGAGGGACAAAGGACCCCCTGGTGATCCTCTAATCACATGAGCCAAGGTGTGACTGAGAAACTTCACAGACAACGATAGTATTCAGCAAAAAACAAACATTGCATATATTTTTTATCATAACTCAGCTTTTACAACACAATTTAAAAACTGGTATAAAGTCCACACTTTTTCCGTCAATTGTTCCGGGTGTCCTGCTCACATCTCCAGTGGTTGTACACGTTGTCATTAACATGGCTTCACTCCACATCAGCCACGCCGCTTTGCTAGCTAAAATACTGATGTCGGCACATAAGGACGCTGTCATAGCCTGTCAACGACGTTGATTAGCTACATATATACGAATGTGAATCGCATCATTGGCTGGAGCAGCCAGTAACCGGTCACTTACTGACTCACACTGCAAAACAGAATGAATTGTTAACGTATTTATTTTAATTTCAATTCAAGTTAGATTTTTTTTTGTGCGCAATGCAGATTTTCTGTACACGGAGACCGTGCCAGCAGTGCGCGATTGCACACGCGCACAGCTTAGAGGGAACATTGCTTATGACCTTGGCTTTCTGCCCCCTGAAAAAGTTGTGATGTGACTGGATCACTGTAGGCACATAGGTCAGTAGGTTGGGAACAAGGTCCTAGAGGAAGGGGCCCTAATGTGTGGAGTTTGCAGGTTTTGCCTGGATGGATTATCTCTCTGAAAGGCATAATTTTCATGTTAATTGGTAAATATAATTTGCGAACTTGGTCTTTGGCTTAGTGCTGAGATAGACTGGCCACCAGGGTGACCAGAGTGTACCCCATCTTTCACCCTATGACGGGAGAAATGAATAAGAAAATGGATGGATGAGCGCTGTGTGAGAAAATCAGCATACTCATAAGACAATGATTTTGCTGTGATTTTGTCTATACTGTATATTGTACTATATGTTGTAAAAATTTGCTGCAAGGATAACATAAAACATTTCTTGTATACAACCTTCTCTATGCTAGATATTCTAAAAAGGACATCCGGTAGGTTTCAACTGTTCTTTTCAACCACACTGAGAAAAGACTAACATTTGAAGGGGTACTCAATGTAGAAATGTTATGCTGGGTTATAATCTTTCTTACCCTTTGTTCTGAATGCACAGCCTCCATGTGGGTGCATCTGATGCCAGAGAAAGCAATGGGAGAGCAATGAAAGCAAGACAGTGCTTTCCATAGAGTTTGTGACTATAGTTCAAATGTCACTGGGTGCTGAATTGGTGATGCTATAACCAGATTTGTACAAAAAAACAAATCAATACATTACAGGGTATAAAAAATAATAATAAAAGAGCTACCTCGCAACATGGTCATTAATAATGCTTTCCCAAGGTAACATACATTGTGTTACCTTATCATTTTATACAAGAATTACTTCATCTGTGTGCCAAAAGCTACAATTCAAGTTTGCTCTACTTTCCCAGCTTCTCACTTTCTTGTGTCCTTTTCCATTCTTGTTTGCAGCTTCTTCAGCTGCACAGTGACACGTTTAGTCTTTTGTTTTGAAGTGCAATCAAACACAAAGCGCTGCAATGCCCGTAGATGTGTGAAGTCTGTGTGATGACAAAAGGCAATGATGTCAAGATGTGAATCACCTTCAACTGACATATGCATAAAGAAAAATATGGACACACAGGCTAGACACAGATATCAAGAGAAATAACACCTACTCTCAAGAGGGGACTAAATTGGAGGGGTTTTTTTTCTCTCCCTCCAGTTTCTATTCAACAGCTGGGGAACATAAGACACAGGGACATTGTTTTTTTATTGATCGGTGGATCAGTCAGGAATGCAGCTCTGGGCCATTACAATGATCAATGTGCTGACAGATGCAACTACTGTCCTTTTATCAGATTTCAGAATCCATCCTCTCTTTGTTTGAAGCATTTTAAATCTTAAAACTTAAAAATCTTAAAACTTGAAATCATTAGATTCCCTTGATTTGCTTCCCCCACCTCATCCTATCCCCGTATTTAACATTGTTTTTGTCAGTTTGTGACCCCTACTCTTTTTGCCACCTTGAATGTTGACTTATCTTTGGAGGAAGAACTCCCTTTTAATAGGAAAAGACCTCTAGCTGAGCTCGTCACAGGGAAGGACAAGCATCTGCTGCAATCAGCTGAGGGGTGAAAGAAAAGTGACGCACAGCATCAAACAGGAGAAAACACAAAGTACTGAAGTAAGTAGGCAAGTTAATGACATGCAATAAGGGAATAAAGCCACACAGTGAAAAAAAGAGTGAAGTGCTCAGTGCATCATAGAAACTCCCGAGCAGCTTGTGCCTGTAACAGCATAATTAAGTGATTAATCCATGACCCTTACTACATGCCTAATCTTAAAAGCAGAGAGGATATGTGTCTCTTGAATCCGAACAGAGCAGCATCCACATGAGAGGTCTGATAGCTGAATGCTCCCCCTCTCATTCTACTTTCAGAATCTCAAGTCCATCCATCCATTTTCTTCTGCTTATCTAATTCAGGGTTCGGGGGTGTGGGGCTGGAGCCTATCCCAGCTGCCATGGGGCAAAATGCTGGGTACACCCTGGACAAGTCTCCAGTCTGTTGCCATGGCTAACACAAAAAGTCAGATAACCATTTGCATGCACTATGGGCAATTTAGACTCACCAGTTAACCTAACCCCATTAATTAAGCTGTAGCTCAGGAGGTAGAGCAGGGCATCTACTGATCAGAAGGTTGGTGGTTCAATCCCTGGGTCCTCCAGTCTGCACTAACAGTCTGCTGTTGGACCAAATTGCTCTGTTGCGTTCATCTGTGTATGAATGGTAGTTAGGAAGCACTAAGAAACTTAGACTGTGATTGGGTGAATGTGGCATGTTGTATAGAACGCTTTGAGTACTCCGGGAGAGTAGAAAAGTGCTATACAAGAATCAGTCCATTTACCAATCTGCCCACTTCATATCTTTGGACTGTGGGACCTGGTGTACCTGGAGAGAACATGCAAACTATACACAGAAAGGCCACAGCCAGATGTTGGAGTTGAAAACAGGACGTTCTTGCTGTGAGACAACACTGCTAACTACTGTCAAGCTTCCTGGGTCATTGACCCAGTGTTTTCAGTTTTGGACCTTTTGTCATTGTTTAATTTCCCCATGTATGTTTCCTGTTTTACTGTGATAACTTAAGTCTGTGTGCGAGTTGATCCCTCCAGCTGCTGTCCAGGGAGGTCCAGAAAGTGTCCCCGAGCCTGCCTCCCACATCCCGAGGGTGCTTCGAGGATGTTTGTTGGGCCATGTTGGATTGACTGGAATGATGGCGGGGGATCGGCTGTTTGCTTGGGCTTGGAAGCTGCGGCAAGGTGACTGCAAGATGGATGCTATCGCAGATTGTGCTGGAGCGGTTTGTGGAGGGGCTGCCCAGAGAGACAGCGAGGTGGGTCTTTTGTCACCGGCTTGCGTTTAATAACCTGCTGAGGCAGTATATGGGGATGCGATCACGACCTTTAGTAGCGTGTTGTGTCTGTGCGGCACTCGGGGGTGACACGCTGACTTGTCCCACGGAAGATTTTCCACTGGAATTTTCTTGCGACAACACCCTACACTGAGCCTTCGACCAAGTGATAGAGAATTATGGTCACTTGGTGCGCTCTGAAGCCGCACAGACCTACCTGCACTTCGTATTGTTAAATGATAGGCTTTATTGAGTGAGTAATGAAACTCGCACAGAGGAGGAACACAACCAGTTGTTGGTGCTTGAAAGCCGCCTAGAAATTATTTTCGCGGTGACTTACTATAACCCCATAGCTGAGCATATGGGATATGACAAAACTCTGGAAAGAATAATGGCCCAATTTCCTTGGCCAGGGATCCGGGTGGATGTGTGCCAATGGTGCGTGTCCTGCCCGGAATATCAGCTGGTTAACCGGCTGGCCATTCCAAAAGCGCCTTTACACCCATTACCATTAATGGAGGTCCTGTTTAAGCGATTAGGCATGGACCTCATCGGGATATTTCATTGAAGTACACAAGGCTATCGCTTTCTATTAGTTCTGGTGGATTATGCAACGTGATACTCAGAAGCAGTGCTGCTGTGCACCAGCTATGCAAAGAGTGTGGCACAGGTGCTGTTTCAGGTCATCACCTGAGTCGGCATCCTGAAAGAGATCAGGGTACATCGTTCATGTCTGGCATACTAAAGGAACTGTACAAGTTATTGGGCATTAAATCTGTTCGGACGTCTACCACCCTCAGACTCATGATTCTCATTCACCATTTTGAAACACAGCCTGGTGTGATCATGCGTTTACGGCCCTACAGGCTACCTGAACATAAATGGCAAATCATTCAGAAGGAATTGGCTGACATGCTGAAAATGGGGGTAATAGAAGAGTTGCATAGTGCTTGGTGTAGCCCCATAGTTTTAGTCATGAAGAAAGATGAGTCTGTCTGGTTCTGTGTTGACTACGACAAGGTGAATGAGGTGTGACAGTTTGATGCTTATCCCTGGACCGGTTAGGCACTGCTCGCTTTTATAGTTATTTGGGCATAAGGTGTCCCAGGGTGTCACAGGTGTGAAAAATTGTGTGGTACATAAATTAAATGGTAAATGGACTGATTCTTATATAGCACTTTTCTACTCTCCTGGAGCACTCAAAGAGCTTTAACCCACTTAATAGAACCCCTGTTTAAATTTATCATGATTATAGGTTGAAAACAAAAGATTAGACAGATACTCTTGTCCAAAAACAGGTAAAGGTAAATTAGGCTGGATTCAAAAGAAGGCTGGAGCGCTGACGCAACACACACTCAGATGACTTGAATCAGCAAGTGGAGGTGTTTGGCTCTAAAATTACAGTATCAGAGAAAGAAATGGCAAAATGACTGAATGACGTCCTGACAGAAATTTCAGAAGGATTAATATTTGTATAATATTTGTTCTTGCTGTTGTCATTATTTCTTTGTGCCGATGAGATTCCGTGATACACAACGTGGAAATGATACCGATTCCAAAAAGCATTACTTTTTACTGGTATGGTTAACAAAATGAAAATGTGGTGGTCTGACACAGCGAACAAAAACACTGTAAAGAATGCTAATGGTGTGAAATGGTCTTAACCCTATGCAAAACAGCGTATTATTCAATAACAAATCAATCAGTTAACACACGGATGCGCAAAAAGTAACTGCTTTGTATCCGGGGTATTGCATTGTTGTCAGCTGACTGGCAGGAAAAAAAAGGAACAGGTGCACCTGTAAGAAAAGATATAACACCTGGAACAAAAAAATGTGAAAATGCACAGATACATAAATCTGCAATTTCCCTGTGTTGTTTGTGTGTGTGTGTGTGTGTGTGTGTGTGTGTGTGTGTGAGAGAGAGAGTGTCTGTGTATGTAACTTTGTCATGAAATTTACCACACTGAAGCCACAATGCCACCCAGGTCAGATTCACCTGTTCTTAATGCAGACATTCACACCGGCCACGTAATTTAGCTGGACAGCATTATTTTTTTGAACCAAGCTTGATTTTTCAGATTTTTCAGATGTGAATAAAGAGATGTGACCAATCAGATCACTGCATTTGGCAACACATGAGCTCATAGCTCAAAAAGTGCACTGGTATGGAATATACAATGATATGGAAATAGTAAATTAATACCTCGGATACACTGCTGGACACTGCACCGGGTCAATCAGCTCTCAGAAATGATTTCTCTACCTCCTCAAACAAGGTCCCAACTATGCCAACAAGAGTTCAAACTGCCCCACTGACATCCTGAAACATGTGCGAAAGTGGTTGAGATACAGCTTCAACTCCTGGATCAAACAAAGGAATTCTCCCTGCAGCTGCCTTCTTGTAAGAGTGGCTAAACCCACAATCTCCTTTCCTTCCTGTTTAGAAACATCAGGACCACCTCAGATTGCTTAATGTTGACTCAATCTTGTTTTGTGAGGGCAAAATTTCCACAAAACGTGACACATTCAGTGTTACGTTACACGAGAGATTCAGATCTGGAAAATGTGGAATTTTGTGTCATTTTGTCGCAACATGCTTGGTGTATAATGGACTCTACACTTAGGTAATACACTGGGGGCATCTATTGACTTATGTGAGTGTATGGGGTGTAAAAGATGAGTATGACTGCGTGAAATCTGCCTTTGAAATTGAGGGGGCAGTTCTGGCACGAAGACCCAGCTGATTGTCAACAGTGCTCATCCACAGCTCCCTGCAAAACCGTCAACGTCTAATATGAAGATAAAATTGGGACAGATAGCAGTGAAAAGGTGAGTAGGAGGGGTGGCTGCAGAGCAGCTTCTAAATGAGCAAATGTTGCAGTGACTTGCTATAAATGACACTGACCACAACTGTCAAAGGTGTCAAATTTACAGCTGTCAAATGTGGCTCAACACAGTTACATTTGACAGTTGGAAGTATCAACATGTTGTACTTACTGAGTTAAATGTAGAAGAGGCAGGCAAATAAAACTTAACAAACCCAAACAAACAAAAAACTTTTTTTTTGGTAATACTATTCTATATTGTAAGACTAATTGTCAACAATAAGCCTGTGTTACAGAGGAAATACCAGCAGTGTAATTGTGCCATTTACCTAATCAGTCTATAGTACCTATAGCTATATAAATATCCACCTCTGTGGTTTATTGAGGGATCCTGTGGGTCCTGTGAGTTGCAAATTGGAGTCTCCATGACTGATGTGTTTGCAGATTTGATAGGCTTAGATCTGATGCCTCAACAAAGTACCTCTAAAATGTAATGCAGACACTGGTCCATTGATTTTATATATATTTTTTTTAGGAGCCAAAGCCAGAGTTAGTTTATTGTATCAGTCCAAAAGGGAATGAATGTGGATGCAGCAACAGGATGTTGAGGATAATGGATTTACAGCTCTTAATGCATGGATGAGGTGCTTCGGCTGGCCATGCTGGACCAGTAGAGTGGCACTTCAAGAGTGTGCAGTAGCCAGATGTCCCACTCTGCTCACCATGGACTTGATCCCTGTATAGCTGACAGACTGCTGCACAGCACTGAGGAGGTTTTCGTATGTGTTAATATTTTAATGACTAGACTCAAAAGATCAGAGGAAAGAGAATGACTTTGAACATGATTCACTCTTGTATTTCAGTTATTTCAGATCAAATTTGTTGTCCTTGCTGTCTTCATTTGATTAAAGGAACCGTGCAGTATCTTCACATTGGTTTATTTTGCAAATTCCTTAATGTATAATATATATTGAACACTGTCACATCTGTAGTAATAGAATACAGCTGTTTTATATATTTATATACAATTTATATATGAATATTTAGAAATGATTTCCTGTCTATATAAAACTATTCTGCTCAAAAATATCCAAACATTTTTTTGGGTGGAGCACAGTGGTGTGGTGGTTAGCACCGTTGCTTTGCAAGTTCCTCCACCGTGTGTTTTGTGTGGAGTTTGGATGTTCTCCCCATGTCTGCATCCTTTCAGGGTACTCTACGTTTTTCCCAGTCCAAAAAATGCAGTCATTTATTATCATTTTAATGAATGATTCTAAATTACTATTTCACTAGCTTGGACGTCTTCCTCATAGATTTGTTCACCTTTCTAGTAGACAATGGCAGATGGTTTAAACATTAATTAAGGCTGTGGTTTGGGGAAGGCCTCAGTGGTGGCTCCTGGACCGGGCAGGTCCCCATGTACTAATAAGAGGTCAATTAATTGAAAAAAGGGGCGGAGGGTGAGAACAAAAAGCTTGTAGTTCAGGAGGGCATATTTAGACAGAAAAATGGAATGGGAGTGTATGTGGTGTGGTCCCACTTCTGAAATTCAGAAAAATTATCCCCAATATGTGTGAGTGTAAATAAATAAAACTGAATTGAATTATTAAGGAACATAAAAACAATCACCAAAAACCCAAGATGTGGTAAGGGGACTGGCGTAACTGTAGGGCCCAGACAGGTGACTGAAGCTGAGGGCACTGCTGGGGAAGGATAATGGAAACAAATGAGAGAGGGATAACCAGAACCACGTCGTAGCTGACTTGCTTGGGCTGGTCACAGCTTTGTCTTTTTCCCTCTAAATGAGTCTTTGGCCTACCTGGAAAACTCCCGGCATTCCCAGTAGCCAGTCTTTCCCTGAGTTTAATGATTTATTGCTGTACAGCATATAACAGATAGGACCATGATGTAATTACAGCAGAGAAAGAAGGCAAGTGCAAAGTGCAAAAATGGATTTATCATAAATACCTAGAGAGTTTAATATTATCACTGCATATATCATCAGTTCCATCTGTCTTCACATCGTGGTCAAATTCTCTGTTTACCCACCTGAAGTGAAGATTTCAAGTGTTTATCTGGATAGATAACATTGCCAGACAAGCAAAGAGAGATTGCTGTTTCGCAAACAAAAGAAGCTCATGACTATCTCAGGCAAACATTCAAGTTGTAGGAAAAAAAGATTGCCTATGTATGTGTGTATGCTGGTTCTCGAGATTGTTTATGAACACACATGACATTTTTGTGTTTTGCTGCATTGCTTCAAGTGGCATTTCTCACTGCAGAGCCAAGGCCCAGACTTTTCTCATTATTAGTTTCTATTTTCCAATACTTTTCCAAATATTGTTGTTTTTCTTGTAGTTTTCTCTCAAACCCCCAACATATCACCATGTTTTGACAGCCCCCCAAAATTTTAGAGGCCTTAATGCATGTACCGTTAGAACTTAGTGAAAACCAGTTGTTAAGTGATGAGGTATGAACCCTGCTTCCTGTTCCAAACTACTCTGCGTTTATTAAGGCTGTTGTGTTTTTAACATGTTTTAATGCTTTGTATCTTGCTCTATTTAATCTGAACAAACACCTAAAGAAAGTCAGTGATCACTGTCAGCCTCTCTCAGTTTTTATTACCACTATTCATCGGCAGCATGTTTTAAAGCTCATGTTTTAAAACAATGCAACTACAGTATGTCTGTGAAGGTTCTCAGTCATCCAGGTCATCGTGGTCTAAGGAGCTTGGAAAGAAAAGCATCTGGACTTCTTTAAGTTTCCTTGAAGTCTTTTCATCCAAGAAACTTATTCAGTTCTAAGAGCGTCCCAGATTTTAAACCCTATGGGAGTGCCCCCAAGAGGGTCATGGACCCTATATTGATCCTATACCTAATCACACGAGCCAAGGTGTGAAAACGGGTGTGGGTCACAATCAGGCAAGGTTTCAAGTGAACCCATTGTGAAACCTAGGACAACCCTATCACATGATTTCCTGAGGTCAAATGTCCCAGGATGTGAGTGGGTGTTAAGGCCACTGGGAAGGAATCTCAAAACTGGATTATAGATGGCAGACAGTTGGTGTCGTACGCCGCCGCCTCCGTTCAAAGATGGTCGTTCACAGTGGACATAGATGGCTTCTTTCACTCATCTTTCAAACCATCTGTCTTCTCTGTCCAAAATGTGGACATTGGCATCCTCAAAAGAGTTACTTTTTTCCTTTAGATGCAGATGAACTGCTGAGTCTTGCCCTGTCGAGGTGGCTCTTCTGCGCAACCACAGCTCAGTCCGTGCAGCAGTGTGTTAATGACTAACCTCGTATTGTGGATGGATTATCTCAGTTGTTCTCCTGACTGAAGTTTGGTCCGTTTACTGCATCCTGCCATTCAACTACATTTTTCCCTAACCATCGGGAACCCTCATGTTAACTTTTATTGAGTGGGAAAAAAACTGCAGATGGTAAAATTAACAGCAACAGTATTTTGTCTATAGCTGCCATTGAAGAAAATTCATCTCATGTAGACAATAACAGGCTTCACACACAAAGGTGCACGCCTTTGACGTTTAGTGACTAAATTTCAGTTTTCCTCGTCCACACATAAGTGCAAAAACTGAGTTTTCGAAAATCTCCATCCTGGTAAGAGTTTTTAAAAATCTCAGACAGGAAACACTGGAGCACATGACAATAGTCCAAACATAGTTCAGGGGGTCGGCCTGGAGGTCGAGGGCGCAACAGTTCATACCATCCTCTATCAGGAGGCCGGCTGCGCGGAAGGTGGAGGCGTTGCAGTTCTGGAGGCCGTCCACGACGGCAGTGGTGTCCAGCTGACGGTCCGGAAAGCGGCCGGTGAAGGGCAGTCCTGGACGTGGCTTGGCGGGCCCCGGGCCTGGACGGGCTGCTCGGACCCTCCAGCAGACGAGGCAGGATCAGGCGAGGGCGAGGCAGGTCCAGGCGAAGCAGCACCAGGCGGTGGAGCAGGTGGTAGCTGAACGGACTCACCAGAGCCGTTAGCGGAGATGGAGAGATGCTGCACGGGCGCTCCATAACCCCCAGCTGACGTGGCGTGGGGCTGGACGGGCTCCTCGGGCCCCCCAGCGGACGTGGCGGGATGGACGGGCTCCTCGGGCCCCCAGCAGACGTGGTGTGAAGCAGCGGGGAGCCAGGTTGGCACACCCGGGCATCCAGCAGCAGATGCAGGATGAGCTGCTAACTGGGGTGGGAGCTGAGCTGCTAACTGGGGTGGGAGCTGAGCTGCTAACTGGGGTAATGGCTGAGGAAAAACAGGCTGTTGAGGCATAATCCCACACAGAGAGAGAGCAGGTGAAAAACAGTCCATAGTGCTTACTATCTTAGCACAGGAGTCCATGAAGGGAGCAGTGTTAATGACCACCAGTTCTGAGCCAGCATTCTTTTGGTTCTCAGGGTCTGCATCAGTTTTAATTGGCTTAAAGGCAAATGGCCCAGTCTCTGTAGTCACAGGAGGAGTCAACATAAGCTTGTTGGACCTAATCAAAGGCAGTGTAAGGCTCAGAGGGGCTGGTTTAGCCATACGACAAACAAGAATTACCACCTGACCCACAAAAACAAGACTTAGACCATTAGAGTGAGGCTCCTGGACAAACATTAAATACTCAGGTATGGATCTAACTAATGGCATGTTAGTAGCATGACTGTGATATGTTGGCCAGACACATTTGCTTGAACCCACACCCGCAGTGGTCTGAGGCTTCAGAGAGACAACTATATTGAGTGGAGAGACAGATACAGGTAAAACAGTACTTGAACCATTAACTGAAGCAGGTGACACCTCAGGCTGTGAGTGAGTGGTAACACCATTGTTCGAGGTCAAAATCTTATCTAGTAATAAGTTCACAGGGACAGGAGAAAATGGTGTCACATTAACCTTGATCTCAGCCTCCATCTCCTGATTGGAGGTAATAGTGCTGGAGCAAAACAGTTCAAAAATCACCCTGTTTATTACCTTCAGGAAGACAGAATTCATGTTGTGGTATTACACAGTCCAGGTCACCATGATCTGCAGTTATGTTTGCATCTTGACGACTTAACATGAGTTCATGATCAGCGTTCACAGTTTTCAGTTCATTAAACACAAGTGTAGCTGGGAAAACAGGATCACTAGTCATGTCACCCTTTAATTCATGGTTCGCCGCCTCTGCATTATGCTTGCTTACTGTGGCTGCAGAGGGCCCCAGAGGTGGGAAAACACATTTCTTGAGGTCCGGCTCCGACACAGGCACACCTGTTGGCCCATTGAAGAAGGGTGAGGCTTGGGAGCCGTTCAGCTCTGGTACAGCTGAACCTTTATTTAGAACATGGTTTCCAGACATGACCTTCACCAGTGACTGAGTTATGCTTTCATTACCTTCATTAAGTGACTGGTGGAGGAGCAGAGCCGACTCAGGAAGGAAGACATTTGCCATAGGCAGGTCAGACTTGGTCGGAACTGCAGACATGGTAAGAGACACAAAAGGAAACACCTCCCTCCCACTATTAACATGAGAAGCAGTGGAAGTCTCTTTCAGTCTATGTGTGGATTCTGAGGTCCTTGCAGGATTGAGTGAATTATTCGTGATTGACTGAGAAGAACTGTCTCTAGACTGTGGCTTGGTAAATAGTTCATTACTAGCCATATCTCTGGCTAAGTCTGTATTTACTTCACACGCCTTCCACTCAGAGGTAACTTGGGGTGACAGAACAGTTTCACTCACCTCCAAGTGTTGGGCGGTGTGACGGCGACGCAAACGCCGCTTTTTCTTGGCTGTGGACCCCGTTGACGTAGACGGTGGGGCCTCCTGCAGCGTCGCAGAGGCTGGGGAGGCGAGTGTTGGCGGAGCGGTTGGCGGGAGCTCCTGGCAGCTCCGGTGGCCCCCAAGGGCCAGGCGTGTACCGTGGAAAGTCACCTCATAGTTAGGGGTGAGCCACGGCTTCCCCCGGAGCTCCTCCTCCAGTTGAGCACATGCGGCTCGCTGCCGCTCCACAAGGTCTAATTCTATGATCTCCACAGCATCGTCCTGTCGCACTGTGGAGGGCGAAACATGCCATAGTGATGCGCGACGGTGGCGTGAACGCCGCTTCCTCTTTGAAGCGGCCGTGGACAAAACTTGACTCTCCATGGTGACCAGCTCCTCGTCCTCCGAAGACATCCGTGCTAGAAAGGAAGCAGGGGACGAGTAGTCCGATCGGGGCAGTGAGGGTGGGCAGCCGGTTCAAGGCTGGGCGGCTGGCGAGAGCTCCTCCTCGGAGACGAGCCAGGGCTTCCAACGGAGCTCTTCCTCGCGATACGCCCGTAACACCTGCTGCCGCTCTTCCTCACCGAAGTCAATAGCCTCTGGCATCTCCGTGTGCCGCGTAGTGCAGTCAGGCGGTGGCGAAGATGCGGAAGCCAATGAAGTGTGAGCTGACGGTGTGTCGGTGTTGAGCCTTACTGTTCCGACTCTGACTGCTTCTGGCTCACAAGGCAGCGGGGAAACAATGCAACAGCATGGCTCCGGCGACGACTCACGCACACCGGGCAGCTGCTGCTGCGGGCGGAGTCGGAGAGTGGAGACGAGAAAGTCACTGATGAGGGTGTGCAGCGTCTCCCATAACCAAGGGAACACGGACACGCACACCCCTACTTGGCGGGCTAACTCTTCCCGTTCCTCCTCTCTGGAACAGTGCAGCCATTTGTCACATAGTGACTCCACTGTCCGGGCTATCTCCGTCTGTTGTGTCGCTGGGTCCGGCATGGTCGCGTCGTACTGTCACGATCTGAGGAGACAGACCATGCGGTGGTGTGTGTGGTGGACCCAGGTGCGAACACAAGAGAGTAGACCGGAGTAAACTGGAACTGAAAGCGAGCCTTTATTATGGCTGATGACAGGTCTCAAAAGAAACAAACAAGAATGAGGGCTGCACGAGAGCAGTAACTAAACAGAAACCTAAACTGGAAACAAACTATGGTCAGGCTATGGCTGAGGATACAAAAGACTGGGCATGGAAACACGGAGGGTGGGAACACAGACAACGCGACACAGACTGCATGAAACACAGACTAAATACACATGAGGGATGATCAGGGGAAGTGGCCACACATGGGAGCACAGCTGACACACATGAACCTAACGACAGGACAGGAGAAGTGAAACTAAATACACTGACATTGAATACAGACTTTCAAAGTAAAACAGGAAACATGGAGATTAGACATGGAGATAAAACATGACATGAACTTAACATAACTGCATAGACATGAAACGTAGACGCAGAAACCAGGGAGACTGAGTACAGGGGGAGGTGACATAAACAACTAAGGAACAAGACTAAATTGCAATCTAGAAATTAACTAGGTGAACTAAGCTAAGCACAAATGAATACAAAAGATACATAAAACTCAAACACTGGGTCGCTCGACCCAGGACCATGACACCTTGAGAAAGGGCAGATACAACTTATTGTTTTATTACAGATTAACCTGATTTAATTTTTAATACATACCCACACAAGTGACACAGCAAGAGGAAAGAAAAAATAAATTAGAATAAATTAAACTCTTTGGTCTGTATTAAACTCTACTGACCTCCCAAAGACTGAGACAGTTTTACCAGAATACACTTATAGTCACCCTCCACAATATTTCTCTATTTGCCTGTATGATTTTTTCTTTTGTAAAAAAATCCAAAAAAGGAAAAATACATGTGCTTCATGCTTTTCTAAGAGGAACAACTCTGATCATGCTACCTGACACTGGTAGTGGGATTATGCACACTAAGCTAGTGTAACAGAATGACAATGCTGGCTAGAAGTTCCTAGGAAAGAGAGGAGGTGATTACGATGCAGAAAAAGCAATAGAAAGAGAATTTTGTATTTCTTATTTAAGACATACAGTGGTGTGAAAACATATTTGCAATCCCTCCTAAAAAGCCGCAACACTGCCTTCAAGTCAGGGGACAGGGCTGCGTATAGGGCGGCCAGGGCAGACCTGAGTAGAGGCATCAGGAAAGCTAAGGCTGCCTATAGGAGAAAGATTGAAGATCACTTTGCTGACAACGACCCCAGAAAAATGTGGCAGGGGATCAATCACATTACCAACTACAGAAGCAATAACCAGGCGACATCTAGGATTGATGCCTCGCTGGCTGAGGATCTAAATCGTTTCTTTGCCCGCTTTGAGACGACCAGGCCCTCAGCTGTCACACCACTTCCACCCGCCCCCAGCACCGGCACACTAACACTTAGGGAGCATCAAGTGAGGTGTGTTCTAAGGTCAGTGAATCCCAGGAAGGCGGCAGGTCCTGATGGAATACATGGAAAGGTTCTCAGAGCATGTGCTGACGAACTGACCGGAGTCTTCACTAAAATCTTCAACCTTTCCTTGTCATTAAACCCCGTCCCGCCCTGCCTCAAAACCTCCACCATCATCCCCATCGCCAAGAAGACAGCTGTGGTCAGCCCAAATGATTACAGGCCTGTTGCACTTACGCCTGTAGTGATGAAGTGCTTTGAGAGACTGGTCTGTCAGCACATCAGGGCCGGTCTGCCTCCCACTTTGGACCCCCACCAATTTGCCTACAGGACAAATCGATCCACCGAGGACGCTATCACCATAGCGCTCCACACTGCGCTGAGTCACCTGGAGCACCGGGGAAGCTATGTGAGAATGCTCTTCCTGGACTTCAGCTTAGCATTTAATCATATCATCCCAGAGATCCTGGTCCAGAAACTGTCTCACCTGGGACTCTCCACCCCCATCTGCCTCTGGATCAAGGACTTCCTGACAAATAGACCACAGTCTGTCAGACTCGGCCCCCACCTGTCCAGCACCATCACACTCAGCACCGGGTCTCCACAAGGATGTGTTCTGAGTCCCCTCCTGTTTATGCTCTACACATCCGACTGCTCCCCTACCCATCTCTCAAACACCATCATAAAGTTCGCGGATGACACCACAGTGGTTGGACTCATCTCAAGGGGGGATGAGTCGGACTACAGAGATGAGGTCAACAGACTGACTGAGTGGTGTTCAGTTAATAACCTCCAACTGAACACCACGAAAAGTAAAGAACTTATCTTGGACTTCAGGAAGGGCAGAGCAGACCCGGCCCCACTTTACATTCACGGGAACTGTGTGGAGAGGGTACACTCCATGAGGTTTCTGGGCGTGCAGATCTCTGATGATCTCTCCTGGACTGCAAATACCACGGCGGTGGTAAAAAAGGCCCAGCAGCGTCTCCACTTTCTGAGAGTGCTCAGGAGGAACAACCTGGAGGAGAGGCTGCTGGTGACATTCTACAGAGCCACCATAGAGAGCATCCTAACGTACGGCATAACAACATGGTATGCAGGGTGCTCAGCTGCAGACAGGAAAGTATGCAGAGGGTCATCAACACAGCCCAGAAGATCACTGGCTGCTCTCTGCCCAGCCTGGAGGTCATTGCAAACTCTCGGTACCTCAGCAGAGCTGGCAATATCATCAAGGACCATTCTCACCCCAGCAATCAACTGTTTGAACTATTACCGTCAGGCCGACGGTACAGGTCACATAAAACCAGGACAAACAGATTCAGGGATAGCTTCTTTCCCAGAGCTATCACCGTAGTAAATAAGCACAAAAACAACTGAACCTGCTTAGCTATATATACTGTCACTGTCATTATATTATGCTGCTATTCATACTGTCATTATATTAATGCTGCTATCCTGTATATATATCGTACTTACTATTGTTTGAGTACTTACGATTGTTTTATTGTACCTTTTATATTTTACATTTATATTTATTATTGTATTTTGCACCAAGGGAGTGGCACTCCAATTTCGTTGTACCCTGTACAATGACAATAAAAGCTATTCTATTCTATTCTATATTTGGCCCCCTTCCTGAGTTCCTATTTTTTGTATGCTTGTTACACTTAAATGTTTACGATCTTCAAGCAAATTTAAATATTAGACATAGATAACACAAATAAACACTTTGTAGGAACTTTGGCCCACTCATCTTTGCAGAATTGTTGTAATTCAGCCACATTGGAGGGTTTTTGAGCACGAAATGCCTTTGTAAGGTCATGCTATGGAATCTCAATCAGATTCAAGTCAGGACTTTGAATAGGCCATTTCTAAGTCTTTGTTTTGTTTTTCTTAAGACATTCAGGGGTAGACCCAAGTGTGCTTCAGCTTGAGGTCACAAACAGATGGCCCGGCATGTTTTATTACAGATTACCCTGATTTAATTTTTTAATACAAACCCACACAAGTGACACAAAAAGAGGAAAGAAAAAATTAATTAGAGCAAACTCTCTGGTCTGTCTTAAATGGTCGAACATTCTCCTTCAGAATGTTTTGGTAGACAGCAGAATTCATGGTTCCACTTACCACAGCAGCTAGGTCCTGAGGCAGCAAAGCAGCCCCAGACCATCACACTACTACCACCATATTTTACTGTTGGTGTGATTTGCGTTTTCTGGAATGCATAAAACATGCGTTAGTTTTATGCCACATGTAACGAGATTCAAACTTCCCAATAAGCTCAACTTCTGTCTCATGAGTCCACAGAGTATATTCACAGATGTCTTGGGGATCATCAGGATGTTTTGTGAGACGAGTCTTTAGCCCCTTTTCCATTAGTACCCACTCGGATCGAGTCACCACGGATTGCCATGACTCGACTCGGATTGACAGGTTTTCCATTACAATCCAGTACTATCTAACGTGCGTGGTTGTTGTCATAGCAATGCATCTCAGTGTCCCGTGATGTAATTAATATGCAACACGAACGCTATAATAAAGGTGGATGTCGAGGCAAGAATACACATGCTGCTTGGTCTGTGGCTTTTCGTCAGACTTGGGGGAACACAGCTTTGTTTTTTGTAGCCATTTTCCTCGTTGCCAGGTTTAAAAAATGGCGGCTTTAATTTTCGGGAACGAGATGCTCTCATGAGTCATCAAGTGACGCTACTGACCAGCCGATCTGTGGCATGCAGTCTGACAACGTCACAATTTAGTACCTGCTCGGATTGCTTGGAAACCCGGGCGAGCAGGTACCAAAAAAGTACCTGGTACCAGGTACTATGCCCTAATCGAAGTGATTCCATGGATGCCACTTGTGCACACTCTTTTACTTATTGTTGAATCGTGAACTCTGACCTTAACTGAGACATGTGAAGCTCGTGGCTCTCCAGTGTTGCTCTGGGGTCTTCTGTGACCTCTTGGATGAGTCATTGATGTGCTCTTTGAGTAATTTTGGTGGGCCAATCACTCCTGGGAAGCTTCATGTCTGTTCCAGGTGTTTGCCATTTGTATATAATGGCTCTGACTGTGGATCACTGCAGTCCCAAAGCCTTAGAAATGACTTTGTAACACTTTCCAGACTGATAGATGTCAGTGATTTTGTTTCTCAGGTGTTTCTTTAGATCGTGGAATGATGCGTTGCTTTTTAAGCTTTTTTTTTTTAGCCTGCCTCACTTTGTCAGACAGGTTTTATTTAACTGGTTTCTTGATTCAACAGGTCTGCCAGTAATCAGGCCTGAGTGTGTTTAGTAAAACTGAACTCAGCCTTCCAAAAAATTGGTCAATCACAGTTAATTCATGATTTAACAAGAGGGGCAATTTTTTTTCACACAGGACCAGGTAGGTTTGAATAACCTTTCTCCCTTAATCCATCAAATCATCAATTAAAAACTGAATTTTTTATTTTCTTGGGTTATCTTTGTCTAATATTAAAATTAGTTTGACGATATGAACAATTTAAGTGTGACAAATTAAAAAAAAAAACTAGGAAATTATTAAGGAGACAAACACTTTCACACAACTTTAACATGAGGATAGTTTTTCAACCAAGTAACTACTTAAAGATACAGTCAGTTAATTATGTCTTACAACAAACTGATGTCTTCACCTTCCACTCCTGTGTATTAAAAACCTACAGGAGCGGGCACTGGTTATTGGAAGCTGCTATGTTGCCCCGCCATCTTGAATAAAGTTGCTTAAAATGGACATGGCTGTTCTGCTTAATCAATGTTTCATGTATGTGGCTGGCGACCACCCACGTATGTTGTACACTAAAGGTGGAGGAAAATAGAACTTGTAGGTGTTCACATGCTGTGGAGGCAAATTTTAATTTGTGTCTGCACCTTCAGACTGAAGACACGGAGGATCATACCTATGATTTATCATCTGAGAAGGAGTCCTCTTAAGCAAAGAAATGTAAAACTGAAGGAAAGAGACATATGGCATCTAGATAAAACATCACCCTCTTCCTTTTCGCCTCAAATCCCATGTTCTGATTTAAAGTAAGGGTCTAACATAGGAAACTGTGCATAAACATGCTCATTTATTCCAAATATTGTTGCAATTACTTATCACACATGGAACCCTCCCGTGTCCGGGCAGGTGACAATAGCTGGATAAACAACAATGGCAGCTAGGATTGTTTATAATACAGCGGCCCCCTGTAATTAGGATTATGTATCTGAATCGGGAGGGGTAAGAAAACAAATCTGAGTTGACTGCAGGCTGCAATAAAACACATCAAGAGATTGTACACAGTGTAACTTTAAGAAAAAATAAAAGCCTGACCATCAAATTGGCTGATGATGTTTCATAGGCTTGTTGACTCAAACATTTGTATCAGGTGTCAGTAAACTGATGATATGGGGCTTGTATCTACACTCGGCTTGTGGATTCTGAAATTACATCCATGGTATATTCATAAATTTGATATCAGCTAACAGGGAATGTGACATTTTGATGGTTTTAAAGAACTAATTAAAAGTTTGAGATATATTTTCATTCTTTATTTTCTTACTTTGATTTTTTTTTACATTTACTGTGTGTGTGTGTGTGTGTGTGTGTGTGTGTGTGTGTGAGAGAGAGAGGGAGAGAGAAGTAAAATGCATTTATAGAAAACAGTACAGTATAAATCTGTGTGTTTATATGTCTGACATAAAAAGGTTTTGGAGTGGCCTGGTCAAAGTTCAGACTGATTCGATTGACATGCATGACTGTAAGAAGAGTGAATAAAACAATTCTGCAAAAACACGTGGGCCAAAATTCAATCAGAGTGATGTGAAAGAGTCATTCACAGTTATTACTTGCTGATTGAAGTTCTTGCTGCTAAGGGTGGCACAACCAGTTATTAGATTTAGATAACAACAAACAATTCATTCATTTTCATCAGATCTATCTATTTTGATGACTTCCTAAATAGTCCTGGTCAATAATAGTGACAATAATATATATTCATTCATTGTAATCAGGTTACTTCTCTTAGTTATAAACAGATAACATATACTGAATATAATTATTACACATCACTCTGGATGTTATAACTATTTACTGTCATTATATTGTAATTGTTATATATGTATGTATATGAGGCTGCTGGCATCTCGTGAATTAAAACATGAGCTATTTCTTTCACTGCTAAGTTTCAGTAATACCTTCTTAAGTTGCCTGCTTGTTTGCTTGTTTGAACCTTTATTCTTTTGTTTTTGACAGCAGACTGAGAGTTGACAGTCCCATGAACTCTGTCTCAAACACTACATTTGCAATTACCTACCAAACCCAAAAAATCAAGTCCTTTAACATCGTAACGTATACTCAACATAAACACATATAATTATAATAATTTCATGTGTAGATATTCATATACTCGTCTAGCAAATTATCATAGACAAACACTTGGTAATTTAATTTTCTCAAAAGTCAACTCTGCAGTAGCTTTTGAAAAAAGACATAATGGGATTAAAAAAGAGAAGACAGATTGCTAAACCTGCTGTTTTTTCTTTCTTTCTTTTTTTCTGAAGAGAGAATCTGTCAGAAAAAAGAAATGCTGATTCTTTCAGTCTGGGATCAAAGCCAAGACAAGGATCTCTTCAACTATTATTATTATTTTCACTTCATAACAGTTCCAGCTGGATTGCAGGTTTCATTCATTTTATTGTTGGCTTGGAAGTACATACTTCTCTACACACAGGAAAGCAGTAAAGATGAATATGATATCTAGGTTTTTCATGAAGATACATACCTTAATACATATATTTCATAGAGAGGAAGACAGACTTACTTGAAGACAGAAAACTTGAAAAGGTCAGTCTACAGGATAGCACCGAGACTTTGATCATGGCAGTACAAGAACAGGCCCTAAGCACCATATCCATAAAGGCAGTCTCTCCCCTCACACTGTGCGTTCTGTTCCTAGTTCTCAGTCTTTGTTTGTACATAATTCTAAGTTTGTGTAATTCAGCAATATAGCTGTGCTTGAATTCATGTCTGTCACTGGAGTCCTGTACTTGGGTCCTCACTCTGCCTGCCACACAGCCAGCATCTGACACCCCTTCAGTCAGCGGGGGGTGGGGCACCCTTTAAGCAGCAGGAGAGCATTGTCAGGGAGGACCAACTGACAGGAGAAAGGAAAGACAAACGTGCAGAGAGACCATAAACAACAAAGAGGAGAGAACACATTATGTGTGAGAGAAAACAGAAGTTAATGACATGGAATAGTGACATATGAATATACATAAGTAGTGAAAAGAAGTGAGTGGAAAATAAATATTTAGTACATTATAAGTCCCTCAGCCCATGAGCCTATAGCAAGATAACTAAAGGATAGTTCAAGGTCACGTGATCCAGCTCTAACTATAAGCTTCATCAATGGTGAAGTTTTAAGTCTAAAGTAGAGAGGGTGTCTGTCTCCTGAACCCAAACTAGAAGCCTGGAAAACTACTGTAGCCAACAGGTGGTCACCATCTACTGTTCTCTGCCTGCCTCCACTTTAATGCTGACAGTAAAACATTTTGTCACAGTATTGCTATAAGCATACAAAGCATACTGAAAAACTGTTTCCACTGTGAGTACAGCTTGTATGAGGAAAGTAACATGAACACAACCACATGATTATGGAAGACAGAAGGTTTCTATGGCAACTGGGAACTCTCCATTGTAGAATCAGATCAGCAGAAGAATTGAAGGAACAGGAGCTGAATAAAGAAAATCAGCTGATGGCTAATTGGTTAATTTCAGGACATTGTCATTCTTGGTGAGCTTTAGACCCATCTAGCAAAATCTTTCAGCAGATATTTTGAAAGTCTGGCAACAGATTCAGAACACACTGAAGTTTCTGCAGGACTTACTTCGTCTGATTTTCTGCACAACATTTGTACAGAAGCTGCAGTCAGGTTATGAAACAATGGACCGCTGCTTATTGGCATTCCAACCCTTCAACAAGGGAGGAAGACAGGAATCGAAAGAGAAAGTGTTATTAGTTATTTCACAGCTGAAGAAAATACTCAGGATCTCAGAAGAGAAAAATTACTTCATGACCTTTATGCTTGTCTTTTGTTGTGGATTTCTTTCCCACTTGTGATTTTAATGTTTCATATGGTGTTCTTCATGTCCCTTTGTAGTTATCTTTAATCATTGTAGTCATTTTGCATCCTTTCATTCTCATTTTTAGGTTTTTTGGTTGTTGCATTTTTTGTTCTGCATGGGTTATTGCCTTTTTGAGTTTCTCTGCAACTGTTTTGCTTTACTTTCTCTTCTTAGTCTTTTGTGTTTTTGTGCAGTTGCTCTGTCTCTGTAGCACTTCTTCATCTCTTTGTAGCTGTCACTATCTTTGTACTTTTTCTTTTTTATGTGTCTTTGTGGTAACTTTCTGCTCCTTTTTCCAGTCATATCAATACTTTTACCAAAAAAATAAAAAGAATCCTAAATTTCAGCCCCTTTGCACTTCACAAACAAGAAAGCATTAAACACCTGACATCCCAATGGGTTTAAATTGTTCTGATTGCTGTGCTTGGTTTATTTCATTTGCTTGTTTCTTACGCTTCCATGTTACTCTTTATTTTACTTCCATCCCTCACTTCATTTTCTGCAAGTTTTGTGTACCACCTCGCCAATCACACAGTTAACAGTTCCCGCTATCCCATACACAGTTTCAGAACTGTGTGGTAAAATGCCAATGTTAATTAGTGCTAGGCTTTCTTTACATCAGCCTGTTTGAGAAAACTTAAAATCCCAGCCGAAGAAATCATGATTTTGGTTATTAACCTTCTCTAATTCTCTGACATATAATTTGATTGTTCGCCTACTCCAGTCAGGATGAACTGGTCATGGGTAGGAAGATGCAAAAAGCAATGCTAATGCTGCTAACAAGACAGGACAAGAGTGCTGACGAAAAAACAAACAAAAAAACCCTCAAACACGCCCCCAAAATGCAAACCACAAAAAAACTGATTGACCGAGTTTGTAAATATATTTTATGGCACTCTCTAGTGCTATTTATGTTTCATGGGATAGCGGGACATTAAAACTCAGTTCAATTCAATTCAGTTTATTTACACAGCGCCAAATCACAACAACAGTCACCTTTATATTGTTCACAGTAGCATCGCTCAGCTAGCATGCTAAGAGCACATTTGAGTTACTCACCCCCTCCCTTGCTGTGCTGAATCGTAGCATAAGCGAATCACTCAGGACTCACTAACCCCCTCCCGGCTCACAGCTCAAACGAGTTGAACGAATCACTGACTCACTCACCCCCTCCCTTCCTGTGCTGAATTGTAGCATAGACAAATCACTCACTCACTAGCTGTGTCCCAAAACGTCGGCTGCATCCTCCGAAGACCGAGAAGGCCGGAAGTGCGAGGCTGTGAAATGGGACGGTCTAGCCTTCAGATTTGCGTCACCGCTGTGTCGGTGGAGTTTAATAAACTCGGCCGTCTGCTCCTTGCTATCTAAAATATAACAGGACACTGGCGTAAATTCTCGACCGTCTCACACTTCTGTTTAATCAGTTTTCTGTTTGACGTTTATTCAGCTGTGTGAAAATCCCGGAGGAACCCACCCGATGGATTACTAAAGTTTTATTTAATCTAATAATCTAATAACTTTGATCTCAGCCAACCCGATTTACTCCGGAACAAATAAAACACAGAAAAAAGGCAAACAATTACATTTTTAAGTCATCCGAGTGACTTATATATCATGTTTAACCTGAGTAGCGAAAGAGCGGGGATCTGAAAACGATGAAGCCGGGAGTCTGCTGCTCTCGCCGGCTCGAGCGACCATTGAACCCCCCGGCTTGCTATCGAACGGGTGGGTAACAGACGTCTCCAAAAACGTCGGCGCACTTTTGCAAATATGCGATGTCTTGATAAACCAAGCAGATATTTGAAATTTACGCCGCTACTTTCTCGCCTGAAAATATGTTAAAAGTTTATTTTGTGACCCAGAAAGATTAATAAGACTAATTTTAAAACTTAGTAGCGGCCGCCATTGTTGGCAGCTGAAATTTGGCTGGACCGCGCTATGAATTCTGGGATATGGTGGGCCACGAAGGACACACCCGACCCATCCTTCAAATTCGGGGAAATGAAGGATGCATTTGTCGGCCGCATTTGAAGGAGTCGACGAATTGGGACAACCTTCGTCGCCTGGCTGTGACGTAATCGGCCTTCAAATGTGGCCTCCGGAGGATGCAGCCGACGTTTTGGAACACAGCTACTCACCCACTCACCCCCTCCCTCCTGGCTCACAGCTTCTTCTTCTTCTTCTTGGTTGGCAACCAATGTTAAGGCTCATTACTGCCCCCTGGCTCACAGCTCAGTGGACATTTAGATGAGAAAATATATATTTGACACATTTGAGGAAATTACTAATAAAATAAAATAAAAATGAATAAATGTTCCCTTTAGAATTTTTTTTGCTCTTTTTTGCTCTATAAAATAGTTGTTTTCTTTTACAATCATTCATCTTAGCAGTAGGATTTACATTAAAAGAGAAACAAATTAAGTTTGAGTGAAAATATAAATTTTTGCACTCTCTGGTCACCTGACTCAGTGACTCAAATGACTCAAGAAACCCGATTCACTTTGGTAAGTGACTCATTAAAACTCGATTCAGTAAAAAGAATCGAATTTACCATCACTACCCTATAATAATACAGACAGTGTTCTGTAATAATACTCTTAAATATAGACATACATGTGCATCCAAGTTTGACAGCGTCCTCTAAAGAAATCATGAAATAGGTTTGACCAAATATCAGTGAAATAAATGTAGATTTTATATTACATGTGTTCTGCTTCATTGGCAGCATTGTGAAGACATACTCATTTATTTAGACTAGCTTTTAATTAGATTTGTGCTGTATGTTTGATTGTACTGTTTTATGTTTATCTGTTTTATATTATTTTGAAGCACTTTGCGGTTTTTATCCTGCGAAGAGTGCTATATAAATTAATAAAGTAAAGTAAAAGTAAAACAAGGCAAAGCAAATAGTTTTTAAAGGTAAAATGTGGAGGGAAAATCAAGAGTAGTAAAAAAATCGCCAATTATACCCCCAGGGGGTTAAACGTTCTTTGTTTTTTTTAAAGTAACGCAATAGTTACTTTTCCAAGTAATTAATTACTTTTAGAATATTGTAACTCAGTTACTAACTCAGTTACTTTTTTGAAGAAGTAACTAGTAACTATAATTGAATTACTTTTTCAAAGTAACTTGCCAACACTGTTCCTGACAGCAGTAAATATCATTCTTTTAGCATGAATACTTTTCCTAAAGTATGTCAAAATATCTAAATATTTTTAAATTCATTTTAAAATTTAAACCACAGGGGCTAGAAATGTTTTTACCCTTAGGCTGTGCGGCTCAGATTTGACCCCCATCTATTGAAATACATTTTAGATCCACAACTGTGGTTAAAATCAAGGGAAATTATGGTTTATGTTTGATTTATGGGACTGTGAGATTTTAAGGGAGATCTTGACACAGTCTTGAGAACTGCCCAACCATATTTGCCCAGGTTCCTACACAGAGAGAACATTGCTGGTCTGGTCTGGCAATCTCAAAACAGGGAAATAATAAAACAGCAAAAAGAGCCCTTCACTTACACAGCCTCAATGGCAACATTGCGCTCTGAAAGCCAATATTTCCTGTTGCTTGCATCACACACGAATGGTTTGCTGCTCCATCGAGCAAAGCGCGGTGACAGAGCTCTGTCTGTGGAGCATTTGAATGCTGTGACATACATTCACGCAGTAGAATCAATTTATCCTAAGCTAACTGAGATTAAGCTAACTGAGAGTTAAAACAGAAGCGTTGGAGATTCGTAAGACTGAACTGCCAGTGAGCGTGGGAAACAGGGAAAGTCTCACACGGGCAAGGTTTCCACCACTGCTGTAAATGCACAGACTAGTTTAAGTGTTGATTAACAGTGAATTATTATTGATAATTTTAAAAGGTAGTAATAAGGATTTTTTATGATATAGCCATAATAAATTCTTGTGAAGATTATTATTTGTCATTTATGGCCTGTAAATCTCATTAATCTGAGTTTATTTGTCTTGATGTCGAGCTCTAGAAAATAATTTAAGAATTATTTTGACTATAAAAAAATAAACAGATGAAACATAAAATACTGTTTATTACAGACTACTTTGGGTCAAAATTACCACGAGCATTTGTTTTGAAACCATTTAAACATTTTCTATCACATAAAGTAACACCTTTGTTCTCCCAAAGTGACTCTAAAAGTGACTGGGAATATTTTTCTGTTACTATGTTGTGTACGAGTGAAATTATCCCCAAATTACACTTGCTTCATCTCCAGAACCACAAACTTCCTTTGGTTCTTTTCAGGAACACTAGCTGCATGTTTTCCAAACCTGTATTTTCCAGGTATAACTTGTCCTGGCACTTGCCATATGCCATATTTAGACTGCTTGCTTGGCTTATACTGTTTGAAATGCCACCAGATGCTCATCCACTGTGACTTTTGGACTTGGGATATAGATGAGTGGCTTGTTCCAAATCACTCTGATCAATTTCTCTTGTTGACGATGGCCTTGTCTTGTATCACAGTTGTCAAAGTGAATCACCCCTAACAACATGTAAAATTTATTGACTCTCCAGACTCTGCATCCCATGGATTGCTGGTAGAATCATTTCTGTATCTGTACCCAACACTCAAAATCAGTCTTTCTGGGATACCTCCTTCCAATTTTCTTTGTAAACCTGTTTACCCTCTAAGGTGGTCAGGTTTACCACTATGGTTTGGTGAACTTTGTCAGGATACGGCACATTTTCTAGGTCCTGATGACATTTTCAGCTTAAAGCCTAACTTTATTCTCAGGTGGGGATAAATTCCAATTCTTTAATTTAATTGTAACAACAGCCTTGCTATCGTCCTTATCACAGAATTGCTCCTCATTGGTCGTTTATTGGTCTGTGCCATCCGCAGCTAGATTCCTTCTCTAACCCATCCTCACTGTCAGTTTCCTGGTCTCTGTCCTCTTCACCAGTCTAAGAATCAAATATGTAGTGAAGAGCCTCACTTAGGGTTTATCGTCCGATCATAGTACTGTCATATGGTGGCTAACTTCATAGCTAGTGTTAGGAAAAATCATGGTTTGGGTTAACACACACTCCATCACAACAGTAAACCTGCATGTTTATAATGACAAGTTACTTACTAATGCTATAACCTGGACTTCAGAGCATAGCAGCCAAAGGAAATCTTATGCATAAGTCAGCCTAAGATCATTTTAATTTACCATGGTTTCTTTTCTCACTATTTCCTCTTTGAGTTTATTTAGAAGGCTTAAACCTCATGTGGTTTCTTTGTTTTTAGTTGCTTTTGTTTATTTTACTTTTTTATGTTTTGCTCTTGCTGTTGTCTAGATCTGAGTTTACCTGTGCTGTGTTGTCTATGTGGTGTATGTGTGTTTACTCTGTTCAAGCTGTGGCTGCTACACAAAATGTATTGTGCCAGAGTAACAATGTGAATTTACACAGTTTTGGATGACATATAATAAAAAGCAAAAAGCCAAAAAAAAGATGTATAATATACTCAAGGGCTTAAACAAAGCAGCAGTAATAAAATGTAGCAAGCCAAAGGAAACAAAAGGTATTTTTTCATAAACTGTGTAGCGCTCACCGGCTCAGAAACAAGCTGAGACTCTAGAGAATAGTTGAAAGGAGCTGATCTAAAGATTGAAGTTTAGCTGTGGGGAGTAAAGCAGGAGGCAAATTTAAGATCAGGCAGACATCCTTGGTTTGGCTACAGGACATAATGTCAATCCCCCCTGAATGTAATGAGATTACAGAGACCGAGATGGATGAAGGTGTTAATGATTATTTTTATTGGTAGAGTTAAAAAAAAGGCATGGAACAGCTATTTTTCTATGTTAAATAATACTAATAAGCACTGGGCCAGAGATCAGATTAAGGCTTTAGGTGGGGAATGTCTTAACTTTCTAAACTTTTTAATGGATACAATTAGTTCCATGAAATCCAAAGTAGTAGCTCCTGATTTTTTTATTGATGCCCCCAACCCCAATCATAATATTTGATATTCTTTTATGCCAGTCTCTGTAGATTAGCTTGTAAGGACTGTGGTAAAAATTAAGTGTTCTTCAAGCTGCATGGATATGATACCCCCCAAATTTCTGTGTGATATTTTGGATGTCACTGCCTGTTGGATTGCTTTCCATAATTAACAGTTCTCTGTCCTTTGGCAGTCTTCCATAATACTTAAAAACAACGCATGTGCCTTGATTCTTCTGACTACAACAATTACAGACCAGTCTCAAAGTTACCAGTTTTTGGGAAATCATTGCCCACTGGGACCTATCCTGTTTTCATTATATATGCTAACAGTGGCTCACATTATACAGAGATACATTTCAAGAATGTTTATTAGACTGCTGCTCCTGTATCAACCAGTGGACAGCAGGCAGGCATCTGTTAGCTGTTCCAACCTCACGCTTAAATGCAAAACATGTGAAGCGTGTGTTGTTGTTACTCCACAGGAAAGCTGTTCATAATCAACAAAGAAAAACAAAACAAACACACAATAAAACCTTGTATTAGTTTTGAGGGGTTTTTTTATCAATATTTCTAGTTCTTGGTTCTTGTTTGATTATTAAATTCAATTCAATTCAATTTTATTTATATAGCGCCAAATCACAACAACAGTTGTCTCAAGGCACTTTATATTGCACAGTAGATTTTGTTTCGTCCTTTTGCTGTGTCTTCATATCTTCAGTCCCTGTTCGTGTCCAAATTCATGGGCTGCATCCTCCTGAGGACCCGGCCTTCGCGGTCTGGACCGGGTCCTCAGAAGGTCGGGTAGGCCGGAAGTAAATGGCTGTGAAATTGGATGGTCTAGCCTTCTGATTAACGTCACCGCTGTCTCGGTGGAGTTTAATAAACTCAGCCGTCTGCTCCTTGCTATGTAAAATATAACAGGACACTGGCATAAATTCTTGACCATCTCACACTTCTGTTTAATCAGTTTTCTGTTTGACGTTTATTCAGCTGTGTGAAAACCACCCGGGGGATTAATGAAGTTTTATTTTATCTAATCTAATCTAATATCTTTAATCTCAGCCAAACCGATTTACTCACAAACAAATAAAACACTGAAAAAAGCCAAACGATATCCTTTTTAGGTTGTCTAAGTGACTTATATATTACGTTTAACCTGAGTAGCGAAAGTCCGCAGTGATCTGAAAATGATGTGCCGGGAGTTGTGCCGTTCTCGGCGGCATCAGTGACCCTCGAGCTCTCTGTTAGCTATCAAGCTGGTGGGTAACAGACGTCTCCGAAAACGTCGAAGCACTTTTGCAAATATGCAATACCTTGATAAACCGAGCAGATATTTGAAGTTTACACAGCTACATTCTCACCTGAAAATATGTTAAAAGTTTATTTTGTGACCCAGAAAGATTAATAAAAGTAATTTTAAAACTTAGTAGCGGCCGCCATTGCCGGAAACTGGAGTTTGGCTGGGCCGCGCTATGAATTCTGGGATATGGTGGGCCACGAAGGACACACCCGACCCATCCTTCAAATTCGGGGAAAAGGAGGACGCATTTGTCGGCTGCATTCGGAGGAGTCTACGAATTTGGACAACCTTCGGCGCGTCGCTGTGACGTAATCGGTCTACAAATGCGGCCTCAGGAGGATGCAGCCCATGAATTTGGACACGACCCCTGTGTCAAGTTTACATCTGTTAGTGTGGGTCTCGGTGTTTGTGTGTGTGTGTGTGTGCGCGCACGTATGTGTGTATATGTGTGTGTGTTACTTCCTGTTTAATTTTGATAGTCCCTTGTCTCGTGTGCGTAGTGTTCAGTTTTGCTTCCCCTGTCTTGTCAGTTAGATGCTGCTCAGCTGCGTCCCGTCTACCCTAATCTCCTTCTGTACATATACTGTCTGCATTTACCAATTGTCCTTATGGCAGCCTTGCTCATGGTGAAGGGAGGACAGGCTGTTTAATCAGTTTGTTACAATCCAGCTCAGTTACAGTTTGCTTTTGTTTTCTCTGCAGTTTTGCCAGTGCAATAAAAGCTGTCATTTTAAGTTATCTTCTGTTTGCTCAGTCCCGCATTCCGGATCCACACTCTGCCTGCCACACATCCATTTCATGACACTTTCTAACAAAACAAACCAATCACATAACCTCCTTGGCAGAGGTGACACAGTAATTTAAAGCCGTATGTGTGGAGAATACAAACTCACAAGAGCAACACAGGAGAAGAGAAATGTAGGACTTTTCAGGTAGTATTCAGGGTGATTATTAAGACTGTAGCTTCTTCAGTTAGCTCCATAATAACAAATCATCAGTGTATTCTCTATTGTCTATTTTTCAAAAATCAGGGTTCTGCACAGAGGACTCTACAGCACAACTCAAGAGGCTGGCTAGAAAAAGTAGAAGTGAGCTTTAAGAAACACATTTAAGTTCACGAAAACTATGTAGACAAAGAAAGGACAAGGAACAGGCTGAGGCAAATTCAAGACCAAAGAAGCAGAAACCAATTGGGCAACAAACAACAGGCTCTAACAAGCAGTGGCATCTGGTAAGTATATAATGAGCTGAGGGGAAATACACTCAGGGGGTTGATTAGAAGAGTAGATGCAGGTGAGCAGAGGAGCAGGCGATGCAGCAGGTGGGAGAAGATGACCGGTGGGAGTAGCTGGTCTGAAGAGGTACGCTGTAAAAAAAAATCCTAATATAAAAGTATTTTACTGTGTATTTTACAGTTTTGTTCTGTTCTCCTAGAATATCATTAAATTTACATAAATAGACTGTGATTTCACATTTCAAATGTAAATTAACGTAAAATCACTGTAATGTAATAAAACATAATTTTCTTGTTTTTTAAATGTATTTGTCTGTACATATGCATATTTAGATTGTTAAAATACATTCACAAATGTATCATGATGTCACAAATATGTGTCCGTTATTTGAAAGATTGAACTGTTAAATTCAAATGTATTTTTCCATGCTATGGAAAAATATATAAAATGATTATCATAAACTTTTTTTACATCAAATAATAATAATAATTATTGCTATTTAGGGCGATCGTGGCTCAAGAGTTGGCAGTTCGCCTTGTAATCAGAAGGTTGCCGGTTCGAGCCCCGGCTCGCACACTCTCGGTCGTTGTGTCCTTGGTCAAGACACTTCACCTACTGGTGATGGCCAGAGGGGCCGATGGTGCAATATGGCAGCCTCGCCTCTGTTAGTCTGTCCCAGGGCATGCAATCCATTATTATTTAAACCAACTGTTAACTGTACATTTAAGTATTATTATTCATATTGCCACATTCATTGACCTTGTTTATAGGTAATTTCATTGTTTAATCACATTAACATGTTCCTAATTTAATGTTTAAAAGCACTTGAAAAAGGCAAAATCCCATGTAAAATTAGGGCAACAAACTGTATTGTCATTACTGAAAATAGTAATAAATAAGTTATTTTCTGTTATTTTATGGTATTATTTTGGCGCCCCAGCTGCCGGAATATTACTGTTTTTCTAGGATTTTTTTTTTAACAGTGTAGGGAATAGTTCATTACAGTAACAACAGCAGCACAGGTTAGCTGACCACAGCCTGTAGACAACTAAAATCAGCTGATATTATTGTGAGCAATAATTTAATTAACAACTAATACTAGCAGTGTGCAATATACTAATATAGCATGAGGTCAAGTTAGCTTGGCACAATAATAGCTGGTAGAAATATCCTTCAAAGAGCTCCTTTTCGCTTTCTTATTTTGAATACATTTCAGGGACATTTTTCTCAGTATAGAAAACTTTCTTGACTTACAGAGTAAATGAACAGAATACTTTTTTCAACTTTTACCTGAATCTTTTTTTAACAACGTATCTCATCTTAAGTAAGATGTCTGTCTTGCTTCCTCTTGTACACAGTGAACACACACAATCAGACTGAGGAGATACTTAGAATAGTTTGTTTTCAGATGTTGATTTACACCACTTTATACCACACACAGCCATAAAGTGAAGATTATAGTAGGAATTTTAAAATAACAATATGACAACCAAACATCCAATTTTCGATCACTCATCCTTGTTTAGGTAGCAGGTGACACTGTCTAAGCAGAGAAGCCCAGACTTCCCTCCCTCTGGCTCTCTTCCAGCTCATCTGGAGGAACACAGAGTTGTTTCTAAGTCAGCCAAGACATCTCTCCAAAAAGTGCCGGGTGTGCCTTGGGGCCTCCTCCCAGCAGAACATACCTTGCTTAGGAGGCATCTTAGTCAGATGCCTGGATCACCTCAACTGGCTCCTTGTGATGTGGATGAACAGAAGCTCTATTCCAAGATCCTCTTAAATGACATAGCTCCTCATCCTACCTCTAAGAGAGAGCCCAACCAACCTTTTACGGAAACTCTTTTTCCCTGCTTAGTATCTGCAACCTCACTCTTTCAGGCACTACCCATTCTGTCCATTGTGGACACTCTCATTGAAAGTCTTAGCATCTTCAGGAACTGGAAGTTAAACTGGCCGCATCATCTGTGCTTAAATCACACTGACTGAAAACAAAATAATTTTGACCCGGCAAAATTACAAGCTTGCCGCCTGACAATAGCAGCAGATTACTCTGGAGCAGTGGTGTAAGGCTGTGGCTTACTGATCAGATGACTGTTCCAGGGTCGGCACTGGCCACTTTTACCGGGCGGCTGACAGTTGCAGCATCAGCAAATCTTGATACCATCGGCCAGTTTTGGATCTCAGCGCTGAATAAACTGTTATTCATATTAGATAATGGAATAAAATAACAAATGATTTGGACTGCAAAGAAAAAAGAAGGGTATCCAAAGAGGGCTCAGATAGGCATGGAGACAATATGCAAGCACTGTGCAGAGAGACCCCAGCTGAGGTTTAAACCTTGGAACTTCTTGCTGCAAAAGTGATAATTACTGTAGCACTGCACCGCGCTACTAGTGCTATTATTATTTCAGCTGAAAATAATTTTCCAAATATGTGATAAATAAGTATTTATTATCTTGCATTACCTTAATTTGACAATTTTGACCTTCTTTTAAAAAATAAATTGTTTTACTGTATGTAGTAGTATAAAAGCTTTACTTAACAAAGATAAAATCAAGCTATAAGTTTAATTTAAATGTAAGCAACATTTTTCTGATGCCACAATCTTTATATTACAAGCCCCCAACCACCACCACCAAAAAAAGCTGAGTCCTTTAAAATTATTGAAGCAGCAGGATTTGCTGATAAAAATAATTAAGTTGTCTCCATGGCTGACACACTATGGATGATGGCCAGATAGCCAGAACAGCGTGAGTGTGTTCACTCTGCGTTGTAGATGATGATACCCAGTTTGTGTTCCAGTGGATGATGAAAGTCAAACCTTAAATACCGATAGATAAAATGTTGTAAAGCAACACATTAGTGTTTCTTCTTACAGTCACACAGACTCTGGATTCACTGATGGCAGCCAAAATTATGATGAATTAAAGCAAGAAAGTGTCATTTCATGGGAAATGGATTGGCTATGACAAATCACAATTTGTATTCATTCTGTACAATGACATTTTAAATCTTTGAGCAACTATAATTATTTGAGTCCTTTCATAGGAGGATACTAATGGGCCTAAAATTACAAATTTGTGCAGAACATTCACATAATTACAGAATCAAGCTTGAAAATGTTTTCCAGTGATCTCTTTGCACCTTTCATTCCAATAAATGATGCTGCAACTTGCTATGTGTTAACTTGTCTGTTTACAAGGGTATCTGTTAATCTGTTAATACCGCTATACTATTGACATTGCTGAGATTTCAGATATAGGATTCAAAACAAGGTACACCTTATATAACCTCTAATTTTCTACCACACAGTTGTTGACTGGAAGACAACTGACAGAGTCCTTGGCTTTCTGTGAAGATTTCTTATCTGAGAAAAATTCTGATTGGCTGTTTTGGTCTCCAATCAGCTTTAAACCAAAGCACTCCACTGGATTTAGCTAGTAGCCAGCGAGCTGATTGGAGACCAAAACAGCCAATCAGAATTTTAGCGTACAAGTCTGTGATTGGTTGGTTTTGTGGCACATTTATAATGTGCTGATAACGTTGAGAGCGTGAGCGACAGAGTGGAAGTACAGCATCCTTGCGTTTGCTGTGAAGAAAAACAGTCCAGTCCTCCAAGTGAGAAATGTGGTTGCCTTCTTTAGTTGGATTTTGCTGAGGAAACAAACTCTTCTCCAACGAAACAACAGTTTCGTTGGAGGAGAGTTTTGTTACTGCTGTGATTCTTCAGGGTCAGGTTTTTTGGGTGTACGGTTCATTGATGACCCAGTTCAAACGGCGAGCCAACCCTCCAGGATTTGTTGAGATGACTGATCTGAGAAGAAGCTGAAATTCTTTGGGCGCGCTTTGAACTTTACAAATTCTACTTAACTGGTAGGACAGAGTTGCACTTCACTGCTCCTTTGCACATTCCGCAAGGAGAGACTGTACTGCTGGAATCACACAACTTAAAGGTGTGGGCTGACACTAGAGAGACTAAGTCAAATCCCACATGGGTGTATTTTGTTTATTATTTTCCATGATTTGGGCCCATTTTTCCTTTCGTGTAATGCTGTTGTCTTTTTCTGTAAATTATTATTCATGTTGAGATTGACAAAAAAATTACAAATGAATAGAGTTCATCAAACCAAGTTCTCTGAGCGTGTTTCATTTGTCAACCACTTTGCTCTAGCAGTCGAACCCTAGCAGTTGGTTCTGTACCCATGTAAATATTGTAATCTGTATCCTAACTATTGAAAGGGGTGTTACGTGTGTTTTCTACTTTACAACAAATTAGAGCAAAGCATAGCAACTTCATTGCATATTTTGGTAAGTTCCTTTTACCAAATATTATGCTGATCATGGCTATGTTCCTTTATATTTTCAGACCTGTTCAGTGGAGTGCTGCAGAGACACAAGGGTATGCATGACAGCGATTTTTTAATGACCCTGTTAGGTCTCAAAATGGATTCACTGTAGCCCCTGTTATAACCAAGGCCAGGATAAAAGTGACTTTTGACATGCTGAACGCTTGCTTGAGTTCCCTACGTAGTCTTAGAGAATCCCCAGAATAGGCCTGCTGGCTGAGTTCTGTGTGTGTCGTGCTCCACAATAACAAATGAACAAGCCCCACCTGTCTCCCAACAACTCAAGCATGTTATCAACCCCACAACCCTGCAACACTTCACCAGCAGAGCCACAAGAGAAGCCATCAAACAGTAATGTTTTTCTTAATCAAAGAAAAATGGCTTGTTCTAAAAACTTGAGAAGTATTTGTTTTACATTCAAGTAAATAATGGCATTGAACTAGATTTCAAGCTCAAGATTCTCCAAATCAAGTTTAATTTGTTATTATTATTTATCTCTTTATTTTTTTATTTATTTAATTTTGTATTGAGTTTATGGTTCCCAATATTTAGTTCCCACAGTTTCCTTGAATAAATCATTAATAATGTCTGCTTCAAACTGAAAGATGCACAGCACAGTTGTTTGACTATTTACTAAGTAATGTGATTTGTTTTTTAAAAGAAAGGTTCAAATGTCACCAAAAACTCTGTGTAGGCATGGTGATGACACTGACTCATCCTTCAAAATTACCATGCCGGTAGAAGGAATTGAGCCCTTGAAGCAGTTGCAGAACACAACCATAACAACTTCAAATTGCAGCCAAGTATCCACACTCTGACAACCTAAGATGGGCAAACTGAAAACTAATTAAAATTGTTATGTATCCCTAAAGTGCTCTTTGAGCAGATAAAACGCTGTCTCGTCATCAAGGCCCTGCTCCTGAGAAAGAAAAAGTGTAAATGGGTGTGTTTCTTCCATGATAAGCAGCTACATATGACATACGTAAGTAGCCCAGAGAGAGCTTTACCTCTCGGTCACATCCATTCATACATGGATGTGACATCAAAATCAATGTCTCCCCATCAACTGTAAAGTAAACTGCATAGTTTTGACTGTCTAAATGAGAATTCTGTGTAAGCTAATGGTGTTCTGTTAGCAACATATCAGCTTGACACATACCCTGTATACATAACCTGTTTTATGAGCTGCCACCTGTGCCTGACAATACATCCTCTTAACCCCCTTCGTCAAGTGATGACCTTTAGCTGTACACCATGCAGCTCATCAGTGCGGCTGCACTTATTCCCTGTTGGCTGTGAGCAATTTCAGCTCCACTTATAATTTGTCTTTTAGAATTATTTAACCAAAAACCTAGACTGATAGCATTAAAGCCCTGTACTCCTAAGCTAAATCAGCTTACTACTTCTGTTTTTATTTGCTCCCAGGTTAGTTAAATTCCCCAAGCTCTGTAACTGAAATGAAAGCCTGAAGTTGTTGTGAGAACACATAAGAAAATATTACTTTCATTTCATTTTTCTAATATAATAGTTTGTTCTTTGTTCGTGAAATATATTGCTCTCCTGCTAGCAGATAAGTCTATGTTTTTAACAGGTTGCAAGCTGCAAACACCGGGTCATATGAATGTGCTTTTAGCTGGACTAGGAATACCCCCGGTTGACTTACTGAGTTGGAAATTACCTTCACATTCATTGTTTAATCAAATTGCTAATGTACGGCTAAGTAAACCCAGATAGAGAAAACATATCCTGGGTATGTTTAAGTTGCTTTAGAGTACAGACCTCAGGTGTAGCATTTTCTTCTAATAGACACCACTCTATTTTGCAAGGTTAAACACGTGTGTTTTGTTAAATGGTCATACCAAGTTGCCTTTCAATACGAAGCTGATAAAGTGTTTAAAAAATATAGGGTAAAGTGCTGAACAGTACAGTAATACAGTGAACTGTATTGTTAAATGTAGCTTGTAGTCCAAGTTGCCTTGAGTGATCCATTAGAATAGAAAATCAGAGCATATGAATTTGACTCCATTTACATTCAGTTCTTACACCAAAACGCAATGTAGAAATGCCATTTAACCTCGCAAGGATGTGTTTGAATGGTGGTAGGAAGCCTATTTAAAAAAAAGAAAAAAAGAGCACCTCTACTACGTTGCTTTCATATGCCTCAGCTCATTTTCTTTCACGAAAATCTTAAGTTAGGCTTTTAAGAAAAACCTAAACATGTATCACAAAAAATATCTTTTTTAAATTTAGTTTTAGGTTCTCTGACAATTTACCTGCCACACGAGGCATTATTGCTGTCTCCGAAGTCTCCTGTAGTTTTTTTCTCTTATTCATGAGTGTCCTCACCTTCCATTTGTTGCATGTTAATATCCAAGCTGGTGGCAATCATCTGTCAGTGCAAATGGAAAGCAATCCACTGACCCTTTCAGCCCATGTCTATTTCAGCAAAGAATTAATATAGCTCTTTGTGTAGAATGCATGTACGTTTTTATTAAGGATAAGAGCTTGGCTGTCCTATGAAGAGTGGAAAAAAGACAGTAGCAATTTCTCCTTTCATTAAAGCCAAATAAATCATTTTTTTCAGCAGGCCTTTTGGAGGATCTGACCAGTTTATGACTGACTGATAACTTATTTCTTCCCTTTCAGCCTGGAGGCTTCTCGATTCCACATTTCTGGCAGAAGATCTATCTTCTTAGAAAAGTAGTTTTAAGACTATAGACTCAGAATTTCAACTCATATTCTCATAGTTCACTCTCCACTGTCTCTGTAGACAGATCATCCTCTTTTCATTCATCAGTTTGACTCATATTACCCTTAATGTTATTCATCTGTCTGAGTCACTGTAAAATCTAATTAGATAACTTTAATAAGAGTTTGAGTAACAAAATAAAAAATGTAGAGAGTACTTCACATTTTAAGCCATATGTACACTTGACTTAGTAAACACTACTCAGACATAACATGAATGTGAAAGTTCCTTCACACATTTCTTAGTTGTATTTACTCATTAATACCATGTGCACTAGTTACTTAAAAAGAAAAAAAGTGTTATTTATTATATTCAAGAAATCCTTTGAAGTAAATGAATTAAGAACAGGTTCTCCATCCACCCATTCATCCTGCCATAGAGCCATGCATTTCTTACTGCTTATTCGAGTTTGCGTTGCAGGACAGGCAGTCTGAGCAAAGAAGTCCAGACTTCTCTCACTAAGCCACCTCTTCCAGCTCATCCGGGAAGACATGGATCTGTCAGTCTCACGCTCTACTCTCTCCTCATTTGTGAATAAGACTTAGATACTTAAACTCCTCCTGGGATAGTAACTCATCCCAGACCTGGACTGGGCAAAAACTGGTTCTATTCTCATAAAATAGTCCCATATATACAGTTATGTATAATAAAAAGGCAAAAAGTTCACAGTACAGACACATGCACATTTTATTTTCCTCATTTCTAAACAACTGACACTCTTCATCTGCAGTTTGCAGCGCAGGCATCAGCAGAAAGACAGCATCACAGCTATGTGTGCCATTTTTTAGTAGTATAAAAATGTGCTGATGGCTGAAAATAGGTTTAGTCTGAACAAGTTGGTGTTGCTCACATATTGAAATTGACAAATCATTATTTATTTTCATGTGTGATGACAAAACAATTATTTAGTTCCGCTCCATTAAAAGGTTGTAGCAGATTTGGTGAAAGGCTCTTCATTTCTGTCCCAAGCCAAGCATCAGTCTTTGAATGAATGTGAAAGTGTTTCACAGCTTTAGGGCGAGTCCAAACCAGAGGCAAAGTATTTGATATAGATTCTGGAGGCAAAAATGCCTCCTTAAAAAATCACGTCAGTAGACTCTGGGGTAAGATGCAGAGCATTTGAAGAGACGGGTACAACTTCATATGTCACAGCACTCTCATCAGACTCCAGACCTCGTCAATGTCAGAAACTTGTTTAAAAGGAAATAAAAGCAACAGATGAGGAGTTATACTTAAAAAAAGCTCGAAGTTTAACAAATAATTAAAGAGTAAGATAAATGACATGATTTCATATTGTTTACCTGTTAAGGTGTTAACTGTCCACTTAAGTTCAGAGCCTTGTTTGAGTAACAACAGCGCTACAGCCGAGATGAGGGCAGTAAAACAGATGCTAGACTGCTGAACCAGTTATGGGCTAAGCCAAACATGGATGGTTAAAATCAAATGTGTCTCTTCTTCTTTGTTCAGAAATTATTAACTGAAAATCATGTGCCAATGTTACCAAGTCAACAAGGCTTAGGTATGAAACTTTAGTAATATCTCAAACTGTTCTACTTGTTTTGTTTGTGATTGTGCTAGAAGATTCAGAACATTTGGAGCATTTAAATGTCTACATAGATATCATAAGGGGATTACATTTCAAAAGACAGGCTAGAGAAGAACAAACTGGGGAAGAAGAGAGATAAATAACTTGTCACTTTAGTCTTGAAATATAGAAGTCATCTCAGTTCTGAAAGCTTACACGTTGGAGTACTGAAGTCTAATAAAAAAGGTTTCTTTTTATTTCAGCTCTAAGAGTGCTTTAAGGTAAAGAACATTTAAAGCAATCTTGTTGTGGCTGGTTTAATGGCTGCTTGCCATTTTAACATCTTGAATTTAAGCTGAAATCAAACAAAATGATCAGATTATACAACAATTTTTTTTAAAATAATTTGCAAAAAAGCTCCAGCAAGGTAATTTTTAGTTCAGATCTGTTGAGCTGAGAGTGTTTGATATTCTTTATTACCCAGGCATTAGTCTTGTATGTGAATATCATGGCCAGTCATTTTCCTTAGTGCTGTATAAACTTGGGACTGGTTGCTCTGATGGAACAAAACAAACAAACAAACACAAAAAACAAGCATTTAACATCCAGACTCGACAAGAACGAGCCACTGTAATTGTCAGCTGAGTCATTTCTTTCTTAGTTTATCTCTAGACAGTTAATATTCCTGTTGCTGCTCAGTCTGACTGCATTTAAAGTGGACATAAAACACTGGACTACAAAAAGTCCTACACTATACAGCTCTATTATCATCGATTTACTGTCTGTGAAGCTCGATTTAAGAAATAACTTTTAGAACGTGTTTAGCGCCATCTTGTTCCAGTATAAAACATGTCGTCACTGGGTTGTCTGAGTGATTGCTGCTAATAGATTTACATGAGATTGTTCGCTAACTTTCACTAGTTATAGTGAAAGATCACATAACTCATTAGAAAACAAGGAGATTAAAAGTAAAACCCAAAAGCTTTCCAAACACATCACTTTTGTTTTGCCCCTGGCTGTAGAAATGAGTTTGGGGATATAGTGTCCACGTTCAGTTTCTGTCTGATGAAGAAAAATCTGAGTCTCTGACTCCAGCTTGTCAGTCTAGTACCAGTTGTTGTTGTGCTAAGCTAAAAGGCAGAATGCTACAGGGATGGCCCTAAAGAATGTAGCCTCATGGGCAGTGTAGTCCGTGCTGCAGGGAGAATGGACTACCATACACGTTATGTTTCTGTGAGCGAGGGAGGGAGAGAAAGGAAAAGTCCGAGCTGTCACGGAGCAAAAACGGGAGCTGGAAGCATGTAAATATAATAATAACCACTGCAGCTAAGAAGAGTGCCTGACGAGCCCAGCTCTAAGTAAGCTATTAAGACTCAACTGTACACTGTGTTCGTGTTTTCCTCCGGAAAAAATAAGTTCCGTTGGAGCAGCCTTTCAATGCCTCTCTCTGTCTCTGGCAAGCAAAGTTGACCCAGACAACAAAGTAAAGCTATTTTTCGGCTACCAGCCCGACACGGAACCCACTGTATTAGCCTGAGGTCCCTTTACTACGGTTCGGAGCCGCGGGCCTTCATTAACAGTAATAAATCACAGCAATAGTACATTCACGTAGTTGTAAACAGCATGATAATATATTAAGTAATCCAAAGTATTCAGAATACGTTACTCTCATTGAGTAACGTAACGGAATACGTTACAGAATACATTTTGGGGCATGTATTCAGTATTCTGTAATGGAATACATTTTAAAAGTAACCTTCCCAACACTGCTAACCAACCGGACATAGTGGTGGTAGACAAACAGAAGAAGATGGCCGTAGTGATCGATGTAGCGGTTCCGAATGACAGCAACATCAGGAAGAAGGAACATGAGAAGCTCGAGAAATACCAAGGGCTCAGAGAAGAGCTTGAGAAGATGTGGAGGGTGAAGGTGACGGTGGTCCCAGTGGTAATCGGAACACTAGGTGCAGTGACTCCCAAGCTAGGCGAGTGGCTCCAGCAGATCCCGGGAACAACATTGGAGATCTCTGTCCAGAAGAGCGCAGTCCTAGGAACAGCTAAGATACTGCACAGGACCCTCAAGCTCCCAGGCCTCTGGTAGAGGACCCGAGCTTGAAGGATTGACGGCCCACAGGGGCGAGCGGGGAATTTATTTATTTTTTTTATTTTTTTATTTTTTTAACATAAAATTCCTACAAAGTGACCCACTTCTGACTGCTTTTTAGTTTTAGTCTCCTTGTTTTCCACTGCATAATTGGTTCTGTTACTAGATAATGTATGTTTATTAGCAGCAACCAATCAACCCAGTGTTGTGATGGTCTGTACTGGTCTAAACATGTTCTAAAAATCTCTGAATTTAAACACTTATTTCTCAAATCCAGCTTCAAAGACAGTGTTAAATCACTTTTTGAGAGTAGGGCACCTTGGTGTAAATTAGCCTTAGTACATGTCACGTTTCTTCCACAGCACGTCTTCTATCCTGTCTTCTTTCTCTCACCCTAACCGGCCATGGCAGATGGCTGCCCCTCCCTGAGCCTGGTTGTGCTGGAGGATTCTTCCAGTTAAAAGGGAGTTTTTCCTTCCCACTGTCACCAAAGTGCTTGCTCATAGGAGGTCACATGATTGTTGGGCTTTTCTCTGTATGTATTATTGTAGGGTCTACCTTACAATATAAAGCACCTTGAGGCGACTGTTGTTGTGATTTGGCGCTGTATAAAGAAAATTGAATTGAATTGATTATCCGCTTTAATTGTTATTTGTTTCTTCATCATTTTTGTCACCATGTCTCCTTACATTCAGTGCAGCATCATCACAATACAGCAGGGCTAATAAAACCCATTTGACTTTGAAATTGTATTTTACTGTTATGAATAAAAGGATAAGGAAAAAAAATCATGCAAATTGTTCCGTAGATCCCAGGCCATGATGCCAGTCATGGGCCAGCCTTTGTATACCTGCACATTAAGCTATCAAACGATTTTTGTAATGTTGATTTTTGTTACATCCACTGACCTCTAGGGCTCTATTTACAAGGAGGGAGTTTTTTCTTTTCTTCTCTTGTTTGTTTTCAGGCCTGCTGTCACACCTTAATGCACAGCTTAAGTCACTTCCTCCACATTAGTGGACTAAAAGCCTGCATAAAATAAGCCATACTCATTCACTGCCATGGGTGGGGCATCTGTGAGGTGGTGATTCTGCTGCTGTGAACTGTAATCCTGTGTACCCAGCATGTCTGTGGTTAGATCTCTTTGTTTTGGTGAACTGGGTTAAGATATTTTGTTTTTTAAACTAGTTTTTTTCTGCTTTCTGGCCAGCCAGGGAGTTTAGGCATTGTACTCTTGTTTTGTTAGTTAAGAATTTTTTTTATTGTCAGTCAGAGACACTTTTTTTGTTTGTTGTTTTGGCCTTGGAGAACCTGAAGTCTATAGCTTCCTTTCTCTTCTTTTTAAGTCACGTGTGGGACACTGAAATTGTGAAAATAAATTACTTTAATACTGAGACAGTTTTGTTCTTTGGTTTTAATTTGCTAGAATTACTCTGTATGTTTTGTGTTGCACCCTGTGCCCCCTACACTTCCAAAGGAGGATGTAACAGTCTTACATGTTAACACACCAAAAGCTTTACAATGAATGGTCACAGTGGCTCATTTGATTGGGGTTTTCCCCAGCACCCTGTGAGGTCTGTCCATTAGATGTATTTTTTTTTAGTGCAAACACTGAAAAAGCTTTGTGTGTTAGATCTGTTTTTACCCCCTGTAATTCAAAGCTTGTTTTGCCTGCAGCATCCATCTAAATCTTAATACTTTTATCCATTTTTGAGTTGAGCCGAAATACCCATTTTTCATGTAAGCTTACTGTATCTGAGCAGGAGCATGGCTCACCGCTTTAGTTCTTTGATAACATTGTTCAAACTTCAGAAAGAAAAAAAAACCTTTTTATAAAGGCAGACTAATGGCTACATAAAGAAGGAATCCCAGACCATTAGCAAAGGACCCAAAACAACAAAAACTTTTTAAAATAATAATAATAAAAATGTCAAACTTTCAAAACCATGACTATGATGCCAAGGTTAATTTTTAAATGAATAAAATGATTTTGTTGCTAATGATTTTATTATGAAATGTTTGACTCAGAATTGGTTTTAAAGTTGGTTATTTTAACATAACAGTCTGCTGAAAATGAATACATTTCAGAGCCAAACTCATGGCTATTAGAGGGGATGCACTTGCAACTACACTGGCTTCATTCTTCAGTCCCAGAGGTTTCTGCTTGTTAAGAGCCTATGGTCAGACCCCCTGATTATGATGTTGGTGTCAGAGAGGAAAATACAGTTAGACCACAAACTGGCAAGACAACAGCAAGGGTATAAACAATGCAAGATTCAAAGTATGAAAAAATACGTGAAAAGTACTGAGCAGTAACTTTATATATGCTTTTTTTTCTGATGGCTTAATTTTATGAAATCAAAAGACCATTTACATGAACAGAAATGCCTGCATGCCAGCCACCTGAACATAATTAAGAGTGCTACTGTAATAAAATCTACAAGTTGAAAGGAAAAAAACATTTCCTTGCCTGTGCTCCTTGTCAGGGTCATGCTTGCCTGATAATCTGGTTAGGGTTGAACAGTTTCCAGTAAATCCCAGGAATGAAGCCAAATCTGGAAACCCTCACTGGCCCAACACTATCTTTCATCATAACTTTGGATTAACGTTACTGAGCGTGCCCAAACTTTGAATGTAGGGGTTAAATAAAGGCCATCTGAACCACTCATAAAGTATATAAAATTTGGTGATAATGTCAGTACGAATAATGTACTGCAAGTAAACAGTTTGATTTAATATATCTTTTTAAATGCCCGTGAATGGCAGGTCATCTCAGGAGGAAAAGGACATTTCCCTGAACAACTCCAAATTAGGTGAGGTGCAGAGGTCAAATCAATACTGAATTCCCAGAGACAAAATGAGGCTTAATCAAACACGTGAGATCAAACAGCAGCTAGTGTTGCTGTTGCTAAATGGCAAAAGCTAGAGCCTTTAAGGACAATAATGTCTGTCTTTAATTTATTGAGTATTAATGGCATTATTTAAATAGAAGCTTCACCTGTAGTTGTCAAGGGCAAATAGTTGTGGTAGTTCGGTGGTTATAATGAGTTTTCTGCTTTACCAGGCTTAATATTATAAATGTAGAAACTTGTGGCATTGGGGCAGTATCAAATCAGGGATCACTGTTTTCTGTGGTGATAAGAGGATTATTATTAGTTCTCTGCTTTTGCACTTGTGATCACAGCATTTGCGAAGGTAGCATCTCTGTAGGCACAGAGGCATATCTCTGCACTAAACTCACTTGGTAACAAACAACCAAGCACAATAAAGTAAAATGTTTATACATTTAATATTTGAGCTGTATGTTACTGTACTGTAAGTTACTGTATTTGTTGTGTCATTGTACAGCTTTCTAGCACCCAGCACTTGCCTTTTTGGTTTATGTTTAAATTTAAGTTTCTTGATAGCTCTTAAACACAATACATTTTCTTTTTTTGATATGAAGACATAGCAGTTTCTATTACACATTCTGTTGGTGGCTGATTGGTTGATTTTTTTTTATAATTCTGATCTGGTATGGCTCCCTTATAGGCTAACTGATTTGAGATGAGAAGGTGGACTAAGAATGACACGGCAGGAGGGAATACAGAAGTTAAACCTTACGCGATGATGCAAGGCTGAGTAAAGCAGAGAAACTAGTGGAAGATTTCATGAGAGTATGTTGACAAGAGACGGGAACTGGCAACACCCGACCCTGTTGAAGGGTGTTTTTAATGTCTTGATTTCAGAATCACACACACACAAATGTCTACTGAGCAAAAAGCATGAAGGTGACAGAGGAAGCAGTTTTTTTTCTCTAAAATCTTCCCTAACTGTGCATCTGCAAACCCACTATGATTAGCCTGTCAGCTAAACATGTAAATATAATACAGGGTGGGCCATTTATATGGATACACCGTAATAACATGGGAATGGTTGGTGATATTAAAGTCCTGTTTGTGGCACATTAGTATATGTGAGGGGGCAAACTCCTCAAGATGGGTGCTGACCATGGTGGCCATTTAGAAGTCGGCCATCTTGGATACAACTGTTGTTTTTTCAATAGGAAGAGGGCCATGTGACACATCAAACTTATTGGTAATGTCACAAGAAAAGCAACGGTGTGCTTGGTTTCAACGTAACTTTATTCTTTCATGAGTTATTTACAAGTTTCTGACCACTTATAAAATGTGTTCAATGTGCTGCCCATTGTGTTGGATTGTCAATGCAACCCTCTTCTCCCACTCTTCACACACTGATAGCAACACCGCAGGAGAAATGCCAACACAGGCATCCAGTATCCGTAGTTTCAGGTGCTGCACATCTCGTATCTTCACACCATAGACAATTGCCTTCAGATGACCCCAAAGATAAAAGTCTAAGGGGGTTAGATCGGGAGACCTTGGGAGCCATTCAACTGGCCCACGACGACCAATCCACTTTCCAGGAAACTGTTCATCTAGGAATGCTCGGACCTGGCACCCATAATGTGGTGGTGCACCATCTTGCTGGAAAAACTCAGGGAACGTGCCAGCTTCAGTGCATAAAGAGGGAAACACATCATCATGTAGCAATTTCAAATATCCAGTGGCCTTGAGGTTTCCATTGATGAAGAATGGACCCACTATCGTTGTACCCCATATACCACACCAAACCATCACTTTTGTTGTTCCAACAGTCTTTGAGGGATCCATCCAATGTGGGTTAGTGTCAGACCAATAGCGGTGGTTTTGTTTGTTAACTTCACCATTCACATAAAAGTTTGCCTCATCACTGAACAAAATCTTCTGCGTGAACTGAGGGTCCTGTTCCAATTTTTGTTTTGCCCATTCTGCAAATTCTGTATGCCGATCTGGGTCATCCTCGTTGAGATGCTGCAGTAGCTGGAGTTTGTAAGGGTGCCATTTGTGAGTAGCTAATATCCGCCAAAGGGATGTTCGACTAATGCCACTATCCAGTGACATGCGGTGAGTGCTACGCTGTGGGCTCTTGCTGAATGAAGCTAGGACAGCCACTGATGTTTCTTCATTCTTGCATCCACATTTTGGCAAATCCAACACTGAACCAGTTTCACGAAATTTAGCAAGCAGTTTGCTAACTGTAGCATGGGAGATGGGTGGTCTCATAGGGTGTCTTGCATTGAAATCTGCTGCAATGACCCGGTTACTGCGTTCACCAGATATCAACACAATTTCGATTCTCTCCTCACGTGTTAACCTCTTCGACATGTCAATGGCTGTGAACAAAGAGAAACTTGTAAATAACTCATGAAAGAATAAAGTTATGTTGAAACCAAGCACACCATTGGTTTTCTTGTGACATTACCAATAAATTTGATGTGTCACATGGCCCTCTTCCTATTGAAAAAACAACAGTTGTATCCAAGATGGCCGACTTCTAAATGGCCACCATGGTCACCACCCATCTTGAGGAGTTTGCCCCCTCACATACACTAATGTGCCACAAACAGGACTTTAATATCACCAACCATTCCCATGTTATTACGGTGTATCCATATAAATGGCCCACCCTTTAGAAATACTTGTTGAACCAGTGTCATCCACAGAGAGTTCTTCCTTCCTACCATCGCCAAGCGCTTCCTCCTTCCTAGGTGGTGTTCAGTGTTGTAGTTGTCTCTCTCATATATATGTTGCATCCTTACATTACAATGTCATTAAAAATGTCAGTAACAACTGCACACAGCAGCAAGAACAAACCAATCTGCTGCCACAGACAATCAAAAAGCCAGATGAGAAAAATGTGAAATGGTTTTCCTGCCAATTTGGACTTCATTGTGTGTCTCTCTGTTGGCAAACTCAAGCAAAATTGCCTCAGCATCAATTCCAATATCAGGATAGCTGTTCATCACTGCAATTCCACTCAGTGCTTTTGTGAGTCATCATATTTCTGAGATATGTATTACAAATGTCACAAAACAGCTGACCATTGCTTGAATGCCAGATGTCACTAATGTCACTTTGCATTGTTGAAGTTCCATATGTAATGTTAGCAGCATTAATGTTTGCAGACTCTGAATCTTCACTTCCCAGAACAGTTTGTGTCTCGTTTTCTGTTTTCAAAAGCTTTAAATTTTTGTTATTTACTTATTTCTGGCCTGCTTCTTTACTAGCTACGTAAGCGAAATCCAACAATGCTAAAGTGGTAATTCAGCCCAGAAACACTGACTGTGTAATGATACAGTGAAATTGTCTTTGTGTGTGTTCCTGAACACAAACTGGTTCATCAACTATAAAATGGCTTTACAAGTGTAATTCTTCACCACTCAATTTGGTCTCTGTCTATTTTTATTTTTTTATTTTCTATAAACATCTTCAATTTATGTTACGTCGTTTCGTGTCTCATTTAAAGTGTGAAAATGCAAGCACAGATTTGATATTGACTGGGTGTCAGATTGCCAAAACATATGGTGACAGCTTTGATTTCTACTGTGTTATAAACAAAAGTCAATCCCACTGTCGTCATGACTCTCTACATTGACAGGCAATGAGCCTCAGAGCTGGTCTCCTACACTTCCCTTTCTCTTTTTATTGTTAAACTTGATTAATTTAGACAATGGATTTCAGAAGATGCTGCTTTGATAATTAAGAGTTTTATGACAAGCAGTCAGTGATGTCCAAACGTCCTGTTGGGAATATTGTTTCGCTGCCATTACCGTATAATTAGTTCTAACTAAATGTGTAATCACTTTACAGCCCACACTCTGTTCCTTTCTGCCTCTCTTTCTCTCTGACTCTTTAGTTGTTTTGGTACCCATTCGATTTTAAGTAGTGTTTTGGTGTATAAGCTGCACTCAAGAGAAAAATAACATCTGTTTTTTGTTAATGATTCCTTCAGCCTAAATAACCGCATACAACAAGTGGTCCAAATATATCTGATAAATCTGTAACTTTTGAGCACTGCTAAAATAGATAATAATAATAATACATAGTACAAATATTATAACATATAGCACATAATGCCAAAATGCAAGAACAGATGAGAAACAAATTCACTTACATAATCAGTCTGAAAAGGATTGCAAAGCCTTTTTTTAAAGGCTTTTGGGACTATAATAAGAAATAGATGGGGCAAAAATGGCATCCATGGAAGAGTTCCAAGGTGAAAATCACAGTTGATTAAAAAGAGCACAAAGGCTCATCTCACATTTGGCAAAAAAACATAATCATGACTTTTAATGACCCTCAAGACTTGGGAAAATATTCTGATGAGACAAAAATTTGAAGGGTTTGTGTGCCCTGAAGCTCAAGCACATTCGGGTTATGTAGCAGGACAATGATTTGAACCCCACCCACAAACAAGCAAACAAATAAACAATCAAATGAAGGGTTGGGAGTGGCCTAGTCCAGACTTAAATCAGACTGAGCTGCTTTGTGTGTATTAGATGCCATTCCTTCAAGACTGCTTTAACAAGTCCTACTATTAATTAATGTTTCAATCTTAAATATGGTCAGTATATCTCTATTAATAGGCTACGTACCACAGCTCTTTAAGTGGGCAGTAATTAAACCATTACTTAAAAAGCCATCACTTGTCTTAGCTCATTATAACCCAGTATCCAACCTTCAGTATATCTCAAAAATTCTTGAACGAGTAGATGTAAAACAGTTAACTGATCATCTGCAGAGGATTGTGCTAGGACCAATTCTTCTTACATTATATGTGCTTCCCTGAGGCAGTATCATTCAAAATATTATATGGTGATCATATGATACCCAGCTCAATCTGTCAATGACACACACACCTTTAAACAGGGCTATCTTAAAGACAAAGGCTGTGTCCCAATTCAGAGACAGCACGCTTGAAGTACGCATTTTAAGTGCGATTACGTCACCGCCACGCGACGACGGCTGTCCCAATTCGAAGTGTACTCCAAATGCGCTGTCGATTTCCCCAAATATCAAGCGTGGTCCGGTGCACGCTTCGTGATCCCATATATCCCACGATTCATAGCGCGGCCGTGGGTGTGGATAATTTTGCCGCAAAATACGGCAGAAGGGAGCGGCCGAAGAGTGAACTGTCAAAAGTAAGTACTGAATATTATGTCACTTATTTATGTGCGAGTGTTTAATAATGAAGAACATTAAAACATTACTGTTGGCCATATGTCGGCAAAGTTGTGTGACATTAGTGATGTTTGTACTTTCAGCATTAACTTGGTTTTAAATCCTCTACTTCTAAATATATATATATATATATATATATATATATATATATATATATATATCATAATAATCTGACAATACTATAATATTGGCCATATTATATTTACATTACCACAGTGAGATGATTTTAATCTCATGAACAACATTAGCTAATTGTTATTTACTAACTAATCTTAAACTGACTGTTCAGTACAGAAATGAAGCCCAACAATCATGTTTTACAGTCCCGTGGTCTCAGCCTCAGATACTCAACTAATCAAAGTGATGTCATGACAAAAATGAATGACCAACAAAACATTTTTTCTCCTTCATTTTTGTCAAACAAAGCTGTATGAAACGTTTCTCGCGGTTAGTATCATGGTTGCTAGGCAACCTGAGCAGCACGACGAAGGCTAGACCGTCCCATTTCACAAGCCTCTCACTTCTGCACTTCTCGTACTTATAGTACGCACCGTGTGTAGTACGCGTAGTGCGCGTACTTCAAGCGTGCAGACCCTGAATTGGGACACAGCCAAAGAGCTGTATGACCTCTTTCCTACTTCTAAATTTAGATCAAACTGAGGTTGGTTTAAAAGTCTTAGAAACCGGTATCTAACCAAATACTCCGGACAGCATTACTTTGGCCTCCACTGAGAGGAATCTTTGAGTTGTTTGACCAGGATATGTCAACAAATATGTAGGACTGCTTTCTTGCATTGATCTCTAAAATGAGAAACATCCTACTCAGAGTGATGCTGAAAAAGGAGTTGATGCATTTAATACTTCTAGGCTCAACTATGGTATTTATGATTATCAGGCTGTCCTAAAGTTGATGAGTGAGGGTACTGACAGGGACTAGAAGGAGAAAGCATATTTGTCTGATATTGGCATCCTTTAATTGACTCCCTGTTAAATCCAGAGTCGAATTTAAAATCCTTCTTCTCACATACAAGGTTTTGAATAATCAGGCTCCATCTTATCTTAAAGACCTCATGGTACCACATTAATATAGCACTTAACTCTCAGACTGCTGGTTCCTAGTTCCTAGGATATTTAAAAGTAGATGGGAGGCAAAGCCCTCAGCTTTCAGGGCTCTGTTCTGTGGAAACAACTCCCAGTTTGGATGTGGGAGACATACACCCTCTCTACTACCAAGATTAGGCTTAAAACTTTCCTTTTTAACAAAGCTATAGTTAAGGCTAGATCAGGTAAACCTGGATCCTCCCTTAGTTATGCCTCAGTCCAATAGGCTTAGGTTGCTGGGGTCTGATTCGTGTTCACTCACCTTTTTCACTCCACTCTGCATTTAATCATTAGTTATCATTAATCTACACAGTCTGTGTTTTATCTTGTTGTCTTCTTATAAACATCAACCAGATGACAGATGGCCGCCCCTCCCTGAGCTGGGTTCTGCTGGAGGTTTTTTATTGTTAAAAAGGAGTTTTTTCCTTCCAATTGTAGCCAAATGTTTGCTCAAAAGGGGTTATTTTGTAACACACACACAAAAAGATTCTAGATCTGACCAACTGTCTCAGCTGTGGCCAAAAAGATGACAATAAATAAAATTCTAAAAGGTAATTTATTAACACAATAATCAAAAGATAAAAGATAAAACAGTCCAGTGTCTCATATGCGGATTAAGTAAAAACACACAGTCCAAGGCCAGAGCCAGCTATGCCACTACGCCAGTTGCACTCCACACGTTGACTTCAACAGGGTTAGCAGTTGTCCTCTGAGACCGACCACCCTGTAAGTAGATAGCCAGTGGTCATTCCAGCCTCTGCAACTCAGCTGCCTTCAGGGTGTGACATAAAATAGGCCCTGGCCTGCACAGAGAGACAAAATAACACCTTCACTATATAATTCACAGCGCACAACCCATCCATCCCAAACATATCAGGTTTCATCACATTACATACCTGCACAGAGAGACAAAATAACAAAGCAGTGTTTGTAGTGTGAACTATAAACAAACTAGCGTATCAGTGCAATCAATTACACCTGCCTCTAATTAGTCCAACCCCATTACAGCCATTGGCTCACCAGAAATGTGACACACACACACACAACCACTCCCAACCCAGTGCAACTTCACACAATAGTATGGAGATGAATTAATACAGGCACCTTAGTCTACCATGTTACATTTTGATTGTTCAGGATTTCACTCTATTATTGCAAGTATCGTTACTGTACAATACAAAGGACCTTGAGATGACTGTTGTTGGGATTTTGTGCTATATAAATAAAACTGAACTGATTTGAATTGAGTCTGTTTATGCTCAACCCACCACTCTCTAAATAGCATTCATAAAAAGAAATTCAGTTTGCCACTGTGTGAATGTCTTTAGGCGATATTGATGAAAAAATGACCATCTAATCCTCTGATACACAGACATTGTGAAGGTAAGATTCTGAACACAATCTCCCCTGAATTGCCCTCTGCAACATTTTCAGCAAGATTTGGTAGAGGGGTGTCATTAGACACACTACACCGAGCTACTGAACAATTACAGGAATGCCTGTGCTTTTACCGTGTAGGAAGCCTCCATTTGAATATTTGTTTATGTGTGTGTTATATCAAGTTGTTACTGAGCAGTGTGAGCACTGTTTAACATGTGTAGCAGAAATATCGAGGAAAAAACACCAACATTAGTCCTCACTGATGAGCTTCCTGTATCTTGGATTGTTGCTCCTTGATTTCCTGAAGCCTCCAGGCAATGTAATGGCCTCCTGCTAAGACTCTCTCCTAAGTGACATTCATTTACAGCACACATATTAATATTGTAGGGCCTTTACCCTACAATATACGGTGACTCTTGTTGTAAATTGGCACTATACAAATAAAACTAAATTGAACTGAACTGCTAATACTGTTCTGTTATAGCTACAGAGAAATGACATTTCAGCACCCTGTTGGTTTATGTTCACTGATGTATTGTTTGTCCTAAACTAAATGTCCTGTGCCAAATGGTTTGAAATGAATACGTATAGCATTATAACTCAACCTAAGACAAGTATGCTGTGGAGCCTTTGTTGGTTCATTGTGTTCCAATAAAACAACTCTTGCCTGCTGAGATTTGGACTCTGCGGGACCTCTCAAGGTGTATTGTTGTATATGTCGCTAATACAATTTTTTTTCCAGCACATCCTCTACATCTGCTTCATGGTTTGTTGTTTCCTGGGTTTATGTCAAAGTTGTCCAAAAAGTCTTAACACCTTCAACTTCTCCAGGTTTCAGGAAAACAAGAACTGAATGTGCACTCTTTTTATAAAAGCATCTCTATTTCAGCTGGTGTGAGTGGTGCAACACCATTGTAAAGAGCAAATGAATGTCTCACTTTCTGCTTTAGAGAAAGTCACATTTTATGAACTGCTGTTGTTCACCAAGGTTATCCCTACTCTTCTCAGCTGACTGTCTCCAGGTAACTCTTACTTTAACAATAAACTCCTTCATCTGTCAACTTATAGTGTAATAGACCATGCTACATCTGCACTGTATCTATACTCTCAAAAAATGTTTTGTGCTGTAGTAATTTTTCTGGGTTTCATTTCAGTTTGGGCAAACAGCATTATATATTTTGGAGAATGTTTTGCTTTTGTCTTTAGAAACATACTTTTACATTTAGAATTGGTGCAAAGTGAGCATATTCATATTGCTTTCCAGGGATTAAACTTTGCTCTTGGTGTTACGGAGAACTACGGCTGCACTTATCAACATCTTCCTATAAGAATGTGTACTATATTGCCAAAAGCATTCCTTGCCTGCCTTCACAAGCATATGGACTTTAGTGGCATCCCATTTTTAATCCATAGTCTTTAATATAATGTTGGCGCACCCTTTGCTGCTAAAACAGCTTCAACTCCTCTGGCAAGGTTTTGTACAGAGTTTAGAAGTGTGTTTATGGGAATGTTTGACCATTCTTCCAGAAGTGCATTTGTGAGGTCAGACAATGATGCCTGGCAGCATCTACTCTAATTCATCTCAAAGTTTTATGTCAGATTTCTGTGCAGGTCAGTCAGTTTATTCCACATCAAACCCACTCATCCATGTTAACTTAATAACATATCAAAATCCAAATCCACTTAATATCCACTGTATATATCCACTTAATGTATATAATATTCTCTCTTGTTGCACAGTCCAAGAGCATGTCAGGATACATTTCACTGTGTGTTCTACTCATATAACTATTCATGTGACAAATAAAGAATCTTGAATCTTGTGTGATGTAGTCACCCCATTGGTTTGTGGCATACTGTCCTGTTCAATGACAGGACTGAATGACTATTGGCCTGTAGCCCTTACCCCGATAGTTATGAAGTGCTTTCTAAGGCTGGTTATGGCCCACATAAAGGACTCTATTGATGTCACTGTGGACTTACCCTAGTACGTCTACCAGAAAAACTGCTCCACAGATGATGCCATCTCAGTAGTTCATAGGGTCTACTACACACACACTTGTAGAGTATAGAATTGTCCATATAGCGGCTATTCCTGGACTTCACTTCCACCTTCAATACAATAATTCCACAGACTCTGGTGCAAAAACTCTCAGCACTCAGCACTGCAATTTAGGCCTGGACTTCTTAGCCTACAATCTCTGCAGCCCTGTCAAGGAAACAAAGGAGATGATCGTGGACTTCAGGTAGAACAGAAACTCTCATTTGCCCCTAACAACAAGGGAGCTGTTGAAGTGGTCTCCAGATTTAAGTAGCTTGGTGTACATCTCACTTGGAACCTTACCTTGCCACAACAAGGTAAAGTAAATTATTAAAGTTCATTTATAGAGCACTTTCCACAGGCATAAAGCCACAAAGCACTTTAAAACAAGTAAGTAAAAAATCAGTAAAAAAAAACCCCACAGTTGATAATGCTTCCTCCAGTGGAGTCACTGAAGCAAAGATGGATTACTTACCAGAAGCTATGGAGCGACCATTCTCAAATGGTGGTGGAGGAAGCAACCCTGCTTTGCTGGATCTGGAAGTGATCTATGGGAGATATCACCCATAATGAGCGGTGATCATACAACAGAGCACACACAACAATGAAAAAATAGGACCAATAAGACATTTGGAGTAAACAGTTCAAGAGTTCAATCTTAAATTTATTCAGTTCTACATAGTGTACTGTGTCATGGGAGCTGCTCTGCGGCGCAAAAGAAGACTGAGGGTGGTAAAAGCTGTACAAAGGACTAAGTAAATTAGTAACGTTCATTTATGGAGCACTATAAATGCAGGAGGAAAAAGGCCTCCTGGATCTTAAAAGACCCTATTTACCCAAAATCCATGCATTTTCTTCTGCTTATCCAGTTTAGGGTCGCATGGGGGCTGGAGCCTATGTTTGTGTAAATATGTATGTTTCCTGTTTTTGTATATATCGCTCTTGATGTTTGTTATTCTTGTTGACTTAGCCAGGGCCTGGGTGCATGTATTCACGTGCACTCATGTACTGGAATCACAATAAAAACTTGAAACTTGAATCCCTTATATCAATGACAAAATGAATGTCATTTATTGTCTATATTGAAGAAGACTTGAATCCAGACATTTAGACCATAAACTACATAAATCAAGTGTGATGTAAAATCATTTCTGAACAGACATATTTGTTGTTGAGTTGTGCCCCTGCTGGTTATTAGACATAAAATATATTTTTTAAATTTTCAAAATCAAAGAAAGATTGTGTTTTCAGGCTCTCTAAGGAATTTGTTGCAAGCATTATCATTGTGATAACAGACTATTGCATGCCATATGAAACATATTAAATTATCCTGATATTGCCACCATTCGATTTAATGGTATTTCTTTGTTGTCTGTTACCTGTTTGTGTCCCTGATATTGCCACATAAATTGTTTTAAGTAAGAGTATAAAAATGACATTCATTCAGCAGATTCAATTACCTTGCATCAGTAGGATGTATATATGTATAAGATGTGCTGTGCCAATGATGCTCTATTTCAGGGCTGTTATTGAGTCTGAATCACCGGGTCACACAGGTTGAGGGATTGGAAATATCATTCAAGCAGGAGATTTTATAAATTGTTCCATGAATATAAGTGACTGCATATAGGGTATAATGTAATATTCTGCATGCACAAATTACAAATATGTCATACAAGAATTGCAGAAACAGGATGTAGGAGAGAGTTTTATGTGTGTGTGTGTGTGTGTGTGTGTGTGTGTGTGTGTGTGAGAGAGAGAGAGAGAGAGAGAGAGAGAGGTCACGTTGGTGGATTTATTAAAGTGCAAAAGAAAAAAAGACTGAATCACACAAAAAAAGTAAAAAATCAAACTCAACTATGATGATAGTAGCTACTGATTAATTGTACCTTCCAGTAATGTAATTTTCTTTGCACTTTTATGTTTGACATTCTTGATTTTAACAAGGCATTAGGCAGGGACTGAGTGGTTTGCTTGTAATGAAACCATGATCCAAGTGACAATGTTGCAGTGTGGTGTTTTTGTCGTTGTTGTCTCAGCAGAATTTAGGCTCTTTAAAGAGTGACTTGACCAACAGGGCTGCAGCTACCTGTGTCAATCCAACACAGAAGTACTCCAGGCTACAGATCTTCAAAGAAGTTGCTTCCAGAGCAGACTCCCAGGTTAAAATTTAAAAAGAAAATGTTTGCAAGTAGGTTTAATACCTGGTTTTGGTCTCCAAAGTTCATTTTCTCCTTTGTAACAACTAGATGGTGAGATTTTTCTTTTTATTATTAATCAAATAATCAATTCAAAATATTAATTCATTTGAGACTGTTAAGGTTACAAATTAGTATCAGATTTTTGCTAAGCTTCACCTCGATAGAAATCATTGAACTGCACATTTCCACTGCGTTTGTGGATTTGATTCCTTTGAGGACATTTTAAATACAATGATCTTACAAATAACATGGTCTACAGCACAAATATTAGCACTGAGGCGTAAAATATAGTGAGGCCACAAAACAATGATTTTTTTATCCACTCCTAACACTAAACTACAAACATTAACTGGGTAGTAGTTCAAATGTGTTGTCATTGTTGCCTTTTTTATTTTTGGAGCTGGGACAACATTAGTGGGAAGTTGTGGCATTAGCTATTAAGCATACAGTGCCTGCTGACCATGAAATGTGGGAACAACCGAGCAGCAGAAGCACAAACAGACTTCACAGCTGGGTAATGATAAACCTATCAAATGTATCTCTTTGAGGGAACTGAGTACATGTAAATATAATAAAACATTAGTTTTATTAATATTGAACTGTCCCTCTGATGAACTTATAAGAGCTAATAAGCTCTAATAAGACCTACTGGTATAATCCTGGTGCAGCTTCTTGCCTTTTCTCTTGAGTGGTAAACGGTTGTAACAGCTTCAATGGGGTTAACAGGTGAGCACCTCAGTGCTTTGTTGATTTGAGCCAGTTGCTGCTTAGCTTAGCAGCCTCAGAGAGTAACCTTCCAGTTTGCTAAAAGGACTGTTCTACACCCCCATTCTCTTCAGGAGCTTACTTGTAGTCTTGGTAAAATAAAACCCCCAAAATCTCTACACCTAACCTCCAAAGGGAACACCTTGGTACACTAGTTGTTGCTCTGCCTGGAATGCTATTTCAGTGTACTTTAAGCTTTCCCTTCATATACCTCACCAACTGCAGCTCCCAACTGCAGTAGGTGGTATAGGGTAGTAGACCTGGTAGTATTTTGTAGTGTCTTCTGTGAATATGCTGCAAGTTGAGCACTGGCCTGAGATTAATTGTTATTATATCTGTTGAAACGACCAGTTTGTGATCAAGGTTGACCTGCATCTTCTAGTCTCTCCAAACAAAGAGGTCAAGTCTGAAATCACTAGAATTACAAATACCTCTGAATCAGTAATAAATAAAGGGTCATATGTAGAGCTGGGCGATAGAACGATGACGATATGTATTGCGAAATAACTTTTTCTTGATAGAAAAATTAAACTATTGCGATAGGCCTCATCTCTCTTGTCCTCTTAAAAAAAAGAAAAAAGAACAGCCAATCAAAATTAAGTAGCGCAGAGCCAAACCAATCACAGCCGCAGCGTCACGTCACGTGACTTGTTACGTGCAGCACAAGTGCCAAGGCGCACATGTGTATTTGTTTGGGAAGCAGCCAGCCGGGCTGCCCAGGTAATGGAGGAAATGAGTGCGCTGACTAGAGAAAAATCAACCGAGAGCGTGAGCGAAGGTTACCGAAGAAAAAACAGATGATGGTTCCAATGCCGGAGAGCTTGTCGAACGGAAGGGCCATAGAAGTTCCGTAGTGTGAAGGTATTTCGGCTATTTCAAGTCTGACAAAAAACAGAGTAGCGCGCACTGTAAATTGTGCCGAAAGCAAGTCTGGAAATACAATAAAGCGGTGCATGCTCAATCTCTGACTGAAAGCGCTAATTCGTCATTCGGCTTTTGTCAGACTAAAGTAACTGTTAAAACTGTTTGAAAAGCTAAGCTATACAACAAGGAGAGATTGAGAATTTCCTTTTAGTTCTCAGTTTATTTGATATTGACAAAAGTTAGTCAATTTTGTCTGTTCTTCTGTAAAACAAACTAAGATTTATTTTTAGAATTAAAATTTTGTTTCTAAGTGGAATTGACAATTTAGTGGTCTGTTTTGTTTGTTCTATTTTGAAACTTAAACACTTTAGCGGCTGCCTTTTGTGTAGTTTGCAATATTTGCCTTTATTTATCTGAAACTGAAGTCTCATGTTCCTTAAGTACATCTACCCTGTTGAACTTATTATGGGAAATAAATATTTAAATCAAAACAAGCTGCTGATTATTTCACATTTTACTTGTGAGCAACGGGACATTTAAATCTTACAAATAGTTATTTGGCTTATATCGTGATATATATCGTTATCGCCTGAAATGAAAAAAACATATCGTGATATGAAAAAATCTTATATCACCCAGCTCTAGTCATATGAAACTTCTGAAAGTGTAGCTGTAGTGCTGTCATGTACATTCAAACCGGAATGAAATACTGCAGTAATAATATTTTGATCTAAAAAGGCTGGGGGCTGAAGAAAGACAACTTTCTCTAGTACCTAAGAAATTCAGAATTAATGGGTGGAGATTTTTCTTTTTAATAGAAGAAAAAGTTAGATTTAGATGCAATAATATTGTTTTTGCTGCTCTCATAGCCTTTTGACAATATAACAAGGAATCTCATAGTCAGAAGAAAACAAAAGTTTATCCTTTTTAGTCTTTCAGCTCACCTACAGACCTGAGTGCCTGGGTAGCATTACTTAGCCAAGCCTAGATTCAAGAATACTGGTCAGTAGTCAAATGAGGAGAAGACCTGTGAAAAAGGAGGGCATGATTACTATTTTGATAAGCAGAAAAACATCCAGCAGTACTCAAGATAATCATGCACAAGTGATTTGCAGGCAAATGAAGTTTGACAGGCTGACATGAAAGAGATTTTGCAAATATCACAGTCTGAAAAATTGCTATCACAAATTTCAGTTTCAGAGAGAGACAGGTCACTGGACAACAATAGGTCCACATCTAGGTTCATGTAAGTGCACACAGCACAAGAGTAGACAAATTGATTTGAAACACTTGCAGTTGAAAGCTGACGGAAACATCAGATGTTAGCTGCTGGCAGTTGAAACTGTCTTTAAAGACACCAGCTTAAAGCCTAAGCTGGTGTTCTGTAACAATAATTACAGTCTGAAGGGACAAGTTCAGAAAAAGGGGTCAACTTATCCATGTTTAGCTAAGTTTCTGTCAAAGGAAGGCAATCCAGCATTAACAGGCCCCAAATCTGATTAAAAGCAAGTTGCTGATTGACTGGGATGACCCAGTTGGTGAAGTAAAACTCTTCCACCTCTGCGAAGAGGGGGCAAGTGATGCATTGGAAGCTAAACAGGGAGATGTGGAGCCACATGTAGGATCTAGTGATAAGAAGGTAATGTTGACAGATACACTTTCTATTTGCTCCTTATGTAAGAAAATGAATGTGAAACAGTCCAGGTATTGTATTTTATACAATACACAATTTATACAATGCACAATTTCACAGGTAGTACTGTATGGCATACACTTAACTTTTGTTTTGTTTTGTTTTGTATCTTTTTCTTTGACTGCATTACCCTTTCTTTACAACATTTTTTAACAAGAAAATTGCTAAATACAGTGTTCATTAAGCATTAGTGAGTTTAGACCTTTTTCGGGGGTGCTCAGGCCCCCCTAAATTTTATGAGAGCCCACTCTAAACACTGGACATTGGATAGACGTGCAGATGATGTCTATATTAGGTCCGTCGATCAATGACCAATTCTGGACATCTGTACGACGTCCAAAATTGGTCCACAATTTGGACGTCCAACCATGACCCAACCAGGACATCAATATGACAATCAACATTTGAACTTTGACTGCCTAATTTTATCATATGAACATCTATGACAGGTGCAGGACATTTATATGATTAATACAAGTATTTTTTAATTTTTTATTTACTGTTCTATTGTGAAGAGCTTTGTAAGAGGAAGTGAATGGTGTTGTGATCGGTAGCCTGTCATGGAAAGTAGGAGAAGTGTGGATGTATGAACTCAACTATCGACTCGGCAGTCTTTGTCTGTATGCACATTTTGCAAACTGCCTGTGAGAAGATAACATTTCTGTTCCAAATCCACTGCGCAGCTGCTCATTTTTGTCTTAGCTCAAGAGTCTCCTCCATCTAGCAGATGTCTGCTAATCACTCTGCATTCCTTCACACATAACTGTTTCTGGAAACATGAGCCTATACATGTAGAAGCATTATAAAAATGATGCCTAAAATAAGTTTGACATTGAAAAGATGTTGACCATATTTGAACAGCCTGTATACGGCAGTCCTTCGGATGTTAACACTAGAAGTTTAATAGATGTCAAAAAGAAGATGTCGCTTGAAGTTACAAAACAACCCCCTCAGTGGACGACAATTGTGAATCCAAAAAATTACTTATAAAAGAAGTCGCTCTGAAATCAATTTGCACAGTGGGCCCCTAAAAATAACTAAAGTATTAATAATACCATATTTTAGTTTTGTTTTTTTTTTTAATTATCTTCAAATGTTATATTTTGCAGTACAGGATAGAATGAAAACAGGTTTTATGTCCAGTGTTGTTGATGCCATGATGTTACAGTGCGCTCACACAGAGGCGTTGCTGCATGTCATGGCTAATAAGACTTTCATTGCTGCGGGAGAAAGATGACGAAGAGGGAATTTCATGACACACATCAGTGATCTAGATGTAAAACACACTTTAACTGAAATACAGCAAAAGTTTAAACTGTTTTGATTGTACAGGGACATTAATGTGACTTCTAAAGTGACTGCTTATTTTTATTTGTTCTCTAAATAGTGTCAAAAGCGGTAGCTTTAACCTTCTGATTCACTAGTCTGCTGGTACACCAAAGAGCCGATGTGCATTATTATTTTAGTTTGGTAAAATTTCGATTGCTGTTCTGATTTAATTGAACTTCAGTCTTTGGCCACAGTAAAGCTCTAGATCCAGGTGACAACACGTCAGAATGATGTTACCTGTCTATGTCCAGCAGCAGTTTGTATTCAGTGTGATACTGCAATAAACTGATATGGATCAGTTTGTTTTTTTATTCACTGTAACACTTAAATTTAACAAAAATTATAAAGCTGTAGTTTCCGCTTTACCCACATTCATTGATAATGATTTTACATAGCTAAGCAGTCTGTTGTAGTGTTGTTGATTGTGGATCTCCCACTTACTCTTATAATAATTATTATAAGATTATATTTCTGTCATTCTCCAGTTTCTAGTTGAGTGAGGAGGGTGGAAACACAAAGGGAGAGGACAGAGAGATTGTACAAGAACACAGAGAGATTGTACAAAAACAGGGAGAACAAGGGAGCAAATAATGAAGTTAGTTGGAAAAACAGAAGTAATTTTTCATGTAGTTCATGAATGCCTTGAATGCTTTCCAGTAGGACACTTAAAAATGTCTGTGGACATTCTAAACAGAGCATATTGATATGAATGGTGGCATTTTATAGGATCCATACCACTCTAAACATTGCTCAAATAGGATGCTTGCCACTATATTGATGTTCTTTAACTTCTTTAACTTTGCCTCAGGTTTGATAACTAAATTCACTACTGTAAAAATGGTGGATTAGATTGAAATCTCTGATTATTGACTCTAAATTATTCTTAGAAATTACAATAGGCCCGTCCAATTAATTAGGTTGCTTTTGGAGGTAATATTTGCAATGTCTATCCAATTGATTTGAGATTTGCAAATGTAAAAAGGGTTGATTACATTTGGAAACAGCATATTCTATCAAAAGTAATTACAAGACACTGCATGCATGACATTATGACTGGGAGCTAAGCTCCCCAAACTAAGTATAGTTGTAAATTACCTTTCAGCTTTTAGTTTTGGCATCACTGTTCCAACATAAAGTGAAGTAAAAGAAAGGGAGAAAAGTCAGGAATGTTGTCTGTGACCCGGCCATTTCTATGTGACTGGTCTCCCTTCTCTGTCAGACTGCAGCTAATGAGAGTGACGTCTCCCTCATAAAAACCTGTGGGAAAGCCATCTCTAAGCTCCTGTGTTGGCTCTGAAAACTATTTGCTGTGCAAATTCCCAGAGATTGGATTTGAGTACCTCCTGTGTAGGTTTACCTACCTCCAGTGACTGGGCAGTAACATGCTGTTCATACGCTTGACCAAACCTCTCTCCCTGTCTGTCCTCTTGGTTCTCTTGCTTAATTTATATTTTATTTCTATTTCTCTCTTCTGTCTCTCAACTTTCAATTATTTTTCCAAAGTCTTCCTTTGACATTTTTCTCTGTACATCTGGATCCATCTGCGTTAGTGTAATGTAACTGGGAGAATGAACAGGAGAAAGATGGGAGTAATAGCTCATTCAGCAAGTGATGTAAATAAAAAAGAAATCATGTGACATGTATCTGTTTATTCTCACAGACTCTGCAACCCCATTTGAAGTTGGATCAATAATTAGATGGCTTTTAGTGATCTGGAAAGTTAGAACCCCAAACAGCTCTGTTCAAAAAAAGAAAGTAGTTCACTGTAGCCCATTTAAAGGGGCCCAAGCATGAACCCAACTGAAATAGTTGTTTTTTTCTTTATTACCTTTAACTGGTTAGCAAGGAATTTTTTTTACAGATTTATTATTAATCATATTAATTATATGATTTTGATCATGATTATTATTAATCCTAGGCAGCTTCTAATGATTAAATGTTTTGTCCTAATTGCCATATGAGTTGTTTTTCTTTACAGTAAGATTTGCAAGAATTTCAATCAAACCTTTTTTAATTTGTCATTATGAGTTATGGTCTGTAGAATTTCAATGTTAAAAATTAATTTAATCCATTTTGGAATAAGGCTGTGACGTAAAGAAAATGTGGAACAAATGAAGTGGTGTGAATACTTTTCACATACATATCGTCATATCTTGGATGAGGTTAGTAAGGAGAAGTGGACTAACTTTTTACATCTGTCAGTGTGCTGCATTTGGGTTACCACACTGTAATACTACTACTACTACTACTAATAATAATAATAATAATAATTAACAACAGTTTGATAATCAAATTAATTAAAAATAAGCTGCCTATTATATACAACCCTAATTCCAAAAAACCTGGGATGCAATGTAAAATGTAAACAAAAACAGAACGCAATATTAAACACATATTTTATTTACAGCAAAACATAGAAAAACAACATTTTACCAAAAACCTTGTGACAGGGGCAACATAATAATAGCGGTGGGCAGATCGATCCAAATATTAATAATATTGATACCAACAGTGGTATTAGTATCGGATCGATACTAACACAATGGAAAAATACTTGTTTCTATCCAGTAGGTATGGATCCTACTGAACTGTGTTAAATACAGCCTGGCAACCTGTGTGGGATGTGTTCTCTTGGCCTCTTGCCATATGACAGCTAGGATAGGCTCCCCCCAAATCCCAAAAGCATTTCCAGTGCTGCTATAAATGTTAAAAAAACAAACAAACAAAACACCAACAACATGTGACAATGAAAACACTCTTTCATTGGCTCATGACTTGTCAATCACAAGTCACTTATTATTCTCAATATTCTGACCATACACAGAATAGTCCTCCTTTTTTAGAAGTATTATGAGGAAGATTTACAAAACAGCCTAAACTTTTATACAATATAACCCAAAATGAGTGACCTCCTCATCACCTCACTCAGCATTCCACTGACATTTCTCTCCCTCTGTTTCAGCGACCTCTGTCCACGACCCACGATTGCTTCTGACTCACGTTTAGATGCTCCTCCCATGTTTTCTGAACTTAAGTATTTAACTTGTGTTTCTGTAAATAAGGTCTCACTGAAAATCCACCAGTTTTGCCTCTGCCTAAATCTGCATTTGGGTCATTTTTCATGCACTGGCCCTTGCTGGCATAACAGTAAACTGAAATAAGGCCTGATAACGTTTACTTCCCGATTCCTTTTGCAATAAATCAATAAGATCCAGTTTGATTTTTATGTTATTGAGGTTTTGGATCAATTGTCTCCTCTCGATCTGATACTTCTGACAATTCAATATGACATGTTCCATAGTTTTCTCTTCCCCACAGTAATCACATTTCCCGGTATTATGTTTCCCTATTATGAATAATGTAGTGTTCAAGCCAGTATGTCCAAATCTCATTCTTGATATGACCACCTCCTCTCTCCTGCTCCGTCCTGTGGTTCTCATTCCTCCCAACGTCCTTTGAATTTTATACAGCCATCGTCCCTTCCTTTCTTCCTCCCACTGTTTTTGCCATCTTTTCCTCATTTCTTGCCTTACAATACTCTTTATCTCTGCTTGGCCAAAGCTAACAGCCATGCCATGTTTTGTGGCCTCCTTTGCAACTCTATCTGCCCTTTCATTTGCCCTTACTCCATAGTGTGCCGAAATCCATAAAAAAACAACTGTAAGTCCCATCATGTGTATTCGGAAAAGTGTTTGCTGAACTTCTGCTAAAACAACCAGATGCAACTTGTTTCCTTTCCTCACTTTTGATTGGGTGTGGTGCTTACCCTTAATTGCACTCAACTGTCACCCATTATATAAGGACTGTACTCACCCGCAGCTAACTCTTTCTTCACTCCCACATGGGGCGGCAGCTGAGGTGAGTTTCTGGTTGAGTTTCCCAAGTTCATGTATTTGAGTTGAATGACTGAATGACTTAAATCACAATTTATTTCCTTTCAGAGTTAGCAATCCATGTGTGTCTTTCCTTTTCCTCATTATTCAATAAAACGAGAAACCTGCAAGTGATTGCTGACTGTTCATTCTCATCCTGACCGGATGAGCCATGATGGTAACAATCTCCAACCTCCTCTGAGCCTTCCTGCAAAACAGAGCTGCTGACTTTGACTGAGTACACTGTCCAGCGGTGGAAGAAATGCTTTGAGTACCTACTTAATCCCGCTGGCACATCTTCTGTAACAGAAACAGAGTCTGGGGACGAGAGGGATGACTCGTCCATCACCGGGTGTAGCAGGACAAGCACAGAGATGAGTCCACTGTCAGAGGCCATAAGAAGATCATTTATAACCTTCACTAAAGCTGTTTCTGTGCTGTGATGAGCTCTGAAACCTGACTGAAACTCTTCAAATAAGTCATTCCTCTGCAGATGATCTGTTAGCTGTTTGACAACTACTCTTTCAAGAATTTTTGAGATGAAAGGAAAGCTGGTGATTGGCCTATATTTAGCTAAGACAGCAGATGGCTTTTTAAGCAACAGTTGAACTACTGCCAGCTTGAAGGTCTGTGTTACATAGCAACTTCTGATTGGTAGAACTGACATAAACACGGCCTCATTAACGTGAATCTATTGGGTCAAACGATTAAAAACTGAGGTTCAGCATGCTGAAACTTGTAATTTCAACTGCTGAAATGAATTAAATCTTTTAAAGGAGAGTCATTCTCTCGTATTTTCTTAAAGAAAAAAACAAACACTGGTTTGGGAAGAACTGGACAGAAGGGTGAAAGCGAAGCAACCTACAAGTGCCACACATTTATGGGAACTTCAGCAACAGATTTTGCAAACAGAACTCCGATTACTTAATTGTACAATACTTTCACTTCAGACAGCAATGAGACTTTAAACTGCATAATTTTCCCTAAAAAACTGGAAAAAATTGAGGTTTGTTAAAGCTTTTGACCAGTAGTGTGTGTGTGTGTGTGTGTGTGTGTGTGTGTATATATATATATATATATTCTATTTGTTATATATATAAAACAAATAAAATATATATTTTCATTATTCATCTAATTTATTTAATAGAGCTCCTTCAGTTTAGTGTAATTTATAGTCACGTTAGGCTATAGTTTGTTAGGATTCAGAGATTCTTTTATTGCTACCATATAATCTGCTTTATGATAAATGCATTAATAACATGTTTTACAGCATTATTTTATTAGTAATATTTCTTACAGGGTTCATATTGCATTGAATATGTTTGTCATCACATTCACTCTATTCACAGGTTTAGTTCATTTTATACACATTGCATATCTGTGCTTGTTTAGAGTTGATGTTCCATCCAAGAGGGTTTTAAGCTTCACTGGTGAGGGTGTCCAGGTGATACATGTTGAGGGAAGATGAGAACATAGCAGGTTAATTGCATGCATGCTTACAATACACAAATTAATCTAGTAGCAGGCCTGAGCGAAGGCCCCAGTGTCTTCTGCTTTTCTTTGAGACCTGCTGCAATTCTGTCTACTTAGTGATTGGTGACGAGGGTCAATTATTAGCCCTTAGAGACCCTGAAGCTTGAAGTTTATTACCTTAAAAGGCAAATGTTATAGAAAAGAGAAGTTACATGTCTGTTTATAGTTATTAGAGATGTACAAGATGTACCCTTGTCTGTAAACAATGACTGTACACAATGTATTTTTGACCTGTATTGACGTGTATGTGTGGATGTTAATTTTCTATGCTATAAAACCAGCATTCAATGTATTTTTGTCAGAGGAAGCCATATGCTGATGTTTCCTCTCCGGTGTTAATAAACTCATCGTTTGATTGCACTTGTCTGGTGCCTCCGTCGTTTGTTGTTCTGGTCTCCAATTGATTGATCTCGCACGATAAGTTGCTTTGGAAAAAGGAGTTGCTGTAAAATATCATTGCTCCTTTTTGATGGCATCTACTGATGTGTGAAGTTGTGACCTCTTTCCACCTCTGATATTGCATGGGAGGGATGTGCTGCCTTTGTTAGGTGTGTCCTGACCCATCAACAGCTGTAGTGAGGGAATTTTATGTGTGCCGTGGATTGTCTCCACCATTCTTGCGGTTTTTGCTCTGGCTGTAATCAGTTAGATCCCAGCTTCAACTCCTCTCAGGTTGGTGCTGATAAACATGCGCTCATAAGACTTTCATTTTGAATGATTAGATTCTATCCTATCTTCCTCAGCTGGAAACTTGGCAGATGCAACGCACCGCACTTATAGAAATGTGTCCTCCAAACTAGAGCTTCTTTAGCTCACCACGTTCGTCAGGATGTGGTGGAAGATTCACTGCAGTTTTTTGTCTTCCACACTGAAACTGTCAATACTATTTGATATTGAGGATTTTAACTTTCACATAGATGATACATCAGTAAATATGCTGCAAAATTCAACAAACTCAGGGAATCTCTAATTTGGATTTATACTTTCAGTTTCAGTACACAATAAAACCAAAAACACCTGCAGCAAACTCCGTCAAAGATTACTTTGACATTCTTCATTTTATTTACAATGCACTCTTCAGCTTCAGTTCCATTAATCAATTCAATTCAATTCAGTTCAATTTTATTTATTTAGTGCCAAATCACAACAACAGTCGCCTCAAGGCACTTTATATTGTACAGTAGATCGTACAATAATACATACAGAGAAAAACCCAACAATCATATGACCCCCTATGAGCAAGCACTTTGGCGAAAGTGGGAAGGAAAAACAGGAAGAAACCTTTTAACAGGAAGAAACCTCCAGCAGAACCAGGCTCAGGGAGGGGCGGCCATCTGCTGCGACCGGTTGGGGTGAGAGAAGGAAAACAGGATAAAGACATGCTGTGGAAGAGAGACAGAGATTAATAACAGGTATATTCAATGCAGAGAGGTCTATTAACACATAGTGAGTGTGAAAGGTGACTGGAAAGGAAAAACTCAATACATCATGGGAGTCCCGGCAGCCTATGCCTATTGCAGCATAACTAAGGGAGGATTCAGGGTCACCTTGTCCAGCCCTAACTATATGCTTTAACAAAAAGGAAAGTTTTAAGCCTAATCTTGAAAGTAGAGATAGTGTCTGTCTCCCGAATCCAAACTGGAAGCTGGTTCCACAGAAGAGGGGCCTGAAAACTGAAGGCTCTCCCTCCCATTCTACTTTTAAATACTCTAGGAACAGCAAGTAGGCCTGCAGTGCGAGAGTGAAGTGCTCTAATAGGGTTATATGGTACTACAAGGTCATTAAGATAAGATGGGGCCTGATTATTTAAGACCTTGTATGTGAGGAGCAGGATTTTGAATTCAATTCTGGATTTAACAAGAAGCCAATGAAGGGAAGCCAATACTGGAGAAATATGCTCTCTCTTTCTAGTCCCTGTCAGCACTCTTGCTGTAGCATTTTGGATTAGCTGAAGGCTTTTCAGGGAGTTTTTAGGACTTCCTGATAATAATGAATTACAGTAGTCCAGCCTGGAAGTAATACATGCATGAACTAGTTTTTCAGCGTCACTCTGAGACAGGATATTTCTAATTTTAGAGATGTTGCGCAAATGGAAGAAAGCAGTCTTACATATTTGTTTAATATGTGCGTTGAAGGACATGTCTTGGTCAAAAATGACTCCAAGATTCCTCACAGTGTTACTGGAGGCCAAGGTAATGCCATCCAGAGTAAGGATCTGGTTAGATACCATATTTCTAAGATTTCCAGGGCCGAGTACAATAACCTCAGTTTTATCTAAATTAAGAAGCAGAAAGTTAGCGGCCATCCAGGTCTTTATGTCTTTAAGACATTCCTGCAGTTTAACTAATTGGTGTGTGTTACCTGGCTTCGTGGATAGATAGAGCTGGGTGTCATCTGCATAGCAGTAAAAATGTATACTATGTCTTCTAATGATACTGCCTAAGGGAAGCATGTATAATGTAAACAGAATTGGTCCTAGCACTGAACCCTGTGGAACACCATAGTTGACCTTAGTGTGTGAAGAGGACTCTTCATTTACATGAACAAATTGGAGTCTATTAGATAGATATGATACAACTACTGCAGCGCAGTACCTGTAATTACAGTGGGTGGCAAAAGTATTCGGCCCCTTTGAACTTTTCCACATTTTGTCACATTACAGCCACAAACATGAATCAATTTTATTGGAATTCCACGTGAAAGACCAATACAAAGTGGTGCACACATGAGAAGTGGAACGAAAATCATACATGATTCCAAACATTTTTTACAAATAAATAACTGCAAAGCGGGGTGTGCGTAATTATTCAGCCCCCTTTGGTCTGAGTGCAGTCAGTTGCCCATAGACATTGCCTGATGAGTGCTAATGACTAAATAGAGTGCACCTGTGTGTAATCTAATGTCAGTACAAATACAGCTGCTCTGTGACCGCCTCAGAGGTTGTCTAAGAGAATATTGGGAGCAACAACACCATGAAGTCCAAAGAACACAGCAGACAGGTCAGGGATAAAGTTATTGAGAAATTTAAAGCAGGCTTAGGCTACAAAAAGATTTCCCAAGCCTTGAACATCCCACGGAGCACTGTTCAAGCCATCATTCAGAAATGGAAGGAGTATGGCACAACTGTAAACCTACCAAGACAAGGCCGTCCACCTAAACTCACAGGCCGAACAAGGAGAGCGCTGATCAGAAATGCAGCCAAGAGGCCCATGGTGACTCTGGACGAGCTGCACAGATCTACAGCTCAGGTGGGGGAATCTGTCCACAGGACAACTATTAGTCGTGCACTGCACAAAGTTGGCCTTTATGGAAGAATGGCAAGAAGAAAGCCATTGTTAACAGAAAACCATAAGAAGTCCCGTTTACAGTTTGCCACAAGCCATGTGGCAAACTGCAAACATGTGGAAGAAGGTGCTCTGGTCAGATGAGACCAAAATGGAACTTTTTGGATTGGATCTAAATCCAATCGAGAATCTGTGGCAAGATCTGAAAACTGCTGTTCACAAACACTGTCCATCTAATCTGACTGAGCTGGAGCTGTTTTGCAAAGAAGAATGGGCAACGATTTCAGTCTCTAGATGTGCAAAGCTGGTAGAGACATACCCTAAAAGACTGGCAGCTGTAATTGCAGCAAAAGGTGGTTTTAGAAAGTATTGACTCAGGGGGCTGAATAATTACGCACACCCCACTTTTCAGTTATTTATTTGTAAAAAATGTTTGGAATCATGTATGATTTTTGTTCCACTTCTCACGTGTACACCACTTTGTATTGGTCTTTCACGTGGAATTCCAATAAAATTGATTCATGTTTGTGGCTGTAATGTGACAAAATGTGGGAAAGTTCAAGGGGGCCGAATACTTTTGCAAGCCACTGTATGGTCAACAGTATCGAATGCTGCACTGAGGTGTAGCAGGACAAGCACAAAGACGAGTCCACTGTCAGAGGCCATAACAAGATAATTTATAACCTTCACTAAAGCTGTTTCTGTGCTGTGATGAGCTCTGAAACCTGACTGAAACTCTTCAAATAAGCCATTCCTCTGCAGATGATCTGTTAGCTGTTTGACAACTACTCTTTCAAGGACTTTTGATATGAAAGGAAGGTTGGAGATTGGCTGATAATTAGCTAAGACAGCAGGGTCTAGAGATGGCTTTTTAAGTAAAGGTTTAACTACAGCCAGCTTGAAGGCCTGTGGTACATAGCCGATTATTAGAGATAGGTTGATCACATTTAAGATTCATCTGAAACTAAGGTTTCATTTACTTATCGTGATGGTTTAACTGCTTTAATCTTTTGCTCCTCAAATGATGCATTGTGGTGGACCACTAGAGGGCTCCACTCACACCCAGTGTTGAGGAAGTGTGTTCCTCTGTTGTGTGGCGCGATATGAGCAGTTAATGGAGAGACGAATAAAGGAGGAGTGAGAACTGAGAGCCCTGTGTCGTTGATGCTTACCTCCACATTGGTGACCCCTGACTCGAGCATGCAACGGGCCGCAGATAACGCAGACTCCGCTATGGAGGCATCAGCGGACGCCGATCCTCCGCCTCCTGTTGCAGCTACGTTCGCTGTGGCGCTGAAACTGCCGGACTTTTGGCTCCATGACCGCCCGTCATGGTTCGTACTAGAGATGGCACGATACCACCTTTTTTATGTCCGATACCGATACCGATATCATAAATTTGGATATCTGACGATACCGATATGAATCCGATATAGTGTTTTTTAATCAATAAAACTGTTTTTTTAATATCTTGCTGCATTTTGTATAAGTTCATACTCAAGTTTAAATAAACAATAACACTAAAGCTATTCTGTTATACCTGTATGTAAAAAATACACTGCACCCAAAATATTTTATAGTTCAGCAACACTGATCAATCTAATAAACTTAAACCTACTCCATCCTCCCTATTCTGGTATTTTAAAGAGTACTTAGCAGAAATATTAAGCAACCTAACTAATAGGGTTGCAAACTCCCAGCAAAAAAAAATAGGGAACCACCCCCCACCCTCCACGTCATGATGCTTAATCGATGTAATCAACTTTGATTTGATGCAGGGTGAAAAAAAATGCACAGAATTAAATTATTTTTCAAGAATAATTAAATAGATTCAACATCTTTCTTCAACAGAATTGCAGACTGCACAGATGGTATCTTCCCAAAGGAAAAAGTACTATAGCTTACTAGGGTATATTAGACTTAACAGTTACTATATACAGTAATGGACTTCTATACATTTTACATCAGATTAAAATTTTGGGTGTAAGATTCAGATAATTATTTATTAAAAGCTAGACATTTTAAATGAGAATAAGAAAGAAAAGTATGTCTTTGTGCCCCCTTTTCCCTGTTAATGCCCTATCGGCCCCCCTGGCTAAACTTTGCTAGATCCGCCCCTGCACAGTTACCAGCAGTCAGCTACGTAGAAAAGGATCCTGGTCTAGAAAGTAATATTAAATAAATTCTAACAACAGCTTATCAAGGTTAAAGGTGCTGCTGTTGTTCCGCCGCTGGTTTCCTCTTTCTGGTGCAAAGTGGACCAAAAACAAAGAAGAGAGACGGACTCGCGACAGAAAAGCCAATCAGCTGATCATTAAGCAGTTTCACGATTGAAGTAGCCGCAGGAAGGTGAGGGAGAGAGAGAGAGAGAGGCAGTCGCTCCATATATCGGTTGTTAAGCTTAACATGGGAACGCTTTACAAACATTCAGAGATGAACTTACACACTTGCTTTACTTCTCTCTGGGATAACTTCCTCGGAGATGAAATGCTGGTTTGGTAGCGAGGCTACAAATACACACAGCTGCTCTATCACGTGAGCACACTGCTCCGACGTGCTACGGTTATGAGCCGAGTTACGCCGTGTCGCAAGTTTTGTGAGGTGTTTTTTTTTTATATTTAATGTATCGGATTACATTTTTAATTTCTCACCGATATCCGATCCAGTAATTTACGTCAGTATCGGACCGATACCGATACGTACTATCGGATCGGTCCATCTCTAGTTCGTACACGTGGAGGCTCAGTTCGCCCTTCGCGGCATCTCGGCTGACGACACGAAGTATCACCATGTAGTGGCCTCGCTCGACCCGCTGGCCACCCGTCGCGCAATGACGCTCCTCCGGGACCCACCCGCCCAAGGGAAATACGCCGCCCTTAAAGAGCTGCTTCTTCGGCGCTATGCCCTCTCCGACGCTGAACGAGCCGAAAAGCTCCTCAACCTGTCAGGCACGATGCCCATAGGACTCCGCTGCGTCCCCCATATGACGGGCCATACAGGGTTCTTAAACCAGGCAACAAACATTTCATTTTGGACTTTGGCGGTCGGCAGGAGGTTGTCTCGGTTGACAGACTTAAGCCTGCACATGTTATGCATGAGGATCAGGTGGTCCCGGCCCAGGCCCCTCGCCGCGGCCGCCCACCTGCCACCCGGCTGATGGATTCTGTTTTTTCCCCCAGGAGCGACCCACAATCAACGGAGTCCGAGTCATCTGCAGCTTTTTCTGACCGCCAGTGCCAGCCTCGCTTCCGGGCTGGGTTGCCCTCTGTCAGTTCCCCACCCCCCGGTTCAGCCGTTCCGGCCGTTTGCTTAAGCCCCGGGTCCTGGACTAGTTCTGCTGGGTGTTCGGGGGGGGCATGTGTGGTGGACCACTAGAGGGCTCCACTCACACCCAGTGTTGAGGAAGTGTGTTCCTCTGTTGTGTGGCGCGATATGAGCAGTTAATGGAGAGACGAATAAAGGAGGAGTGAGAACTGAGAGCCCTGTGTCGTTGATGCTTACCTCCACAGCATATCAAATTGTTTCCATGGATCATCTGAACTGAGTGCCTGTCACTTCTATAGTTAGTCTCCAAAGCAAGAATTTTCCCACTAAGCTGTGGTAAGGACTGACTGGTTGCTTTCTGCTGTATGTTTAAATTGCTGGTAGAAATGTCTGATGATAACAAGTACCAATTTTCAAGTCACAGAAGTGTTCCATGCCTGCTCCTTTGGAACCTTGGATAGTGGAAATAGGGAGCTGGGCAATTTGCTCCATAGTCCACCAGTGCCATTGAGTTACCTTTGACACAGAGCCATGGTGACCCTGGAGGTGCTCTGCTTTAACCCATGTTAGCTTGGTGCCAGCCTCAGTTTTCTCTAGCAAGTGGATTACCCAGACTGGCAACTTCTGGCCCAAGCCTCAGTCCAGCAGTAAAACTTCTAGACTGGTATAATGAGGAGCACGTTGTCCTCAGAGGTGGTCTGCTTCCAGAATCAAGAGCTCTAAGTCCAGAGGCCAGTGTGCATGTTAGACCACAACACTGGAAATCACTGATCATTAGCAATGTCAACAAATGACATTGCCAAAGAATAGTATAAAAACATAAAAACAAGTTTTTGCATCTGTTCTGATCTCTCAAGAAATCTGTGAGGTCTGGATGTAGCTGTTTTAGTGGGAGAAACATTTTGTCACTCATCCATGTGACTTCTTCAGTCTCAGCTGAATGCAAGTTTCTCTAACCTTATAAACTGTACATTTGCATAATGACTGATACTAGCACCACTGACTAACAATTGGTCGTGAGGTCTCTAGCACTGTGTTTGACATTAACAAATGGATAACTGAAAACTTAAAGTTGATGATGGCAAAAGGCAAATTTTAACTGTCCATAAAACGGAATATGATCTGCTTATTCATGAGTTAGGAACATTGGTTCAATGATTAAAACTAGAAATGAAAACTCTTCAGATAACTTCAATAACAGATAACAGACTTCTTCCATCCTATGAATATCACCAAAATCACTTCTTGCTGTGAAGCAACAGTGCTAACCACAACAGCACCTTCTGCTCTGTTTATTTTTTATTTATTTTTTATATGTGGTGTACAGTGTTGGTCAAGTTACTTGAAAAAAGTAATCAGTTACTAATTACTGATTACTTCCCCCCAAAAGTAATCCCGTTACTTTACTAATTACTTATTGTCAAAAGTAATTAATTACCTAGTTACTTAGTTACTTTTTAAAAACATGATTTACAACCTGAATAGGTGATAAAGCGATAGATCTTTCAGACCAATTCTACTTTTTCTGCATAATTCATCATACAAAATGTAATCAAATGGAAACGTCTCTTTTTAAAACTTTAAACTTTAAATCTTTTAACTTTATGCATCAAGCAAAAACTTAATTATATGCAACATTCTCTGACTGGAAGAAATTTGTTTAACATTTAAACCTATTTTCTGCACATTCCAGCATATAAAATAAAATATTTTTTTGTGTTTACACTCATTCTTTCAAATAGATGCAAGTAAAACACAGCAGAAAATAAATAAAATCAAAGACTAGCGGTCCTGTTGCTCTATTTTCACCTGTAAAGCAGGACTGGGGAAGGCGGAGGTTTGCCCTGGTGCAGGTGTGCCGCAGCGGTCAGTTGAAGAATCCGCGAGTTTGTCTGTGAATTTCCCATTACGTCGTAGCGCACTCGGTGCTTGCTTGGAAGTTTAGGGGGTTTTTTCGCTGTAAAAAGAAGTTTTCTTCCCACGCACAACGGACACTAATGTTTTTGTCACTTTTCATGGAATCAAACTCAAAATAAGGTCAGTACTTCCACGCTTTAAACGCTGCATGCTCATACTCTTTCCCGCACTGTCCATTGTTGATCTGCACACAGCTGTTGTCACGAACGTCGCACTCGCTTACGTCACTGTCATGAGACATTCTCGCAAAAAATCACGGTTTTAGTAACGCAGTAACGCAGTGTGCTTACGGAAAAGTAACGGTAATCTAATTACCATTTTTGCAATAGTAATCCCTTACATTACTCGTTACTTGAAAAAAGTATTACGCGTTACTGCCCATCTCTGGTGGTGTATAAGATAAAGGTCTAATCATCTCTTACTTTACTCAGATTGCACAGAGTGTATATTTGTTAATAATTTGAATTATTTTGGATAAGGATAAGTGTAAGATAATGGGTAATTTCAGTTTCTACTTTATAATTTTGTTTAGCGTAATATTTACAGTTAAATTGTATTTTCTTTCCTTATTTAATTTTTACGTACTGTTCCTTTAATACATGGCAACCGTGCACGGAGGGAGCGTTCGCGACTGGCAGTGGGGAGTAACGGGGCTTTAACTAGCTGTGGAGTCAAACAGTTTTCTTACCGTGTTTGCAGTTAACTTTTGTAACCGTTTAACTTTTTTTTGGTGATTTCCTTCCTCTTTGGAGCTAAAAGAGGCCACCCAAATGCATGAGGTATTAATGGAATTCCAGGAGTTATTAGGATAGCTCAAATAAGTCAAAAGAAAAAGACCAAAACACAAATGTCCATTGCAGAGGACATAAATAAACAGGATGGTTCTCAGGAGAATATTACCAGGCTGTACAGCTTTCTTCATCCGTTACTTGTAGATTTCTGCAGCAATAACGGGGTAAAATCTCACTTGTTTCTTGTCAGGCCAGCATTATCTTCATTACCCTCACATTTGCTGAAGAGGATGTGCTCTGTAGTGAGTTTTCAGAACAGCTGAACCTCTGCTAATCATGTATCATGATTAATTAGAGAAATAAAAGCTTAACTTTAAAAAAGGGTAAACAGAGTGTAGTGCTTTACTCGAATGAGGATCCAACTGTAAGACAAAGGATGAGTGTGGTCCAAAGAGCTTTAAGCTGATTAAAATGAAGAAGTCAACTAAGAAGTCAGACTAGGAAAACTGGTGAGTTTAAAAATGATACAGTTTACAAAAGTATGTATTGTAATTACAAGTTTCTTCATGGTGGAACTCTGTATCTTATTTTGTTCTGGAAAATCAGTAAAGGTGTTCACTTTAGATAGTGGAGGAGCTGCAGTGTTGAGGTTCTGAAAACTGAATCAAACAGGAGGCTCAGACCAGAGGTTTCTGTAGAGTTTCATTACCTGCTTTACAGAAAAACAGGTGCTAATACCTTATGTTATCCCAGAAAATCCCAGACAGTGTGACATGAATAAGACAGAGGCAGCTGTAATCTGCATCTCTCCATTCTTTATTATTCCTTTTTATATGGAAACAAAAGCACATTCTGAGAGAAATGTTATACACATCTGCAGAACAGAATCATACAGCAAAAAAACGAAATACATTGTTAATTTTAATAGCAAGTTGAAAATGTAAGACATCAAAAAACCAAAAAACAAATAAAAACAACCACAACATATCATATGTATAAACTTAGTAATGTTTATCATTTATATTTATTTATTTAAGTACTATATGCTCACTTTTAATTTGATGGATCTACATGTTTAAAAAAAAACGAGACTTGGGCAATAAAAGACTGAAAATTTTAACTGTTAAAAATATAAGCGGTGGCTCTCACTAGCTAAATTAGCAACAAGCCAAAACATGGGTGTGAAAAAAAATCCCCCTATTGTAAAGATGGGAAGATCTAATCTGTGACAGAAATAGTTGTAATTGTTTTTCAGTGTAAAATGACAGAGAATAGGTTTAGTCTCTCATTTGCTGTAAGTTATATAATTAAAAGATTAAGGAAATTGTGGGGCTTGGTCATAATTCCAATAATAATTCTCAAAAGTGTTTTAAGCTCTACCATGCACTCTACCAACTAATGAATAGGGAGACCATTTAGCTTTTAAATTTCTATTAGTGCACATAACTAATTTGCATATATGTTGCATGCGGAAGAATGTCCAATTCAGTTCAGTTCATTTTCATTTATATAGAGCTAATTCATAAAAACAGTGCTCTCAGGGCATTTCATATTGTAAGATAACAATATTAGAAAGAAATCCCAACAACCACACAACCCCCTATGAGCAAGCACTTGACGACAGTGGGAAGGACAAACTCCCTCTGGCAGAAGAAACCTCCAGCAGAACCAAGCTCACATCTGTCCACCATGACTGGGGGGGGGTAAGAGGAGAGAGCAAAAAGAGATAGGACAAAAGGCAAACTTTAGGAGAGAGAGAGAGAGAGAGAGAGAGAGAAGGATTGGCCTTTTTTTATTCAGCAAGACAATGTCAAAATATTCTGTGCATATTTCATCAGCATGGAGCCACAGTAAATAAGTCTAGGTGCTAAACTGACCTGCCTGCTCTCCACACCTGTCACCCACTGGAAGCAGTTGGCACATCAGGAAAGGACAATACAAAAAATGCCATGTTTAGTCTTTTCTGATACATGTAGCTGGAATCAAATTCAAAATGAGCATATGTTTTTTTGTTTTAAATAAAGGAGCCACAGTTTTAACATTTGATATCATATAAAAGATCTCACCTCCACTATGTCACAAGATAATTGTCTAGGGCTCTGATTGGCTTTCATTATAGCTACTTGCTAAATAGACACATTCTCATAAGCTGTGTGTTTGCCTAATCTTATTCAAATGTTCACAAAAGGCAAAAAATATTCTACAAAAACATAAGTAATTAAGGTTTATTGATATTGTGTTTTTTAAGAACAAAATTCACAAAGTGTTTTACAATACAGAATAAGATACAACAATTAAAACTGTATAAATAGATCAAACTAAATAAAAGCAAAAAGCCTGAACAGGTGAGTCTTAAGTTTCTTTTTAAGGGTATCAACAGTGTCCACAGATCTTTGGTCTAATGGAAGCGAGATCCACAACTTCCACTGGATATAAGATCTACACAGCTCAAATATCTAAGTCTCTGACACACATTGGCTGCCAATCACTTGTTGGATGGGCATTTCACACATTTCACACAGTGTCCCACTTAATTCACTGTAGCAGAGGCATTACAATTATTTCTGGACTAGAAAAAATAACAATTAGAAAACATCTATGTAAAGGCTCTTACCGTATAGTTTACAAAACAACACGTACATGTGCATTGTATTAATTTGTAAATTTTTTGTGTATTTTTGATTTAGGTTCAATTGATTTTGGGTCAGTTTCTGTTTTAGGGAATCTATTGTCTGGCTGAAGTTCCAATGAGGCACATGCAAAAGACTATACAAACACAAACACGCCATAGGAACACATTTCAAGTCGTATTACAACAAACAGCATATAACTGTCACCGATAATAAAAACAAGGGTCAGTTTTTTATAAGGAACAAACAAGACACAGAGTTTAAACCTTTTTTTAAAACACTTTTGTATGGGTGACCTTTTTCTATTTATGAAGCAACACCATGTAGTTCACAAAGTTGTTGTTATGTGGGGGAAAAAAGGATTAATAACTATGAAATTGATATCCCAGAATATTCTGTGCATATTTGGCATATTTGGGCCCCAAAGTGTAGCCTTGATTTTTTTTTTTTTTTTTGGAGGGGCGGTAATGTGAGCTGTTTTTGTTTATTTTTTCCCTCTGGGAAAAACTGCAATCATCTGGGGGTTATCACTTTATTTTTCAATCATAAGGTCAAGGTATTAGTTTGTTCAGTGCTTTGATTTATACCTAAATGTTTGGAAAACCAGTGACACACCCATCAGCCACAGCTGCTGTTTCTATTTAGCCAGTGCTTGCATGCTACAGGTTCCTTTGATGTATGCTGGCAAACATAAAAGCAGGTTGCAAAAGTAAAACTCAAAAGTAAGACTTTCGTAGAATAAAAAGTGCAATGAGTGATTCTACTTCTGTGATCTTCACACTTTACCATTACTACACTTTTCTATTATGAATATCATTGATATCTGCAGGTAGGTTACATCAGTGCATAGAAGGTTCTGTTATAAATGAATTAAAAGCATGGGCTCTCTTGGTAGCTGCTCAAAATAACATCTTGTGAATCAAATGGGTAACTGCTGCTAATTCACTGACACCACCGTATATATGAAATCACAATAGGTGGTGTTGTATAAATTAGTGCTATAAGTTGTAAATCACTTGCACTACATGCACAGCGTATTAACTAAGAGCCGGTGATTAAAGCATTTCTCTGACTCTACAACATACAACAAACAAGTTTGAAATAGCAGGGCTTTTTCAGTATAAGCTGGCTTGACAAAACCTAAAACCCCAATTAGAGATGCATAATGCATTATCAATGCGTTATCACAACACTGGTTATCAGCTTTCTTTATTAAACTAGTCTTTGTGCTTTGGGATCTGTGCACGGTATTATGCAGAGTGCTCTCTTCCATTTATTTCTTCAGCATCACAGGTTCAAATTAGAGCTAAAACTTTAAACTTGATGTATTCAAACATTAGTGTGTTACCTCAGTACTGCCCCATGGCCCGAAATATAAAGATCAGGAAATCATATTAGGTTTTTTGTGAGGGGGGTGGGGGGGACCGATCAAAGTGTTTTAATGTTACTGGGTTTTTTTTATGTTTTTTTTTTTTTTTTTTTTTTTTACTGTTCACCTCCTCACTGATAAGTAGCCTATAAATAGATTTTTTTTCCCTTTTTGTGTCCCTTTTTTGTGTAGATAAAATTCTCATTCAGCAGGCTGCAAGTGTAACACTTATTACATATCAGCAATGAGTCTACATATCACCAGGAAAAGAATGAAAATCGAATCAAGACTCTGAACATAAACTACTCCCTGGTTAACACTGGTGACCAGATGATGGCTAAAGAATCACAGACAACCAGATGTTGATGTTATTCCCACACAGAAAATAGGTGTGATCAGACTGTCTCTTATAAAGTGAAAAATGTCAGTCTAATTATTGCAATGAAGGAATGATCAACATCTTTTTCTTTATTCCCCTTCTTCCTATTTAAAACAACGAGAGCTGATTTGGTTACTGTGGCTGCCACACAACATCTTTTCCAGATTAGGAGACCTGTATGATTGGAGTCTGCTTTTTAAAAAAAAAGAAAATATAAATAATACTTTGCAGGAATGGAACAGCCAGATCAACGAATGTGAAGAGTAAAACTATTTTTAACTGCAGACATGACTATGGATTGCACCAAAAGGAAAGTATGTTATTCATCTCTAAACCATGCTCTGTGAGGTTATCATTAGGCATCCTTTATCAACAGAGGCTAAGAGATTTTTTACCCCACATCCTTGTAGGGTGTTTAGTTACCTGACACAATAACCCCAAGTTAAATCACAAGGTTTGTAATTTCCAACATCATGTTGTTAATCCTTTCTAGCAGCTTGTGTGTTTTAACCATTCAGATTGTTTCTACATCGTTGTGTTGGTCCTGAAGAAAATCTTTGCTCCCCAGATCTCTGTCTGTTTCTGCAGCACTGTATCGGTTACTACTCTTTTCTCCATGTGAGGATGTTTGCATCCATGCATCCATTGCAGTTTCCTCCAAATGGCCTCTACTGGTTCTTGAAATACTTTAAATAATCAATTACAGCCACTTCTGTTCTGGCCACAGTAATGTCAAAGTTTCTAAAAACTGCCAATAATATTAGTATATTAGTATGTAAAATTGCTAAATGAATATCAGCGTTGAAGCAATGAGGACTCTCTATTATGTGGATTCGCCTCATTTTCACCAAGAATTTAGCTGAAAAGCTTGTTTTGCAAAAGCCAAATCACACAAGAGAAGTAAATTTTAATGATGCAAGAGATTCTTCCTATACAGCTGTCAATACAACTTAGATTTTAGAGAAATACATGTTCCTTGCACTGTTTTTTCTAACATCAAAGCTAGGTTTCTCCTCAGATCAATCCATCCAAAAGGAAGGTTACATCATAGCTGTTGTTGTGGTGAAAGTATTTCTACAAGGCGTTGTTTTCGAGAAAATACTTTTAGGAGTTACACAAGCTAAATGTTTAGAAAAACTGAATCAGTGAGGTACACCACCCATTAAATTCATTTCAGTGATTGGTGTAATAAAAACATATATGTACAAACATACAGTATAAATCATTTACATCAGTATCTTTTGTAAAGTCTGGCCTTCCCCCCCTTTCTTCCATCGTATTTTCTTTTTTGATTTAACAATCTCATGTTAAAGGTATGAAACACAATAATCCATGAGAAAATGTGTCTGAAATTAAATCAAAGCATTTAATGAGTGAGAATTTAACCTCACATGACGATGATGGTGACTACATTCTCCAACTCAATGCCAGAATTTCCTCTGGGAAGATGGAATCAAGATGTGGCAATATATGAATATATGACAAAGTGAAAGAAAATGTGTTTATTTGCAGCTTAATCAGTATGCTGTCTCTTTAATGATGTTAGTGGAAAGGGTGTGGCTACTGGAGATGCTAATGGAGTGGCGGTTGAGGGGGTATGGTTGCTTCCTGGGTGTGTGACGGCAGGGCATGCAGAAGTACCGCAACGTGGAGAAGAAGATCTGACGGTAGGTGGCTGATACCAGGTTGTAGAGGACAGGGTTTATGGCCGAGCTGACGTAGAACAGGACATTGGTCAGCATGTAGAAATAGTGGTAGAAGTCATATAACTCACTGGAAGAAAACACAAGGGAGAAGTATAAGAAAATAGTTATGTATCCTATGTTTAAGGCTAAACATAAATATATTACTTTTAATGCTTTGTATAAAAAAGATACAGAGGTGCACTGTGACTTGTACAGGAAAGTTAGTGCATGTGAACAGCCTCTGGAGCAGCGCATGGTGTCGAGACTCATCCAAAACTTAAAAGAAAAAAAAGAAAAAAAAAACTCAACTACATATGGTACTTGTACTGCTGAAAAACAATAAAATTAATTTTTTTAAAAACATGGCTGTTTCAAAATACTAACTTTAATAACTGACATTCAAAATGCAATATCGACATCGAGATAGACTAGTAATGTTGCAGTCTTTATTTTTAATTTTTTTGCCTGTCCCTTTTGGTTCTTTAGCCGTCAGAATTGATGTTTGAAGGCCAGCAAAGATACCCAACGGTATACCAAGTGGATCATCGGGGCCTTGCCGTATTGGTCAATTTGATTGACCTTTGTTGTTATTATTTTATTTTATTTTCAGTTGTTACAGATGGGACACACATGGCAAGAGGCACCCCCGCCATCTGGAACCCACCAAGGCCCATCCAGACCGGGGCCCACGGCAGCAGCACCCCCAAGCTCCACAGGAGAGGTAGAGGAAACTGTATCCACCCCATCAATAGACACCCAGGTTAAGTCCATTCTCCACCTCTCCTATGTCTCTCCCCCACCAGCATAGTGAACTCCTGCAAGGATGAAACAACCTCCCTGCCCATTGAAGAGCCCCCCGGTTTGGCTGATGCACCAGAGGCCCCCTGTACCAGGGCTGAGCTCGCGTGCACCCACCCGCCCACAACCTCGGCGACACACCAACAAGGACCAAAGCCCCGTAGGCCCAGCCAGAGCCCCAGCACGGAGGCGGAGCACCCCAAGAACCCCAAGCCCCCACCATATCCCAGCGCTGGGGTAGGGAAACACCATCTAAGAGCACCATCTAAGAGCCTCCAGAGCCCCTAACCAGATCATGAGCACAACCTCCAGGATAAGCCCACCAGGGATAACATCCCTAGGGACTCTCCAAATGCCCTAAACCCGTCCCTACCTCCACATCAACCACAATAGCGACCAAACTATGAACCCCACCCCAGCTAGGTGATGGAGCCTATCAAAGGAGCCCAGAGGAATTGATCTAATGTGGTTGCAGAGGCTGTATCAACTAATGTGATATATTAGATGGTTTCTATATTGGTTAGAATTAAGATTATTCTTATTTTTCCAGTTCATGAGGACCATTTTCTTGGCAATGCATAGGGCCGTAAAAACCATGTGGACTGTATTTATTTCTTTAGTGACATCATCCAATTTGCCCAACAAGCACACTAAAGGGGAGGTTGGAATTTTACATTTCAGACACTTTGATAAGTCTTCACATATCCTGCGCCAAAACTTCTGAACTGGTGGACAGAACCAAAGAGCGTGGATATAATTGTCCGTGGATGTGTATTGCCTTGACAGTGTTGCAGTCTTAAATACAATCTTTAGAACCTGATAACCCACTGATTTACTGGGGATTTTAAGTTTTTGGTCTCTTACTCATAGTATCTTTAACTTGCAGACTTCAATTCATTAATTGTACTTACAGTGAAATTGTGATTTAACCATATAACATAACAGAAAATGAGTAGTTTTGCAGTAAACAGTGCTAACTACTCTTCCTGAAAATAGACGTAAATAAAAACAGCTGCAGGGTGATTAACATTTATTTTAAACATTATATTACAAAATTAATAGATAATCATGAACATTAATATTTTGTAATGAAATGCTGTATTTTAAAGTTAACTAAGCTTTTTTCAATACAAAAATTACAAAAAATGGTGACATAGTAACCCAGGTTCTTTGACTATATCTCTGTGCTACATATTTTTATATGCATGTGTGGACTGATCTCGAACAGTATAACTCACATGGATCGTGTTTAAGACACACCACCTGCGGTGGCAGTGCAGTAATACACCTTAATAGGAATGTCTTTCTAAGCGACTTGGAGCTGGAATACATATTCCATAAGGGGACTTGAAAACTGAGCTGAAGCAGCTGCTCTTGCAGGAGCATAGAATGGCAGTTGAATTTAAAAGACAGATATTTCAGAATCAGAATTAGAATACTTTATTAATCCCTAAGGAAATTATGTGGGTTACAGTTGCTCCAGTACAGTAACAGAAACAGACTAGACTATTTAACAATACAATATGTTACAGATTTACAGATTTAAGAAACAGCACAATATATACAAATCACTCAATAATAAATATCAAGGATTGACAGAGGTGATTATAAATAAATATCAATAAAACTGACAACAACATTACAGAGTAAGAAAAGATTGTGTGCAAAAAGGATGTAACTATTGCAGTGTTTACAGTGTATTAGATGGAGGAGTTGTACAGGGAGATGACCACGGGCAGGAATGATTTCCTGTGTCATTCAGTGGTGCTTTTTGGTAATCTCAGTGTCTCACTGAACGTGCTCCTGTGGCTAGCCAGCACATCATGGAGTGGGTGGGAGGCATTATCCTACATTGTCTTCATCTTGGACAACATCCGCCTCTCCGGGACGGGAGTCCAGCTCCATCCCCACAACATTACTGGCCTTGCAGATCAGTTTATTGAGTCTGTTGGCATCTGTGACCCTCAACCTGCTGCTCCAGCATGCAACAGCATACAGGATAGCACTGGCCACAGCAGACTCATAGAAAATCCTGAGTATTGTCCAGATGTTGAAGGACCTCAGCCGCCTCAGAAAATAGAGACGACTCTGGCCTTTCCTGTAAAGTGCAGTGGTGTTTTTAACCCAGTCCAGTTTACTGTCTATGTATACTCCAAAGAATTTATAGGTATTTATAGTTTGAGAGTTTCACACAGGCTACATTCACTACACATAACTCCAAAACAACAACTGAAGGAATCGAAGAGGTCACACACTCGTACTGCTTATATACCCATGGCAGCAATTAGTGTGTGTGTTTCTGTGTGTGTATAGACACTTTTCCCCCTTAATAAATAATAACTTAAAAGCTACATTTTGTATTTTTCTCTGTGTAACATAAAAAAGGGGCCAAATACTTTTCACAGCACTGTGTTACACTGAACCTATAATGCTGATTTTAATCCTTGTTGGTCCACTACCAGAAACCCTTCCAACGTCATTATCAGATCAACTTTTGAGGAAGTGTTTCCAAATTTGCAATCTAGGCTGCTCGCCAGTCTCCAGATTTATTAATGATGTCAAAGCCCCTGCACGAAAAAGGGAAGAAAAACAATTTCCTACAAACGCTAGAATGAGATGGGCTTTTCAAGTCCAAGTGGTACAAACCTAATCTTCAGTTGGCTGGAAAAAGCACAGTATTTCTGATTTCTGTCTGCATGGATAACAGAGAGAGTGCTACTGCAGGTGGAAATTAATCCTAAATAAAAGGAACATTTACATGAAAAGCTGAATATCACACTCCTTTCACAAATATTGCACTACTGTGGAGCAACAAAAAATACAGAAATTCAGACATAATTACATATTTCAGAAAAAAATTCTTAATTCATAAAAAAAGTTTACAAGAACATTTTTTTCTGAAAAATTTACAAGAAAGAAATGTTTTTAGTGAAGCAGCAAAATCCCTTCAATTCTGATGGAATTTTAACACATAGTGGAGACATTCCTGCGCGTCATCAGAGTCGATGCGTTCTGCTTTTGCAATGGACAAGGGTTGGTGAAGTGTGCAGCAAGTCAATGATGTCTATATCTGTCTGCATACAGGCACACTATTAAAGATGAATGAGAGGAGAGCTGAGAGAGACAACAGGGACAGCATTGAACACGACCTTTTTGTTAAATATGCACTCGGGTAATTCTGTATACTGCGTTTATTTAAGGAAGGTTGACATGGACTATAAGTGAGTCTTTGCTGTGACAGAATTTTGAATCCCTCAGATTTATTTTACACTAGTTTCCTAAGTTTTTAAACAAAAGCAAACATATTTACCAGCTTACTCAAAAAATGCTTCCCTCTGCCTTCACTTCTTCTTCTTGTTGATTTACAGTCATCTACAGACAATCTGATGTTGGCTGTCTTACCTTGAATGGCTTTGATGCATGCTCTTTAATAGTGTAGCCTTTAAGCGTTTGAAAAAAATGTTTAATTTAAGTTAATATTTCAAATACCCAAAATATTTTAGGTTTACGTTTCTACAAAAACCATCCCTGTTTATCATTTTCAAGTGTCTTAACTTTTATTGAATAACGGTATACATATACTGTATATAGTATATGCTTTAAATGCAAACATTATAACAACTTTGTTCATTCTAGAGGAGTTTAACAAAATTATATACAAAAGAACACTGCGGTGAAGGACTGTGTAAATATAAGGCAGAATGTTGACCTGTACTTTAAGTCCATAAAATTGTGTATAAAAGCAAATTGTATCAGATTCCATTAACAATGTTGACAAATTAAATAACACAACCCTCTGACAGACACGTTGCAACCAAAGGACAAAAGAAAATGGAAAAGTCTTAATTTCTCCCTTTCTATAACCAGTAGCTTTCTGGTGATGGTTTCACTATCTTGGAAAAAGCTTAGAAAACATTATGGAAACAAATATGATGCTCAACCAATACATAAACAATTTTCATTATCATTGTGCAAAAGGTTATTTTGCTAAAAAGCTGTATGCTTTTATGAGTGCCTGTTCAAAGAGGCCATGATGATATTCAAAGCTCGTAACCCAGCGTGTAAGACTGACATCCAGCTGTGTCTTCTGTATATTCTAGTGTTTCAAGTAAACACATTTTGACAGCAGATTGACTAGCTTTTGAAGACGAGCTTCCCCAGTGATAAGCAACTGCAAACAGTTTCTGATACTGTCAAGCTCTTAAAATTCTTTACACAGTCTCTGAAAAATTGATGTTTTGCTTCAAATCTCATTGTCCAAATATGAATGAGTGGTCCAATTTTTAGAATTCACCTAGATTAGTGGACCATGAAATGATGTTTCAGAATAAAGTTTTTTGATGGGTAGAGTTCTTTGAAGAGTCGGTCGTGTTGCATAATAATGGGCTTTAAATACTATGTCATTGGTGACTGAGTATGAGAACACAATGTTTATAAAGTTCAAGAGCAACAAAATCAAGCTCCAGAGCAAATCCTCTGGTACAAGTCACCAAATATTAAAGGTATGTTTGTGTTGACATCAGATCTATCCCATGTCCTCAACACATTTTTCTTGTCCAGGTAGCCATAGTTAAAAATATATTCTATTTAAAAAGCTTTCTTTAGAGAAACATTTTTTAAGAAAATACTCAAATAATACTTTGACTTCATGACCAACTGACCAACCCCTTCCAAAATATTCTGTATGATGTTAATGCATGGAAAATTTTAATATTGTAGAACATTATGCTGGTATGTACGCTCCTTTTCTTTATGGTAAGTGAAGAAATTAATGCTGCTTTAATGCTCATCAACCAAAAGAAGCATAATGCTGATCAGTTGAGAACTGGTGATCTTAATGTCAAACATGGGTCATCTCAATTTACTGAACGGAAGATTACAAAATAAAAATTGACAAAAAAAAAAATGCTCTAAATGACTCCGAAATGGCTTACGCATTCCCAGGTTGTCACCAGTAATTTGTGCAAGATTCTCATGTGCAGAAACATCAGCCACTCAAAGACTCTCTTGCACATGAAACAATGATACCGAATGAATGTTCGGGTACGGTAGGGTAGAATTCAGGCTGGAGGGAAGATTCATAAAGAAGATGCAAAGGCAGCTGAATTTACACATACCTTTTTTAGAACCTAAGAAATTTGCATGCTCAAATTTGTCATAGTGCAATAAGATTGGGAGGGCAAACTAAGGAAAAACAGTCAAACTGAAAAAAGGATGACTTTTGAAATGGCTTCAACATGGAACTCCTCATATTTGTCACACTGAGTATGTATTTGCATCAAATTTTTTCATCTTTAAAACTGAACTGGAGTTTTCACTATGAGAATATACAGTATATGAATTTGTCACTAAGTGAAATTAACTTATAGGTTCCAGTTTAACTATTTTGCCTGGTATCATACCTTTCTCTTAGACACAGTGCAACTCAGAGTACTATAGCCCACTTTTTCAAAAATATTTTTTCCATTTGCTATCAGACTTCCACTGGCTCAATGAGTTGCCATTACCTTGTGAGTAAATTCAATACTTGGTCCTAAATTTTAGATGACAAATGACCCGCAAACTCATATTCTCAATTGTATAAAGAAGTACAATATTTGGTGCACTACTTGAGAAATTATTTAACCGTATTTTACTATTATTTTTTTTATTCCAGGATATATTCCAAGAATAAATTTATATCTATCCAAGACTATCCATGTAGAAGCTTGAAATCTGCCCTTTTGAAGATATGAAAAGATATGACTCGGGGTTTTCTTTAGTGATAGTTTCCTGCTAGCCATGCAGTTTGCCATTCAGTGTTAATGAGACAAAGCATGTTTGGTAAACATACTGCTAGAAGTAGAACTGCTGCATAATAACACAAGCTAACAATACACATACAACTAAACTTGACTATATTGCTATCAACTTATCTTCATCAGGCAGCTAACTAGCAAGTTTGACTAGATTGACCACTTTTTAAGCAGACAGAAAAATCCTCACAGTTTAACTTGTTTAGTTAGTAATAGTAGCAAATTTCAAAGTTAGGTGAATCAGCACCTCAGTGAACACCAAATCATACAACATACCATATATGTGTGTGTGCTTCTACATGCAGGACTGGTCACGTTGCTTCCATATTAATGTTACCATGTGCCACAGTGATAAATGATATCAGACAACTATTGTTACTAACTGCTAATAGTTAAATAGCTAGCATTAACGTGTATACTGGCTAGCAATGTTCCCTCTAAGCTGCGCATGTGCGTAATTGCGCACTGCTGGCACGGTCTCTGCGCACAGAAAATCTGTGTTGCGCACAAAAAAAATTAACCTGAATTGAAATTAAAATTAATACTTTAACAATTCTGTTTTGCAGTGTTAGTCAGTGAGTGACTGGCTGCTCCCATATTGTATTAGAACGATGCCACCTTATCCCATAGTCCAGCCAATAATGCGATCTACATTCGTATATACGCAGCCAATCAACGTGGTTGACAGGCTATGACAGCGTCCTTATATGCCGACACCGGTCTTTTAGCTGGCAAAGCGGCGTAGCTGATGTGGAGTGAAGCCACGTTAATGACAACCTGTACAACCATTGGAGATGTGAGCAGGACAGACGGAACAATTGACGGAAAAAATGTGGACTTTATACCAGTTTTTAAATTGTGTTGATAGGCCACGTAAAAACAGAGTTGTGATTAAAAAAAAATGCAATGTTTGGTTTTCTTCCTGAATACTGTCGTTGTTTATATTTACTGCGGGAAGAAACAGTAAAAACGGCATTTTATAAGAAAAAAGGCTCGAAAGCACTCTCCGCCTGTGAGCAAAAACTGCGACGTTTAGCGCAAATCTTGTGTAGTTAGTGTGTAGTGTAGTTTTGTTGTGTGTGTCAGAACAATGAGGCGAGTACTGAATGTTACAGGTGTTACAGGAGTGATACATCTCCTGTTGTCTGGCCTGCAGGTATCAGACTGTTGTTCTCCTTTATCTCATAGGGGACAGAAATTATTTTTTGGAGTGGCACAAATGATTTGTGTGGCATCAGATTTGATGCAGAACACCTGATTGTTCTGTAAATAGTTTGAAATGTTTATTTAAAAATGCCTTGGCTGCATTTAAAAAAAATAGCTGCAAAAATCTTTGTTGTTTGCCAAACTGAGTTACTTTTTTGAAGAAGTAACTATATAATTAATTGCCCAGCATTGGTCATTATATACTATATTTTGCAGACAGAGAGTTACAGGACTCTCTCCCAGACCACAGACTCATAATACAAGTCAGAGCTTTTTTTTAAAAAGAAAGAAAGTTGTGTTTTCAAAATTGGAGTTCAAGTTATTTTTACTTCCAATAGTGTTAACATACTACACAGGTCAACGACTAGATTTTTTTTACATTTTCATTGTAAGTGGGATAAAGCAGTTAATTAAAAGTAGTCTAACATAAATGTAAATGCTGTAATTTGATTATTTTAATAAACCATGTAACTTGGATGGATTAGATGGGTCCAAGGGATCGCTCAGGGAGTTTGTGTGTTCGCTCAGACACGTGAAAAATTAGAGGGAACATTGCTGGCTAGGTTAACATTTATAACAGTGTAATACTTAAATGTTGTTGAAACAGACGCTTTAGTTAGTTTTTTTAAAGTGCTGTTCTGTGTTTTGAATGTCAGCTACTGCTCATAGGATCAGCTGCTAGTGAGGGGAGGGCCGTGTGTGCAGCTGGATGTTGGTATCAATACTGAGTAATAAATTTTAGTATCGTTTAGTTTTGATTAGTATCTTAGTATCATTTTTTTTCTGACAAACTCACTACTTTAATCACACACAATCCCAGCAAGTCAGTCAGAGTTTCTGCATGTCTGCTGCCTCAGTGGAGTCTCTAAAAAAACTGATAGCCTTAGCATCTCAACAGGTTAGCAGAAATAAAAACAAATAAATCCTTTCCAGCTGACTGCAACCAAGCACCCCTATTTTACTTCTGCTTTTTCACCCTACAAAACAAACATCTCTTAAAAATAACACCCTTTTACATTTGATATTGAAGATGGCTGTCATTTTATACAGTAGAGAACGGGAGCATTGACTCATGCCATTTATATGACAGCCCTGCTGATGCTATACCCTGCAGTTACTGGGGTGCCTGTGGCAAAAAACCTACTGAGAGAATAATAATGATGCTTGCCTCTCAATAATACCTCCCCTGGAGGCATAGAGCAGGCACACCAAACCATCACACCACTCTAGTGTTGACACTTATTTTAACCTTCATTTTGTGTTCATTTCATGTTAAACAATTTTGTGTTCTCGGTCAAAAATGGTCATTACATTAAGACTCATGATAAAAACTATAAATATATATTATCATTAGTTGTTGTGTTAGATTTTTTTTCTTCAACCTAAAGTATTGTTCTTCTTCTACTTGTTATTTATGGCCTGCAAGTTTCATTGATCTGAGGTTATATGCCTTGAATTCGAATTCTAAAAAACATCATATCTGGATTATTTTGTCTCTAAGAAATAATCAGATGAAACATAATAAAAAGTTACCAAGAATATTTGATTTTAATCCATTTAAAAATATTTATACAGTCAAATAAAGTAACACCTGTTGTGTTCCCCGTCAAAAGTGACTGGGAATATTTTATTAATGAACAAAAGAAATTATCCCAAAATTACACTTGCGTCAGAGACAGCTCACGTTATCGTATGCTTGGCTCTTTTCAGGAACACCAGCTGCAGGTTTGTCAGTATAAACCTGCGTGTTCCAGGCATAAAAATCTGGCATCAGTGGTTGCCCATATTTTTATGTCATATCTAAACTGTTGCTTGGAATATACTATTTGAAAGGAGAGTGTTCCCTAAAAACAGCGAGATGGTCATCCACTGTGACGTTTTGACTTTGGATATATATGAGTGGCTTGCTTTCCACACACTTGTCCCAGACTTCTCTGATCGCTGCCATTTGTCTTATTGACGGCGACCTGGTCATGTATCATGATTGTCAAAGCGAATCACCCGTAACAACATGCTAAACTTCTTGAATGACATGGTGGCCTGAAAAATTGTCTGACCATACTCTGCATCCCATAAACTGCTGGTAGAATCCATTCTGGATCTGTGCACACCACTCACAATCAAAAGACTCATGTATGCTTTCACATCTTTCTGGGTTATTTCCTTTCAAATGTCTTTGTAAGTTTGTTTTTTCCCTTCCAGGTTGGTCACGTTTACCACTATGGTTTTGATGGACTGTCATAAATAACTCAAAGCAGGATTTGTCATAAGTCCAGGATACAGCATATTTTCTAGGTCCTGAGACATTTTCAGCTGAAAGCCTAACTTGATTCTCAGGTGGGGATCAGTTCCAATTCTTTGATTTAATTGTGACAATTATCACTGAATTCCTCCTCATCAGTCGTTTCTTGGTCTGTGCCGTCTTCAGTTCCTGACACTTCGTCCTCTAATCCATCCTCACTGTCAGTTTCCTGGTCTCTGTCTTCCTCATCAGTGTGGCAATCAAATATGTAATCAAGAGCCTCACTTAGGGTATATCGACATGCCACGATGCCATCACACAGTCAACTGTGAGCAAGCCATCAAAAAAGCATTAAACAGTACAGCTAGAAGAAATGTTCAAAGCTACTGAAACAATGTAGCCACTAAATCGGCCAAATTTATGAATAACATAACAACTGCCTTGGGTGTTACCACAGACATACAGAGCAGAGTGATATATAGATGAGCTGTAATATAGTACACACACACAATCACACACACACACAAACACACACACGCACACACACACACACAATGATTAGAGTTAATTTCACTTTTGTAAACATGCATTACATGACTTACCGTTTGATTTAATTTCTTACAAGAAAAAATACAGTGAATTCAACATTGATATATTTTGTTTTAGATGTCATGACCACAAAGACAACTGAATATGATTGGAAACCTGGAAATCAAACAGAAAGGCAAGACATATGTTTTGACTGCATGTTGGGGGGAGGGCATGAATGTGGCCAGGGGGCTTTTCCCCACAATATTCTGAGCAGACAGACACTTCATTTCCTGCAGTCTGGTGATTATTTTATACACCAGTTAACATTCGCTTCTTGTCATAGTTTTCTTTATTTATGCAAAGGAAAATACAAAATTAAGCAATAATGCAATTATCTTAAATTATTTAAGCAATAATCGTAAAGCTCTTAGGCAATATGTGTTGTTTTCAGACGTTCAGTGTCCCTTAGAGCTTCCTGCTGAATCAACACATAAGCATGATTTACTATACTCTTCTCTTTTTTTTCTTTTTGTTGCCTCACAGCATGAAGGATCTAGGTTTCCTTGTGGAACTTGTATGCGCTCCCTGTCCAGTGATTAGTGATTCAAAATTGTCTACAGATGTATGTCTATAGGCAGATGGATTCAGATGTAGTTGCTTTTTAGCTTAAAGTGGACCGTGAGTGTTAAAAAGAAAAACTGCCAATTTTCATGAAATGTGCATGTGGCAAGATTTTAAAACTTCGGATTTCAATAGTTCAAATTTATTTCAATAAGACTTCACATTTGCTTTAAAATAAAGGCTTATTATATCTGCTTTAGTCTATAACAACCTGAAAAAAAAATAGCTGTTGTTGGCAGCCTTCAGTTGGTCAGGTTTTGAGATGACTAAACTTGCATACTTGGTAGAAAAGAAGAATCTATTTTCCTGTTCTGAAAATTAAGCCAACATAGAAGTGCTTTAAACCTGCATTTTTTTAACAGTCGCATGGGGCAACCCTCTGCCCTGACCTCTGTAAACACTCTCCTGAGACTCAATCACTCTTTTGGAGTTATACTGAATAAAACTTTTTTGTAAATTCCCAGTGCATTTTGTAAATGTTTTTTCTGAGTGTTAGAAAGAAAGATTATATCCCTCACTTGTCATACCCAGTTTTAAAATACCAAGATGATGATAGCAAAAACACTTGGGTATCATCAGTGGCTTTTATATTGTACAATTTCAGACATTAATAAAAGGAAACCCAGGTACTACCCTGCACTAGTGCTGTCACAATATCATAATTTCACTTTACCTGTGATCTATATATAATTGTGGTCAAAATTATTCACCACTGCGCAATTTGTATTTAAAATATAATTAAGCTGAAATAGGGCACCAAACTGCATGGCAGTAACACTTGTGAGTAAAGGAGCTAGGTGAAGTAGAGCAGTCTCACCAACAAAATGACAATAAAGAGTAATTAAATTAGGTATTAATTACTCATTAGTCAGCTCAACCTAACAAAGTTACAGCAGCTTACCTGCTAACTGTGCAAGTGACTCAGTCTGACTTAGCAGGTTTAATGTGAAAAGTAAGTGAAGTGATCGAAATTTCAAGAGTCTTCCTCTCCTCTATAAACTGCAATATGAGTAATGAGTATATATAACTGTGCTGTCACTAAACTGATTATGATTTTATTTTAGGGGATAAAGTAGACTGGAAGGATGTGGAACAGCATTTCGCTGAGTTAATGCCCTTCTGATCCAGCTCTTCTCGTGTAATGACCTCTCTTGTGGCACCTCATCAGCATTAATGAGACTCATCTTGGGGGAGACAGCAAACTTGTTTGCGACAGCACATATGGATCTGCCGGATGTGAAAGAGCTGTAGGGACCATCACATGCTAGTGACAAAGCCATTAGCAAAACCCCAAAATGGAGAAAAAAATCAGTTAAGAGGAAAAATCTGTGGCCACAGCCTGAGAAATATTATTCAAATTCATGTAAATAAATTGTTATTTAGCATATAATTACTCTACTGTTATGTTCAGTGCCACGTGATATCACAGTCCAGAGCAACTACTTAAACTTTATTCCTAGTGTCAAATCTTCACTGCCTGTGATGCTGACTCCTCTGCAAAAGAAAGACCCAAATCAGAAGTTCTTATGTCCCTGGTTTAACTGACATGCACCCTAAAGCAGATAATCTGTAAGCTGGACACGAAATGGTGTCTCACTAATTTCGAGGATCTTCATTTTGCCTGGAAAAAGACAAAAAGATGTTACTCTGTAAAAAAACCCCAATACAAAACAAAAAAGACAAAAAAGCCCTACATAAATTCATCACAGTACCGAAACAACACTGGTGAAAGTTACAAATGATCTTCTTTCTGACAGTGGACTTCTCTTCATGTTTCTCCTGCTAGACCTCAGTGCAGCTTTTGATACTGTTGACACAGTATTTACACCATTACAGAGATAAGAACATGCTGTTGATATTAAATGTACTGCATGCAGTGGTCTGAATCATAGTTGGTTAATAGACTCCAATTTGTTTACATAAATGGAGAGTACTCTTCACACACTAAGGTTAATTATGGATTATGGATGGCTAAGAAGAATTCTGTTTACATTATACATACAGTACTTCCCCTAGGCAGAATCATTAGAAGGCATAGCATATATTTTGACTGCTAGGCAGATGATACTGAGCTTTATCTGTTAATGAAGCTAGATAACATACACCAATTAGTTAAACTGCAGGAATGTCTTAAAGACATAAAGACCTGGACGACCTTTAACTTCCTGCCTCTAAATTTACATAAAACTGAGGTTGTTGCACTCAGCCCTTAAAAATCTTAGAAACTGTCAATTCAATTCTGTTTTATTTATATAGTGCTAAATCACAACAGCAGTCACCTCAAGGTGCTTTATACTGTAAGGAAGAGACCCTACAATAATTCAAACATGGTGTTTAATCAGATACTCTGGATGGCGTTAAGAGAGTAACACTTATAGTACTGCTTTCTTGTATTTGTGCAATATCTCTAAAATCAGACAGATTGGGTCTCAGAGTGATGTTGAAAAAATAATTCAAGCATTTTTTACTTTTAGTAAGTCAATAAGAGGGGAAACTCAAGTTCAATTATATATACATTCAATTTTGTGTATACTGGGTTATTTTTAATTAGAGATACTTGTACTTATTAGAACAGTTTTGTGTCTTTGTAATATATTGTTATATATTTAATTTAATTTAGTTAATTGCTATTTTTACTGTCTTAGAGCTACTGTGACCACATCATTTTCTCTTGGATTAATAAAGTATTCCAAATGTGATAAGGTAGACTATTGTATGTCATTATTTATCAGGTCATTCTAAAAACTCCCTGAAAAGCCTTCAGTTGATCCAAAATCCAGCAGCGAGAGTACTGACAGGCACTAGAAAGAGAGTGCATATTTCTCCAATGTTAGCTTTTCTTCATTGGCTACCTGTTAAATCCATAATTGAATTTTATTCTTCTCATTACACACAAGGCCTTGAATAATCAGGCCTCATCATATCTTGAAGAGTTCATATTAGCATACCACACGAATAGAGCACTTCGCTCTCTCACTGCAGGCTTACTTGTGGCTCCTAGAGCCCCTCTTTTATGTAATCAGCTCCCAGTCTGGATTAGGGAACAAACACCATCTTGACTTTAAATATTAGTCTTAAAACTTTCCTTTTTGATAATTTAAAGTAAGGGCTTGATCAAGTGACCCTGAACCCTAACTTACTTATCATGTAAGAGGCCTAGCCTTCTGGGTGCTTCCCATGATATATGGAACTCCGTTACTCACGTCTTTTCTCTCTCTCTGTGTTTATATGATATTTTGCATTTAATCATTAGTTATTATTAATAACTAATGATTATGATAAAGAGCCTGGGACGGTGGTATAATGCTGATCTCAATGATACCTGGCAACTTGAACAACTAAGGCAGAACATGGCTAATGACCTCAGGCGGATTAACAACACTGCACTCCCAGGGAAACTGAAGCTCTGGTGCTTCCAGTTTGGGTTGTTACCCAGACTACTGTGGCCGTTGACAAAGGTCTCACTCAATCATGCCAATCGATTGGAGAGGCTAGTGAGCTCCTACGTTAAGAAGTGGCTTGGACTTCCCAAATGCCTCAGCAGCGTTGGGATACTGTCATTGCCTATCCCTAGCCTGGTAGAGGAGTTTAAATGTGCAAAAGTGAGGCTTGAGATGTCATTCATGGACTCCCGGGACTCACCTGTTCCAGAGAACTTTGTGCATATTTTGTTAGTTTCAATTGAAGGGTAAGACCTCTGCTGTAGAAACCTCTGCTGCATGTCAATGTTCAAGATGCAAATGTTTTTTCACATTTGCATGCATTAAAGCTAATGTCTACATGGAAATGAGATGTCAGACATCAAATGAGACAGAAATCAGCTATGACATGAAGTGGCAGACTCGACTCAGAAAAATACATGAATAATATACTTTGTTTGGAAAGTCTTCTGAACAGTTCAAGTCATATTAAAGAACCCTGTAACATAGTCAGTTTTGCATCTCTAATGAATAACTAAATGTTAAACTATCTGCTTGACGTTAACTCATCATGAGTAATTGCATTTCAGAATAAATGCAACACTGACCAAAAAGAGTTTGATCACATGATTATATTCTCTATTTACATATTCATGTGGTTGTTCATTCTGACAAATATGTTTTTGTGGTATACAGTTTGACAGTTCAACATATTTAAATTCAGAGGTCCTAATTGAGCTGTATGTGATTTGCTGGTGTTTTTACTGAGGTTGAATACTACAAACTTATTTGTTAAAGTAAAGCTTTCTCACAGTTTCCCTGACAGGCTGACAGTTATACTACATGATCAAGATAGCTGCCAATACATTCTTTTAGACTTCATTCATATTTTTATCATCATAAAATATGTGTTACTGTATCCAAAGAGATTAATTAGGAGTTTCTTTCAGCTACAAGCAAATCAGGTTCACAGCTTAATATTTGGCCCGGTTGTATAAGGGCCATTCTGTCATGGTCCTGGGTCTATATCCCAGTGCTTTGTGTTTTTGAATTATTTACAGTTATTTATAGTTTCTAGTATCTTGGGTTCCGTCTCTGTGTCTCACCTGAGTTCCTTGTGTCATGTCTAGTCAACTTATGTTTTCATGTCCGTTCTTCCCCTGTTCTCATTCTGTGTCTCATGTTTCCTGTTTTATTTTGATAGTTCCTTGTCTGGTGTGTGTAGTGTGTTCAGTTTTGCTTCTCCCCAGTCTCGTTGTGTGTGATTACTCCCAGCTGTGCTCTCCTCCTGTGTCTCATTCCACCGTTATCTCTCTGTGTATTTAAGCCCTGTGTTTTCCTCTGCCTGTTGTCATGTTGTCCCTCATGCTGCTGTGTGTCTCTCCCATGTTCCTCGTTTCCCCCAGTGGTTCCTAGTTAGCTCCTGGCTCCCAGTTTTTCTGTTTATTGTTTTCCTAGCTCCCTAGTTTAGTTTCCAGTTTAGTTTATGTTTTGTGTTTTCTATCCTCGGATGTTCACATCCATGTCCAATCCTGCCTCCCACACAACGCAACTTTGACAGAACAATGCGACCACACCATGGACCCAGCAGATTCAGCTCACCTCGAGAGGGAAAGGGATCTCACTCATATCCTAGGGTTGGTGAGTCATATCGACCACGCCTCAGACTTAAAGACACTGAATGCCATTGAAACCATATTCAATAAGAATCGTCACCTGCGCCAGCTCTCCCTGGCTTCAGAGTTTTGCCGTTCCCTGACTCAGGCTAAGAAGGCACTCCAAGCCCAGGAGCTGGCCAAACTCATCAGTTCATAAAGACTGTTTTTCCTTGAAGCTCGAAAACTTTGATTTTGTTTCCAAATCTGAAGAAGCAGAGGTTTCTGTTTCTGTTTGTGTTGAACCCAAACTAGGCCCCAAAGAAACTGAACTGTGTGTTTCCCAGCTCTCAGAAGCTGTGTTTTCTTTTCCTCGGGTCACCCATTCAAAGACTGTGTATAGTGTTTCTGTTTGTACCATTCGGTCGGTACTCTGAGACTGTCCCCACTCTGAGCTGTCCCCAACTGTTCCTTGTGTGGGGACAGCTGGTGTCCAACCAAAGCAATGACATTCAGTGAATATAAAGCTAAATTAAGAAGCTACGAGAGCACCGAAAAGGCCACATGTTCTGAAGATAATGTGATGAAGGCAAATAACTGGAAGAAAGAGAGAGACAATGCAGAAATCATATGTTACAACTGTGAAAAAAAGGGTCATATAGCACGAGAGTGTTACACAAAGGCCGAAAGGAAAGAACAAAAAGAGAAGCAGTGGTGCGGTTACTGCAAAAGCTCAACGCATAAGGACAGCGACTGTCGCCGACGAAGGAAGATTACTGCTAAACACGTAACTGATGCAGAAGATCATAGTTTCGCGTTCAAAGCTAAAGACTGTGGAAATCAAGGGCTGAAACAGAGAGGCCTAATGGTTGATACAGGGGCTACTTCTCACATTATTACGGACATTCAGAGATTCAAAAGTTTTGATGAGACATTCACACCTGGAAGACACTTCATGGAGTTAGCTGACGGGACGAGGACGAGTGGGGTCGCACTGAAGAGGGGAGATGTGGAGGTCTATCTACAAGACAGTGAGGGACGAAAGGTGAAGGCGACACTCGAGGGAGCACTTTACATTCCCTCTTACCCGCAAGATATCTTCTCGGTCCAGGCGGCGACGGCCAAAGGAGCCTCAGTAACCTTCAAGATGGGCTGCAACCAGCTTATCCATAAGAACGGGACAAGGTTTAAGATAAGTGAATATGAACGCCTATACTATTTGAACAGTGTTACATCTGATCATTATGTTGACAACGACGAATGCAATGGCTGTCATGATGTAGAAACTTGGCATAAAATCCTCGGCCACTGTAACTATGAAGATTTGGTTAAACTAGAGAACATTACCGAGGGTATGAAAATAAAAGGTAAAGCTAAACATTACCAAGATTGTGAAGTGTGTATAAAAGGGAAATTTATCCAAACCAGGAATAGAGAGCCTGACGAAAGAGCAGAAGAAGCATTAGAGCTAGTGCACACTGACTTAGCTGGACCGATAGAACCAGAAGCTAAAGACGGGTTCAGGTACACGTTAGCATTTACTGATGATTACTCAGGCACAATGTTTGTGTACTTTTTAAAGGCTAAAAGTGACACCGTAAAAGCAACTGAAAGATTTTTGGCAGATGTCGCCCCCTATGGGCAAGTAAAGAGAATCAGATCAGACAATGGAACTGAATTTACATCTAAAGAGTTTCAGACATTGTTAGATAAAAACACGATAAAGCATGAGACATCAGCGCCGTATTCACCTCATCAGAATGGGACTGCCGAGAGACAATGGCGAACACTTTTTGAAATGGCACGGTGTAGGTTGATTGAAAGTAACCTGCCAAAGAGATTATGGACTTATGCTGTTATGACTGCCGTAGTAATTCGTAATAGGTGTTACAACAGACGCACAAAGCAAACCCCTTATTACATGCTGACAGGAAAGAAGCCAGACATGTCGAGGATGGGGATTTTTGGATCAGTTTGCTACGGTTACGGACACAACAAAAAGAAGTTAGATGCGAGATGTGACGAAGGAGTTTTTGTGGGTTACGATAAAAACAGTCCGTCGTATCTAATCTACTACCCTAAAACAGGACGAGTTCTTAGACATAGGTTGGTCAAGTTCCCCACTAAAAGTGTAGTTGAGCACCAAACCCAGACTATTCAGGATGATGACGATGGAGATAATGATTTGACTCCAGGGGACATCTTGAAGTACCCCGCTAGAATGGACAAAACAGGGAATGACCAGAGATCAAATGAAAGTGTGATCCTTGAACCTGAAAGTGACATTCAAGACAATGGCACAAATGACACACAAAATTCAGACAAACAGAGTGACAGAACAGAGTCTGAACAATATCCTAAACAAAACAGGAGAAGGCCAGATTACCTGAAAGACTATGTCCAAACTGCAGAAGACGACCAAACATCGCTGACTGTAGATTACTGTTACAGGGTGATGTATAACATACCAAAGACATTTGAAGAAGCTATGCAGTCATCGAACTCTAAGTGTTGGTCAGATGCTATGGAAGATGAAATGAGATCCTTGAAAGACAATAATACGTTCACTCTAAGCACGCTGCCAGAAGGTAAAATTGCAGTGGGAGGGAGATGGGTGTATGTGATAAAAGAGAACCCGAATCGGACTAAAACATTTAAAGCAAGATATGTTGCTAAAGGCTATAGCCAAATTCAAGGCATTGATTACAAAGAAACCTTTTCGCCGACTGCAGATATGACATCAGTGCGTACTCTGATGCAATTAGCAGTACAGTACAACTTTAAACTCCATCAAATGGATGTGAAGACTGCTTATTTGCACGCCCCAATCGATTGTGAGGTGTATATGCAGCAACCAGAAGGTTTTGAAGTAAAATCAGACACAGGTGAAAAACTGGTCTGCAAACTGAACAAATCACTATATGGTTTGAAACAATCTGGCAGAAACTGGAATAAGATGTTACATGACCATTTATGTGAAAAAGGTTACAAACAAAATCCTGTAGACCATTGTGTATATTCCAGACAGACAGCGAGTGAGACAGTGATTCTTATCATCTGGGTTGATGATGTAATCATAGCTGCCAACAGTGAAGACGCTATCAGAAACGTGAAACAAATGTTGAATGAGAAATTTAAAATGAAGGATCTTGGTGAGCTCAAACATTTCTTGGGTATTGACTGTATACAAGAGAACCATGAGATAAGACTAAACCAGACACGGTACGTCACAAAAATCCTGGAAAAGTTCAAAATGTCTGTGTAATGGAGACCAGAGGTTCCATTACCTTGTTTGCATTGTTAGTATTTAATCGATGGATTGGGAATTTAAATTAGTATAATAAAGAAAAACTCATTAGTTCTTATGAATTCTTTTATTAGGTTTTGACATACAATTAAGTTGACAGCTTGTAACGGTGAAGAGACAGTGGGACTGGCCATCCTACCTGTGTCAGAGAAGAGCCAAAGTTAGAGCTGCTTGCAGTTAATCATTTGTCAGTAACCTAAAGGTGTGTGAAATGAGAACTTATAAAGGTACTCACCTGTCCTGGTCGCTTCGTGCAGGATGTGGAGCAAAAGATTGGAAGTGGCTCAATCACCTGTTTAAGAGCTCTTGGAGCAAACCAGTGTGCCAGGTTAGGGAGTATGGTTAAAGTGGGTTTTAATTTATATAGTAATGGGAGTAGCTTATATAACTGGTTTGTTTATAGTAAGTGTTGGAAATATGTATATGTTTGTGATGTGCTTAAATGTTATTGTATGTTTGTGTGTGTGGAGGGTTATGTTTTCATTTTGATTAGTTTAACCCCCACACTTGGGCTATTCCCGAATGCTCACCTGAAAAGGTAGAGTATAAAAGGAAGCCATTTTGTTTAGTTGAGGTTAGTGTTTGTGGTGTTGTCATGCTCCTTCTTTAATAAAGTGTATGTATTTTACTCCAGTCTCGCATCATATTATTGGATAGAACCTATGACCGCCGGCCAAACTGACAGTCTGACTGTAAGCCCCATTCTACTCCTTGTGAACTCAAAAATGACTTTGATGCACATGGTGAATCAGTTGATTCAGGAAAATATAGAGAATTAGTGGGCAGTTTGATTTACTTAATGACATGTACAAGACCAGATTTGAGTTGGATAGTGAACAAACTGTCACAATCTCTGTCTGAGCCAAAAGAGCACCATTGGACAGCAGCAAAACATGTATTACGTTACCTTAAGGGGACACTAAACAAAGAGCTGTGCTATAAAAGGACAGAAGGAAGCCTAAATCTTATAGCATACAGCGATGCAGATTGGGCCACAGATTTGAGTGACAGGAGAAGTACAACGGGTTATTGTTTTGTACTATCCAAAAATGGGCCAGTCATCTGTTGGAAAACCAGGAAGCAAGCTACAGTAGCTTTGTCAACGTGTGAGGCAGAGTACATGGCGATGGCCGCCACAGTACAAGAAAGCTTATACCTCTCACAGCTACTTAATGGCATGGACATTAAAAGGCAATATTCACCAGTTACCATTCTTGCAGACAATCAAGGTGCAATTGCATTGTCCAAAAATCCTATAAACCGTCAAAGATGTAAACACATTGATGTCAAGTATCATTTTATTAGGTCTGCTATAACTGAGAAGGAAGTACAAGTTAAATATTGTGCAACAGAAGACATGGTAGCAGACATCATGACTAAGTCTGTAAGTAAAGTGAAAATAGATAAATTTACGCATATTTTGTTTGGAACATAAATGTTAATATGTGTATATCATGTAAATGTGTAATGTACAGTGTTAAGAGCAAGTGGGGGTGTTGCCCTATCATATATGTATGTGCTCTTAATCTGAAAGGTATAAATACGGAAGTGTGTGTGTTCAATAAATGATGGCGCAAAGGAAGGCGTGTGCCTCTGATGTAAAACTCTAACAATGTGTATGTGGTTTATTCCTCCATGAGATGTGCGAGTTACCACGGTATTTCTGCCCTAGAGAATGGAACATGCAACACCCTGCCTGTCCTTGCACCAATCCATGCTCCTTGGGGAGGGGGGAATAAATAAAAATAAATAAATAAAAAAAAAAATAGTTTCCAGGAAGGAAACAGGTTTTGGCTGTTGTGAGGCCAGCCCCTCACAACAACTCCAGCTGCTGCCTTTAGAGCATCCTGAGCAGGCTTTGTAATCTGCTCCAACCCAGCTTCCTCTGCCGTCAGCTGGTGGCTCAGGTGAGCCGTCTCAGTTTTCTGTATCACCAACTGGGAGCTCAGACAAGTCGACCCAGCCTTCACCTGTTCCAGCTGGGAGCTCAGGCAAGCTTATCCAGCCAACTACAGACTCCACATTGCTCTTGATGCCAGTGGAGCCATTTGAACAGACTGCGTACACTGCACAGCCCCAGCCACAGCATCCTGGGCTGGCTGTGTTTCTGCGCAGCTCCACCTCACTCTGTCTCTGCCAGAGGTTTCTACACTGTCTGGTTCTGCTCTGCCAGAGGGTTCTACACCGTCTGGTTCAGGTCCTGTTTCTGATCTGCTAGAGGTTTCCATGCCGTCTGGTCCTGTCCCTGTGTAAGGGGCTACTAGCCCCGTTATGTAGGGGTACAGAAGTGCACAAGCTGCCTTGAACGACAAGGGGGTAGTGGGATCTGGGTCTGTGACCTCCCCTAGTACAGTTGACCCAGATACTTACTACTGTAAGAATGCTTTTAGCTGTCTGCCTGTTGCTGGCACAGAAGGGGGGGGGGACTCCAGGGCTCAAACCTGCGAACAACGGCTGCCCGGAGTGCACTATGCTGTCGAACATTAACTCAGCCTAGCCCCACATACCTGTACCCAACCAGTACCCGGGTGCCCCTATTCCAAGGCAACCTGGTTTGACATTCAGTAAAAAGGACTAGATGTTACAGTCCCTGATAATGCATTGCTTTAGATGGAGAGACTCTTGACGGATGGCTGTTATGAGGAAAGGCAGCCCAGAAACTTTTCCAGCAGCACACATCGTTGTGTGCCTCAAATTTCGGTCTTTTACCCAGTCTAATCTGCCATTTTCCTTCCTTGGTTAGGTTTAGGGATTAGAGATCTGATCAAGCTTATCATTTTAAAATTTGGGACACATTGACAGTAGTGGACCTTGGATTCATCAGGTGTTTCGGCCATTATCACTAGACACCCTCATCCAAGGAGGCCCTGCCAGGGTTGATCAGGCCCTGGAGTGTGTCACTGGTTTATGTTAAATTGTTATTTCTCTTCTTCTTTCTTCTGTTTAGTTTCCTACAGTTTATTTTCTATCTATTCACTGCAACTGAGAAATAATACTTACCTCTGTAGCATTTATGGAGCCTAACTTCTTCAAAGGGATAGAAAAGGTGATAGAGAGAAGTAAGACAAAGACAAAAGGGACAAGATAGGAGAGAGCAGAGAGGAGAGCCGGAAGGGGGGCACCCGATCTGGCTTCCCACACCTCCCCGCTGGTTCGGGCTGTATGCTCTACCTCCCCACTGCCTCCCAGAAAAGGGAAGAAGAGCAGAGGGGAGAAGAGCAGAATATTTCTTCTCTCTCGCGATTAGCTGACTTGCTTAGCTGCCCAAGTGATGTCAGCCCTTTTTTAACCATAGCCAGTGACTGGTCCTCTCAGCAGTGTTAGCTAGTTCTCTTATAGCCTGCCGTTGCGCCTGTCCTCTGATTCCAATCTTTCTAAGCAGTTTTGCTGTTGTACTTCCACCGACCGCACCTTGATCTTCCAGCCTCTGTCCTCAGCTGCCAAGTTGGCATAACGCAGCTTCTTACACTCAAACGCTTCCACAATTGCTTCCTCCCATGCAATGTTCCCTCTAATTTTTCACGTGTCTGAGCGAACACACAAACTCCCTGAGCGATCCCTTGGACCACTGTGAGCAACATCAGACGTGTGCACTGTGGTCGCGCCGGCATCTAATCCATCCAAGTTACATGGTTTATTAAAATAATCAAATTACAGCATTTACATTTATTTTAGACTACTTTTAATTAACTGCTTTATCCCACTTACAATGAAAATGTAAACAAAATCTAGTCATTGACCTGTGTAGTATGTTAACACTATTGGAAGTAAAAATAACTTGAACTCCAATTTTGAAAACACAACTTTCTTTCTTTTTAAAAAAGCTCTGACTTGTATTATGAGTCTGTGGTCTGGGAGAGAGTCCTGTAACTCTCTGTCTGCAAAATATAGTATATAATGACCAGTGCTGGGCAATTAATTATATAGTTACTTCTTCAAAAAAGTAACTCAGTTTGGCAAACAACAAAGATTTTTGCAGCTATTTTTTTTAAATGCAGCCAAGGCATTTTTAAATAAACATTTCAAACTATTTACAGAACAATCAGGTGTTCTGCATCAAATCTGATGCCACACAAATCATTTGTGCCACTCCAAAAAATAATTTCTGTCCCCTATGAGATAAAGGAGAACAACAGTCTGATACCTGCAGGCCAGACAACAGGAGATGTATCACTCCTGTAACACCTGTAACATTCAGTACTCGCCTCATTGTTCTGACACACACAACAAAACTACGCTACACACTAACTACACAAGATTTGCGCTAAACGTCGCAAATCTCTCACATATCAAAGCACCGCCATCACTCCTAAAACTTCCCCCCGTTTCTTAACAACTAGATGCTACGTTGCCATATCATTTTTTGATTGGTCGACATGGTACTTTTTTGGACGAATAGGAAAGGGAGAGGGGGGTGGAGTTTGTTTTTGCTCACAGGCGGAGAGTGCTTTCGAGCCTTTTTTCTTATAAAATGCCGTTTTTACTGTTTCTTCCCGCAGTAAATATAAACAACGACAGTATTCAGGAAGAAAACCAAACATTGCATTTTTTTTTTTTAATCACAACTCTGTTTTTACGTGGCCTATCAACACAATTTAAAAACTGGTATAAAGTCCACACTTCTTCCGTCAAATGTTCCGTCTGTCCTGCTCACATCTCCAATGGTTGTACACGTTGTCATTAACGTGGCTTCACTCCACATCAGCTACGCCGCTTTGCCAGCTAAAAGACCGGTGTCGGCACATAAGGACGCTGTCATAGCCTGTCAACCACGTTGATTGGCTGCGTATATACGAATGTAAATCGCATTATTGGCTGGACTATGGGATAAGGTGGCATCGTTCTAATCCCATACAGGAGCAGCCAGTCACTTACTGACTAACACTGCAAAACAGAATTGTTAAAGTATTAATTTTAATTTCAATTCAGGTTAATTTTTTTTGTGCGCAACACAGATTTTCTGTGCGCAGAGACCGTGCCAGCAGTGCGCAGCTTAGAGGGAACATTGCTCCCATGGTACCGTCAGCTCAATGACGTACGCAAGCTTTTGGGAGTTAGACTAAAGGACGAGGTCTCGTCGCAGAGTCATTGTTATGATCTCTGTGGGAAAAATTAGCCTCTGACTGGAGACACTGGAGTCCACTTGCATCTGCCAATCCCTGGCAACCTTCAGCAGGCCCAGGTCTGGGGTTGAGGGGCTTGTCCTTGGCTTGTCTCCTTCCTGGACAAATGTTGATGAAAACTGACGCTCCTCTTGGTTCGTGAAAGGTTGGGCATTGATGGAGTTTCTTTTGCACTCAACTTTCACGGCTAGACACCTGAGAACCTGGTTGTGTCTCCATGTGTATCGGCCCTGAGTAAGGCTAGTCCTCCAACCAACCGAGATGTGCTTGAGTGTTGCTGGGACTGTACACAAGGGGCAGGATGGGTCTTTTCCAAACCACAGCTGCAGATTTATTGGGGAAGGTAGCACATCGTATGTCTCTCGGATGATGAAACTTAGTCTATTAGACTCCATGCCCCAGATTTCACTCCATGAGAGTTTCCTCTTTTCCACACTTTCCCAATTCATCCAGCGACCCTGCATGGCCAGTGCCACGGCTCTGGCATGTCTGGCTGTTTCCTCCTGTCGACGCACCTATCACCACCATTTTTCAACGTTCGGTTACAGATGCCTGTTGCCACCGAGGTGTTACTGCGGCAAGACCAAATCCTCCTCTGCCCTGTTGGACATGACCCACCATGTCACGTTGCCGAAGAGCGGATTTCGCCTGTGGCACAGATGTGGCTGGGGTCCACTTCCTCCCCGTTGCTAGGGTGGGAGCAGTGCCTCTTACTATGGGGTCCTGGGAGTCCGTGAGTGACATCTCAAGCCTCACTTTTGCACATTTAATCTCCTCAACCAGGCTAGGGATAGGGAATGACAGTATCCCGTCGCTGTAGAGTCCAACACTGCTGAGGCATTTGGGAAGTCCGAGCCACTTCTTAACGTAGGAGCTCACTAGCCTCTCTAGTCAATTGGCATGATCGAGTGAGACCTTTGTCAACGGCGACAGTAGTCTGGGTAATAACCCAAACTGGAAGCACCAGAGCTTCAGTTTCCCTGGGAGTGCAGTGTTGTTAATCCGCTTGAGGTCATCAGCCAAGTTCTGCCTTAGTTGTTCTAGTTGCCACGTATCATTGAGGTCTGCATTATACCACCATCCCAGGCTCTTTTTGGTTTTCTCTGAGACTGTTGGAATTGGTTCTCCACTGATATAGAATTGCTCGGCTGTCAGCTTTCCTTTTATGATGGAGATGCTGCGAGATTTACTTGGCTTAAACTCCATTCTCGCCTATTCTATGTTATCCTGGAGCTTCTGTAGCAATCGCCTAGTACATGGTTTTCTTGTTGTAATGATGCTCATGTCATCCATGTAGGCCCTAATGGGAGGAAGACGAAGGAAACTCTGGAGTCTCTCACCTCCCACTATCCACCGGGATGCCCGCATGACCAACTCCATTGCCATGATAAATGCCAGAGGGGAAATCATGCAGCCTGCCATAACTCCAATTTCCAGGTGCTGCAAGGCTGTGGTGGTGTTCTCAGCTGTCACACAAAACTGTAAATCCTGAAAGTAGGTCTTGACCAGTCCTGTGATGTGGTTTGGTACGGTGAAATAGTTGAAGGCCATCCACAAGGTCTCTTGCGGAACTGACCCAAAGGCGTTGGCCAGGTCTAAAAAGACCAAATAAAGGTCTATTCGTTCTTTCTTGGCAGTTTGTGTCACGTCCGGTGTGGCAGACGTGTGGAGTTTGTAGAAAAGGACCCAAAATGCGGCAGCTCTGGTGCAGGTGAGTGTTTATTGACAGGAGTGGAAACAAACAGCGATGGCGGGGGAACATGAAACTGGAACCTAAACTGGGCAGAGCTAACAAAACAAACCTGAACGAAGATTCAATTCAATTCAATTCAATTTTATTTATATAGCGCCAAATCACAACAAAAGTCGCCTCAAGGCGCTTTATATTGTACAATAGATCGCACAATAATAAATACAGAGAAAACCCCAACAATCATATCATATGACCCCCTATGAGCAAGCACTTTGGCGACAGTGGGAAGGAAAAACTCCCTTTTAACAGGAAGAAACCTCCGGCAGAACCAGGCTCAGGGAGGGCGGCCATCTGCTGCGACCGGTTGGGGTGAAGAAGGAAAACAGGATGAAAGACATGCTGTGGAAGAGAGACAGAGATTAATAACAGATATGATTCGATGCAGAGAGGTCTATTAACACATAGTGAGTGGCTGGAAAGGAAAAACTCAATGCATCATGGGAATCCCCGGCAGCCTACGTCTATTGCAGCATAACTAAGGGAGGATTCAGGGTCACCTGGTCCAGCCCTAACTATATGCTTTAGCAAAAAGGAAAGTTTTAAGCCTAATCTTGAAAGTAGAGATAGTGTCTGTCTCCCGAATCCAAACTGGAAGCTGGTTCCACAGAAGAGGGGCCTGAAAACTGAAGGCTCTGCCTCCCATTCTACTTTTAAATACTCTAGGAACAACAAGTAGGCCTGCAGAGCGAGAGCGAAGTGCTCTAATAGGGTGATATGGTACTACAAGGTCATTAAGATAAGATGGGGCCCGATTATTTAAGACCTTGTATGTGAGGAGCAGGATTTTGAATTCAATTCTGGATTTAACAGGAAGCCAATGAAGGGAAGCCAAAACAGGAGAAATATGCTCTCTCTTTCTAGTCCCTGTCAGGACTCTTGCTGCAGCATTTTGGATTAGCTGAAGACTTTTCAGCGAGTTTTTGGGACATCCTGATAATAAAGAATTACAGTAGTCCAGCCTGGAAGTAATAAATGCATGAACTAGTTTTTCAGCGTCACTCTGAGACAGGATATTTCTAATTTTAGAGATGTTGCGCAAATGGAAGAAAGCAGTCTTACATATTTGTTTAATATGTGCATTAAAGGACATGTCCTGGTCAAAAATGACTCCAAGGTTCCTCACAGTGTTACTGGAGGCCAAGGTAATGCCATCCAGAGTAAGAATCTGCTTAGATACCATATTTCTAAGATTTTCAGGGCCGAGTACAATAACCTCAGTTTTATCTGAATTAAGAAGCAGAAAGTTAGCGGCCATCCAGGTCTTTATGTCTTTAAGACATTCCTGCAGTTTAACTAATTGGTGTGTGTTACCTGGCTTCATGGATAGATAGAGCTGCGTGTCATCTGCATAGCAGTGAAAATTTATGCTATGTCTTCTAATGATGCTGCCTAGGGGAAGCATGTACAATGTAAATAGAATTGGTCCTAGCACTGAACCCTGTGGAACACCATAATTGACCTTAGTGGGTGAAGAGGACTCTCCATTTACTTGAACAAATTGGAGTCTATTAGATAGATATGATACAAACCACTGCAGTGCAGTGCCTGTAATACCTACAGCATGTTCTAATCGCTCTAATAGGATATTATGATCAACAGTATCAAACGCAGCACTGAGGTCGAGCAGGACAAGCACAGAGATGAGTCCACTGTCAGAGGCCATAAGAAGATCATTTGTAACCTTCACTAAAGCTGTTTCTGTGCTGTGATGAGCTCTGAAACCTGACTGAAACTCTTCAAATAAGCCATTCCTCTGCAGATGATCTGTTAGCTGTTTGACAACTACTCTTTCAAGGATTTTTGATATAAAAGGAAGGTTGGAAATTGGCCTGTAATTAGCTAAGACAGCTGGGTCTAGGGATGGCTTTTTGAGTAAAGGTTTAACTACAGCCAGCTTGAAGGCCTGTGGTACATAGCCGATTATTAGAGATAGGTTGATCATACTTAAGATCGAAGAATTAATTAATGGCAGGACTTCTTTGAGCAGTTTTGTAGGAATGGGGTCTAAAAGACACGTTGATGGTTTGGAGGAATTAATTATTGAAGTTAACTCAGAAAGATCAATTGGAGAAAAAGAGTCTAACTTAACATCGATGGTATTAAAAGTAGCTGTAGATAATATTACATCTGTGGGATGATTATTGGTAATTTTTTCTCTAATGATAAAAATTTTATTCGTGAAGAAGTTCATGAAGTCATTACTAGTTAACGTTAAAGGGATTGTTGGCTCAGTAGAGCTCTGACTTTTTGTCAGCCTGGCTACAGTGCTGAAGAGAAACCTGGGGTTGTTCTTATTTTCTTCAATCAGTGACGAATAGTAAGATGTTCTGGCTTTGCGGAGGGCTTTCTTATAAAGCAGCAAACTATTTCTCCAGGCTAAATGATGATCCTCTAAATTTGTGACACGCCATTTCCTCTCCAGCTTACGGGTTATCTGCTTTAGGCTACGTGTTTGAGAATTATACCACGGAGTCAGGGACTTTGGATTTGAGGCCTTAGTTTTCACAGGAGCTACAGTATCCAGAGTCGTACGTAGTGAGAAGGTAAAATTATTAACAAGATAATCAACCTCTGTTGGAGTAGCGTTCAGGTAGCTGCTCTGCTCTATGTTGGTACAGGGCATTGAAGATGATAACAGTGGGTGGATTATATTCTTAAACTTAGTTACAGCACTTTCAGAAAGACATCTACTTTGATAAAGTCTACTCTCCACTGCTGTGTAATCAATTATTGTAAATGTAAATGTTATCAGGAAATGATCAGACAGCAGAGGGTTTTCAGGAAACACTGTTAAATGTTCAGTTTCTATGCCATATGTTAAAACAAGATCTAGAGTGTGATTAAAGTGGTGGGTGGGTTCTTTTACATTTTGAGAGAAGCCAATTGAGTCTAATAACAGATTAAATGCCATGTTGAGGCTGTCATTTTTAGCATCTACATGGATGTTAAAATCACCCACAATAATTATTTTATCTGAGCTGAGCACTAAATCAGATAAAAAGTCTGAGAAATCAGAGAGAAACTCTGTGTAAGGCCCAGGTGGACGATAGATGATAACAAGTAAGACTGGTTTCTGAGTTTTACAGCTGGGGTGGACAAGGTTAAGCATCAGGCTTTCAAATGAATTAAAAGTCTGTCTTGGTCTTTCGTTAATTAATAGGCTGGTGTGAAAAATTGCTGCCACACCGCCCCCTCGGCCTGTGCTTTGGGATTTCTGGTAGTTAGAATGACTCGGGGGTGTTGATTCATTTAAACTAACATAATCATCCTGCTGCAACCAGGTTTCTGTAAGGCAGAGTAAATCGATTTGTTGATCAATTATTAAGTCATGTACTAACAGAGACTTGGAGGGAGGGAGGTACGGGGAAATACACCGAGAGGCGGACGGAGAGACACAGGAAGAGCGAGGTGAACAACACAGACGAACCAGCAACGAGGACAGGTGAACACACACTATAAATACACACCAGAAATCAGGGGATGGGAAACAGGAGGGAAACACACCTGGGAAACATAACAGCTGACGGGGCAGGGGAAACGTAAACAGAACGCGCTGACATAAGACAGAGACCTTCAAAGTAAAACAGGAAACACATGCACGTAATGACACAGACTCAGAGACGCGGACCAAACATAGAGACCTACTACACTAAGGGGATGCACAAGTAGGGAAGACACCAAACAGAGGGAACACCACTAAACCCTAGGAAACCCAAAACAACAGTCATAATACAAACCAATAACACTGGGTCACTGACCCAGGACCATGACAGCACCCCCCCCCCCCACAAGGGCTGGCACCAGACAGCCCAACACAAGAAAACCAAAAACGGCCAAAACAGAAAACAACCCGACCAGGGCGGGCGGTGGGGGTCCAGGACGGAGGGCTCGAGGCAAAACAAAACAGGAGCACTAGGAAGTCAAAAAACAAAACACGAGCCAACACCAAAAAAAAAAAAAAAACAACAACAAAGAAACACACCGGAGCCCAAGAAGACAGAGTCCAAAACAGAAGAGTTCAGGGGGCCGGCCGTGCGGAAGGCAACGGCGGCGACTCAGGCGAAGGGAGTCTGGGGGCCGGCCGTGCGGAAGGCCACGGCGGCCACTCAGGCGAAGGGAGTCCGGGGGCCGGCCGTGCGGAAGGCCACGGCGGCGACTCAGGCGAAGGGAGTCTGGGGGCCGGCTGTGCGGAAGGCCACGGCGGCCACTCAGGCGAAGGGAGTCCGGGGGCCGGCCGTGCGGAAGGCCACGGCGGCGACTCAGGCGAAGGGAGTCGGGGACCGGCCGTGCGGAAGGCCACGGCAGCGACTCAGGCGAAGGGAGTCCGGGGGCCGGCCGTGCGGAAGGCCACGGCGGCGACTCAGGCGAAGGGAGTCCGGGGGCCGGCCACGGCGCCTGGCCAGTGGCCAGTTAGCTGCAGACCCAGACGAGGCTGGGCCAGGCGACGCTGAAGGCGAAGACGAAGAGGCTGGGCCAGGCGACGCTGAAGGCGAAGACGAAGAGGCTGGGCCAGGCGACGCTGAAGGCGAAGACGAAGAGGCTGGGCCAGGCGACGCTGAAGGCGAAGACGAAGAGGCTGGGCCAGGCGACGCTGAAGGCGAAGACGAAGAGGCTGGGCCAGGCGACGCTGAAGGCGAAGACGAAGAGGCTGGGCCAGGCGACGCTGAAGAGGCTGGGCCAGGCGACGCTGAAGAGGCTGGGCCAGGCGACGCTGAAGAGGCTGGGCCAGGCGACGCTGAAGAGGCTGCAGCTGGCGTGGGTGATGAGGCTGCAGCTGGCGTGGAAGCCGGAGACGGAGGCGCTGCAGGCGGCGGCGTGGAAGCCGGAGACGGAGGCGCTGCAGGCTGGACGGGTCCCTCGGACCCTCCAGCGAAGACTGAAGACGAAGGCCGGAGCAGTCCCTCGGACCCTCCAGCGGAGACACAGAACGAAGGCCGGAGCGGTCCCTCGGACCCTCCAGCGGAGACTAGAGACGAAGGCCGGAGCGGTCCCTCGGACCCTCCGGCGGAGACACGAAACGAAGGCCGGAGCGGTGACACAGGGGGCTCTGAAGACTGAGCTGAAAGTGACACAGGGGGCTCTGGAGACTGAGCTGAAAGTGACACAGGGGGCTCTGGAGACTGAGCTGAAAGTGACGCAGGGGGCTCTGGAGACTGAGCTGAAAGTGACGCAGGGGGCTCTGGAGACTGAGCTGAAGGTGACGCAGGGGGCTCTGGAGACTGAGCTGAAAGTGACGCAGGGGGCTCTGGAGACTGAGCTGAAAGTGACGCAGGAGGCACAGGAGACTGAGCTGAAAGTGACGCAGGAGGCACAGGAGACTGAGCTGAAGGTGACGCAGGAGGCACAGGAGACTGAACTGAAAGTGACGCAGGAGGCACAGGAGACTGAGCTGAAAGTGACACCGGGGGCACAGGAGACTGAGCTGAAAGTGACACCGGGGGAACAGGAGACTGAGCTGAAAGTGACACCGGGGGCACAGGAGACTGAACTGAAAGTGACACCGGGGGCACAGGAGACTGAGCTGAAAGTGACACTGGGGGCACAGGAGACTGAGCTGACAGAGAGTGAGCAGCTGACACTGGAGACTGAGCTGACAGAGAGTGAGCAGCTGACACCTGACACTGGAGACTGAGCTGACAGAGAGTGAGCAGCTGACAGTGGCTGCTGGGCGGCTGGCCGAGCTGACGGTGGCTGCTGGGCGGATGGCCGAGCTGACGGTGGCTGCTGGGCGGCTGGCCGAGCTGACGGTGGCTGCTGAGCAGCTGAATAGCTGTTCACTTTAGTATCTGCCACACAAAACACAGCTCCGGAATAAACAGTCACACAGTCCGAAAACGGAAAAGAGTCCTCACTCACCACAGCCGGCGAATTAGAAGTCCAAACGTCCGGCTGTGGGGTGGCGCGCCGGCGGCGTGATCGGCGTTTTCTCCCCGCAGACGGCTCCGACGGGCCGGGCGAAACCACATCCGGCGGGTCGGGCAGCGAGGTAGAAGTGGCTGAGAGAAGGTGCGGTGTGTTGTGGAGAAAGGCCTGCATGGTCGGTGGAAGCGATTCCAGAAGCCATGGCAGGCCGGAAAAGAGCTGAACACGCTGACATAAGACAGAGACCTTCAAAGTAAAACAGGAAACACATGTAATGACACAGACTCAGAGACGCGGACCAAACATAGAGACCTACTACACTAAGGGTATGCACAAGCAGGGAAGACACCAAACAGAGGGAACACCACTAAACCCTAGGAAACCCAAAACAACAGTCATAATACAAACCAATAACACTGGGTCACTGACCTAGGACCATGACAGTTTGAATCTGGTGCCAGATGACGCTGGCATGCTCCAGACATACTGAGAAGCCCCGGATGCCGGCCTTCTGCACTGATGTGTCAATATAGTTGTTTCTTTGCAGGAAAGTAGACCCAAAGACAGAAACATACTACAGTCATTTTCAGATCACGTGTAACCCTTTTATTTGTTCAACTGGCCCTCGTGAACCTAGACCGTCCACAAATGTTAACGGGGCACAAGTAACAGAAAGAAAAACCCCAAAACACTTAAAAAAAATAAAGAAATCCAATAAAACAAATAAAACAGGCTTTTATTCCTCGAAGTGGTGAGTTCTCACCCCCTCCTGAACCACTCTAGCTACGGGAAAAGGGCCCAACCATCACAATACAGCAAACCAATGAAAGGTTAACACAGAAACTCTCTTATTTAGGATGGTTAACACAGCTTCATCACATAATTCGAAATGTCCACACCAAAAAAAAATTGTTCCAGTCTTTAAAGTAAAGTCTGATCCAGTGAATTGTCCCTGGTATGTGAAACCATTAAACAGTTTTAGGTGCAGCTGTCGTGAACCAGAGTTCCAGTCTGTTAGGCTGCCCAGATATTCCGCAGCTGGAGCAGATTATCCAGTCCCGGGCTCACAAACAAACGAACAAAAAAGAACACAGAAACTGTACCTTTGCCTTCAGAGAAACGGGATATGAAGAACATGTTAATTCACCAAACAACTAGTAATGACTTCATGAACTTCTTCACAAATAAAATTTTTATCATTAGAGAAAAAATTACCAATTATCATCCCACAGATGTAATATTATCTACAGCTACTTTTAGTACCATCGATGTTAAATTAGACTCTTTTTCTCCAATTGATCTTTCTCCAATTGATCTTTCTGAGTTAACTTCATTAATTAATTCCTCCTAACCATCAATGTGTCTTTTAGACCCCATTCCTACAAAACTGCTCAAAGAAGTCCTGCCATTACTTAAATATGATCAACCTATCTCTAATAATCGGCTATGTACCACAGGCCTTCAAGCTGGCTGTAGTTAAACCTTTACTTAAAAAGCCATCCCTAGACCCAGCCGTCTTAGTTAATTATAGGCCAATCTCCAACCTTCCTTTCATATCAAAAATCCTTGAAAGAGTAGTTGTCAAACAGCTAACAGATCATCTGCAGAGGAATGGCTTATTTGAAGAGTTTCAGTCAGGTTTCAGAGCTCATCACAGCACAGAAACAGCTTTAGTGAAGGTTACAAATGATCTTCTTATGGCCTCTGACAGTGGACTCATCTCTGTGCTTGTCCTGCTAGACCTCAGTGCTGCGTTCGATACTGTTGACCATAATATCCTATTAGAGCGATTAGAACATGCTGTAGGTACTAAAGGTACTGCACTGCAGTGGTTTGTATCATATCTATCTAATAGACTCCAATTTGTACATGTAAATGGAGAGTCCTCTTCACCCACTAAGGTCAATTATGGAGTTCCACAGGGTTCAGTGTGTTGGGAAGGAAGTATAATTTTTTGTTATTTTTATTATTTCCATTTATTATTTTATTTTTATTAATTCTATTTTTATTATTTTGTTATTACTGTTATTACTGTCATTACTGTTGCATCATAATCATATAGCAAGCATATGTATACAAGAAGTATTGATACAAGAGGTATTGATATTGCATTCAAATGTTCAAACATATTGGTATCATATCAGCCTTTATTACAGGTCCAGTAAGAACCACTTTAAACTGTTGAGTTGAATCTATAATCTTAAAATGTTTATAGGCAGATTACATTGCATTATTTGAAAGGCTCACCTCTGAATATAATCTGGGCCTAAAGGTCTTGACAGGAAACGGCAGGTTCGCAGAGAAATGAAACTGAAAGCAGAGTCTCAGGAGACTCTCACTGGTTTATTCTCTATTATCTTTTATACTTTTATATCTTTTGATTAAGCTTTTAGTAGAGGTTCTTGATTAAAACATTTATTCAGTAGAGTACACATACATAGTTTCGGTTCGGTTATTACATACACAAGAGCGGCTTCTGTCTCTCTGTCTGGGGAGAGGCCAGGAGCTAGTTGGCGAGGTGAAATGGGGTGCGATTGTGGTTAGCACATAGACACACACGTAACCACACACACACACACACACACTTAGTTAGAGGGTTCACTTGTAGGTGAAAGTTTAAGCATGTTTTGCTAGGGTTGCAGTTTTATGTTGGTGTACGTAACTGTTTGATGAAGAAGCAGGTGCACGAGGCGAGAGCTGAGCGGGCTTGCGGGAAACCACCGGGGAGAAGATGGAAGCCAGTGTCCTTTTAATTGTGTCACAAGTTGTCAAATAGAACATTCGTGGTTTTGAGTTGACGTATCCATGTAATTTACGCAAGAGGGGGCTTTCTAATACCCCGATGCATAAAAACTGTGTTCTGACGTTTTGGAGATGAGATTTTGATGCTGTTTGTATACAGTGTCCATCTCCCACGCTGCGTGTGCTTCATTAAAAATCATTCGTTGACTCCACCTGACTAGGTCAGTGTGTTATTCCGATCTCCCACATCTCTCTCGTCCTCAAAATGAACCTTAACAAGTGCTAGGACCAATTCTATTTACATTATACATGCTTCCCTTAGGCAGTATCATTAGAAGACATAGCATAAATTTTCACTGCTATGCAGATGACACGCAGCTCTATCTATCCATGAAGCCAGGTAACACACACCAATTAGTTAAACTGCAGAAATGCCTTAAAGACATAAAGACCTGGATGGCCGCTAACTTTCTGCTTCTTAATTCAGATAAAACTGAGGTTATTGTACTCGGCCCTGGAAATCTTAGAAATGTGGTATCTAACCTGATTCTTACTCTGGATGGCATTACCTTGGCCTCCAGTAACACTGTGAGGAACCTTGGAGTCATTTTTGACCAGGATATATCCTTCAACGCACATATTAAACAAATATGTAAGACTGCTTTCTTCCATTTGCGCAACATCTCTAAAATTAGAAATATCCTGTCTCTTAGTGATGCTGAAAAACTAGTTCATGCATTTATTACTTCCAGGCTGGACTACTGTAATTCATTATTATCAGGATGTCCTAAAAACTCGCTGAAAAGTCTTCAGCTAATCCAAAATGCTGCAGCAAGAGTACTGACAGGGACTAGAAAGAGAGAGCATATTTCTCCTGTTTTGGCTTCCCTTCATTGGCTTCCTGTTAAATCCAGAATTGAATTCAAAATCCTGCTCCTCACATACAAGGTCTTAAATAATCAGGCCCCATCTTATCTTAATGACCTTGTAGTACCATATCACCCTATTAGAGCACTTCGCTCTCGCTCTGCAGGCCTACTTGCTGTTCCTAGAGTATTTAAAAGTAGAATGGGAGGCAGAGCCTTCAGTTTTCAGGCCCCTCTTCTGTGGAACCAGCGTCCAGTTTGGATTCGGGAGACAGACACTATCTCTACTTTCAAGATTAGGCTTAAAACTTTCCTTTTTGCTAAAGCATATAGTTAGGGCTGGATCAGGTGACCCTGAATCCTCCCTTAGTTATGCTGCAATAGACGTAGGCTGCCGGTATTCCCATGATGCATTGAGTTTTTCCTTTCCAGTCACCTTTCTCACTCACTATGTGTTAATAGACCTCTCTGCATCGAATCATATCTGTTATTAATCTCTGTCTCTCTTCCACAGCATGTCTTTATCCTGTTTTCCTTCTCTCACCCCAACCGGTCGCAGCAGATGGCCGCCCCTCCCTGAGCCTGGTTCTGCCGGAGGTTTCTTCCTGTTAAAAGGGAGTTTTTCCTTCCCACTGTCGTCAAAGTGCTTGCTCATAGGGGGTCATATGATTGTTGGGTTTTTCTCTGTATGTATTTTTGTATGATCTACTGTACAATATAAAGCGCCTTGAGGCGACTTCTGTTGTGATTTGGCGGTATATAAATAAAATTGAATTGAATTGAATTGAACATATATTAAAAACTATTTTGATAATTATTCATTATTCATAATTATTATGCACATCATCTAAAGTGTTTTTGTTTTTTTTGCAACAAGCAAACATGCTCTGCAACTTGTGTTGCTCTAATGGGGCGCCAGCCACAGAAGCCATGTGGTTACTGTGTTTGATTGAATAGGAAGTGTGTTTAATTACTCAGGATGTATGATTTTTCAGCTGCCACATTTACAAGCTGCTTATCCATTATTCATATGGAACAGAAGAAAGAGACTTTTCGAGTAGGACCATTCAGCTGCTGAAATGGTGTTTGTTTGATTTGATTAATGAAACAATGCAAAGGTTAATAATGGGGGGGGGGCTCAAGAACGGGAGGTTGAGATTTTTAAATGAAGACAGTCTAATTACGATGATACATATATATTGTTCCTTTTTGTCAGGCATTGCTAATACCTGGTCGTATAATGACTTTAGTCAATATTAGTATGTGTATACATAGTAGGATTGGCCCGCATGTGTGTGAAAGTGTGTATAAAGAATCGTGTGTGTGTGTGTGTGTGTGTGTGTGTGTGTGTGTGTGTGTATGCAGCATCTGTATGTTTCTGCATGGATTAAGTGACTAAACCAACTAGTGAATGTTCCCTTGCATGACAGACTGAGAAGAATCGTTACTCACTCTGACCACTCAGTCACGTAGCAAAACATAAGACGGCGAGCGTGATAGGGCAGCCAGCAGACCACAAAGGCTATGACCACAGCTCCTGAACACAAGGAAGAAGGGTACCATTAGAAGCCAGTAACTAGGCAAACAGACACAGAAAAACAGAAAATTGATTCGTAAATGGAAAATACTCATTTGTACACTGTGCAGGATGTTGACACAATTATCTTGAAAGTAATTAGGAATCCTGCTTAAACAAATGCTTTGATTGTTGACTTATATCCAGTGTTGGGACTAACGCGTTATTAAGTAACGCGTTACAGTAACTACGTTATTATTGTGGTAACGAGCACGGTAACTAGTTATTATGCCAAAACCAGGAACGCGTTACTCGTTACTGGGATTTAGATAGGCTCGTTACTCGTTACTTCGTGTGGTGGATATCGCGGAGCTTCCACAGATTCAATAACATTAGCAAGTGGTGGAAGCCAGCAGGTGGATGAAGGAAAAGGGAGGCAAGAGGAGAGACCCGAAGCGGCCGCCGGTCCGCGTGTCAGGTGAACTGAACTTCAGGTAAGAAGTTATGACCTGCAGTCTATCTGGGTCAGATATAAACCAAGTTTAGGTGGAGTTTATTTTCGGTATGCTGACATTTTCGTACTGCGTAATAGCTAGCATGACGGAGTTTCTATACAGCTGGGTGGGTGCTATGTTACTGATGTTGAACTTTATTTTGTTCATACGGTTAATTATTAGAGTTGCCAACCGTCCAGTAAAAAACAGAATCGTCTCGTATTCAGAGAAAATATTACGCGTTTCGTACTGAGGTGAAAAGGAACACAGTTTGTCCCGGACTTCAGCTACAATGAAAAAGACACAAAGCTGAAGCTGCACAGCTGCCTCTTCTTCTCTCATTCTCTCCTCTCCTGTTTCTACTTCAATCACGAAACTGATCAATGATCAGCTGATCGGCTTTTCTCTCTTGTTTATTTATCGCCCACTTTGCGCCAGAAAGAGGAAACCAGCGGGTGTCGCGTTAAACAACAGCAGCACGTTTAAGCTTGATCAGCTGTTGTTAGAATTTATTTAATATTAATTTCTAGTATCAGCTGATGTACAGCCACAGCTGTAAAGCTGCTGGTCATGATATCGGTTTGGTTATCTGGTGAGAGGGAAACATGCAGATGAAACCAGGAGATGTCCTTACTGAATCATCAGAGCTGAACAGGTGATGTAGAAACAGGTTTACCTTTTAGGTGACATGAATGCGTTGAAGGGAAGTTATGAACTGTTTCTGAGAGACAAATAACACCAGGATCCTTTTCTAAGTAGCTGACAGCTGGTAACTGTGCAGGGGCGGATCTAGCAAAGTGTTGCCAGGGGGGGCAGGTAGGGCATTAACAGGGAAAGGGGGGGACAAGGAAATACTTTTCTTTATTATTCTCATTTAAAATGTCTCGCTTTAAAAAAAAATAATTATCTGAGTCTTACAACAAACAATTGATAGATTGATACATATATACCATCAGAACAGTGTACATCACTGTCACAACAGTGTTTATTTTCATTCAAAGGCTTTATGATTTTTCCTATAATGGTGGGCCGGTCTCTAGTCAAAATGCCCGGGACGATTTTTTTGTCCCAGTCCAGGTCTGTATGCAGCTCATCTGCAGTCTGGTGTTACCTACATCTTCCTATTCAGAAGGCAGAATTTCCAAGTTCTGAGTACAATCAAAAGCACCACGACTGCAGTTTTTGTGTTGGATGTAAAAAAGCAGGCTAGAATCATGGCGGCGGTCAACGACGGTCCAGGCGTGGGATTTCTCTCGTGGAAATGTGCGCATTATTTTTTCCTTTCCATTGGTAGGTGGCACAGTGCACTTGTGGCATGTAAGCAAGATAGAAGACTGACAATCTTGCTGGGTATCCAGTTACGGAAGCAACACATTAACAAGAGAATTCTGAGTAAAACCAAAGTTACTTTCCCTAGTAACTAGTTACTTTGAAAGTAACGAGTAACTTGAAGTAACTGAGTTACTTTTTTAGAGAAGTAACTAGTAATGTAACTAAGTTACTAATTTAAAGTAACTTACCCAACACTGCTTATATCAAGGACATCAGAACAAAGAAACCAGTGACTTTGTTTGATTTAAAAGATCAGCAGAACAGTCTTGTGATAGTGTGTATAAATTTCCTGCACACATCACATGATTTTTCAGTTGAATTTTTGAGTGTGAAATCAAAAACCACATGGATTGAATCCAGTATCTCCTGCCATTTATTTATCATGTTCATGATGACCCACTATGTCAACCAGCTGGCAAATATTTCAGTTAGACTTAGAGACTTAGACTTAGAGACTTAGAGCTTTTTATTGTCATTGTGCAGTTTCTTGCACAGCGAAATTGTGTAGCTGGACCACAAAGGTGCTAAAGTAAGAAAAAGAGAAACCAATATACATCGAAGGTGGAAAAATAAATAAATAAATAAATAAATAGGATAAAATAAAAAGCAGTGTATATATATACATGTGTGAGTGGAACTACATACATGGTGTATGTGTAGGAAACATTGAAACAGACTGGGACCAAAATAATTGCACTTGAGCCAAAAATATTGCACAGAACATGGAAAGACTGTGATATTGCACATAGATGATCAACAGCAGTGTCAGGGTGGATGTGTTGGGGAAGTCTTTACACACTCTTAGTTTCCATTAATAGTTCTGACAGCCCACGGGAAGAAGCTATTCTTTAGTCTGTTGGTTTTGCACCTGATGGATCTGAGCCTTTTTCCAGAGGGCAGGATGTTGAAGAGGTGGTGGTTAGGATGGAGGTGGTCCTTTATAATTGCCCTGGCTCTGGAGAGACATCTTGAGCTGGCAATTAAGTCCAGGGAGGGGAGCGGATAGCCGATCACCTTCTCTGCAGTTCTGATGACCCTCTGTAGTCTCTTCTTGTCAGCTGTTGTGCAACCAGCGTACCACACAGGGATGGCGTGCACCAGCACACTCTCGATAGTGGCACGGTAGAAGGACACTAGGAGTTCAGTCCCATACCCACACAATCTATTAACTTACTTTTTTTGGACTTTACACAGCACTACCTCTGTAAGACACGCTGCCCTATGGACAATCTTCTTCACTCTGGGTTTACAAGCTGCTACACTGGTCACTTTAAACCACACCAACTGTAAATTCTAAATTGTGAACTGTAAATTTTAATTGTAACTCTCACGCGTATATTTATTTATTTTCTTCTCATTTTTATATCTATTTATTAGCTTGCTTTGCACTGATGAAACCGGAGCATCGTCGTCTAATCTCTCTGTATGCTGTACTGGATATAGCAGAGATGACAATAAAGTTTACTTTGACTTTGACTTAATGAATGAATGATTGTTTTTACTTTTACTGAAAAGACCAGTGAAACTGTAAGTTTCTTGAAAAGTATAGACATGTGTGTACTTAGTGATGAAACATTAGTGTAACATTAAACGTGTGAAGATTGTTATTTTGGTCTTTGGGTCAGGCCATTTTGAAATTGTAGAGCTTGTTACCGTTCTGTTATGGTAAGCTGTAGACAGGTTTTGGACCCATTATGCAGGACTCAGGAAATGGGCAAACTGAAAACACCTGGGGAGCACAGCTGAACAGCTATTCCACAGTCACCTGCTCCACAGGTGAGGGCAGCCATGGCCCAGTCCTCCTCTGCACTGGAATCTGTTCTGTTCCTGCGCCTGTCCCTGTTCCTAGGGTGCGGGCAGTTGACACTCAGCCTGTCCTTGCACCCATTGGGAGGCGGTGGCTGGTGTTCGGCCAACACCTGCACTCTACCCATTCCCATGAGGAAAATGGTCAGCCGTCCACAGTAGCCTTAGCTGTGGCATCATGTGCAGGGGGTGTGCTCTGCACAGCTTTAGCCAACTCCGCCTCCACCTGTCTCAGCTGGGAGCTCAGGCGAGCAGTCTCAGTGTTCTGTCTCTGATGAGAGCTTGAGTGAGCCGACCCAGCAACCTGCATCGTCTGCTGGGAACTCAGGCAAGCTCATCCAGCCAGCTATGATCTCCACATCACCATCTGGTTCTGCTCCAACAGAGGTCTCCGCACCGTCTGGTTCTCATCCTATTCCACCAGAGGTTTCCGTGCCGTCTGGTCCAGCCACGTTTCCACCAGAGGTCGTTGCGCTGTCTGGTCTGCACGCCTGCCAGATCACATCCTGCGCGGCTTGCATGTCCACATCCTGCTTGGCCACAGCCTGCATGTCCTCCTTGTCCTCCTCTGCCATCAACCAACCACACCATCACAGGCCACCTGAAGTTTTATTTGGCGCCGCCATCGTCCCCTAGACCTGCCCTGCAGTTGCCGCCGCTTCCCATGTGGTCGGCCTCCCAAATCGTCTCATCGCTGCTGCTTCTCACCCAGATGGCCTCAGTCAGTCAGGTCTCCATGAATGTTTCGCCATGACCATTCTCCATTTCCCAGGTTATTTCAGAGTCTGTTCCTAGTTTCTTAGGTTCCTAGTCTCCTAGTTTTCAGTTTCTAAGGTCTTTCTTTCTAGTTTCTAGTTTTAGGTTATGTTTTTTTATTTATAGTGTTTGGATGTTCACAGTTGAAAAAAAAGCTGCCTCTTTGAGTTTATCCTGTTGCGAGTCCTACGTTGGGCCAAATCCTGCCTGCCACACAGTCAGGGTCAGCTGACTACAGGCTACAGTGCTACCTTGGGTAGCGTAGCCACTATTACCTCTTCCCAAGCAGATTTTCCTGTGCAGCCAGGAAAGCAGGCTGCCTGGCTGACAATGATAAAAAAGTGCAGTCCTACTATCCTGTTAATGTCTTTAATCTTTTTTTCCCACTCTGCAACACCGCCAAGAAGAATACTCTGGTTATTGGCAATCTATTTTGAAACGTGTGATGCTACACCAGCAACCATAGTGAATTCTCTTCCTGGGGGCAGAGCAGGCGACACTGAAGGAACCCTGAAACCGTTGGATAAAGATAAACCTAAATTCCATACAATTATAATTCACGTTGGCGGTAATGACACATGGTTACGCCAATAAAATATAATAGTATAAAATATTGAACCTGTTTCTAACTTTGCCATTATTGGACTTTGTAGTCGTCTCTGGTTCCATGCCTAATGAGACCAGGAGTGACATGTTTAGCCTCATGTTCTCTCCAAATTGTTGGCTGTCTGAGTGATGTGGGCTTTACAGGGAGTGCAGAATTATTAGGCAAATGAGTATTTTGTCCACATCATCTTCTTCATGCACGTTTTCTTACTCCAAGCTGTATAGGCTCGAAAGCATACTACCAATTAAGCATATTAGGTGATGTGCATCTCTGTAATGAGAAGGGGTGTGGTCTAATGACATCAACACCCTATATCAGGTGTGCATAATTATTAGGCAACTTCCTTTCCTTTGGCAAAATGGGTCAAAAGAAGGACTTGACAGGCTCAGAAAAGTCAAAAATAGTGAGATATCTTGCAGAGGGATGCAGCAGTCTTAAAATTGCAAAGCTTCTGAAGCGTGATCATCGAACAATCAAGCGTTTCATTCAAAATAGTCAACAGGGTCGCAAGAAGCGTGTGGAAAAACCAAGGCGCAAAATAACTGCCCATGAACTGAGAAAAGTCAAGCGTGCAGCTGCCAAGATGCCACTTGCCACCAGTTTGGCCATATTTCAGAGCTGCAACATCATTGGAGTGCCCAAAAGCACAAGGTGTGCAATACTCAGAGACATGGCCAAGGTAAGAAAGGCTGAAAGACGACCACCACTGAACAAGACACACAAGCTGAAACGTCAAGACTGGGCCAAGAAATATCTCAAGACTGATTTTTCTAAGGTTTTATGGACTGATGAAATGAGAGTGAGTCTTGATGGGCCAGATGGATGGGCCCGTGGCTGGATTGGTAAAGGGCAGAGAGCTCCAGTCCGACTCAGACGCCAGCAAGGTGGAGGTGGAGTACTGGTTTGGGCTGGTATCATCAAAGATGAGCTTGTGGGGCCTTTTCGGGTTGAGGATGGAGTCAAGCTCAACTCCCAGTCCTACTGCCAGTTTCTGGAAGACACCTTCTTCAAGCAGTGGTACAGGAAGTCTGCATCCTTCAAGAAAAACATGATTTTCATGCAAGACAATGCTCCATCACACGCGTCCAAGTACTCCACAGCGTGGCTGGCAAGAAAGGGTATAAAAGAAGAAAAACTAATGACATGGCCTCCTTGTTCACCTGATCTGAACCCCATTGAGAACCTGTGGTCCATCATCAAATGTGAGATTTACAAGGAGGGAAAACAGTACACCTCTCTGAACAGTGTCTGGGAGGCTGTGGTTGCTGCTGCACGCAATGTTGATGGTGAACAGATCAAAACACTGACAGAATCCATGGATGGCAGGCTTTTGAGTGTCCTTGCAAAGAAAGGTGGCTATATTGGTCGCTGATTTGTTTTGGTTTTGGTTTTGAATGTCAGAAATGTATATTTGTGAATGTGGAGATGTTATATTGGTTTCACTGGTAAAAATAAATAATTGAAATGGGTATATATTTGTTTTTTGTTAAGTTGCCTAATAATTATGCACAGTAATAGTCACCTGCACACACAGATATCCCCCTAAAATAGCTAAAACTAAAAACAAACTAAAAACTACTTCCAAAAACATTCAGCTTTGATATTAATGAGTTTTTTGGGTTCATTGAGAACATGGTTGTTGTTCAATAATAAAATTATTCCTCAAAAATACAACTTGCCTAATAATTCTGCACTCCCTGTATATATAATTATGAACTTACTCTGGAAAACCTGGTCTTGTTAGGAAAGATGGTCTATGGTCTATGGTCTATCTATCCTATGTTAGATGGAGCTGTTGCCATTTCTAGAAATTTGGCTAAATTTATTAAATCCCCAGAAACGTGGGGCTCCAGATTTGGAACCAGAAAGCAGAGTTGCATTCTCTCCTCCTGTTACCCCCCCCAAAACCCCATCCCATAAACCCTGTGTCAACCCCCAGATCACTATAAAAAACACAAAACAAAAAAAACCCCCACAAAGACAGAACAATGTAGTATTCACAACTGCACCAAAGAGTAAAAACTGTGAAATATGGATTATTAAACATAATTTTTCTCTTTTAAGTCCATGTTAAAAAATTATTTAATAATTGACCAACATACTCTGCCTTACAGAAACCTGGTTACAGCAGGATAATTATGTTAGTTTAAATGAATCAACACCCCCGAGTCATAGTAACTCTCAGAATCCTCAAAGCACAGGCCCATGATGGGGAGTCGTACAGTCTTCCACTCTGGGTTTACAATTAACCATAGAGTCAGACAGAGTTTTGATTCATTTGAATTCCCTTGTCCACCCTAACAAGAAAACTCACAAACCAGTTTTCCTTAATGTTATCTATCTTTCACCTGGCCCTCCAAGTTAAATTTTTCGCTGTAGAAAGAAGTTTTCTTCCAACGCAGCGGCCTTAATGTTTTTGTCCCTTTTATTGAATCAAACTCAAAGTAATGTCAGTACTTTCAAGCTTTAACTGCTGCATGGTCGTACTCTCTGCAGCACTCCATATTATCCATTGTTGATCTACACACATCTGCTGTTACCATGGATGTCGCACGCTTGTACGTAATTGTCATGAGTCATGAGTAACACAGTAACACAGCATGCTTACGAGAAAGTAACCGTAATCTAATCACTTTTTTGCAATAGTAATCCCTTACTGTACTCGTTAGTACTCGTTAGTAATCGAAATACAGTAACGCGTTAGTAACGCGGCAGTAACACGTTACTGCCCATCTCTGGTCACATGTCCTGCTAGACCTCAGTGCTGCGTTTGATACTGTTGACCATAATATCCTATTAGAGCGATTAGAACATGCTGTAGGTATTACAGGTACTGCACTGCAGTGGTTTGTATCATATCTATCTAATAGACTCCAATTTGTTCAAGTAAATGGAGAGTCCTCTTCACACACTAAGGTTAAATATGGTGTTCCACAGGGTTCAGTGCTAGGACCAATTCTATTTACATTATACATGCTTCCCTTAGGCAGCATCATTAGAAGACATAGCATAAATTTTCACTGCTATGCAGATGACACGCAGCTCTATCTATCCATGAAGCCAGGTAACACACACCAATTAGTGAAACTGCAGGAATGTCTTAAAGACATAAAGACCTGGATGGCCGCTAACTTTCTGCTTCTTAATTCAGATAAAACTGAGGTTATTGTACTCGGCCCTGAAAATCTTAGAAATATGGTATCTAAGCAGATTCTTACTCTGGATGGCATTACCTCGGCCTCCAGTAACACTGTGAGGAACCTTGGAGTCATTTTTGACCAGGACATGTCCTTCAATGCACATATTAAACAAATATGTAAGACTGCTTTCTTCCATTTGCGCAACATCTCTAAAATTAGAAATATCCTGTCTCAGAGTGATGCTGAAAAACTAGTTCATGCATTTATTACTTCCAGGCTGGACTACTGTAATTCTTTATTATCAGGATGTCCTAAAAACTCACTGAAAAGCCTTCAGCTGATCCAAAATGCTGCAGCAAGGGTACTGACAGGGACTAGAAAGAGAGAGCATATTTCTCCTGTTTTGGCTTCCCTTCATTGGCTTCCTGTTAAATCCAGAATTGAATTCAAAATCCTGCTCCTCACATACAAAGTCTTAAATAATCAGGCCCCATCTTATCTTAATGACCTTGTAGTACCATATCACCCCATTAGAGCACTTCGCTCTTGCACTGCAGGCCTACTTGTTGTTCCTAGAGTATTTAAAAGTAGAATGGGAGGCAGAGCCTTCAGTTTTCAGGCCCCTCTTCTGTGGAACCAGCTTCCAGTTTGGATTCGGGAGACAGACACTATCTCTACTTTCAAGATTAGGCTTAAAACTTTCCTTTTCGCTAAAGCATATAGTTAGGGCTGGACCAGGTGACCCTGAATCCTCCCTTAGTTATGCTGCAATAGACGTAGGCTGCCGGGGATTCCCATGATGCATTGAGTTTTTCCCTTCCACTCACCTTTCTCACTCACTATGTGTTAATAGACCTCTCTGCATCGAATCATATCTGTTATTAATCTCTGTCTCTCTTCCACAGCATGTCTTTATCCTGTTTTCCTTCTTCACCCCAACCGGTCGCAGCAGATGGCCGCCCCTCCCTGAGCCTGGTTCTGCCGGAGGTTTCTTCCTGTTAAAAGGGAGTTTTTCCTTCCCACTGTCGCCAAAGTGCTTGCTCATAGGGGGTCATATGATTGTTGGGCTTTTCTCTGTATTTATTATTGTGCTATCTACTGTACAATATAAAGCGCCTTGAGGCGACTTTTGTTGTGATTTGGCGCTATATAAATAAAATTGAATTGAATTGAATTGAATTGAATCATATCACCCCAATAGAGCACGTCACTGTCTGACTGCTGGTTTACTTGTGGCTTCTAGGGAATTTACAGTAAAAGTAGAATGGGAGGCAGAGCCTTCTGCTTTTAGCCCCCTTTTGTGTGGAACCCGCTCAGAGTTTGGGTTCAGGAGCCAAACACAATTTCTACTCTCGATATTAAGCTTAAAATTTTCCTTTTTGACAAAGCATGTATTTGGGGCTGGATCAGGTGACCTGTGTGGTTCCTTGTGTGGTTAAAAAACAGACAACTACATTCTTGGATAATTCTAGGCTGACTATGGCTTACAGCTTTAACACCCTGAATATACCAGCTCATCAGGTCTTAGAAGCTAAGCAGGGTCAGGCCAGCTTAGTACTTGGATGGGAGACCGCTTGGGAATTACAGGTGCTGTAACATAGGTATTGTAGCTACTGTAGCTATCCAGTCTTTAAGTGATGACGTGATGCTTCCGGGCCCAAATTACCCTGTGTTTAATAAGGGTTTTGTATTTTTAACATGTTTTAATGCTTTGTATCTTATTCTGTTTAATCTCAACAAGCCCCTAAAAACAGTCTGTGATCACTGTCGGCCTCTCTCGGTTTTTATTACCACTAATGGATTATCTCAGTTGTTCTCCTGGCTGAAGTTTCATCCGTTTACAGCATCCTGCCATGCGATTCCATTTGTCCCTAACCATCGGGAACCCTCACGTTAACTTTTATCGAGTGGAAAAAAGTTAGCGTTCATCCTCCAGCTTCACTGCTTATATTATGCTAACATAGCTGTGTCGCTAGCGATCATGTAGCACATCATTATATACCAGCTAGCCAAACTTCAGTAACCCTACAAACGTCACTGCTGTTTAGTTTTCTGTCTTCATTTATGTCGGAAGTGATAGCAGAGCTGTACGTCTGAATTTGTTTCAGAAATCCCTGAGTCTGAACATGGCATATTATATTTAGATGGAAACTAGCGAGCTAACTCCCTGCTAACTTTCAACTCCATTAAATTTAATAAAATCCATTTTCATGGATGCCTGGATGTTAAACTTAATTGTTACAGCTGGTAGAGCAGCCACACTGATCATTTTATTACAGATGAAAGAATTTAGACAGTTTTTCAACTCTCAGTGATGCCGCAGTGATTGTTTTACTTAGGGACCTGCAGCAGAGTTTGGGCCCACACACAGCTAATGATGTCAGACTTAAAGACCGGATAGTTATAACTTGGTATTTTAAAGATTGGTGGTTCAATTCCTGGCTCCTCCAGTCTGCATGCCAAGCATGCCATGCAAGACACTGAACCCCAAGTTACTTTCTGATACAGTACTTTCATCAGAGTGTGACTGTTAGAAGGAAGGTACTTACGTATAGAAAAAGTGCTTGTGTGAATAAAGCACTTGACATCAGACTGAACTCATTGATTTCACCACAAACTTTTTTTACTCAGATTTCATTGTTTTGGAGGGACCTGTAAGAATGAATACATAGTGACACAGCACAGTTTTTGTATATATATCTCCCTAGGTTAATTATCTATTACCTCAAAGTCCTGGTGTGGCCAAATAAATGGTGGCAGTTGCTGCTGATAATGGCTAGTGTTGTCATTTGTGTCTGCTGGTTTCCTAGCAGCTTCTTAAAGATTCCTGCTGTCATATCCAGAATGCAAAGTAACACATGTAGTTACAGAAACCTCTCTAAACCTTGTTTATACTCTGTTATTTCTTATCACTGCATGATAGGCAGGCAACAGAACAGAGACCCCAAAGATATTCAAGAGCTGATTTTTATGCCTGTGAGGAGAGATTATTACTGGGTCAAACATACATTTACTCTTTTATATCTCTGGGTATGAGATTCTGTCTACAGCAGGTGATTGATAGTCCTTTGTTTTCCATCTTTTTGTGTCCTGTCAAGAAATATTTGTCTCACAATATCCCACAATACTGGCAACACTTAACTTTGATATTTTTGTTTTGATTTGTTTTGATTACTCAGTGGGTGTAATAACATCTACTGTTTGTTGAGACAAGCCTCAACAGGGTAATTTCCTGTCTTTCCATAACCTTAAGTACATAAACAAACTGAAGAAGTAAAAACAGTGTGCATTTGTGTGTGCGTGAGTTGGGGTAAGGTATTGCTCATGTTGTGGGGACAACATTAGTTATGGTTATGTTCTAAATTAGTCTCCAGAAAATGACTTTAAATTAATGTAATGTCCTGCTATCATAGATAAACAAACATGTTTATTTATGTGTGTTTGCATTACACCCATATAGTCAATCAGTAAGTCAGAGGCAGATCTCTTTTCTCAATAGTCTCCAGCATAATGACAATGTTGTCCTCAGCATCTGCTCATTCCCATTTGTCACTGTCAATACGTCTGTTCAGCAATTCTGAAACCATGGTACTTTCCTCGGTCATAGCTTTTTTATGCATATTGCTTAGTAGAACTTAACCATAGCACTATGGTGAAGAGTAAGCTCAAATATTTGGAACCGTACTTGTCTAATAAGGTCCTTTGCAACCTTACACCCCTCACCCCCACCCCCAACTCTGGCTCACCAATCCCTGGGGCCACATGTGCAGATTCCTAACTACCACTGTGCAAATACACAAACAAAAGAAAACTGTACTCACTCTTTTGGACAGATTTATCTGAGGGTTGATAAAGTTTAGTATAGAGATGGCACGATACCACTTTTTTATGTCCAATACCGATACCGATATCATAAATCTGGATATGTGCCGATACCGATATGAATCCGATATAGTGTGTTTTTTAATCAATAAAACTGTTTTTTTAATATCTTGCTGCATTTTGTATAAGTTCATACTCAAGTTTAAATAAACAACAACACTAAAGCTATTCTGTTATACCTGTATGTAAAAAATACACTGCACCCAAAATATTTCATAGTTCAGCAACACTGATCAATCTAATAAACTTAAACCTGCACCATCCTCCCTATTGTGGTATTTTAAAGAGTACTTAGCAGAAATATTAAGCAACCTAACTAATAGGGTTGCAAACTCCCAGCAAAAGAAAATGGGGAACCACCCCCCACCCTCCACCTGATGATGCTTAATCGATGTAATCAACTTTAATTTGATGCAGGGTGAAAAAAATGCACAGAAATAAATTATTTTTCAAGAATAATTAAAAAGATTCAACATCTTTCTTCTCTTCAACAGAATTGCAGACTGCACAGATGGTACTTTCCCAAAGGAAAAAGTAGTAGTAGTAGCTTACTAGGGTATATTAGACTTAATAGTTACTATATACAGTAATGGACTTCTATACATTTTACATCAGATTAAAACTTTGGGTGTAAGATTCAGATAATTATTTATTACAAGCTAGACATTTTAAATGAGAATAAGAAAGAAAAGTATGTCTTTGTGCCCCCTTTTCCCTGTTCATGCCCTATCGGCCCCCCTGGCTAAACTTTGCTAGATCCGCCCCTGCACAGTTACCAGCCGTCAGCTACGTAGAAAAGGATCCTGTTGTAGAAAGTAATATTAAATAAATTCTAACAACAGTTTATCAAGCTTAAACGTTCTGCTGTTGTTCCTGGTTTCCTCTTTCTGGTGCAAAGTGGGCCAAAAACAAAGAAGAGAGACGGACTCGCGACAGAAAAGCCAATCAGCTGATCATCAGTTTCACATTGAAGTAGCAACAGGAGAGGGAGAGAGAAGAGGCAGTCGCTCCATATATGGGTTGTTAAGCTTAACATGGGAACGCTTTACAAACATTCAGAGATGAACTTACACACTTGCTTTACTTCTCTCTGGGATAACTTCCTCGGAGATGAAATGCCGGATTGCTAGCAGGCTACAAATACACACAGCCGCTCTATCACCCGACATGCTACGGTTATGAGCCGAGTTACGCAGTGTTGCAAGTTTTTTGAGGTGCTTTTTTGATATTTAATGGATCGGATTACATTTTTTATTTCCCTCCGATATCCGATCCAGTAATTTAGGTCAGTATCGGACACTGATATGTAATATCGGATCGGTCCATCTCTAGTTTAGTACACACTAAATTATCTGGAGAGGCATATGTGAATAATAAATTGTACATTATAAATAGAGGTAGGCATGTTGGTAAACATAAAATTAATTTATGATGATAAAAAACACAAGTTGTGAAATAGTTTTGGTGTGTGTGAAAGTCTGTCTCATCTTATCCCCACTTTATTGGACTTCACTCGAAAGCATGTTTCCCTTATAAATAAAAAAATATGTTGCCTATATAAGTATATAAGGTTAACTTATGTACCCAAAAGTTGATTATTCTGTTCATCTGAACAGAATCAACTTTTGTGATCGTCATCGGTATGCTACGCTTTTGGCCACCCAATACATCTCTGTGTTACACGTTTGGAAACATCCGGAAACATGAGAACCATTTGGAATGAATCTACAAATACATTTTGTTTTACTTTTTCATCATTAATTGCTTTGGAAAACACTATCTAATACGATTAAGACTGTGGTTAAGGTTAGGATTAGGGTTAGGGTTAGGGCTGGAATACACAGCTGGAACATGTGGTACCGCCGGGAGCGTCATTCTATTGGATTCCATCCACAATCCGGTGCATATCATAGGGACGAGGAAGGTTACCTTTTGCGTTCCTATGGGATGCCTCGGGAAGGGACAAATCGTCAGTATGTTACGCGTCAGTAATGAGAACAGTCTGGGTCTTATTTAATTTAATTATATTTTTATTTTATTCTTCGTTTACATTATGTGAATAGGTCTCTATTTTATTCCATCTATGCCTTTAAACTGAAGTGAGAGCTACAGCCTTCCTCATAGTGCTCTGGCCCAGCCTATTAGATTTGCAGATGTTTAGATTTGGTCCTTGTTTTCTGACAAATTATTAATTTCTGGGAAACCTCGATTGTAGGCTGGTGAATTGTTATTAACTTGAGTGAGCCATGTTTTGTTCTGCTACTGTGCTAAGTACACACACACACACACACACTTATATACAGTGGCTTGCAAAAGTATTCGGCCCCCTTGAACTTTTCCACATTTTGTCACATTACAGCCACAAACATGAATCAATTGTATTGGAATTCCACGTGAAAGACCAATACAAAGTGTGTACACGTGAGAAGTGGAACGAAAATCATACATGATTCCAAACATTTTTTACAAATAAATAACTGCAAAGTGGGGTGTGCGTAATTATTCAGCCCCCTTTGGTCTGAGTGCAGCCAGTTGCCCATAGACATTGCCTGATGAGTGCTAATGACTAAATAGAGTGCACCTGTGTGTAATCTAATGTCAGTACAAATACAGCTGCTCTGTGACGGCCTCAGAGGTTGTCTAAGAGAGTATTGGGAGCAACAACACCATGAAGTCCAAAGAACACACCAGACAGGTCAGGGATAAAGTTATTGAGAAATTTAAAGCAGGCTTAGGCTACAAAAAGATTTCCCAAGCCTTGAACATCCCACGGAGCACTGTTCAAGCCATCATTCAGAAATGGAAGGAGTATGGCACAACTGTAAACCTACCAAGACAAGGCCGTCCACCTAAACTCACAGGCCGAACAAGGAGAGCGCTGATCAGAAATGCAGCCAAGAGGCCCATGGTGACTCTGGACGAGCTGCAGAGATCTACAGCTCAGGTGGGGGAATCTGTCCATAGGACAACTATTAGTCGTGCACTGCACAAAGTTGGCCTTTATGGAAGAGCACAAGAAAGCCATTGTTAACAGAAAACCATAAGAAGTCCCGTTTGCAGTTTGCCACAAGCCATGTGGGGGACACAGCAAACATGTGGAAGAAGGTGCTCTGGTCAGATGAGACCAAAATGGAACTTTTTGGCCAAAAAGCAAAACACTATGTGTGGCGGAAAACTAACACTGCACATCACTCTGAACACACCATCCCCACTGTCAAATATGGTGGTGGCAGCATCATGCTCTGGGGGTGCTTCTCTTCAGCAGGGACAGGGAAGCTGGTCAGAGTTGATGGGAAGATGGATGGAGCCAAATACAGGGCAATCTTGGAAGACAACCTCTTGGAGTCTGCAAAAGACTTGAGACTGGGGCGGAGGTTCACCTTCCAGCAGGACAACAACCCTAAACATAAAGCCAGGGCAACAATGGAATGGTTTAAAACAAAACATATCCATGTGTTAGAATGGCCCAGTCAAAGTCCAGATCTAAATCCAATCGAGAATCTGTGGCAAGATCTGAAAACTGCTGTTCACAAACGCTGTCCATCTAATCTGACTGAGCTGGAGCTGTTTTGCAAAGAAGAATGGGCAAGGATTTCAGTCTCTAGATGTGCAAAGCTGGTAGAGACATACCCTAAAAGACTGGCAGCTGTAATTGCAGCAAAAGGTGGTTCTAGAAAGTATTGACTCAGGGGGCTGAATAATTACGCACACTCCACTTTTCAGTTATTTATTTGTAAAAAATGTTTGGAACCATGTATGATTTTCGTTCCACTTCTCACGTGTACACCACTTTGTATTGGTCTTTCACGTGGAATTCCAATAAAATTGATTCATGTTTGTGGCTGTAATGTGACAAAATGTGGAAAAGTTCAAGGGGGCCGAATACTTTTGCAATGCTTTTTTCTTAAAGCATTGTAAATTGTAGGTTATTAGATACATAAATGTGAGCATTAAAAAAGTAAATTACAGATAAACCAACAAACCAAACTTATTTGAAGAAAAATAAGATCAAAAATTGAAATGCAAGTACCTACCAAGTCTCTGACCACCAATACTGAAAATGACCAAATTCAAAGTTCTATGAAAAGCAAGCACAGATAATGTACTGGCATTGCTGGGAAGGCAACTGAAATCTTCTGGTTGTAGGGGTAATAAAGGCAGAAAAATCAGCCACAAAACCCTGTGGGCAGATTTCATGAATGTCAGCTAGATTTGTCGTTTTTGTAATGAAAGCTATTTATGAATTGTCAATGATGAAACAAAGAGAGGCTATGTTTTGACTGGGCTCAGAATTGGGACCTATTCAACTGTAATTATCGCGCACACATATGAAGAATAGTTCTAATTAAGTAAAGGACATGGAGTAGGAGTAAAGGGAAGGGAGGGACTGGTCCTGTTCTCATAACCCAAGACCACATTATATGTGAGGCATATTACAACTAGGTTTGCCTGTCTGTGTATGATAATGATAGCACTCTGTCAGAACAGTACGAGAAATCATTACAAAATGTATTTTTTCTGTATTTAATTTGCCTGACATTATCCACCTAATTGGATTGTCACTAAAGTGCGACATTACTTTGAGTACAGCAGGACAGACCACAGCAACTACTGCTGTAATTGGGAATATTAGAAAAAATGGAACCCATCTGGATACAACGTTCCCCCTTGATCCAGTTAAGCTTGAAAGTCAGTCTGTGATATGACAAAGTGGGTCCGAAGAATGGAAATTGAATTATTATAGAAAGACATTATATGTTTTATTACACAGTAAATTTTTCATGAAATGCCAGAGATCACGTATCGTGTGTCGTTTCATCAAGCAGGGGATGAAAGATATTTTCAATAACTCTCAAATAAATGGAAATGTATATTCCAGGGTTTTTTGCCAGTGTCATATGAGCCAGGTATTAAGTGAACCAGGCCCAGTCAGTTAAACCACAGCACCCTTCCCGAGCTACAGGTAGAGGAGGTCATCTGCCAATTGCAAAGTTGGTTGTTTGATCCCTAGCTACTCCAGTCTGCATGCCAGATACTAACCCCAAGTTGCTCTCTGGTGCATTCATCAGAGTATAAATATGGGTGAATGATAGAAAGTAATGACATAGAAAAAAGCATAGAAAAAAGTGCTTGTATGAGTGAGGCAAGTTGTGTAAAGCGCTCTGATTGCTAAGACAGAGTAGAAAAGTGCCATGTAAGAACCAGTTCTTTTAGAAAATGTGTGTATGAAGTAGCTGGCTGTGCTGGTTGAATATGACTCCTATCAGGAAAAATGCTTCTGGAAATTCTGCTGTTTCTTATAATGGTTGAAATCAAAATGTCCTTTTTTCTTTTGTTTTTTGTTTTTTACGATTTCTCTGAGCAGTGTATGGTCTGACCACCCCAGTGTATGGGGTGAATTTCTTGGGACTTCCACTCCTGGGAAGATTAGCAACTTCCATTTGTGAATAATCTTTCTCATTGTAGAATGAGAGACTTTAAATTATTTGGAAAGAACCTTCTAACCATTCCCAGATTGATGGGTGGGAAAGACCTGAATGCTTCAGAACAGCAAACTGCAAAAACTTCTGCTTCATATTTACTGATGATCAGTTAATCAAGTGCACCTGATTAGCAGTACCCAGTTGCTAGTTACCCTCGTAATTTCTATGGAAGCAATAAAGTATACTTAGTTTTTCACACAGTGCTTCTTTGCTTCGGCTTGTAAGTTTTTTCATACAGCTGCAATTTATTGACCACAACTATTGAAAACATGATAAATAATTGTCAGAAGAACAATTGTTACCACACAGAAATTACATTTTGGACTACAGCTGTAAAGGCTGGATTATCTCAAAATTTTACAGATAGGCCACTTCAGAATCTGGACTCTACTAAAGTTTTTAACAGTTTTTCATTTTGCCTCTGTCTATTTTAAGTAGGCCAGGAGAAGACAGCAACATTTCTGGAAGATACTTTTTTAACAGAGCTTAAACCTGCATTTGTGGATGGCACAGAGAGCTGTGTTCATAAACCGTGTTTTCTAGAAGTGTTTCTGACCCCATGTAATGATTTACATGCCAGAATCGTGCTGCATTAGTGCCCAACTATAACAGGCATCCAGTATTGATTTTCAGACTTGTCCCTTGCACGTAGAAATGTGACATTCATAGTCTTCTTGAGGAACATTATTCTGAAACGGATTCACAATCTGTAGGTGCAGTTTTGTTGTAGATTGGTGAACGCCTGCCCTATTTTGGAGAAACTCTGAATCCAGCTGTATCTTTTTTAGTAACTTTCACTTTTGCTTTTTTCAAGCTCAAAATATGCCAACAGTTTTTTATGATTTTTAAAAGATGTTTCTTGTTTTAGAAAGAAAGAAAGAAAGAAAGATTTGATTTTTAACAACACATTTATTACCAATAAATAAACATCAAGACATCACAAGTTTTGTTACAAAGGGAAAAAAACAAAAAACAAAACTGTCACGTGAACATAGGGCTGAAGTACAAACGGCCATCTATAACAGAACACACCACATTCCTAAAACACCACTGAGAAGAAAACTCTGTTAAATTATTCATCAACGAGTAAAACTGAAACTCTGCTTTAACTCTATATTGACCAGCAAAATGAAAGTAGTATCAACCCTTTTCTCTGAAAAATTATCAATCTTATCCTTTCTACTTTTATATATAGAATATTTTGCTTGGCCCGCCACAAAATTTAGCAGCTTCCATTTTGAAGCCTCTTTTTTTGTATAACCAGCACCAAAAAGAAATGCCAGTGGAGACCAACCCACTCCACAGTTTTCAAAGACATACTCCAACATAAACAGTGGTTCAAGGCGTGTACATTCAAGAAACATGTGAAAAACCGTTTCTGTTTCCTGACAAAATGGACACAATTCACTTGCACCTTTTTTGATCTTGGACACAAAACTATTAGCAGCAATGGCCCCGTGCAAAATCCTCCATCCTCCCTGACCTCTTAGTCAAAGGGGGTTTATAAAAGACGCGCCATAAAGGTTTTTTACCATCCTCAACTTTCAACTTGTCTCTCCATACAGTATCTGTTCTCCCACTCAATTGCCTTTTATTTAACCCTTGAACAGACAATTTATATAACACTTTTCCACTCAACATGTGAAAATCTGAGTCTTTTTGGTTCACAAGCAGTGGTCCTGTCATCCCTGTAAAATCAATATTCAATCCCAATCCTGGAAAAGGATCCCTTCCATCAGGAATCTCCAATCCACTGGAATAGTCCAACAGCATTTCCTTTTCAGATGCAGTTAACCGTCCAAGCCACGAGTCCAGAATACACCTCATGATGCGAGTTGATTTCAAACCAACCAAAGATGCTGCTGCTTCTGCGTTCCGAAGGTCTGGTCCAGCCACCTCCACAATTTGTCTTAGTTTGAGAACCTTTGACTCAAGCAGCCTTTTCGCAAAAGCAAATCCTGTTCCATCATGTGCATCCAGCCGGGCTCCAAACAGCAACGGTTCCTCTAGAAGCCAAAACAATGAAGAAGTAGGTTCCAGTCTTTTCCATGTGAAAATGGTCCAAGCTTTGAAAAGTCCTTTATAAAACAGTGGCATGTCATAAGAACATATCAAATTACAGTTTAATAAAAACATGGAAGCATCCAAGCCAAACTCTCCTATTCGTCTTAAAATAACAGTAGTTACCGGTTTCCAGAAAACATCTTCTTCCCTCCCCATCAAGTACTTCTGAATAAACTGCAATCTGAAAGCAGCAGTTCTGCTCTCCAATTGAACCAGCCCTTGTCCACCATCCTCTTTGGGCAAAAAAAGCACAGCCTGGGGTATCCAGTGTCGGTTATCCCCCAAAAAATTGGTCAACAAAGATTGAAGTTTACACAATAAGCCAGGGGGTGGCTCCAGACAAGCTAAGCGATGCCACAATACAGAAGCAACTAAGTTGTTTATAATCAACACCCTCCCCCTATATGACATCTGGGGTAAAAATAACCATCTCCACTTCCCCAATTTCCCCTCAACTGTCCCCAACACCCCTTCCCAGTTCTTGTTTACCGTATCCTCATCCCCCAAGTACACACCCAAGTACTTCATACCACCTCTTGTCCACTCCAAACCACCTGGAAGTTGCGGGAGTCCAGTGCGCCAATCCCCTACTGCAAGAGCCCCACTCTTAGCCCAATTTACTCGTGCAGCCGAAAGTCCGCAGAAGTTTTCAACAATCATTCCTAACTTACTGACATCATTTTGACTTCTAACAAAAACAATAATATCATCAGCATATGCAGATAGGTTAAAAGGCATGGTAAAACCTGCTAAACTCATCCCAGCAATAGAACACCTAACATTATGTAACATTGGTTCAATAGACAGAGCATATAACATACCAGACAGCAAACAACCTTGCCTGATACCTCTGGTAACTTTAAAAGGTTTACACAAACAGCCGTTTATTTTCAGTACACTTTCAATGTCTTTGTACAACACCATAATCTTGGCAATGAAGTTAGCGCCAAGACTAAACCTTTCCAACATGCTCCAGAGGTAATGGTGCTCAACTCTGTCAAAGGGCTTTTCTTGGTCCAGAGAAATCAGACCAATATCACATCCCAATGAACTGGAGACCTCCAAAATATCTCTGACCAATGACACATTATCGACAATAGACCTGCCTGGCACACAGTAGGTTTGTGTTTGATGGACAACTTGATCCATCACCACCTTCAGTCTGTTTGCCAGCACTTTCGACAGTATTTTATAATCAGTGCATAATAAAGAGACAGGCCTCCAGTTCTTAATATCTTGAAGATCACCTTTTTTAGGCAACAGTGTTAGAACCGCTCTTCTGCAGCTCTGAGGTAAAGATCCTGTAGTAAAGCACTCTTCAAAAACCTCCATGACATCAACACCCAGGTCAGCCCAAAAAGCTGTATAAAATTCGACCGGAAGTCCATCTATGCCAGGGGCCTTCCCTCCTTCCATACTTTGGAAGGCAGTATTAATCTCAGTCAATGTTAGAGGCTCTCCCAGCTCCTTGGCGAAATCCTCAGAAAGCCTGGGGAGACCACTGCAGAAGGCATTAAAAGCTTCTCCATCCTCCAAGTGCTCAGAACGATAAAGCTCAGAGTAAAAATCTGCTGCTCTCCGCCTGATGTCACCATCCACTGTCAAAAGATCCCCAGCAGAGGACTTCAAACCATGTATGAACTTGCTCTGTCCTTTCTTTTTTTCCAGCGAAAAGAAAAACTTCGTAGGAGCGTCCATCAAAGAAAGGTTTTGAAACCTGCAACAAACCAGTGCCCCCTGTGCTCTAGAGCCCAGCAAGTCAGCCAACAAAGCTTTTTTAGAATTGAGATTCTCAAAACAACCTCAGTTTCCTGTGGAATTTGCAGACACCTGCAGCTCCACTATTTCAGTCTCCAGTTCTCTCATAGATTTGGCTAAGTCCGAAGACACATTGAAAGTGTACTGTTGACAAAATTCTTTGATTTCAGTTTTGCCCCGGTCCCACCACTGCCGTAAACACATAAAATCATCTTTCCTAGATTGAAACACTCTCCAGAAAAAACTAAACGCTGTCTTGAAATTTGCATCCAGTAACAAAGCAGTGTTAAAATGCCAGTACGCAGACTTATGCTTAAGATCTGCAATAAAAGCATCACAAGAAACCAGAGCATGATCAGAGAAAGAAACAGGATGAATGTTGCACTCTTGAAAAATTCCAAAATGATGTCTAAAACAGTATATCCTGTCCAATCTAGCTGCAGAGAGAAAGTTCCCTCCACACCTAGCCCACGTAAATTGTCTTTTTTCACTGTGCATTTCCCTCCAAACATCAACTACAGACTGTGCTTCTGTCAAACGCTTTAGAACTGTCTGTGAGGGCACATGGGGTTCTAAATGATTTCTGTCCAACCGATCATTTTCTGTACAGTTAAAATCCCCAGCCAAAAAAAGAAACTCTTCTGGATCACACATGCACAAGACAGCCTCAAGCTTGCGTAAAAAAAACTCTCTCTGGCCCCAAATTTGGAGCATACACATTCACAAACACAATCGTGAAACATTCATACTTGGCCTTCACCACCATTAGCCTGCCCTTTACCACCTCCTGAAAATCATAAGACTCCGGTAGAAAGTCTTTCGAAAAAAGGAGCCCCACTCCACCACTGGCTCTAGTTAAATGACTCAAAATCACTTCTCCCTCCCAATTCCTATTCCAGTCTGTCGCATTTAAACAATCACTGTGTGTTTCTTGGACCATTAATACATTTATGTGCTTCAATTTCATTAACTCATACACACTGACCCTCTTCCTCATATCTCTGGCTCCATTCAGGTTTAACGTAGAAACTCTGAAGTTACTCATCACCAAAGATACAAGGATAAATAAAGATAGAAAACACAAAACCTTAGATGCCATCATACTCCTCGTCATTGTTAAATTCCTGCTTAAGTTTTGCAACTATCTTTCTCAGTCTATAGACTTCTTTGTCCGTATAATCACCCTTTCCTTTATTGCTCAACTGTGATCTCACATACAACAAAAACAACTTCTTGTCTGGAAAGAAATCCTCTATTTTCACATTTTTCATATTCTTTGTGACCCTGAGAAAGTGTTTAACATTTTGCACCCCGTAACCTTTCTTCTGCTGTTTAACAGAGGCTCTATAGGTTGAACTTGCCAGACTATCTTCAGTCCAGCCTTCCTCTTCGCCTTCATCCTCTTCTTCCATATCACTATCAGAGTCTACCCGATTCTGTCCTGAGCTTCCCAACTCCATCTTGCCTATAGCATCATTCCCAATTTGAGAGCTAGCTACCTTAGGATCATTTGCAGTTGTTCTCCCTTCTTGAGTCTCCCCTAAGCTCTCCTGCACTACACCTGTGTTATTTTCTTGATTATCCTGTGAATCTATCACTGTTTGACTTTGAGCGTGGACAATTTGCTCTACGTCTTCTTCTTCTGTAGTCGGCTTTTCCTGCACTGCAGCTGCTTTCTGACCAGGTGTCACATATAAGTTATAGTCAAAATCATCCACCCGCACATTAAACACTAAATTTAGGTCTTCATCCTTTTTATTTAGGATCATAAGAACCTGGCACCTGTGTGAGACAACGTGCTTTAACAGCGGCGATTTGCAACCCGATGACAGTTTTCTGATCGGAGAAATTACTTTTCCGTGCCGAGACAACTCTCTCACCAGTAATTCATCACTGATGAATGGAGGAATATTTGCAATCGTGACTTTTTTTGCTGGGGCGCTAAGAGGAGAAACCGACAAAAAAATGTCATTCACGACAATACCCTTCTCAATCACTTTATTTGCCTTCTCCACACTGTCAACAAAAATCACCACTGCGCCGTTCATCCGAGCAGCAGATTTAATGCTGCTATGACCCACAATTTCACCAACCGCCAGACCACACTCCTCTACAGAGCAAGGACAAGTAGGTATGATCGTAAAACCATGTTGTCTCGAAAGGTTAGTGAGGTCCATTTTTGCGATACGCACGCCAACCGGCAAAAAGCCGGTTTTATGCACGCAGCAAAACCAGTAACGCTTACTTCAGCACCACGCACAATATAAAAATCTAAACTATAATATCAGAAAAAGGACATAACAGACAGAAAAGTAAAGTTGGAAACAAGTCCCCAATCGCTCAGTCAGACTCACCACACACTCCACCACCAAACTCCCAGCATGCAATGCAGAAAGAAAGAAAGAAAGAAGGAAAGAAAGAAAGAAGAAAGATTATTTTTGTGTGTGTTGTTTCTTTGGGTCTCTGATGATGACCATTTGCAGCTCATAATTTATCCACATTTGATAAAAAGGATACGTCTAAGAATAAGCCTCCTTTGAATCATTTACAGGGCTGGAGTGATGGGTGTGTGGATCACTGACAGACTGATGAAGCTGCTGAGTTAATGCAGGTGGATATCGATAAAGTGAACATGCTTGCGTGCATGGAAGCTTAGTGAGTTTTATGCCTCTCATAGTGGGTGATGGAGTGTACCCAAGCACAAAAGGTTGAGGACAGCTTAACAGGCTATTAATATCCTCCTTCAAAGCTTGAAGTCTGTTAACACCAGCATCTAAAATCCAAAGCTTTATCATAAAATTTTGTGAATATTTCTCATTTATTTAAAAAATGTTGGTCTTCATAGTGATAACCTTATCATATAAGTAAATCTGTATCATTAAATTTTCAAGCTGAACACTGTCTATGAAAAAAGAACACCACTGCACTAAAACCTTTTGCAAATGGTGTCAAATAAATCCTGGTAATTTGCAATTCAATCTTTTTTTTTTTTTATCAGGGAGTGAACCATGATTGTCTCTATACAGTGAACATTGTACAAATTTGGTATAATTATAAGATATCACTATTTTTACTCTCACATTTACATGCTATGCTATGAATAGAGCTATGTTCAGTTGCATGTACAATGACAGCAGAAAATGTCTTGATACCACAAGTCAAAGGAGAATAACCAAACTGCTTTGAGTCGTTAGCAAAGCAACAGAAAACTAATAACCATCTGCTACAATTCAGGTATGCAGAAGAATGCACAACATGCTAACCCTGGAACAGAAGCAGAAGACCACACCAGATCCTATTCCTGTCAGAAAAGTGTTGGAGTGTTTACTTACGGAGAACAAGAACTCCGTGGCGTAGTGACTGAGCACGGTTGGACTCCACAGTGCAATTCAGCATGGTGGGATTTGCGCCAATCATGCAGACACGGTTGTCTTGCTCAGCCTCACGAAACATCCGCAACAGCTGATTTGCAATGACCCCATTCAGAACAGATATGGCCACCATCGGTATGACAAAGGACAGGAATGCATTTACCTGTTCAAAAAGAGAGAAGGCTGTAAACACTGGAGATTAGTGCTGACAGAAAAACTATATATCTGGTGCACTAAGATAAAATGTATATATGTTATTTAAAAAGCAAACAGAGGCTGATGATTGGCCCTTCCACCTTAATAGGTTGCAGATTAAAGATGGCTCCCGTGTTTCTTCTGTTTGCATCTTGCTGAATGTGTAAGTATACCTTCGGCCCATCTACATATATGTATACACGTATACACACACACATACACACACACACACACACACACACACACACATACACACACACACACACACACACACATATATATATATATATATATATATATATATATATATATATATATATATAGATCTATAGTAGCTTGCAAAAGTATTCGGCACCCTTGAACTTTTCCACATTTTGTCACATTACAGCCACAAACATGAATCAATTTTATTGGAATTCCACGTGAAAGACCGATACAAAGTGGTGTACACGTGAGAAGTGGAACGAATCTATCTATCTATCTATCTATCTAGATACACACACATATATATGTATATATATACACACATATATATACATATATGTATATATGCATATATCTATATATATATATATATATATATCTCTATATCTATATCTATCTATCTATCTATCTATCTATCTATCTATATATATATATATATATATATATATATATATATATATATGTATATATATGTATATAGGTTTTAGGGCTTGAAAATTCAAACACAAGAAAGTCTACAGTTTCACATTTTTGATACAGCACAATACCCTGAAAGGTGCCACTGTATATAGCAATAATAATAACAATAAAATTAATATATTTTAAGAATAATAATGTAATAATATTTGTTATACTTTATGATGGTGGGTTGGCAGTATTTATCGACTTCTGTCAATCATATGTGCATCATTAATAAATGAAAGGGAATCGTACCAGGGGCTAAAAATGACACAATGGTTTGTAAACTAGTGTCAGGATTTGTGAGAGCTAAATGCTATACAAAGGGCTTGTGAGTGTGAATGCGCTGCCACAAACAAGCAACATGCAACTCTAATAAAAACAGACACATGGAATATGCAAATTGCTGCACAGGCTTGAGGGCTTTAAAGGCAAAATGTTTTTCTGCCACTGGACAAAAATCCATGATAACCTTTCGGCATGTTGTAATTGAAGCGATCTGAGGGAGAACGGAACTCTTATTCCTCCTGGGCTCTGTTTTTCAGGCTTTAGACAGGAGGTCATTCTCAGTTTTTTCTTTCTTTTTTTTGAGAGCACACCAGTTAATAGCATAAAAACCATATTAGAAGTAAATTCTGCTGGTTAGATGGATTCCATGGATTTAGAATGGACCACGATGAGGTATCTTTCATAGAATAGAATAGCTCTTTATTATCATTGTTACAAAAACAATGAAAGGCAGTTTGGCATCTCTCCATGTGTGGAGTTACACAACAACACAGACAAATTTACATTTACACAAGAAAGATATGTAAAATTTATATATACACCTGAATACATACGGATACACCCATGCATACATACATGCACATACATACATACATATATATATAAAAAAAAAAAAACACCCAGCACGCCCCTGCGGGCGGTTTATCCTTCAAGCTCGGGTCCTCTACCAGAGGCCTGGGAGCTTGAGGGTCCTGCGCAGTATCTTAGCTGTTCCCAGGACTGCGCTCTTCTGGACAGAGATCTCCGATGTTGTTCCCGGGATCTGCTGGAGCCACTCGCCTAGCTTGGGAGTCACCGCACCTAGTGCTCCGATTACCACGGGGACCACCGTTACCTTCACCCTCCACATCCTCTCGAGCTCTTCTCTGAGCCCTTGGTATTTCTCCAGCTTCTCGTGTTCCTTCTTCCTGATATTGCTGTCATTCGGAACCGCTACATCGATCACTACAGCCGTCTTCTTCTGTTTGTCTACCACCACTATGTCCGGTTGGTTAGCCACCACCATTTTGTCCGTCTGCATCTGGAAGTCCCACAGGATCTTAGCTCGGTCATTCTCCATCACCCTTGGGGGCATCTCCCATTTTGACCTCGGGACTTCCAGGTTATACTGGGCACATATGTTCCTGTACACTATGCCGGCCACTTGGTTATGGCGTTCCATGTATGCCTTCCCTGCTAGCATCTTGCACCCTGCTGTTATGTGCTGGATTGTCTCTGGGGCATCTTTACACAGCCTGCACCTGGGGTCTTGCCTGGTGTGGTAGACCCCAGCCTCTATGGATCTTGTACTCAGAGCTTGTTCTTGTGCTGCCATGATTAGTGCCTCTGTGCTGTCTTTCAGTCCAGCTTTGTCCAGCCACTGGTAGGATTTCTGGATATCAGCCACCTCCTCTATCTGCCGGTGGTACATACCGTGCAGGGGCCTGTCCTTCCATGATGGTTCCTCGCCTTCCTCCTCTTTCTTGGGTTTCTGCTGCCTGAGGTATTCACTGAGCACGCTGTCAGTTGGGGCCGTCTTCGTGATGTATTCGTGGATGTTTCTTGTCTCATCCTGGACTGTGGTGCTGACACTCACCAGTCCCCGGCCCCCTTCCTTCCGCTTAGCGTACAGCCTCAGGGTGCTGGACTTGGGGTGAAACCCTCCATGCATGGTAAGGAGCTTTCTTGTCTTTATGTCAGTGGCTTCTATCTCCTCCCTTGGCCAGCCTATTACCCCAGCAGGGTACCTGATCACGGGCAGGGCGTAGGTGTTGATGGCCCGGATCTTGTTCTTACCGTTCAGCTGACTCCTCAGGACTTGCCTGACCCGCTGCAGGTACTTGGTGGTTGCAGCTTTCCTAGCGGCCTCTTCATGGTTCCCATTCGCTTGCGGGATCCCCAGGTACTTGTAACTGTCCTCTATGTCTGCAATGTTGCCTTCTGGTAGTTCAATCTCCTCAGTTCTGACTACCTTCCCTCTCTTTGTTACCATCCGACTACACTTCTCCAGTCCGAATGACATTCCAATGTCATTGCTGTATATCCTGGTAGTGTGTATCAGTGAATCGATGTCTTGTTCACTCTTGGCATACAGCTTGATGTCATCCATGTACAGGAGGTGGCTGACAACCGCTCCGTTTCGTAGTCGGTATCCGTAGCCAGTCTTGTTAATGATCTCACTGAGGGGGTTCAGGCCTATGCAGAACAGCAGTGGGGACAGAGCATCTCCTTGGTAGATCCCGCACTTGATGGTGACTTGTGCTATGGGCTTGGAGTTGGCCTCTAGTGTTGTGCGCCACATCCCCATTGAGTTCCTGATGAAGGCTCTTAGGGTCCTGTTGATCTTGTACAATTCTAGGCATTCCAGTATCCAGCTGTGGGGCATTGAGTCATAGGCCTTCTTGTAATCAATCCAGGCTGTGCACAGGTTGGTCAGTCTGGTCTTGCAGTCTCGGCTGACTGTTCTGTCTACCAGTAGCTGGTGTTTTGCGCCTCTGGTATTCTTGCCAATCCCTTTCTGTGCCCCGCTCATGTATTGACCCATGTGCCCGTTCATCTTAGCCGATATGATGCCTGACAGGAGCTTCCATGTAGTACTGAGGCAGGTTATTGGTCGGTAGTTGGATGGGACCGGTCCCTTCTTGGGGTCCTTGGGGATCAGGACCGTCCGACCTTCAGTTAGCCATTCCGGGTGTCTCTCGTTAACTAGCAGCTGGTTCATTTGTGCTGCCAGACGCTCGTGGAGTGCAGTCAGCTTCTTCAGCCAGTAGGCGTGAACCATGTCGGGCCCTGGTGCTGTCCAACTCTTCATGCTGGAGACCCTTTCTTGGATATCTGCCACTGTGATGGTTACTGGACCCTGTTCAGGGAGGTTGCTGTGGTCTGCCCTCAGATCCACTAGCCACTGAGCATTGCCGTTATGGGTTGCGTCCTTCTCCCATATGCCCTTCCAGTATTGCTCCGTCTCCAGCCTTGGTGGTGCTGTTCTGTTATTGTTCCCTTGCCACTGAGAGTACACCTTTGCTGGTTCTGTGGAGAACAGCTGGTTTATTCTCCTGCCTTCTATCTCTCTGGTGTACCTCCTCAAGCGGCTTGCCAAGGCTGTGAGTCTTTGCTTGGCAGTTTCCAAGGCCTCAGGTATGGACAGCTTGCTGTATTTCTTATGCACCTTCTTTGTCGCGCCTTTCTGCAACTCCGTTAGTTGGCTAACCTCCCTCCGTGCTACTTTGATCTTGCCCTCTAGCCTCCTTCTCCATGGAGGGTACTGCCCCTTGTGGCTGTTCAACTTGTAGCCAAGCATCTCACTGATCACTGCTGCCGTAGTGTAGATCAGCTTGTTAGTGTCGGTAACCGTGGTTGTAGGTATCGTCCGTAGTGCTGCATTGACATCATCTAGCAGACCTTCTGAGGGTACTTCACGTAATCTTGGTAACCGGCTACGGGGGATCCAGGTTTCAAGCTTGGCCATGATCCTATCTTTCAGGTCAGTTCCTCTCGCACTCAACGATCCTTCTCCTATCGCACTTGGGGCTATGTACCCAATCTCGGGTGGGGGTGATGATGATATCTCCCCCCTGACCTGGCGTCCTGACTCCTCCTTGCCGTAGCATTTATGTTGTACCTCGTCAATCTCTAGCTGTGAGAGCAGTCCCTTCTTTCGAATGTTGGAACACTGAGCTACTAGTTGTTTCGCCGTCATTGTGGATGTTGGGTATCGAAGAATCCATAGGTCCCTCATCCTATTCATGTAACCCCTTCCGCCAGGGTTACTTGCGTAGTAGCATTCCAACAACGCCCTGTTTTCGTCTCTTGCCCACCGATGCCTTCTTGTTCCAGTAGCCCACTTGTCGTCAGGGTGCCCTGGTTCCTCAACACCTGACGCGGACCTTGTTGATCCGGGCGACGTCCGAGCCGGCATGCCTTCATATTTATCTGTCTCGCTCATGTCTGCGGTAGGCTCACTTAGCATAGGGGGTCTAGCCTTAGGACCCTTACTGGATACAGACGCCCCAGGCAGGAATCGAACTTGCGATCTTCTGCTCCAAAGGCGTGTAGTTTAACCACTACGCTATCCAGCTGCATATATGTATATATATATGTATATATATATGTATGTATATATATATGTATATATATACATACATATATGCATACATACATACTTACACACACATATTTCCACATACATGCCATCTGAGGAGCAGCTGCATTGTGATCAGTGATACTGCACACTGAGTGTGTGTGTGGGGGGTCATATTGCACATTGAGTGGGTGGGTGGGGGTTGGGGGGTGAGGGTTGAGGGTGTTGCAACTATAATAAATAGTGTTATAATAAATACAGTTTAAAGAGGTAGGAATGCATTTAATGCATGTTGGTTGCATTAAAGTATACATAGAAATATGGTTGATAAATAAGGTGTAATGTCCATGAGTGTTGGCAGTGCAGTTATCCTCCAATCAGGGTGGAGGTAGGGCATGTTTGACAGCCTGTGGGTAAAAACTTCTATTGAGTCTGTTTGTCTTCGTCCTGATGGACCTGTAGCGTTTACCAGAGGGAAGGGGGGAAAACGTGAGTGTCCAGGGTGCGAGGGGTCTTTGATGATGATGCTGGCTTTCTGCTGAAGTCTGCCAGTACAAATGTCTCTGAGGGGGTTAGTGAGGTGCCAATTGCCCACTCTGCTGTCCTCACCACCTGCTGCAGTTTCCTCTTGTCCTCCGCGGTGCAGCAGTTGAACCACAGTGTGCAGCAGTAGGTCTGAAGGCTCTCGATGGTGGAGCGGTAGAGGTTTACTAGCAGTCTTTGGGGTAATTGGGCCTGACACAGTTTCCTGAGAAAGTACAGCCTTTGTTGTGCTTTCCCTACCAGGTGGGAAATGTTTGTGGACCAGTAAGGTCGGCCGAGATGTGGACTCCAGGGAACTTAAAGCTTTCTACCCTTTCTACCTCCTCCCCATCAATGTAGAGGGTAGAGTGCTCAGATCGCTTTGTTCTCTATAGTATATTATACATATATTACACCTGTGTCACATCACTTGTAGTTATTTATTTATTCATTAATATTTCAGTTTTCTTGCTCTATACCACTTCAACATGTGAAATGGTGGAGCCAGTCCTTAGCTTTGGTAGACTACATTTGAAGATGAACAGGTGCTATGAAAAAAAGCTTGGATTAGATATTTGAGACGCATTATTCATATTGTGACACAGAGTGGGCCCTATATACCCTGATGGCTGACAACTGAAGTGAAGTTGCTGGAAATTTTGCACAAATCAAGCCGAACAGGCTTTCTTTAAAACAAACTTTTATCAGATTCATTTTCAACTGGCCTTAAGCAGATTTCAGTGGTGTGATTTCATTACAGATAAAAACCCTCACTTCACAGATGAGAAAATCTTTAGGGGTGAGGAGAAAGATTCAGAATGACAGAAAGCTGATCATTTCTATCACATTAAGTTATGTATTTTCTGCTGCAAGCACTAGTATATGCAAAATGGACTGAACTGGAAACTACAATACAGATTATATGTGAATCACTGGATAAGACTGAGTGCAATACATCCCTGTGGCCTGACAAAATGACAAAAGGATTATAATGCCTGTGTGTTTTACAGTCTAGCACAAAGACAGTTTTGGCCTCAGTGACTTTCTACCTTGACAACTGTTTATTGCTTTTTGAAACTCATCTACTGGAGTTAGCTGAGTTACTCAGTGAGTCAGCTGTAGCCAGCAGGTAACTGCTATTCTTCATCCAGTAACTGGAGTTACTGAACTTGGTCTTTTGACTGTGTTGTGCTTTTTTGTGGGTTTTGGAACATTTTTATTGCACTAGCAAAGTACATGACCCACTGTTGTGCCACACAGAAATTCAGTGCTTGAGCTAGAGTTAATAACGTTATATTATAGTATTAGTATGTTACCTTGAGGCCTTGAGGCGACTGTTGTTGTGATTTGGCACTATATAAATAAAACTGAATTGAATTGAATTACCTACTGCTTTGTTACTAGCAGGTATGTGTAGGGCATACTTTGGTCTTCACTTACGGTGTTACCCTAGACTATTTGTACATAAATTAAATTCAGTAACCTTGCAGTGTCTCTTAGAATGTTTTTTTTTTACTTGTTTTTATTATTGATTCTATTTTGTTGATGACTGAATTCTTTCTTCTCTCTTTCAATTTTCATCTTTCTTTCATGATAACATTTGTAAATTCTTTGTTTTTGCTCATTCTTTGTTAATTCTTTTAGTGCACATTATCTTGTAATTATAGACCAGGTCTCTCCTTACAAAACCACTTATCACTATTTTGTTTCTAGCTCACTCTGACGCTCCCGTCAAAAAGCATTATGGACGACCACTGGTTTGATTGTCCATAGAGAATATTTTAAAGAATTTTTCCATTCTCATAATGAGGCAGTGAAAGAAGCCAGATCTTCTTATTTCACTAATCTCATAAATTGTAACAGGAAAAACCCAAGGGTATTATTTGAGCCTATTAACAGCATTGTTTTGTCCCCACCTGAGCAGACTGTCATACTCTGTGATGATGGCTGTAATACATTCCTTAATCAGTTTGTTAATAAGGAGATGGACTTGAGATCTAAAAGTTCCTCCCCTTATGAAGAGGGCCCTCAGCATCCTGAGTCAATTACCTTATTAGCTCCAATTGCACTAAATGACTTGGCTACAATAATGGGTAAAATGAAGCCTTCATCTTTCTCATTAGAGAACAATTTGGAAGTCTTATGGTACAAGCATTTGGCCTTCATTGCTAACCATTATTAACAGCTCATTGAGACGAGGCTGTGTTCTTTTCGTACTGTACGCATGCTGAGGTAACTCCTATACTTAAAATAAAATCTTCATGCCATCTTTTTTGGTAATTATTGGTCTTTAAATTAAATTGCCATTTATCAGCAAATTATTAGAAAAAGTTGTAGAAAGATCCTTATTATGTTGATTACAGATCTCTGAATTTATTTCTGCTGCAGAGGCAAACTGCACAGAAAGAGTCTGTTTGGCGATATCTGTTAAGCTGTTTGCAAAAAATGCATCTACTTGTTTATGACACCTGCGTCAAATTTGACACATTCACCATTGGAAAGGGATGTAAAAAAGGTTTTGGTGGTCCATGGGATGTTTTCAATACTGATCAAATATCTTTTTGCCATTAGCTGGAATAAACCGCAGCACATGTTTTAATCTGTTGATTTAAGGTTTAAATACGGATTTGCTGAAAGTGTGTGTTTTCTTTTTGCATTGTTTTTCATAGACCATGATAATTAAATGTCTGACATTTTCAAGTTTAAAAAAACTAAATAAATAACTCAATAAATGAAATCTGTTTCTTGCTTGTTGATCCCAACAATTTTACATTTTAGGAAGTTAATTTTGGACTTGGTTTTTACATGCTGCATCACAGTAGACATGAGGTCCCAAATTAAATGATATTACATGACCTCCTCCTTAGCAGTTGCCAGACACTTATCATGACTGCTGCAGACAATAGTACAAATACTTCCACAGTGTAACAGGGTCTGCCATCAGGCTTGTGGTTACAATAGGACCAGCTGAGTGCCACAGAGTTGGCAATAGACAGAAACAAAAAAAAATGTATCAGATATTTTTGTTAATTTTTTAACAAAACAGGGAAAATTGTTTATTGCTACTAAACACACACTATATGCTAGTCTTGTGTTTGACAACAGAACTGAAACAAAGAGATGAAAAATTGAAATACATTCTGATTCAAAGGTATTTCAGTATCTTTTGTGATTTGCCATTCAATTAAACTTTAATTGATGTATGTTTTCACTCTCACTTGAACTTTTTCTGTCTTATTTGAACATTTTGATGAAGTCAGTGAAAATATATATTGCCATCTCAATGCAAACACATATTTCTATGGAAATATCTCGGATTATTCCTCTAAAGCAACCACTGTGTTGACTGGTGGAAAAGCAATAAGATTGGAAGCCTATTAATAGAGGTAATGTGAGAGATAGCGAAGAAACAAAGTATCTAAAAAGAATGCTGAAAACACAAGGTATTAAAAGCACGTTCAGAGAAAAATTAGAGAGATGGAGCACAACAAAAGTGAGTGGGTGAGATTTGGTGCTGTTGAAAACCTTTTTGCAACAAATGCGATGTTGTGCATCTTTTATTTATTTAATTTGGCAAATGCACGAAGCAGTAGTTTGTAGTTCTTGTTTGCTGTTACCGAGGAATGATGAAAACATCAACAGTTCCACTGAGAAATAATTTAAAATCCTCATTAAAATTACATTTTAGTGCCAACTTTGATTTTTGGCCAAATAATTTTCATCCAACTGTGCTACCTTTGCTGTATACAAAATGGAGAATAAAGTGAGCATTAAAAAATAATGAGAGAAAATAATGAAAGGGTAAAAAAGAAGAAAGGGAGAGGAGGTGCTGTTTGACATCTTGCTGTAGCTGCTGTGGAGCTGCCTGTATGGTGAAAATGTGCGCTGATGTCTGACTTGTTAATTTGTGTGGATATTCGCTTAATCAATGTATGTGTAACAGCTTTGGCATCACTTCTTCCCAAAGGCATTCACTCTCCATCCACCACATACTCGCACAGAGGCACACAGCGATGCAGTGCTGTTGTTTTTCAAAGGGATAATCATGAATGAAAAATGTTAATGGTTTTAATGAACAGGCTGGCTGACTTCTGAGGTTCCCCCTGCCTCCTAGACAAGAATGAGTGATTAAAGCTGATAAGGAGAACAGCAGAAGCGGTGCAGCAAATCAAACCCTTAGCTTTAGAGTGAGACCAAACTCCAGCATTAGTGCGAAATTCTGGAAAGCCAAAAAATGTGGGCGAGCTAATGTGGATAATTGGGAGTAAAGTGCAAGAAAACTGAAATATTAGGCATTTAATTGTGGTGAAACCTTGTTCTGACATTTGACGCATGCAGAAGAAATATCAAACCTATCTGTCTACATAGATAGACTTTTTTTTCAATTGTATTTCTTTCTCTTGACTATGCTTTTGTCTTCCTGTTTCAGTGCTGTTCACCGCGCCAAACCTAGTCTTACAAGATGAACTTTTACACATGTTCCATTTTGGTGTACATGAAATAAAATAAAATCTATGACAAGGAGGGGCAGGTTGTAATCCAAGTCAAACTGTGGAAGTCACTATAGTCATGCTTCACTAAATTATAAAGAGGACCAATCAGCATCTGCCGAAAGCATACACATATAAATAAGTTTTGCATAAATTTCTAAAAAAGATTACAAAAGCGGGCTCAAAGAATGAAGGCTAAAGAGAGGCAAATGAAACTCTGTAAATCAGTTCCACATTTGGAACCTTGTGGTCAAATTTGGATAAGTGGTTCTGCTTTCTGTTAGATGACATAACTCTGTCTCGATTGTCATGAGTAGCTCTCTTTATGGCCATGGAATGATTATTTTAGTGTCAAATGCTACATTAGGAGCAGATGTCCATGCTCCTATATTTCTTCAGGGTTTCTTTAGCAAATTGTCATTATATCTTCTATTGCCTTTACAAATTATTCCGTTCATGATATTTAATTTATTTCCTGGTGTTCATCGCGCTTCCTTCTCTTTAACCCAGTAACGCCAAGTATATCATATTTGATGAGCTTTTGTGATTTTTTTATATCCTGAAAAACCTGAATAAATTATACAATAAATATTTAAGCAATTAACTGCACAAAAATGTTGGATGTAGCAAAAATGAACTGTTTGATTTCTTCTTCTTTTTTTGACTTGTCAGAGGGTTCAATAAAAACTCCAGTTTAAAAAAAAAAACAGAACTGAAATTTGTGGCAATTATTTCATGTTTACGGTTAAAAAATAGGTTTTTGTCTTGAATCAGTTTTACACATACCAAGAAAATAACCATTTGTTTACAGTTTTGTATTTCTGCAATTTCATCGTCCCAGAAACCCATCTCAAACACTAGCTAAGGCTCCTTGCTTACCAGAGAATTCACATCACAAAAACCAGTCTGCAACACCAGTGGTGAACATGTTCAGGTTTCTGCATTCACCTGCTATCCAGCTCACGTAACAGTCAATCCTAGTGCATATGTCTATATGTGGTGGGTCAACAAAGCAGGAGCTGCATTTAATTTGTTGGACTATGGCTGGTGGTTAAGGCTCATAAGATGCTCAATGCAGTGCTTCACTCACAGGTCTGGCTTCATGTCTGGACTATGGTTTTCCTTTCCAGTCAAGGTAGTGACCTCCTACTGAACCATTTCACAAAGCTTTTTTCAAAACATGGATTTTTACTATAGTAAATTGTAGCAAAAACTCAGTCAGCTGAGGCTCAATCAAGACTATAAGAAGTTCTCTCCTTAAATAGTCAGTATTTTCAAGACATCTTGCTGTTACTCAAAGGGACAAAGTGAAGTGTCAAAATACATCAGATCTGGCATTTTTTCCTTCTGCTTGATAAGTGAGCTGGTCTGCTTCCTCCAATAGCTTTCAGCAGTTTTCTCTGTTCATTAGCCACCTTATGTGACAATAAATTACATCCATGGTACAGATTATTTTGGCTTTGAGGTTTTAAGTTTCAAAAGTGTCAGTGTTCAAAAAGTTTAATGATGCAAAACTTCTTTTTCTCTTACAAATTCATCCCTATGAACAAATCCATTCCAATTAAGATATTGCTGTGAATTTTAAATGCTGGTGCGACTGAGCACACAGAATAATGTGTTATCACCAGAGCAGCAGATATACTGTAGTGAGCTCAGCTCAGATTTAAATGTGTGGGTGTAAACCCATAGTGTCTGCAAATGGAAACGTGATCTGACTGCTGAACGAGTGTGAAGGGGTTCCAGCTCGCAACAAACAAGAGGACTAATGCTTTTTTAATTCACATGTAGAGCAGCCAATGTTGTATGCCCCACAGAGAAAAATTTCACCTGGAATACCCATTAATATTCCATTAAAGCAGGAAATTGAAAATCAAAGGAACCTCTGCTAGATTTCTCATAAGAACTGCAAAGTGAGCCAGAAATTGAAACAATGGAAGCACCAGCTATTATTCTCATTTTTTTTGTCTCTCGACGCCATCACCTTAGTCACAAGACCCTTTACACCACTAGGCAAATGTACTGACAGGCATGTATGTTGCTGAGAGCTGCATGGCTGTAAAGCTCTGGGAATTTTGCCTTAATAATGAATGATGGCCAGTGGGACAGAGAACACTCAGTCTCATTAGTTCTTAGTTCTGTTCTTAGACATGGGCTAACAGTGAAGACCTGACTTTAGCATTTTGACTATCACCATTTACCATTTCACTAGCTGGACCCATGTCCTCATTTTAGGTTTGACAGCGTTTTAGTAGGTAAAGGTGAATGGCTTGGACATGAATTGAGCTGCGGTTTGTGGAAGGCCTCGAAGGGGACTGGCGACGGCTCCCGGGCCTGACAGATCCCCGTGTACTAAATAGAAGTGAAGAAGTTAAAGAATTGAGAACAAGGAGGGAGGGTTGGGCGCGTAAACGAGAATGAACAGCTTGCAGAACTGGGGGAACCTATATAGATGACAACCGGAAGGAGCGTGTTCGGAGACGTGGTCCTGCTCCTGAAATTCCAATACATAATCTCCAATAATGGATTTACCCAAGAAACTGAGGACACTAGTCATGAACTTTAATCTTACTTAATCATACAGGCATGGATTTTAAATGCTTAACATTATTTACCCGCAGGGTTAGGGTTTGTTTCCCTTCTGTCTCTTTGTATTAGATTTCAACCTATTTGGCTAACCTAGATGAGAATCTCATACTCATTTTGGCCTGTCAGATTTTTTTTTATGCATGTGACTAAAATAGAAAATGTAACCTAACTCAACTATTAAGTGGGCTGTTATTTATAAAGTGAATATTGTACTGTAATTAAGGAGACCTTTGGTGCTAATGGCTGAGATCACAAATAAGGAAAATGCTCTCTGAGGTTCTAGATCATATTCATGGGAAGAAATTTTGTTTCTCATGCAGTCACCAACTGCAAACCATTAGAAAGAAGAAAAAGTTGATGTACTGCCACAGTGGCTTCAGATTTCTTGGGGAAAATGAGAATCAGAGTGAGCAACAACATTTAGCAAAGTTTGAAGTTAAGTTCAAATATGTCCAGACGATGAAAAATCACTGTCGTTTGTTGTCTGGACTTTTGTAGGCTTTCTTCTTCCTGAGTCTAACTCACTCGTGGTGATGATGATCCAGTTTGTGCAATCTTAGTTGCCATAATTTCCCACAAAATTGAAAATTTTTAGAAACTAAGTATAATCTTTGAAAACTGTCACATGTATTTTAGCTTTTACCTTGTCTGCAGCTTATTTCTGTTTCTTGTCATCATCTGGTCCTTTTGCACATTGCCACAGATCAGCACCTTATTCTACAGCAGTTTAGCGCCTTAATACTATTATACAAATATATTCAGGTTTATACATTATATTCTGTTGAATTTAGATTGTATTTAGATGTTTATTTAACAGTTTTATATTATCGAGTTATGTTTAATGTTTTGGTTTCTTTAACAGAGAAATTTCTCAAGTTTTTGGCATAAATGACCTTATCTTATTAAAATAAACACAGACACCTTGGCACAAACATCATGCAGCCAAAGCCACACAGCTGCCCCTTGGTACAGCTGAGTTTTGATCACTGTTCTTAACAGCCTCTTTAGATGTTGGCCCTGTGCAGCTCAGCTTTCAGCTTGGATCAGCTAGACAAAGCTCATGAGAGATGGCAGATGCTTGATTGGTGTTAACAGACTTGCTTTCATGTCTGTGAGCTGCCCCTACGGATAAAGCTGCGTTAATATTTATCTCTCTGGTGAGGTTTCACATTAGTGCTACAGCTTGATTTATCCAGCACAAATATGGTGGTCACTAAAGTCATATACCAAAAACTAATTGATATCTATTATCACAGCACCATTTTAAAAAAGCTTTTAGCATTCTTTCTGGAACGTGTCATTTACTACATGGTCATAACAAGTTTATGCAGAATGCAGTCATGGTATGATTAGTGCTTAAAAAACAGACTGAACAAAATGTCCAGTCTATCCCAGGTAGTAGGTAAATAAGCTGGTAATTTCTTCAGTCATTTTATAAATAATTACAACTTAAAAGACAGTTTTATCAGTACGTTAGTAGCCTGATGTTGTGTTTAGGCATAGGCTAAGAAACTGAGAAAAAAACTCTGAACAGAAAGCCATCTGAGAATGAACAACATATATAACCCTGAAGCAGATGGGCTGCAACAGGACAAATTCCTGTGGGGTTCCACTGCTGTCAACTAAGTACAGAAATCGAAGCTGCAGTAGGCACAGGCTCAACAAAAACTGGTTTAGGAATCTGCATTTCTGCTGTGGCTGCAGATGGTTGACTTCAGCACCAGTAGCACGAATCACGAGCACAGCCTACTTTAAGTGACTTTATTAATAATGAAATATTTATAGGTTGCAGTAGATCCAGAACTTCCCTAATATGGAATGGCTTTAGCAAAGTTACACTGAAGTGCCAGACAACCGTATAAACCAAACACACTGTAGAAAAGATGGAAAGCGCAACCATAATGTCACCCATTGCTTTCTGGTACCTGTTTGAAGAGCACATAACTAACCTGTTACTGCGCAAATGTACATTTTGTTAGAAAATAATAAAACAATTAGAGAAAAGGGATTTACAGACCAGTTCCAGAAACATAATAAAGTAATGACAATAGAGGTGACAGTTTCATTGTCCTCAGTTATAATCAGATACTCGCTGTGTTTCCAACTGAACTGATAAACAAGGGATGCACTGCCAGCTAGGACTGAGGAAAAAGTTGCCAATACATTTTAATGCTCCCACAAACTGTTATTGTCAACGACTGTTATATTTTGTAAAATGGTAGAAATAGCATTTTTTTTCTCTACCTCTCAGGGTCTCACATGATGAATGCTGTTTACCAGAACCAAATGCTGTATGCTGTGTCCTCAGTAAACACGCACTTTATCATTCTGGTTTCTGGACCCAGTGCATTCACACAGTAATATACTAGAAGTGATAGCAGTCATTTGGCCAAAAGGACACAGTGTGTGGTCAGTAATCGTTTATAACACACAATGGTAAATATACAATATCTCAATCTCAACCTTTTTTCTTTTGTTTTTATCTTTAGTTGGAATGGGCACGCTGCATCATGGAACCAGCTGTATGTCTTACCTTTCTATCACACAAAGTTAGTTTATCCCCATAGGGCTGAGTAACAGCATGATTTAAAACCGTTGTTGCTTTCTCAATGGAAGCATGTACAGCGCTGCAGTCCTGTTGAAGAACAGAAGTTAATAGAACATTAATGTCTTCAGAACTACTGCATCCATTGTGTTACGCATCTGTTGTTTTCTAAGGAAACACAATGCATATTTTAAAGTGTTATCAGTCACACTATGCTAGGTTTTTACACTGAGAGAATAAAGTAATCATAGAGACAATAATTATCTCTGAGTTTTTCAGTCTCTCACCCTCACAAAGACTGTTTATTGTTTACCAAAGAGTCTCTAATCGTACAAATAGAATATTTTTCAGTAGTCAGTTAGTGGGCAGTGAGATATGGCAAGAACACATAATGCATGGCAGTTTTGTTTGGTTCAACAACATCAAGGATGCGAGAATTTATTTACTTAAGCTAAGAGCATACTCGGACTCTTATTATAGACAAAAGCAAGACACAGAAGTGTCACAGAGAAGATGGTCAGTTTTCAAAATAAAACATCCCAAGCAGATTAAATGCCCTGAAATGTTCCCAGTGTGATTCAAAGCTACAACCAGTCCATTTCCAGGGAAACTAGGTCAGATGTTTCTATAGTCAATCACATACCCTGATACTGGGAACATGCAGACATATAATATTAATATCTTTAATAGGATAACCATTCATTTTGTTGTGTTTTATGTACATGTAAACTTCCCTAGCAATAGGAAGTAGCAAGTAACCATTAGCAACTGGTGTAAGCTAGTTAGCAACTTAGCAACTGGTTGACTTAAAAGCCAAATAGTAGGATTTTTAATAATATTTTTAAAATGCTTTTTCCTTTTTTTTCAGGAAGATAAGATGAAGATGAATTTCCTGAATGCTACTGGAGTTGAATAAAAAGTGGACATTTGATGAACTTCAAAATATGGCACTTGGTCTTGATGGTGGATATATTCGCTGAGTGACCTTCTGATTAGCGAAGGTAATCAACAAACAAAATGCTTCAAAATGGGTTTACTTATACTTTTAGTTTATTCATCATGAGAAATGCTCTAAAACCAGTGAAATTAGATACTTTGCAAGGTGTTGGAAAATAACTCCTGCTGATATATATAACCCAGATGTGGTGAGTAAAGAAATCAATCTAGTTTTGAGGAGCTCAGTAAAAACATTTTGAATTTATGTGGATTTCTATCAACTTCTGCTAGTCAGTAAATCTTTGATGAGTCAAAGCAGAGAGTTAATCAAGCTAATTCTCAACATAGAGGCCATTAAACCTACAAATGAAGTATGACAATCTCAAAGCCATATTTAAAAAATAAAATATAAACAGCTGGATTGAGATACATTTACAAAAATTAAATTTGCATTAAAGAAAGCCTGTTTTGAGAGTCTTGAGTTTTGAAAGCTGAAGTTTTTATTGAGGAAAATTAAAGATCAGCCTGACTTAGATTAGGTCAGGGGTGTCCAACTCCAGGCCTCAGGGGCCAGTGTCCTGCTGGTTGAAGATGTGTCCTTGATCCAACACAGCTGATTTACAGACTAAATGACCTCCTCAACATGTCTTGAAGTTCTCCAGAGGCCTGGTAATGAACTAATCATTTGATTCAGGTGCGTTGACCTAGGGTGATATCTAGAACCTGCAGAACACCAGCCCTCGAGGCCTAGAGTTGGACACCCCTGGATTAGGTGCTAAAAACATCTTTGACACGACTGCTTCACTTTTGAATCTATAATGTACACTCGCCTTAAAAGAACTGATCTGAAGATGATGATTACTTTGAGAATTTCTCATTTCACAAAATGTTTTGGGTTTTTTACCCCCGTTGGTAAGCCCTTCTTTACATCTGTCTCCTTCTCCTTTCTCATATCTAAAACTGGGAGCAATTGGAGTAAAGAATATGAGAGGAATGATGAATGAAGAGGGAAACAACATGTGACAAGAAGAAAACACAAGTAATGCAAAATCTGTTAACTACAGCTGTTTCTCTGACTTTTGCCTTACTATTTCCCACTGAGAAGCCAAAAAGACACAAAGAAAACGTCATCATTGGAGGCCAGCTCATGCTCTGCTTTGCACATATATTGTAAATTTTTATGAAATTTACAAAATTAAGTTTTAAAGTTTAAATTTAAGAAACTGTATGTATCACTTGACTGGGCCATCTGTTCTGTACCAATTTTATATCTGCAACTCTCTCATGGTTGATCTGAGTTATGACCTTCTTCAGTTCTTTTGAGTTTCCTTAATCCCATTCTAATGGCATTCTAACTTGCAGTTTGTATATTCTCCCACCCCCAGCAAAAACTCTGCTCTACCATGCTGGGGGAGTCTGAGGACATTGAGTCCAAAGGGACCATACTGCTCAGGCTGCTCCAAGGAGCTGTGGCTGCAAGATGGTTGGTGCCTGTTGTGATGGTAATTCCCAAAATCAGATACTAATAATAATGGATTGCATTTATATAGCGCTTTTCAAGACCCTCAAAGTGCTTTACAATTCCACTATTCATTCACTCTCACATTCACACACTGGTGGAGGCAAGCTACAGTTGTAGCCACAGCTGCCCTGGGGCAGACTGACAGAAGCGAGGCTGCCATATCGTGCCATCGGCCCCTCTGGCCATTACCAGTAGGCGGTAGGTGAAGTGTCTTGCCCAAGGACACAACGACCAAGACAGACAGAGCTGGGGATCAAACCGGCAACCTTCCCGGTTAAAAGATGAGCGTCCCAACCCCCTGAACCACGGTCGCCCCGACAGATGATGGACACCAGAGGTGAACGGAGCCATCAAGCTGAAGAAGGAGTCCTATCGGGCTAGGAAGCAGCTGATGAGTACATTTTACATTTTTTTTGTAAGCCTTTTTTTCTCAAAAGTTCTGTTAATGGTATGGTATCCAAGTTCAACAAGCCAGTACTATTTCTTATATGAATTCCTTCAGTATTTACCAGCTTCAGCACCTAACATGCATTTCTTCTTTGGCTCAGATTTTCCAGATTTGTTTAATTGCTGAGGCCATGGTCCTCACCCGGAAAAAGCTGGAGTGCCCACTCCGGGTCAGGGACGAGTTCCTGCCCCAAGTGGAGGAGTTTAAGTATCTTGGGGTCTTGTTCACAAGTGATGGGAGAAGGGAGCGGGAGATTGACAGAAAGATTGGTGCTGTGGCTGCAATGATGTAGATGCTGTATTGGTCTGTCATGGTGAAGGGAGAGCTGAGTGTAAAAGCAAAGCTCTCTATTTACTGGTCGATCTACGTCCCTACCCTCACCTATCGTCACGAGCTGTGGGTAGTGACCTAAAGAAGAAGATCGCGGATAAAAAATGAGCTTCCTCCGAAGGGTGGCTGGCCTCTCCCTTAGAGATAGGGTGAGAGGTTCAGCCATCTGGGAGGGGCTCAGAGTAGAGCCGCTGCTCCTGGGCGACTCCTGGGTGAGGTGTTCCGGGCATGTCCCACCGGGAGGAGGCCCTGGGGCAGACCCAGGACACGCTGGAGAGATTATATCTCTCGGCTGGCCTGGGAACACCTTGGTGTTCCCCCGGACAAACTGGAGGAGGTGGCTGGGGAGAGGGAGGTCTGGGCCTCTCTGCTTAGGCTGCTGCCCCGCAACCCAGCCCCAGATAAGCAGAAGAAGATCGATGGATGGATGTTTAATTGCTTTGGTTAATTCAGGACTATAACTTTCCAGGCATGTTACTGAATTTTCAGCCACTTTTTTCTAAGTGGTGTGGCAATCAACTTTTTGTTTCATCTCTGTCATGGTACTGTCCATGATTGTGACAGCGTTGCAATTCCTAACTAAGTGGTCATCGATACTGTCAAGTTTAGATCAAAGCTCTAAATGAAGTGTTTTTAGTTCCATTAGCACCGCTTTCAGATCTGCCATGTTACTCAGAGCTTCCTTGTAATGTTCTGGCAGAGAAGTGTTGGTTTTTAAATTTTAGGAGTTGCATTTTCAGATGAAAATATCATAGTTTTTGATTACATGGCTTGTAGTCCAAAGCCCTTTGATTGGTCAACAACACTAGAAGAGCATTACAAAAATATGAGTACATTGTAGCTCAGCTGGCAGTAGCTTAAAATGAGGTAGAAGTGAAGCCTTTTTTAAAAATCAGAAGAAAGAAAACCTTGTCATATTTTTGTTAGATATAGAATAGGACATTTTCCAGGGGAAAGATTAGCCAGCCATGGATATCTGGATCTGGTGTTGAGACAACAAGTTTTTGATAGAGCATAACAGTGTTGTCTACTATAGCAGTGAGGCTTTAAACCAGTACAATCACTATCCATTACCTATCTAACTCATGTGACAAATCGTCACAATCTGCTGCACTGTTTGTATATTTCTCTTGACAATTTGTGAAATAATAATAGGGCTAGGATGTCTTATACAACCAGCTTTAATCAAATATCTTATATAACTGTGATAGAGTTCAAACTATGGTTGCTTATAATCAAGTAAGTATTGAGGTTCAATAGCAGGTCCACTATTTTTCACTTTGTATATAAATTATGCTTTACTGTTGTACAGATCTTTCTGAGCAGGGCTTGATAATATCCAGACTGCAAAGGCTGCAATGAAACTGAATGTTCATTGTTCATTAAATGTTCATTAATAGAAAACCTAAATTCTGATCTTTGAATACTATTATCAGTTTGCTCACATAATGGTATTCAAACTTTTGGATGGTTTTCCTTCTTTTAGAAGGTAGAAGGGCTTTTATTGGCAAAAAAACAGTAGAACAGGGATATCACTTACATCTATGTTGCCTCCTCTTTGGTTCACTGTCTAGAAACTGTGTGTCATAGCTTTTTCTTTTTATATTAAATGCACAACCTCACTTCCAAAAAAAATCTATCAAAATCTCATTCACCCATATTTTATTCACAATAAAAGAGAGTGCATGTTAAATGTTTAAATCTAGACATTTTGCTATTTTTGATGCATTCTCAATCATCCAGGAAAGTAAATCTCCAAAAGTTGAATCTGTTCATCTGGACGTAGCGTTTTGTGGGAGAAACGTTTCGTCACTCATCCAAGTGACTTCTTCAGTCTCAGCTGACTGCAGGTTTCCCCAAACCTTATAAACAGTACATTTGCATAATGACTGAAACCAGCCCACTGAAGGAACAATGGGCTGTGAGGTCAGTTCCTTAATCATAATTAAGGAACTGACCTCAGCGGTTGAGAAGGACAACCGCTGCCCAGGCGAAAACCTGTAGTGATCCCATATGTGTCAGGAGTATCGGAACAGTTGAGACGCATTTTTTCTAAACACCGGGTCTCTGTGGCTTTTAAACCCCAAAACACGCTGCGCCAAAAACTGGTCCACCCAAAGGATCGGGTCCCCCGACACAAACAGAGTAACATAGTGTACGCTGTTAAGTGCCAGGAGGATTGCCAGGATTTATACATCGGGGAAACCAAACAACCTCTAGCGAAGCGGATGGCACAACACAGAAGAGCTACCTCATCAGGCCAGGACTCTGCAGTCTATTTACACCTACAGGCCAGTGGACACTCTTTCAATGATGAGGTTGTACACATCCTGGACAGGGAAGAACGCTGGTTTGAGCGCGGAGTCAAGGAGGCCATTTACGTGAAGAGGGAAAGACCATCTCTGAATCGAGGAGGGGGCCTAAGGGTACATCTTTCGCCATCTTACAATGCTGTGATTGCAGCCATTCCCCAACTCTCTGTGAATGGTACTCATGGCCATTGATCAGTGTTCTTTGATCAGTGGGTTTTGGTCAGTGATTGTTGATCAATGGTCATGGGAATTTGCATAATTATGATTAAGGAACTGACCTCACAGCCCGTTGTTCCTTCAGTGGGCTGGTTTCAGTCATTATGCAAATGTACTGTTTATAAGGTTTGGGGAAACCTGCAGTCAGCTGAGACTGAAGAAGTCACTTGGATGAGTGACGAAACGTTTCTCCCACAAAACGCTACGTCCAGATGAACAGATTCAACTTTTGGAGATTTTGCTATTTTATGAAAAAATATTGGCACCGTTTGAATTTGATGGCACCAACAAGTCTCGGAAAAGTTGGGAAGAGGACAAAAAAAGTCTAGAAAAGTAAGTGATACTAAAAAAGCACTTATATAAAAAGCTTGCATCTCTGGTGGTATGTGGGTGTATCAGTGCCTATGGAATTGTCATTTTACAGATCTGGAAGGGCACCATCATTGCCAAACGTTGTAACGGTTGCCTGGATGGGAGGAACATATGCTTTACCACCATCATATGCTGTATGTTGGTACAGCCATCCGTGGTTTTGATCCGTGGTTATGAAATAACACTGGCTATGAAGACCACACAAAGGTTTAAAGATTTCTCAATCCCTAACATGCACCTGGAGCTATAATTGAGGATGCAATTTTGTCCTTTGTGGGAGTCTTTTTACTCCTTCTAAATCCAGTATTCAAGTATTGTTACTATGTTTTAGTTATTTAAGACTTTCAATATAACTGGCCTTCACATATGAATATATACTATATTGCCAAAAGTATTTGCTCATCTGCTGTTACATGCATATGAACTTGAGTGAGATCCCATTCTTAATCCATAGTGTGGCCAACCCTTTCCCAGCTATAAGAGCTTTCCACAGGTTTTTTTGTCCAAAATTTCTTGGTATGGTGAAGCATTAAGAGACCTTTTAATGGAACTGAGGGCCAAGCTCAAACCCTGAAAAACAACCACTCACTATATACCCCCTCCATCAAACTTTACACTTGGCACAATGCAGTCAGACATCTTCAGAAAGTTGGTGACAGCTGTACATTATGTGCCTCAGCATCCACTGACCCCGCTCTGTGATTTTACTTGGCCTACCACTTCGTGGCTGAGTTGTTGTCATTCCCAATAGCTCCCACTTATGTTATAATACTATATTATAATATAATATAAGCTAACTGTGGAATATTTAGTAGTGAGGAAATTCACGTCTGGACTTGTTGCACAGGTGGCATCCAATCACATTACCATCCTGAGAGCGACCCCTTCTTTCACAAATGTGTATAAAAGCAGTCTGCATGCATAGGTTATTGATTTTATACACCTGTGACCATGGAAGTGATTGGAATACCTGAATTCAATGATTTGAATGTGTGAGTGGATACTTTTGTCAATGCAGTGTGTTAAAATTTGTATCTATTTTATCTATTTTGTGAATTTCATGAAGAGAAGCAGTAAACACAATAGATCAGAATCTAGTAGACCACAAGAAAAAATGGGCAGACGATGCAGCTTCATCACACATTTAAATGTCGTGGCTTTTGTAGTTCAGAAAGAGTAAAAAGGCAAATAATAGAAGGATTTTTTTATTCTGAAGAAGCCAAACACCTTTTACTGTAGTCGGTGGTGGCATGCTGTTTACAACCAACTGAGAGGCCATTTATCTGTTCTATGAGCACAGTGTTCCCATAATGGCCAGTTTGTGGCCATTATGGGAACACTGTGCTCGTAAAAATAGGAGCTTGTAATAGTTCTCTCTCACCTCTCAGCAGGGAATAATCCAAATATTTGTATCAATGTTGACATAGTTTAAACAAAACACTCTGCAGAGGCTACATGCCACATGTCATGTGCTGTTTTATAATTGTATGCAGACCCAATCCCTGACGTAAATGAATCTGTTTTTTGTCTGGTGTTATGTCTAACGTCCTTAAAGCAGAACCCAGAGAAATACAAATATGCTTTTACACTATTTCAAATATTATAAAATTTACAACGCAAATGGAGAGATTTGCTCTCTTTTTTCACAATAAATGTTCAGTACCAAATAGCTTGCCATAATTTTTAATTCTGATGGGGAGGTATCTGGAAAAAAAAAAGAAAGAAAGAAGCCCTGAGCTCCCTTAAAAGAATATATTTTTAAGTCACTACACAATATGAGAAACTAAGGCAGACTTTTTAAACTGTAGACCAAGTCAAACTACCTGGTCTTCAGACCTTGGTGGCACACAAATGTATATAATGTATATAATTTAATGTCACCGAAACATTTTTCTGTGAAGCGGTCTTTGGAGTACTTTCTGTCAGCTCTGTGGTTAAAGTCATAGTCAGTCACACTATAATAGTTTAGTAAATTCTCAGCTGTTGATTCATCCCAAGACTTGTTTCAAGTTAAGAGAGCTTATGTTTAGAATTTGTAAGTGGTTCAAAATTACAAATTTTAAACTTAACTATATATTATTGAACTCCTCCAAAATAAAACCAGTATCAGTTTTTCATATATGCAAGAAGACACATGAAGAAATCAGTCGTCAACATTTTCACCTAAAAAAGTTTAAGCAATAAAAATTCCCACATCAATGTGACCTAGCTAACTTTGAAGTTGGCAATGGGAAACAAAGTTTATCTGCCTTAATAACATATTATTATATCTTTTTTGATGACATAGGTGTGTCTATGTCTCTATGCAATGATTTTACTTCAAGACTCTGCTGCAGTTCTTTATTCTCCATCATGCACATGGCATGGAGCAGATACATGCAGAGAAATGGAGAGGTGATGTAATATGAAGAGCACAACTGTTCCCTCTAAATTATTTTTTGCTAAGGAGAGAAAAGAAGAAAGGCAGGTGGTGGTGGATTTTTACGATGATGGAGGATGGAAATGGCTGTCGTGAACATGTAATTTAAGAAAAGGGAGAAACAGAGTAACAAAACAGAGGAAGGTGCACACAGGTGGACTTCATCTTATGCAGAAGGCAAAATCTGAAAGAGACAGAAGAAAGTGCACAAGAGAATTGATGGTGGAATGAGGAAGTACAAGAAAGCACTCAAAGAAAGAGGTTAGCAAAGAAAAAGTGGGATAGTCAGGGAGATGATAAAGGAAGAGAAGATTACTGGGAGGCTAGGTGTATGGCAAAGACAGAGGTGGCAAAGACAGAGGATACGCAGCAGATTAGTACGCATGCTGTTCCAGGATTTTCCAGTTCATTGCAGACTTGAACCTTGATGTTTACTATTTTGCTCCTCAACAACCTAACCAATGTCCTCTCATTTGAGGGTGATCTTAGGTTATCTTCCGGACATTGACAAAGTTGTGACAGATTTTAAAAACTTGTTCTTATGCAGATGTCTAGAAATGACCCATTAGGCCTCTGGAATGACCTTCCGAAAGCCCTGATATCAACCTTACTGAAATTTTGTGGACTATACTACCAGGAAATTAACTAATTTAATTCTACCACTTATGTCCAAGAAAAGGATTCAAAATTCAGCCAGAGTTATGTCAGAAGCTTGTTTATGTTCATACCAAAATTGCCTAATTGAGTTGCAAATTGCTAAAGGACATTTAACCAAATATTAGTGGGAGTGTTTGTGTACTATGACCCTGTGTGGATTCCAACTTGTGCACCCAAATCTTGTTTTTTTTTTCCAAGTCATTAAATATGTATGCTGTGCAATTCATCAATCATTAAAAGCGTAAAATAACATAACATTCATGCCTATGATGAGTGTGTGCAAACCTCTGACCACTACTGCATATCTTCTGTAGTGACTTAATGCTAGCCATAAATAGGATTTGAAGTGACTTTGATTATGTGAACATTTTACGAATAGAAATCAGTTAAATATTCCTCACATACAGCACAGACAATGCAAGACATTAGTGATGAATCTCTATCTGATCCTGAAAATACCTATTGTGAGAGGAAGGAACTACCAGGAAAATAATCTTCAACTCTACACAGTTTGCTTCTTCCAAGCCAAAAATAACTATAACAAGTGAGAGGCAACAAGATATTACACACACTAGTAAAACAGATCTAAAAGATTTGTCGAGAGTTGTCATAAAGTAGCCCTCGTATGGAGCTGCAAATCAAATATCAAATACCAGCAGGGGCTTCAAAGCAGCACAGCACTTGAGTGAATACACTCTGTTGCTTTCAATGAGGCTGGTAGAGAGGCCAAATTTTATTATGTCATTTAGATTTCAACTACCGCTGTGTGAGAATGTAAACATAACCAAGGCTCTGTTTTTCTTGCAGTCCATTAAGGTCTTGACCAATTCCTATGAAGAGGAAGACCAGGCATGGGAGGCTGGATATACTATAGTCAGAAAAGAGATGTTTAAAAAAAGAGTTCTTACTTCATGAAGACACACAGGACAATAGTGAGATTGTAGTTGCACCAAGTCGATGCTTTATTCAGACTTCATTTTGCACAAAGGCCATTCGATCAACCAGCTGACTCTTAGATGTTCAGCTGATCAACCATACTGTTGGTCACAAAGCAGATGCTATGTAACTTTGTAAAATCATTTTTTGAGACTATGCTGTAGCCTTGCAATTATTGTAAGTAACATTTGCTTCTTTTTCAAATTAAATGTGCAAAATGTGGCAGCAGATGGGACTTTCTGGAAAATATGGCTCATGTCAGCAAAGACAGATTGGTTTTGACACAAACCATAATGAATGCGATACTCCTCCACTTAAATTTCAGCTGAAGGTTCTAGAATTTTAGTCATGGGTAGGTGGGAAAAACAAATTCTCTACAGCATACATAATAGGAGATGGGAGCAAGAAATACAGGGGAAGTGCTGACTTTACTGGACAAGTGATACATTTTCTGAAATTTATCTCAGTCTAAAATTCCCCAGGACCTCACTGTTACCAGGAAAGACAGGTTTTGTTCTACTTTCATCTCATTTCAGTTCAATTCAATTTCGGTTATATAGCACCAAATCACAACCTTATGGCGCTTTCTATTGCAAAGTAAAGATGCTACAATCATAGAAAGAAAGCCACAACAATCAGACTTTGAGAAGGAAAAACTCCCTTTTGATAGGAAGAAACCTCTGGCACAACCAGGCTCAGGAATGACAGCCATCTGCTGTGACTGGTTGGCAGTGAGGGGAGCGAGACAGAGCAAAAGAAACATGTTGGAAGAAAGCCAGAAATTAATAATAACTAATGATTAAATGCATAGTGGTGTATAAACACATAAGCGAATGAAGACAAAACACTCAGTGCATCTTGTGAAGGCCCAGCAGCCTAGGACTATTGCAGCATAACTATGGGAGGGTTCAGGGTCACCTGATCCAAGCCAAACTATAAACTTTATCAAAAAGGAAAGTTTTAAGCCTAATCTTAAAAGAAGAGAGGGTTTCTGTCTCTCGAATCCAAAATGGGAGCTGGTCAAAAGCAATTTGGATTTGTAAAGATAAAGTGATTAGTGACAAAATGAATGTGGATATTGTTCTAAGCAGAATATGTAGAATAGTCTACATGAAAATATTATACATGTAGTCCAGAGAAGTTCAATCGAAAAGTGGAGTCTAAAAATGTATCACAAGGGATCATACTAAAGGTTTTTCACATAGGCACTTCAGTTCTAAACTTTTCTAGACATTGCTCATTGTACCTAAGAATGCAAAGTGTAAAAAGGACAGATCAGATATTAATTGCCATTGTGGAATGGTTTTTTCAACCATACCCACTCAATCATCCGAATTTTCCTTAATAGGTAAAGTGGAAGCATACATCACTTTCCATTTGATTTTTACATCAAACTGTTCATCTGTAACCTGACAGGGACAAAAAGCAGGTGAACACACAGACATGGATATGACGTATCAAATTATTTAGACCTGGTTAAGATGTACACAATTTTCAGTGGAAATAATGTTGCAGTTAGGATATTAAATTTTCAAACCTATCAAATTGTTACAGCATTTAATGATTGCATTTCAAAGTGTGAACATATTTCATCATAGAATGCAGGATCAGATTCTGCAACCTGCTTTTTAAACTACATAAAGTGACTGAAAGTCATTTCAGTCACATCTTCAAGATTCCAGCTGTGACAGGCATTTTTCCATCAGTGTGACTGATTACACAGCAACAAATGATTCATGGCTGATTAGTGTGCTGTGTATTTGAACTATATACAGATTAATTTTATTTAAGCAGCAACACACAGTCAATGGTTCAGCAACAGAGGAACTTGTCCACAAGTCACAAAGTTTTAGAAATGTAGATAGCCTATTTGATTTTTAGCTGAAAATAAATCAGGATTGTCCAGTTACCACCATCTATGTCCTCACATTCATGACTGTTTAATTATAAATACTCTCATATGAAATATAACACCAAACAAATACCTAACTGTGACTTTGTGTAAGAGGAAAACTGGAGTTTTTTAGGCGTGACATAGTCGTTTTTTCATCTTTTTCTAAATCTGCTTTCTGGAATAGGGCCCTGTAACGTATAGATTTAAATGTTCTTTTTGTAACTAAAAAGAATAAAACCTTCAATTTGAAAGATCATGAAGTGTCAAACATTTTTTCTTGTTTTTTTGCATTTTTTTATGAATATGAAAGTGTTATTTCCCATACACTCAAGATCTATTTAAAGAAACAGCATGTGTACTGAACTTGGAAAGCCCATAAAAAATGGGTACCGTGGCCAGTCATTACTATTATTTATAGTTACTGGAAAGGAAAAATAAAACTACACCCCGATTAACAATGCAGGAAAAACACACAGTGAAAGGAACATTTCAGTCAAGCAGAAAAAAAATGTAAACATCCTTCTCCCTCCATGAATTGGTCAGGTTAAATTCAGTCTCCTGCACTAACAATGACACCTTGAGTAACCCACTCCCTCACAGCTTGAGACCACTCAGTGCAACAGCAGTAAACATGCTCACAGGTATACCAGCCCAGGAGCAGTTCACACAGCAGCACTGCACTACAATACTGCATATAGATGAATCCCTGCTACACTGGAATGTCTTCTTTACTTTCAGGCTCCTCCCGCTCTGCAACAATTAAGAAATTTAAAAAAAACAAACTGACATCCTTGCACATTTAGATTTCTCTCCCCATCTTTACCTTGCACATTTTACACACATACACACACATATAACAGTTTTTTTCCCCTCTATGATGGAAAAAAACCAACTAAACATCAAGAACATTCTGGAAATCATTTGTGTTTTCTTCCATTTACTTATATTAATGGTAAATGTCCAAACATTGTGGCTCTTTTTTAAACCCACTTTGTTCAGGTACAGGAAGTCAAATTATACATGCTGCTCCGGTGCTTTTTCACATATGAAATCTGCCAGTTCTACAGGGGGCCAATAATTCTCTTGTCATCTGTATGTAACTTTGATTTAGCGGAGTACTATTAGTTTACCCAGCTAATATTTTTTCCTCGGGTAGGTTTTTCAAGTAATTGATAAAAGGTCAAATTGACTGATTGATAAAATATAACTACTCTATTGGATTCTAGCCTTGTTGTTTTTTTTAGTTGGCAGTCAAGAGTTGTTCAAAATCCTCCAGCTCAGCATTATCCTGCCCCTCTCACTTCTCTGTCAAGTTATCTTTCTACACTTATCATCCAACAACAACGTTGGACTTCCCTTTTAATAACATTAACTGTCAGCAAGAAATCCATATTACTCAATAGAAAAGAGAAAACAAAATTACCACCAAACTAGTTCAATCTGTCAGGAGACCACACAAACCTCAGAGCTCATATCAGCTTTTAAGGGTCAACATGATTTTAATCCTTTCATACTAGGGCCCTGTACTACAAAGAAAATTCAGTATAGCCAGGATATATTTCCATTATCTGGCTTTATTTATTCTTACACTGTCAATCAGCCAAAGGGGTCACATGAAGGAGGATAGATAGATCAATCTAGAGTTTATCAATTTAGCTTCAAGCATGTTTACACAAAAGGGATGGCAGCATTTAACCATTCTTAGACATGGACATGTAGGACTGGTAGCAGAATGGCTGTTTATAAAAATCTAATATTAGAATAATTTAAAGAGGTTACATACATTCATACATACAGTCTGAAATGAACAGGTGCTGCAGAGGAAGCAAAGGTACAAATGTCTATAACAGGAAACACACTGTAGAATAGTTTAGTATTAAAAAAAACTCTGAATATATATTTATGTATGTATTAATGAATATACTTTAAGCACTTTGTTCAGTAACTGGAAAAGACCTGATACATTAATAAAACCAAGCCTATTTGAAGACAATAAGGAGAGATGGCAAAATTTGCAAAAATAGCTTTGTATGCTAACAATCAATACTCTGATGGATAATAATGATGATTAAACTCTGATTATCTCTGATATAAAGCTCCAAAAGTACAAATAGGAATCCTGTTTAGGACCATACATAAGGCATTTAAACAAAACAAATGTTGTAAACAAATTTTAAAAAGAAAAAGAATAAAGTTACAAATATATCCATCAAGGAAATACAAAGACTTTAGATGCTTGAAAAACTTTGGATCCTCTCACTGTCCATGCACAGAGATCCGAGATCCGAGATGAATTGGTCAGTTTAAATTTAATCTCCTGCACTAACAATGAGACCTTGAGTAACCCACTCCCTCACAGCTTGAGACCACTCAGTGCAATAGCAGTAAACATGCTCACAGGTATACCGGGCCAGGAGCAGTTAGCACAGCAGCACTGCCCTACAATACTGCATATAGATGAATCCCTGATAAACTGGAGTGTCATACTTTACTTTCAGGCTCCTCACACGCTGCAGCAATTAAGAATTAAAAAAAAAACAAATTCACATCCTTGCACATTTAGATTTCTCTCCCTATCTTACATTTACCTTGCATATTTTACACACATACACTCACATTTAACAGTTTTTTTTCTATGTTGGAAAAAGACCAACTAAACATCAAGAACATTCTGGAGATCATTTGTGTTTTCTTCCATTTACTTATATTAATGGTAAATGTCCAAACAGTCTGGCTTCTTACTTTTTTAAACCCACTTTGCTCAGGTACAGGAAGTCAAATTATACAAGCTGTCAGTTCTACCCGGGGCCAATAATTCTCTTGTCATCTGTATGTAACTTTGATTTAGTGGAGTACTATTAGTTTACCCAGCTAATATTTGTTCCTCGCGTTGATTGATAAAATATAACTACTCTATTGGATTCTAGCCTTGCACACCTGTTGCTTTTTTTGGTTGGCAGTCAAGGTACAGGGTAGGGGGCCTTTCATACTAGGGCCCTGTACTACAAAGAAAGTTCAGTATAGCCAAAACTTTAGATCCTCCCACTGTCTGTGCACAGAGATCCGAGATTCTTCCAAGAATGGTGACTTTGTTTTCTGATTGGTCAGTATGCACTGATATTGTACCAGTTCATGTCTTATCTGCTCTGGAACAGGTCAATTCCTTCAGCATAAGTTAGACCTGAACTGCCTTTGTAATACTAAAAAGTCAGGGTTAACACCAAACGTAGCTAGATAAGCCAAAATCCCATTTTGAAGTGAATGCCTCAGGTGTCCTTTGCTTTAGTTCATCTCCACAACACCTTACATACCCAAACTACAGCCTGACTAGGTCATGATTGGTACTTCCACCAGTGCATCCCCTTTTTTATTTTTATTTTCTTAATTTTTAAATTTTAGAAATGATACAGAGCTTCTGTTGTTTTAAATACTTTCACAACCCAAAGTTCTTTTAAAATTAAATGTTGCTACATGGGAGAAATTGCTGTGTTTATTTTGACATGACAAGATCAAGACTGAGATGCCAGAGACAATAAATTATTTTAAACAGTCACCAGAACAGAATAGAATAGAATCTTCAGCCATTTCTGTTATAAAAAAGACAAAAAAAAAAAAAAAGCATTTTAAAGTTTGGTGATTATGCCCTAATCAAGATGTCTTTTAGTACTGGTGCCTTGATCCTTAGCACTGAGAGGAAGTCCTCATGTTAGAGATGTGAAAAGGCCACATAAGGACGTAGCAATGGTGGCTGTGGAATAAAGTACAGGTTTATCCTGGTCTCCTTCTCATGTGTTTTGCACTTGGTTTTACTGTCTTTTTCACTCTCACTTGCTGCTTAGGTTTAGAAACTAAGAACTACTTGGTGAGGAAGTTCAGTAAAAATATATACACCTTCACAGCAGCTACCCTTTGCACTGAAAAATGAGGAGTTGGAAGAGAGCACTTTCTCTCTAATGCACTGCTGCTAAAGGACACCCGGTGTAGGGATGGGTATCGAAAACCGGTTCTTGTTGAGAACCGGTTCCCACTGTTTCAATTCCTTGGAATTGTTTGCCATTTTTGCAAACGATTCCCTTATCGATTCCAGTCGCCCCGAATGACGTCACCACGTTGCGGAGCGTCATTTACCTGGCACGGCGCCTAAGCGGCTCAAACGCTAAAAAGTTTGGTTATACTTTACGAGAACGGATGACAACAGGGCAACTTGCAATACTTGCAAAGTAGATATTTCATTTAAGGGAGGAAACACTACGAATATGCAAAAGCATTTGCTCACAAAACACGCGATAACCTTAAATGAATGTCGTGTTTTTAATTCCACTCCGGACTCGTGAATCTCAACCCCGCAGCAGCGGTAACGTTTGCACGTCCTCTCCCGTTAATCCAGCAGGTAAATAATCATCTAACAGTGCATATTATGTTAGCGCGATCTGCCTTATTACAAAACCTGCCATTACTGTGCATTTAGGTGACCATGATGAGACAGACAGAGTCTGGCTGGCGCTCGCTGGCAGTTGTCGCTGCAGTCTACCGGTAGCGTCTCCTTTCAGGCCAGGATAGACGAATGTCACCGAGCAGTGACTAAGTTTGTGGTCAAAGGCTTGCACCCATTTGCCACAGCAGATGCCCCCGATTTTCGGTAAGTGAATGTGTTTAATTGTAGGCAGGGACATTACTGGATATTCTTGTGTAATTGCTACAGAATAATTTATGTTATACTTTGTTATTGCTACAGAAGAATATTTATTTTATTATTTTACATTTACAATTTTTTTCCCCGGGGACCCTGTGACACCCCATTGAAGAGCCGTAGGCTGTGGATCTCTTAAGGATCTCTTAAGAGCTCACTGTTGGGTTTGTAAGGCCATGTTACTCCTAAATTTCTATCTTGTTCAAAGAGAAGATATCAAACAAAGTTCTAAGCTAATCGACCTTAGTGTTCTCCTTTTTTTAAAAAAAGAATCGATAACAGAATCGATAAAGCATCGAATCGTTAAACAGAATCGAAAATGGAATCGGAATCATAAAAATCTTATTAATACCCATCCCTAACCCGGTGTGTCTAGAACATACCAGCATTTACTAAATGATATGTTTTTAATGCTTTGTTGAAATTGATCCTTTAACAGTGTAAGCCATGTGGGAAAGCTGTGAAGGAAAATCATTTTCCCAGTCCTGATCCAACTTGATTGGTCAGTTGAAATGGCATTAATTATGATGTTGTAGGAACAACACCATATCCGACACATTTTCAAGTGTTACCTTAAATTAAAGCTGTTGTTAGCTCTAGTGAGAGAACAATACCAACTAGGAGTAACATCTTAGTTAAATATTAGTAGAAGTATAGAAAATATTTAACATTTTTGAAACCCTTGAGAGATTTCGTTTGACAGTTTTAAGAAACACATCCAGGAGTCCTGCATTATTTATATTTGCCATTTACACACACACACACACACACACACACACACACACACACACTTTTTTCCCCTCAGAGTATTTCACTGTTGTCCAAACAGACCGAGCGTATGGTGACCGTCTACTGCAACAGGGTGCCTCCTAAACTGCTTACATCAAATCTATCATAGATGGACAATAGAGAATATGTACACAAACACTCAAAATGTTATTGTAGCAATTCGATTGTGTGATACCATCTGCTGCCAGACCCCAACACCCCAACTTATATTTCTACAGCAACACGTTGTCTACAGAGAACCGTGTGGAAAATGTGGACTTTTTAATGCAGCCTGGCTCACTTATGGCCTGAATGAAAGCAATGCAAGATAACAATTGCTATCCTTGGCACAGCTTTAGTTAGTCATGCAGGAGTGATGAAAACAGAAAAAAAAAAATGAGACATTGAAGGACATCAAAAGAGCAGAAAAACAGATATGGAAAAATAGATTCAGTATGATGCAGAGAAGCAGGGGGCACTAATCATGATGATCATTAACGATTACACTGGAACCAAAATCGCTTTTCTCCACAACCTCAACAAGTTTTCAGTCAATGTGAAGTATGTCGCCTGTCAAGCGAAGGGAGACTGGCCTAATCAATTACACAGCCTCTAAGCTTGTTGCTCTGTGGGAAGGCCTGGAGACAGTTTTGAGAAATATCTTTTCATTAGATGTGGGTGCCGCACTCTCAGTAAAAACTCAGTGTCTTGACTTCTATCAGTCACCTACACATCCAGAGCTCAAAGGCAAACTGCCATAAGGCACTTGTAGATTATTCCTAGGGTATCTGCCGTCAGACACAGATCAGCCTACAATGCACATAGTCCAGGGACTGAGGCACTTCAGGCATTTTCTCTTCTCTGGCATTTCAGACAGTTGCTCGAGAAAACAGAAGACCATGATATTTAGCTCTAATTTGTGTCCCTGTCCATTTCAACTAATTTCACAGAGTTTAAAGCTGTGATTCTCAAATTTTTGGTGGATGAGAGACAATTTAATGGGCACGCATTTGATTGAGGGCTGCATGGGTTAAATGCCACATAGTGGTGGTAATGTCATGGTTTGAGGCCAGACGGCTGGCCATCATTGATAAGTTTCACATTAAGCATGTGAAATTTGACATTGTGACATTTCACATGTAATAAGGGTCAAAAGCATCAATTCAGCGCTATGATTGAATTGAATTATTGAGACTGACATATAGAGCTGCAGAGGGACTTGCAAACATGCTTACACATCATATGTAGAGTTAGAGTCTGGCTGGTATTTTTCTGGGCCAAGGGAGTCCGAACAGAATGCCCCGTACTTAAATAATAAGTAGAACCAATAGGCTGAGAATTGTTAGATAATATTAATGCAGCAAGGTTAGGTTAGGGAGGTGTTTTTCTTTCTCTATCTTTTTCCAGAAAAGGAGCAGATGGTAGATGAGGTCAGACGTGGACGGAGTGGAGGAGAAGATCCGCGGGGGAGAAGACAGAACCGACCACGTCGTTTCCCAGAAGAAGATAGTCGTAATAATACTTGTTTTTATTGTGGCATAAAACTGTAATACAGGGTCATCCTTTTTGTCGAGCAGACCACTTGTTCACATCAAGGTTCAGCATGTTGTAACTTATAATTTCAACTGCTGTTCTTCCTTAAAGAAAGAAAAACAAACACCAACACCCTTTTTGAATTATATTTGTAACTGGTCTGTTCAGGGGGTTGTGTATAGGACTGTGCTTTATGCTGTTTTATGCTGTCATTTTGCTCTATTTTATAGTTCTCTGGCAATTTAGAAAGTGGCTGTTTTTTTTCTTATTCCTTGGCAGTACCTATACTTCCTGGTGTTAAGATATTTAGTCTGCTGTGATGATGAGATGAATTTCAAAAAGAATACTCCTTTAGTGTCCTCCTGTGCTTTTATATCATATCGTATAACATGGACTGTACGAATGAAGGTAAAGTGACACATTCTTTCTTTTCTTGTCACCATCACGGAGTGCATAATGTAAGACGGCTAGTTCCCTACATGAAAGCATCAAACCTACAGCAGTTCTGTGGGTGCTTCCACCCTCAAAATATTCAGTTTGCCACACAAAAGACAATGTCATGGTCTGATATTATCTTTTACAAGAAGCATTTCAAGAAATAGAATATCTTTGGAACCTGATCATTTTCACAGCTTGCATAAATTTATATTATATTTTTGACACTTCTGTATTTAACATTACTTTGACATGAGTTCAACCAACTCTCCCATTTAGGTTTCATGTGTAAAATAGCGCAAGCATTGGATTTTACTTTCCTAACCTTTCAAAGAGACCAAAAGCAACACATTCTCACATCTGAGGAGCTATAATGGTCAGATCTCTGGTGCTCTGTATGAAAAAAATATAGCTATAATCTAACTTTTTAGTGTGTTTATGAATGAATCTCTAATCATTCGAACTCTACCAGCTTAAAAACAAAGAAGAAAGTAAGCCAACACAACACAATTTGCTCACCAAATGTTTATTTTCAACAGATATATATATATAATTTATAAATATAACTGAAGACACGATAGTTTAAATAATTCGACTAAAAGCAATATTTGCTTTTTTCCGACTAAAAGCTATATTTGCTGATTTGCAGATCATTTGCTTGCAGCAGGAAAACACTGTTTTTGACAGACTTCGTTGACCCTACACGGTTTAATAACTAAAATGTTTTCATGAGCAGGCCACCATGTAGTTTTTTTTTTTCTCGACGAAACAACAACAACATGTATCGGTGCGCACAGACGATAATGGTAAAGGCGAAGTTGCGCGTAAAACTACAGCACACACTCCTAGATGTTTAGAACGATCTCACCATCTCAGCCATCTCACCTACCACTTGTGGCTCAAGTACTACTCATACTGTAGATTTTTACTCTCTCTCGATGCCTAAAGAAACCACAGTGGGGAGACGCGCGTTTGCGATAATAAAAGCTTTCCACGACACCCACCTGCAGCACGGTCTTCACCGTGACCGGAGACACCACAGTGGTGCATATCTTCTCGCCGTTACGCATCCCTTGGCCCATGATGAAGGGCATCGGCGTCGCGAGGGCGAAGGAAGCGAGCCACATGGCGCTGATGAGTTTCTTGGTGCGGCTGCGGGACATGATGCTCTTGGCTTTGAACGGGTGGCAGATGGCCATGTAGCGCTCCACGCTCAGGCTGGCGATGTTAAGCGCGGTGGCATAAGAGCAACTGTCCCGGAGGAAGTAGTAACCCCTGCACACGGCATCCCCAAACACCCATGGGTAATGGAACCAGATAAAGTTGTAGAGCTCAATGGGCATGGAGAGGATCAGGATGAGCAGGTCGGACACGGCGAGACTGGCCAGGTGATAGTGTACGGTGCTCTGGAGGTTCTGCAGCGTCTTTCTGGTAATCAGGGTATAAATGGTGATGGAGTTGCCCAGGGAGCCTATGGCGAACAGAGCCAAGTAAATGATAGTGACTATGACCTTTGCGTACACATTCGTATTAACTTCCAGGTCCTCCTCATTACTTTTGGGACCGACGGTGCTGTTATCAAATGGAGGCAGTGAGTTATTCTCAAAAAGTTTCTGCGCCAACGAGCCAAAGCCGATCAAGTCGCTCCCCGAGAGCGTGAAGTTTAAATCCATTCTGCTTTTTTTCATGAAGGTATGAAACGAAAAGGTACAACGGAGCAAGCCGAGCGGATATGTGCCGACGCGTTAACACTTGAAGTAAAACGGACTCGCTCTGGTTTAAGTCAGAGGAGACCACCCTTTATAATTTGGCACGACAGGAGGCGTGCTCGCTTATTGGTGCTGCTGCGATGACGCACGACCATTCACTTTGTCCGTTTGTTCCATCTTGTCCGTTTATGGTTCACCTTGGAAACAAACAGTGCGATGCAACAACGGATCAAGAATTAAAGGAATTTAATTTCAAGTATGGTTTCTAATATAAGTTTTTTTCTTTGCTGTTTTTCTCTGTTTTTTTTTTTAAAAAACCTTTAACTTTCTCTCCAAAAAGCTTTTGTCCTCTTTCTTCTCTCAGTCAGCCTTACAGAAAGAGATGATGTTATGTGTAAGCTGGAGACTCCACAACAGGGTACCAGACTTTACTCTGGGCCCCAGATAATGATTATGCTCATGATCTACTCCTAGTGTGAACTCCTTTGGACAAGAAGGAGAAAATTATTCTAATGGTTATTTCACAGCAGTTGGCACTGAATGCAGTGTAGCAAACCAGGCTCACCTCTTTTTGACATTTTTCCCACATTGTTTATCACACAGTTGTACATCTAAAGATTTTAATATATGCATATCATTTCAGTTTTTCCTCACGCCTGGGTGCTCACTATCATTCATATGTTGCTCATACATTATATAAGGCTTTAAAGCATTGTTTATGTGTTGCAAGATCATTTCTGTTGTGGGACTCTGCCGAGCATCAACAACCTGTCCATGACACCCTCCAAACTCTGATAAAACAGAACATCTCTTTCTGATTGCTGCCCTGGGGCAAAAGTCCCCTAAAAATCAATACAAATGTATAGAATAGAAATAAAACCAGTGGATTATTTAACAGTGGCTATTGTTTTAGTTATATAGTTAAGATTTGTGGGATTCATAAAATAATATTTCTCTAAAAAGATAATTTGATAGTCATTTGTCTAAAAAAAGGGAGAGGAAAAATCCCAACATGCAACATTCAGCATGGTGCAAAAGTCTGAGCCACTTATGATTTCTGTATATTTTGATAGGAAAACAATTATATATTTTTACAGTTGCAACAGGCTTGAAAGTCAACATTTTGTATGATCACCTTTATGCTTCAACACTCTCTTAGGCAGCTTTCCTGTAATTTTTTTTTAAGGAGGCTTCAGGAATAGTTCTTCAGGCTCATGGAAATGTTGTCTGCCTTTTGTTCTGCCATCCTCTCAGGATGATCCCACACTGCTTCAATAATGTTATGTTGGTCTAGGATCTGGGAGACCAGCTCTTGATTGATGTATGCTTTTGTATCCAGACCTGCTTTTCCTGCATTGACAATTTGTTTCAGTACCATTGTACTGACAATTGAAACTGTTGCCAATCAGATGCTTTCCAGATTAAATTGCATAGTCGATCAAAATCTGATGTTACTTTTCTGCATTCTCTCTAGGCTTGTGTTTATGCTATAGAAACGCACTGTGATACCGTTCTCCTCACCTCATCCTTAATGATAATTTGAACAAAAAATTTCAAATTTGGATTAATAACTTCATAAGACATGTTGCTACTGACTTCAGTCCAGTGGTTGTGTAATTTGGCATACTTTGGCCTTTTCTTCCTGTTTCTCTTCCTTGACAATGGCTTCTTAACAGCCATGTTTTACTGAGACCATTTTTGATAAGGCTTCAGCAAACAGTAGGTGGATCAAATGAAGGGCTAGGGTTGTCTCTAGTGCTGTGTCAGGTCTTTTGCGGCTTATTTCATACTGCTTAATAACACAACTTTCAGATACTGTTCAACGCTTCTCCTTTTACCGCCACTTGTCCAGTTTCCTCAAATTTATATGGACATACTGCACAGCATGCTGAGGTATGGCAAATTTTCAGGTATTAGCTCTTTGGGAACCACCTTGCTGATGCTAAGGTGCCTAATGATGCAATTTAAAGTGTACAAGAAAAACTACATGTATAAAGGGTAATTTACACGGGGCGATCGTGGCTCAAGAGTTGGGAGTTCGCCTTGTAATCGGAAGGTTGCCGGTTCGAGCCCCGGCTTGGACAGTCTCGGTCGTTGTGTCCTTGGGCAAGACACTTCACCCGTTGCCTACTGGTGGTGGTCAGAGGGCCCGGTGGCGCCAGTGTTTGGCAGCCTCGCCTCTGTCAGTGTGCCCCAGGGTGGCTGTGGCTACTATGTAGCTTGCCATCACCTGTGTGTGTGAATGGGTGGATGTCTGGATATGTAAAGTGCTTTGGGGTCCTTAGGGACTAGAAAGCGCTATATAAATACAGGCCATTTACCATTTACACCATGGAGGAGAGCAAAATATAGACATGAGGGGTGGTTCAAGACTTTTTCACATTTCTGTATGTGGTTTTTTTTTCCAATTCACCCAGTTAAAGAACAATATTAATTGTTATTAACTGTTAAATATTAAATATATTTTTGTTCTTCTCCTATTTTTGTAAAAAACATTTTTCTGGTGTGATATAAGATAACAATCCAATAGTTATAACAGGCAAAAATACTAATAGTGCTAACTCCTTTTTAAAATGTTTAGTAACAGAGTTAACTTAAACAGATCTGAATCATGTACAATTTCCAGGCAGTCACTTACCCTAGGTTTGTTTTTAAGGAAAACCAGTGTGTCCACATTAAATTGTAAGGAGAAGCTTCTTAGTTTTAATAATGAAAAGACAATTTAAGCACTTATTCAACCTTCATGACTGAATTAGTTGTTATTAAAAATGTGGGGAATTTAAAAAGTCATTTATAAGCACTACCTGCTTTTAGGTATAGCATAAAATGTTTAGAAAGTCTTTATAATTAAAATATAAGATCTAAAATATAAGCTTTAAAAGAAATGTCATGTCTCTGACTGTCCACTGTTAACCCTTTTAGCAGAGCTCCTGTGACTTATATTGTAAGTATCTTATGTTGCTCTCTCTCAGTAAAATTTGGGCACAATAAAACTGGTGTGAAAGCCACCCCAATTTTTTGTCAGACATATGTATATTTTATCCACAGGTACAGTTAAAAAAATGATGCTAATATGTTCTGCTAGAGAGTATTGCAGGGAAACGTTTTAAAATCAGACAGTCTTCCATGTCATCCCTACTCTCAGTTCACAGGCAGAAAGGAATGAAAAAGAAAATAGAACCTTAGAGAAAATGAAAGTGAAGGTGCCATAATGGTAGCGATGTGTCGTTTGTGAATGAGCCGGTTCTCAGAGTCGATTCTTTCTAGCGAATGACAAGAGCTGACTCTAGCCAGGGAGAGCCACATCTTTAGCCTACCCTACTGAGAACTCATGCATGTAGGGATGGGATATTATTTTGATTGACATGCCATATGGCCAATCACATGCAAAGACAGACCATTATGTGAAAGAAGGAAGGTTGGCAGCTATTTCAAACAGAGCATGTCGGGAAAATAATATTTTAAAACTTTACTTTCACTAAAAAGTGATGAAATGAGTGAAACATGAAAAGAAGCATCTGACTGCATTTCAATGGTATTGGAACTGCAAAGATAAAATTATATTTATTTTTTCAACCATTTGCCATTGTGGAGGACAACAGATTTAAAACTTTTTTTCCAGGCCTTAAATTCCATGTATTTTCTACCAAGCAGTTGCATAAAATTTAAGTGTTTTTGAAAACACTGAATCAAAAATTGGTTCACAAAAGACAAACAATTCATAATTGTGAAATTAGGTTAAATAGAAGGCTCTGAAGTGGGAAACAAGCCAAAAGAGCAGAATCTTCGAAAAGAGCCAGATCTCCCATCACTACATCATAGATACAGCATATATTTACAAAAGCTACAGAAAGCTGCAAGCAAACCTAAATTTGTACATGATCTTTCAGGAGCTCCCTTTAGGGGTCACTACAGCAGAACATCTGCCTCCACCTCACTGTATCCATACCGTCTTATTCTGTCAAACCAACCAACGAACCAACCCTCTTTATCTTTATGTCTGGCAGCTCCATATTCAACATCCTTTGCCCATTATATCCACTCTCTGTCTTCTTCAGCCTTCTCAGCTTTGGCTCTTTAACTTTGTCTTATCCTCTGTTACCTTTAGTTGTGCCTCTTGTCTTTTTGTCAGTTTCCAAAACATACATCATGGTAGGTCTCACTACTATCTTGCTGCTAATCCTGTGTCATAAACCACCCCTGGCACTCTCAACCTGCTGGATCATTTCTGCATCTTCATTAGGCGATTTGGTAAGAATTTAGCTATTCTGATTCCATTATAGATCTCTTATTGATTGTGATTGGGTTCTTACTGGCTCTGTTTTGAGAGTAACTGCCATTGCTAAGCAGCAATAAAGAAATTACATTGGATCAAATGTTTCTGCATGTTTGTTGAGGTATTTCCCCTCTTTGTTGTGATCAGTGTTGGAGTCATTATTAAAAAAGTAATTATTACACATATTATGCAGAACATGTTTCTTAAAAGTAATGCAGTACCTTAATTAACTACTCCCAGAAAAAAGTAATTTATTATACTACTCATTACATTACTTTCATGTTACTCTGTAAAATAGCTGAAACACACTGTCTCATAATCACCATTCAACAAACATAAATCTGAGGCTACAACCCCGCAAACCAACACAAATCCCTAGTAAGGACAAACATCTTTAAGATCTTTCTCTTAGTAGAATACAAAGCTGACCGCACAAAGCAAAGATGAAAACCAGCACAAAAAAAAGATTGCCACATAGATTCTGATTTAGAAACATGAACAGGTAGAAAGGGAGGCTTCAGCCTGAATGCTCATCTCTTTGTTACTTATTGAAGTAAAGGGTCCAGCTGCTGGGGTTGGCATTCACCCAGCTTTCACCCTGGGTTTTTGGCTAGCTTAGTATTAGCATCCTGTCTGTAGAGATGCAGAAGCATAATGTGGTTGTTTCTTTGCTAGATTGCCATGTAGCTTGTCTTTTTGTGCAATAAATATAAATGTCCATATTCACACTCTAGACTGCGTGGCTGTTTTCCTCCTCTGACTGTGAACTGAAATCAGCTGATTGTAGCAGCAGGCAGACTAACAATTCTAAGGAATGGGCTACTGGGAACTGATTTTCTACAAGAACATGTTCTCAATTTCCATACCTAATCTAAATTTTCTTCCTGCATCAGGAACTCAAGCCTTATTTATTAAGGACAAACCTGCTGCTGAACCATGCAGCACCTCTGTATGGCTGCACTATAACATCATGATATCAACATACTGGACATCAGACCTGGTTTTGTTCAAACCTAAAGATATACCCAACACCTTTTGGCAGTTTCCCTCACTACTACAGCTGTACTTACCTAGTTATCTGGTAACTTCCATGCCACCTAGAGCCAGTCTTCCTAAACTCTGCAGAACATCCTTTCTTCTTCTACTTCCACCGTTTAATCCTCTACTGTCACTTGTTTCCTTGTCTTCATGTCAAAAGTCATCCTATAGACTACCATTCAATGTGTGCTACATTATCTCCTACCACCATCTTGCCTTCTCTTACCTTTTTCAGATTAAACGTTTTGCATAAGATGCTGTACATGTTATGTCCCTCTCTCTTCCTGAAATATCTCTTCACAACAGCCATTTACATCCTTTTTTGTTTAAATCCACTACCATCTGGCCTTCTGCATTTCTCTCCTCAATTGGAAAATGACATCATGACTAGTTGCTTTCTTAGTCCCCCACTGTTCTTGGAGTTCTATTGCCCACTGAAGATAACATCATATAAATATTTGTAGTATCTCGGTGACTATTCTGGGGTAGTCTCCAGAACAGTGAAAAGGGCTCCTAAAGAGGTCAGTGGCTTCCTAACTTAGCTGCTAGCATAAACCAAACATTTAGCTATCACAGAAAATTTAGTAGTTACTTAATGTTAAAGTTGTTATGGCTTCAGCTGGACTGGGGATATCAATAGTCGTCTTGGAAAACCAAAATCAAACTTGGCTTATTTTAGAAAAGTGCTGGATCAAAACTACAGGCTGTAAAACCATGTTAGGCCGAACATACAAGATAGATGCAAGGTGAATTTTAGTGGAGCTTAATCCAAAGACAAATATTGCAGGTAGATCCAGATGCTGCAAAAGTATTCTACCTTGACAATACCATTAAGAACTACAGGGTGGGCCATTTATATGGATACATCGTAATAAAATGGGAATGGTTGGTGATATTAAAGTCCTGTTTGTGGCACATTAGTATATGTGAGGGGGCAAACTCCTCAAGATGGGTGGTGACCATGGTGGCCATTTAGAAGCCGGCCATCTTGGATACGACTTTTGTTTTTTCAATAGGAAGAGGGCCATGTGACACATCAAACTTATTGGTAATGTCACAAGAAAAACAATGGTGTGCTTGGTTTTAACGTAACTTTATTCTTTCATGAGTTATTTACAAATATCTCTTTGTTCACAGCCATTGACATGTCGAAGAGGTTAACACATGAGCAGCGGATCGAAATTGTGTTGATATCTGGTGAACGCAGTAACCAGGTCATTGCAGCAGATTTCAATGCAAGACACCCTACGAGACCACCCATCTCCCATGCTACAGTTAGCAAACTGCTTGCTAAGTTTTGTGAAACTGGTTCAGTGTTGGATTTGCCAAAATGTGGACGCAAGAAAACTGTCACTAATGAAGAAACATCAGTGGCTGTCCTAGCTTCATTCAGCAAGAGTCCACAGCGTAGCACTCGCTGCATGTCACTGGAGAGTGGCATTAGTTGAACATCACTTCGGCGGATATTAGCTACTCACAAATGGCACCCTTACAAACTCCAGCTACTGCAGCATCTCAACGAGGATGACCCAGATCGGTGCACAGAATTTGCAGAATGGGCAAAACAAAAATTGGAACAGGACCCTCAGTTCACGCAGAAGATTTTGTTCAGTGATGAGGCAAACTTTTATGTGAATGGTGAAGTTAACAAACAAAACCACCGCTATTGGTCTGACACTAACCCACATTGGATGGATCCCTCCAAGACTGTTGGAACAACAAAAGTGATGGTTTGGTGTGGTATATGGGGTACAACGATAGTGGGTCCATTCTTTATCAATGGAAACCTCGAGGCCACTGGATATTTGAAATTGCTACATGATGACGTGTTTCCCTCTTTATGCAATTAAGCTGGCACGTTCCCTGAGTTTTTCCAGCAAGATGGTGCACCACCACATTATGGGTCCCAGGTCCGAGCATTCCTAGATGAACAGTTTCCTGGAAAGTGGATTGGTCATCGTGGGCCAGTTGAATGGCCCCCAAGGTCTCCCGATCTGACCCCCTTAGACTTTTATCTTTGGGGTCATCTGAAGGCAATTGTCTATGGCAGTGGTTCCCAAACTTTTTTTGCCAGGCCCCCCTTTTTTACAAGAAAAATGTTCGCCCCCCCGCACAAACACATCCTCCAAACACACACACCCATATTTTGTTTACAAACTCCATTGTGGTTTATTTCACACCTCAAACATTTGGTAAACAATTAAGCAAATACAAGTAAACGGTAATAAATTACAGGTAATAATAAAATAAACTACTAACTCTTTTACGCTACGTCCACACCTACACGGGTATTTTTGAAAACGCAGCTGTTTCTATGCGTTTGGGCCTTTCGTCCACACGTAAACGGCGTTGCGATTCACCGAAAACGGAGATTATTTAAAACTCCTTTTTTGCGTTTACGTGTGGACGAGGATTACAGAGTTCGTCACGCAACGACAAAGGTATGTGCCTCTTTTCACGTCACGCTGTGCGCCACGTTATTGTTTACATGAGATGAATTGCAGAATGGCAGATAGAGACAAAATACTGTTAATCTGACTATCTGCAGTTTTTACACGCTTACATACACACACGCAGTTACTGTCCCTGCATTTAGAAAGGCAGAGGCGTCACGGTGTAATTATTTTACGTGTAGTTGGTTTGTTTCCTGTGTAATAATTTTCAACATTGCTGTCAATACATTTTTCAAAAAATGCCTCTCTGTGCAAAATGGGTTTAAACACATAAACAGCTGTGGGATACTGTTTGTCCGTGATTTGAACAGGGGGAACAAATTACGGCAGGATCAGCCTGATATTATTTGTATCCCACTGTAACTGGATACTGTTTGGCCGTGATTTGGAGAGCCCAGCGCTGCTCCCGACACAGGGAAACTAATTTTGCAGGGGAGACCTACCTTGGCACTTATGCAGGTGAAGCCAAAAGGGAAGACATCCTTCACCATATTTTCTAGTCTTTGGCTTGGAAGGAAGTTGGTTTGGAAACATATTTGGCGATGCTTCATCTCCTGCTTTGTGTTTATGTGGGAGCCCCGTCAAAAACCTGTCCACCGTGTCCAAGCGCTCTTTTGTTTTTTTTTTCATACCGCGCCCCCCTGCAATGGCTCTGCGCCCCCCCTATGGGGCGGGCCCCACACTTTGGGAACCTCTGGTCTATGGTGTGAAGATACGAGATGTGCAGCACCTGAAACTACGGATACTGGATGCCTGTGCTGGCATTTCTCCTGCAGTGTTGCTATCAGTGTGTGAAGAGTGGGAGAAGAGGGTTGCATTGACAATCCAACACAATGGGCAGCACATTGAACACATTTTATAAGTGGTCACAAACTTGTAAATAACTCATGAAAGAATAAAGTTACGTTGAAACCAAGCACACCATTGTTTTTCTTGTGACATTACCAATAAGTTTGATGTGTCACATGGCCCTCTTGCTATTGAAAAAACAAAAGTTGTATCCAAGATGGCCGACTTCTAAATGGCCATCATGGTCAGCACCCATGTTGAGGAGTTTTCCCCCTCACATATACTAATGTGCCACAAACAGGACTTTAATATCACCAACCATTCCCATTTTATTACGATGTATCCATATAAATGGCCCACCCTGTAGCAACTTGGCTATGACATAGAGGCTGTTTTACACAGAATAAAATAGAACAGAACAAAATAGCCCTTAATTGTGGCTGCTCCACACCAACTGTGTATGGTAAAAAAAATATACAGGTGTGTCTTAAAATATTTACTTTCACCTCTGTGTGTCTTGGACACAAAATGCTTGAAAACTACTGCTTGTTAGCCTCATTCCTAATGAGTTAGGAATGGTCTTAGCCTGAAACAAAGTGTGTTATTGTTAAATACCAAGTATACATGTGTAACCCATGTGAAATACAGGGTTGCAAAATCCCTTTTTGTTATTTAAGGCTATAGCCTGTTATTGTCACAAGGGGGTGCTGTGATGCAGTCTTGTGTTCTGACGACCTTGCGTCTAGTGCGCAGGAAGTATTACCTGTCTCTTCCTGTGAGATCTTCCCTCTGATGGCGGTCAAGTGCGTGTCGGAGCGCATGGAAAATAATATTTTGATATGCAATGCTGCAACTCGGTTAATGAGACCAGATTGTTTTATGTATAAATGCTAATAAGCTACTGTTTTATTAGGCCCCGAACTCTGACCACAAAGGGAATAACATCTGTCAAGTTATTTGTGTTGGAAAATCCCGGTGAGTCACGTGCTTTTGTTAGCTACCTGTTAAGTTAGATAATGTATTTCACTAGCCGATTCAGCTCAGAAACCTTTGAACAAAAACCAATCGGGAGCTATGAGAATCTGGTGTGTTGTTTTGCTTCTCTTGTTGTTCTTTACAGTGTGTTTATAAGTGTTGAATGCTTTGAGCTAACGATGTTTTACTGGCGATGCTAGCTGCTAATAGCTGTTAGCCACCCCACCGCCGAAGCCATATTCCGATCGGGGAGGTATTCAGATAGAAGCACTAGCTCTGTATATATTAGAATGGTTATGTCTTAATAGATATGAGCATATTACAAGTTTAATAGTATTTGCATTGTGAATTAAGTCACATTTGCTTGTAAGCCTTAAGGATCAATGTCACTTTCATTGCTATGTCTGTTTATGTTACTGTTTAAGCTGCTGATGTTCTTTATTGTGATATAATTTTGATAAAATAGTTGATACTGGTACAGACAAGTTACTGTAACCCTTGTAACTTGGTAAAGCTAAAGAGAATGCCATTTGTTATTAATACATTTGGAAAAGAAGTTAATGAGCTCATGTTTAAAAACACAAGATGGGAAAAGAAATTCATTGTTCTGCACTGTTTGTGTAGACTGGTTTTTTTGAACTACCAGAAAGGATTCTGGAGAACCACTGACGGCGAGAACAGCCCAAATGAGATCCTGGATGATCGTGAAATGGTGTGGCCAGCCATGCGATCGGATTGTGGAACTTGCCTGAGAAACTGATTCATGTAACCCTGGATTTCAGATAAGCCCTATGCACTACTTTTCCTACCCGGATAATAGGGTCTGCACACTGACAATTCCCCTACAGTACACCTGTTTGGGTTTCAACGACTTTAAAGGACAATTCAGACTGGACAATTCAAACTTCACAAGAGGAACACTTTAATCTGTCTGTGAAGGTTCTCAGTCATCCAGGTCATCGTAGTCAAAGGAGTTTGCAAAGAAAAGCGTCTGGACTTCTTTGAGTTGCTTGAAGACGTTTCACCTCTCATCCGAGAAGCTTCTTCAGTTCTAAGGTCAAATGGCCGAGAGTCCCAGATTTAAACCCAGTGGGAGTATCCCCCCAAGGAGGGACAAAGGACCCCCTGGTGATCCTCTAATCACATGCGCCAAGGTGTGAAAGCGGGTGTTCGACCTAATCAGCCAGGGTTTCGGGTGAGCTCATTGTGAAACCTGGCCCCACCCTATCATGTGATTTCCTGAGGTCAGATGGCCCAGGATGTGAGTGGGCGTTAAGGCGTCTGGGGAGGGAACTCAAAACTGGATTATAGATGGCAGACAGTTGGTGTCGTAAACCACCGCCTCTGTTCAAAGATGGTCGCTCACAGTGGACATAGATGGCCTTTTTCACTCCTCTTTCAAACCATCTGTCCTCTCTGTCCAATATGTGAACATTGGCATCCTCAAAAGAGTGACCTTTATCCTTAAGATGCAGGTGGACTGCTGAGTCTTGTCCTGTGGAGGTGGCTCTTCTATGTTGTGCCATGCGCTTGTGAAGTGGCTGTTTGGTCTCTCCAATGTAGAGGCCTGGGCATTCCTCACTGCACTGTACAGCATACACCACATTGTTCAGTCTGTGTTTTGGAGTTTTGTCTTTCGGGTGAACCAGTTTGTGTCTGAGTGTGTTGCTGGGTCTGAAGTACACTGGGATGTCGTGCTTGGAGAAAACTCTCCTGAGTTTCTCTGATACACCGGCTACATAGGGGATGACAATGTTGTTGCGTCTGTCTTTCTTATCCTCCCTCGCTGGTGTCTGATCTTCTTTTCTGTGCCTCTTTGCTGACTTTATGAACGCCCAGTTAGGATAACCACATGTTTTCAGTGCTTCCTTTACATGTGTGTGTTCCTTCTTTTTCTCTTCAGGCTTAGAGGGAACAAGTTCTGCCCGGTGGTGTAGGGTCCTAATTACTCCAAGTTTGTGTTCCAGAGGGTGATGGGAGTCAAAGAGGAGGTACTGGTCCGTGTGTGTGGGCTTCCGGTAAACTTCAATGTTGAGGTTGCCATTCTCTTCAGAAGATCAGACACCAGCGAGGGAGGATAAGAAAGACAGACGCAACAACATTGTCATCCCCTATGTAGCCGGTGTATCAGAGAAACTCAGGAGAGTTTTCTCCAAGCACGACATCCCAGTGTACGTCAGACCCAGCAACACACTCAGACACAAACTGGTTCACCCGAAAGACAAAACTCCAAAACACAGACTGAACAACGTGGTGTATGCTGTACAGTGCAGTGAGGAATGCCCAGACCTCTACATTGGAGAGACCAAACAGCCACTTCACAAGCGCATGGCACAACATAGAAGAGCCACCTCCACAGGACAAGACTCAGCAGTCCACCTGCATCTTAAGGATAAAGGTCACTCTTTCGAGGATGCCAATGTTCACATATTGGACAGAGAGGACAGATGGTTTGAAAGAGGAGTGAAAGAGGCCATCTATGTCCACTGTGAGCGACCATCTTTGAACAGAGGCGGTGGTTTACGACACCAACTGTCTGCCATCTATAATCCAGTTTTGAGTTCCCTCCCCAGACGCCTTAACGCCCACTCACATCCTGGGCCATCTGACCTCAGGAAATCACATGATAGGGTGGGGCCAGGTTTCACAATGAGCTCACCCGAAACCCTGGCTGATTAGGTCGAACACCCGCTTTCACACCTTGGCGCATGTGATTAGAGGATCACCAGGGGGTCCTTTGTCCCTCCTTGGGGGGATACTCCCACTGGGTTTAAATCTGGGACTCTCGGCCATTTGACCTTAGAACTGAAGAAGCTTCTCGGATGAGAGGTGAAACGTCTTCAAGCAACTCAAAGAAGTCCAGACGCTTTTCTTTGCAAACTCCTTTGACAACACTTTAATCTGTTTCATTCATTCAAAAGAGCTCTGATACAATTCAGTATAAGTCTTCCATTTAAGTGTCTTTATTTTATTTTGTTCTGTTTTACATCTATTCACCTTCAAAATGCACTATTAGTGTGCAATTTGGTTTATTGTGTTGTACATGTTATGAATGGTACTGAGGCAATAAAGGTCCCAGTTATTCACTTCCAAGCCAACTCCTTTTGTGAGTCTCCAAAACAAAACCACCTTCTGAACCTAGAAAGATGTCTAGGGTCTCTATTTGAGGTGAAAGTGTACTGGTCCTGAGTAGAGGCGCTACACATGCTTCACTTAATTTTGTCAATATATGAATAAGTGTCATGGTATCATCTACATATAGCCATGCAAAGATTATCTGTCACACCGTTGTCAAGAGGACCAGTAAAACTCTGTGTCACTCAAATTGATCCATACAGAGCCTTCATTCTGCGTTTGCCATTAATAGATACAACCACAGAGCAATAATGTGACTTTTTCGAAAAAATGACCTTTTGTGAAACAGGGATATCTTCTTCACCAGTTTCTGGGCAAACTATTCCTCACCTTATTAAAATTTACTGACGGTAAATGGCCTGTATTTGTATAGCGCTTTCTAGTCCCTAAGGACCCCAAAGCGCTTTACACAACCTGTCATCCACCCATTCACACATTGGTGATGGCAAGCTACATTGTAGCCACAGCCACCCTGGGGCGCACTGACAGAGGCAAGGCTGCCGGACACTGGCTCTGACCACCACCAGTAGGCAACGGGTGAAGTGTCTTGCTCAAGGACACAACAACCGAGACTGTCCAAGCCGGGGCTCGAACCGGCAACCTTCCAATTACAAGGCGAACTCCCAACTCTTGAGCCACGATCGCCCCTTACTACTTACTAGATTGTATTACTGTGACTTTGGGACCTGAAGCCAAGTTTGGACCCGGAAACAGCTAATGACATCAGACTTACACTTTTATTATCAAAATAGGTTACTTTTAATTTTATTAATTTGCACAAACAAAACTGGAAGTCAAAGCAGCCCACATAATTTAGTAGTAGTAATAGTATACTTAATAGTATTTCTGTTTTAATGTAGACTTCCCTCACTTATTGGTAACAAAATTAAGTAAATAATAAACAAAGAATTTGATTCATTTTCATTCTAGAATTCAATGAAAGCAACAAAAAGATAGTACTAATGTAATGAAAATGCAAAGTTAACACATTAAATCATGAATATCCCACTGTGGAGTCATATGTGGTAAAAGATTATGGCTTGCAATGGGGCATAACGCAAGAATTGCTTAAAAATGTTGTTGTTGTTTGATAGTAAAAGTTGCTGTCCCCTGCCCTAGTTGAATGATTATGATTTATTTGCCCGATTTGCTCCGCTGCATAGCTGCCTTTGGGCAAAAAGACTGATGAATGACAAGAAGAAGCTGCTCAAAGTAAACTATTTATGGTGGTGTCCAGTCTTGTGGTGAGCTTAGCAAATGAAATCAGCAACAAGTTTCTCCAGAATTTAAAAAATAGCTTTTAAAGTTGAGCTGTAATTATTCTAAATCTTTCCTTTCATTGAGGGTTTTTTTTTTTTTTTACAAGGAGGAATGGACTGTGGCATTTGGAAAGGATGGCAGTGCTGCAGCTAATCTGTAGCTAATGAGCTTTTCTTTGAACGTCAGTCAATGGTGTGGGTTGGACATAAAAGAATAATAAAAAACAGTTTCTCACTTGAAATACAGATATATTATTGCATACCTTAATGTGGAGGCAGTGTGCTCTGTATGCATGCAATGTGCTGGCAGAAAAAACCCCCATTTGATTTAATGTAGGATAAAAAAAACTCCAAAAAAATTTTGTCATCAAAACTGAGAGACTCCACTTTCACACAAGCTGACAAATACACCTGACTCCTTAAAAGGTTGTCAAACTTTTCCTCTAAACCATAAGATAAATTCACTCATTAACAGTTAAGAGTTATTTAATCAAGTCCAAGGATCTTACTCAAGTGCAACATTTAGTGCAGGAGAGCCAGAATCTTGACAAAAATGAATTTCATTAAAGTATCATCGTTCAATTTGCTACTGTTTGCATACAAACATCGAGCTATTTTATCATTGGAGATTATATCTGTTATTATTCATTATATATGCAACAGATGCACAAAATGAGCAGGTTAGAAACTGGGAAAAACCTCAAACTGCCTGGCTGGTGACCTCCAGATCTCACAGAAATGCCAGAAAGATGATATGTGTAATATGTGTAATAATAACCTTTTCATTGCAGTGTTACTGTCCATAGAGATGATGTGAGACTACCGCTGTCATTATGCCCATGGTCTGCCAGCGAGTATTAATTACCAGGTAGGGGTGAAGGGTAAATACAATGTATAGAAGATTAGAGGGAAACTACAACAACATCACACCAAAGTGATTATGATCATTACTATCATAGCTATTTTTAATATGGAAACAAAAGTGTAAAAGAGACATATGGGAAATACAAATGGTTTCTCTTAAAAACAAAAATACTCCTGATAGAATGAATTATTTAAAGCACTCTTTAAATTCCACTCTTTCCCAAATATAGACTGTTTTGTGTATTTCATATTTAGCATGTCCAATAGAGCTGGAAGATGGTTAGTTGGTTAGTGGGTGAATAAAAGCAAGCCTCCCTTTTAAGAGGCTGGTAATGTCATGAAGTCAAAGAAATTGAGGTGGGGCATCCATTTGGAGCATCACTTGTGCATATCACCGGAAACTGCAAGGACTATGGATGGAAATTAGCAGCTAGATCTAATACAATGCATTGAATCTCTTACTAACATTAATGTTTTTCTACATTGTCACTGACAAATAAATACAACTTCAAATCTAAAAAAGTTGGGAGGCCGTGTAAACTGCAGTTAACAGAAAGCAATGATTTGCAAATCCCACAAACAAATATTTTACTTACAGTAGAATGTAGCAACCATATCAAATTTTTTGACTGAGAAATAAAATTATAAAATTACTAGCCCAACAAGTGCATCCCAACCAGTAAAGTAAAAATCTGAACTGTTTTATCCTGATAACACAATGGGAAAAATTGTACTGACAAACTTGTGAGTATTACTGCACACAAGGATCATTTAGAGTTGCCAAATCTACACAATCTCATTTTTAATTCTAATACCAAGGTTAAATGGAAACCTGGCGAGACCAAACAAGCTGCTAAACTCTTAATAGACCACTGTGTACTTCATAGTTCACTGTCTATGATAAAGTTAACTTTGAAATGTCTTTTAGAGTAAAATTCCTGTAGGAATCATATTCATTATCTATGTGGTAAAAGCTCCCAGTCCTAGAGGAGTGGGGCATCTGCTAGTTATGCTGCAGGTGTGGTAGAGCTAGTGGAGATGTGATTTAGTTTCTAACTGCTCAGTTGATTTGTATTTTGTTTTTGCAAACACTTATAAAGTTTGCAGTCAAAGAAACTAGATGGAGTTTGTATCTACAGCTACAGATTTTACACAATAAATCAACTTTGTTATCAGAGACTGAGGAGATTTTATACTTTGAGTTATTTTTGAAAATGCATAAAAAGACATTAAGTAGTAATTGTTTTGGGCTTTTTGAGAAGCAAATGGGCCATTGTAACATCAAAAACTATCACTATGGATATAGTATATACCAAAGTCGTTACAGTTTGTCTTGATCTGTCGTATAGCATTGCATAATAAGATGCACTCTGTTTACATGCTGTTAGTCCATATCTGAGTTGTTCGCTTATGCCTGAAGTTTGCAAGTGCTAAAAGATGGATATTTGAGACCACAGTATTTTTCCCCACAGTTATAGCAATAATAATATAGCAATAATTAATAACAGGGCTGGGAGATGAATTTAATTGTGAAGTCACAATTCTGTCTGTTAACACTTAATTAAACAAGGTGGGATAAAATTTCAATTCATTGATTCATCATCTTACATTCCTTTAGCTTTGATGCTTTACTGTAACCCAGACAGTCTCTGTCAGTCGAGACACTGGAACAGACCTGATGGCGAGATCAATGGGATTTTGATCTGTGCCACTGGTGAGGAGCAGTCATCCGTTGGATTCAGTGAATGCAATTGTGCACATATCATCGCATATCGTCTCATTGTGGATGTATCCAAGAACTACGTTAGTGTCACACAAAAAAACTTCACAGCATCAGGTTTAAGGGCAAGCTCCTCGAGGATTAGTTCTGCCATTTCGACAGCCAGCGCTGCCCCACAGAGTTCAATGCGAAGGATAATTGGCTCCGGTTTAGGAGCTAGCTTTGCTCTTCTGAGTACAAAACCATCTCGACGCTGTCATCTGTAGTGATGACTTTCAGATAAGCTACTGCTCCTATGGCCCACTTTGAGGTGTAAGAAAATACACAGAGCTCAGTATATGTAACCGTGGACAAGGGCTGCTGTATGTTCTCTGGGAGAGGGGATTCCTTTTGCGCTTTCATTTCAGGATTTTTGCCCAGTATGCAATACAAGGAGTAGAGATGAGAGAGAGCTTGAGCATGGTTGTTTGGTAGGCATGGTCTGGGTGATCTGAATGGTAGGGGAGCAACCCAGCTCTTTTGCTCATTCTGGCAGAACTCCTGCACGACGTTCAGAAAGCGCTTGTCTTCAAATGACAAAACAGGCTTTTTATCCTTTGTGTGTCTAGTAAATACACTTATCCCAAGTTCTTTTTCAACAGGCACATTAATGGACCCATAGCTGTATGGGCAGGGGTAGATACCAGATCTGTGCTCCCTGCCATAGCCCAACTTATCTTTCACATGGCAGCATTAAAGATGGGTGTCCATTCTGCAGGATGTTAGTCCTGTAGACAGCCACAGTGGGTTTATGAGTACTGTCAATGCAAACGTCCCCAACTATGACCCATCCCAAATCTAAACGCTGAGCAAAAGACCATTGTGGGGTCCGTTAATTTGTTGCTTTACTTTGTGAACACGTATGAGAACTCTTCCAAATAAGATCAAAATCTGTGCTTTAGAGTCTATCTCAGGAATATAAGGTGCCATGGTACAAAGTGGGCATGTGAAAGCGCAACCTCTGGTGAGGGGATTTTTGACCTGTTGCTCAATATCTCATTGCATTCAATAAGTGGAGGTAGGTCTATGCACACTTCACCATTTAAAGCCTCCGTTTGGAATCCAACTGCTTTCCTCCCTGTCATCTCATTGTTACCAGCACATGTCTTTAGCAAATAAGGTGAAAAGTCACTAAAGATGCCAAAGAGCTGGAAAAACGCTGACTTGGCCAGTAAGCGATTGCTCTGGTCGTCAAGGATAATGTTGTCAAGGATAATGTACACCTTGATTGAGCCTTCTCGCTGTCCCTTTGAAAAAAACTTGCATTGAGCTTATCTTACCAGATGATGAAACCACCTCCACAGACTTCTCGGGTGTAGAGTTGTTTTGCTGGCCTGTATCTGGCCCTGATGTGGGATGCAACACTTCTGGCGATATTGTCTCTAATGAAGAGCAGAGCAATTCTTTTTAATATTAATATTTAATATTTTAATATTTATGTATAGCGCTTTGTGATTGTCTATCTGTGAAAAGCGCTTAATAAATAAAGTTTACTTACTTACTTCTTCTTCACTTCTGCACTCGTTGGATTGTAGGTGCACCTGAGAGTTTCTGGCAATATGAGTTACTGAGCAACATCTAAAGCACTGTATGTGGTCTTTTAATAGCTTCTTGCGTTCTGTGAAGCAGGTAGGAAGGAGGATGGGATCAACAGTGAAGTCGACAGTATTTAGCAGGATCACTAGCACCTTTCCTATCTGCTTCTTCTCTACATCCAAAGATTGAATCAGCTACTGTAGACACAATTGCCTTTACAGCTTTGGCTGTTCTCCCACCATCATGCTTTATCATTAGTTTTTTATTCCGAACATAAAAACGACTGCTATTCTTCAAAACAAAACTTGGATCTTTCTGGCCTTGGCCTCACTGTTGACAAAGTTAACAAAAAAACAAATGGGGAAAGCATACCCTGTACTGCTCTTTGTACCGTGAACCAGCAGAGAGTCATTTCTCTTGTAGGTTTACCGGCAGTGTTACAACAATAGGATTAATGCTCCGCTGAGTATCCAAATAACTAAGACCTGGTAAATACCCATCCTCCTTGGCTGCCAACAACTCCATTAATAGTTGATTCAATTCCCTTAGTTTTATGTTTTCCTTAAAAGTAAGGTGAGGGAAGCACTCCAAGTCACTTAAAGAGAGCGCACTCTATCACTTCTGGGGCTGCATAACATTCCTGAAGATAACTGAAGTGGTGCTTTAGGGTTAATGATATAAGCAGCATGAATCCGTTTTACATGTTCTGATGATTCCTTACCAATCCATTATACAAGTAGATCTAACTCTTCACTAGCTGTCAGCTCCAAGTCCTTAATGCCATTAAGGAAGGATGACTGCCAAGCTCGGAAGCCCTCAGGTTGATCACTGAATTTGTAGTTAGATCACACCTGTAGTTACCAATTCCCTGCACGCTTGAGAAGTCTAACATGGCTGGAGATGGAGTCTGAGAATTTTGCTATATATTGATCCTTTGAGCAGTATCTGAATACTTCATGGACTCCCCGTGAAGCCTTAAAAGTATGGTGAGCATGTGATGTGGTGTACTGGGGAAAGAATGGGTGTTGTCCTGTAGCTGGTTGATACTCAAATAGCAGTGAGTACCCTGGTTTTGTGGGTGAAGCATGATATTCTGTGCTAGTTTCTGGTAGTTCTTTTGACAGTGATGGCTTCCTAACACCGATTGGACTCGAGGTGCCTGGAGAATCTATGATGTGTTTGAAACTGACATGCACGTGATTATCAAGGTGTGCTTCAGTTTGCTGTTTGATGATCGATGGTGAGATACTACTCCTGATGTTCCATATATCGTCACCTTCTATAGCTGCTGCTGCCTCCAAAACCTCCGCAGCTGCTTTTTCATGTTCCACTGCTTCCAGATCTGCCTCATGTCTGGCCTTTTACAAATTCAACTTGGCCTTTTTTTTTCCCTTTTTTGTTACATCAAGCTCCCTTTGTGCAAATGTAGTTCTTGTACGCACAGCTTCAGCTACAGCTCTGGCTTTAGCAGCAACACTGGCTACTAAATGTTTTGAGGAAGAGGTAAGCTTAAAGCTGGAGATGGTCGATATTTGTCATTCTTGTCTGCAGTTTTGACATACATAACTACAGTGGAGAATCCCTCCGATGATATGGCTTTTCACTGTAATGTTCTAGCTATATGTTGAACTCCCTGATTGTGAACATTGATCAGCCAGCCAAACTCCCTTTCAAGAGCCAGGAAAGAGAGTGTGCTTGCTCCTTTGATGACTTGATACACAGGAATCACAGTGAAGTGACATCAATGAACTGGAGTAAAACTAGAAAGAGACATAAAACAACTCTTAATAGACTACCATATAATCTGGCACTAACACAGTAGAGTACAAACTACTACATTTGTAAAGAGGGGGAAAAATGTCACAAAACACACTATTTTTAATTTCTAGATAAACATAGAATTAATAGAACTTACGGCCATTACTTTCTGCAGGACTCATTTGTAGGTTTTAGATTTTACATTAAACTGCCTCAAAAGTGCAGGGATGCTTTTCCCACTGTTCTCTACACTTCCTGTTTCCGATAAATCCAAATTTCAAATGCTTCAAGATGTAAGCCTGTTTTTCTGACCTTATTAAGAGCTGATTGTTTAGATATACTTACAGGACATTGAGTACAAGCATTTTTTATTTTAGAAAGTGATGCACACAGAATCAGCTGGTCCAGTTTAAATTTGTCTTGTTAAAATTTCTGGAGATGATTTCTCTAATCAAGCAAGAATTATTTTTTCCACATGGAGATCTGCTGAATTCTTGTAATGGTTCTTATTTGGAAGAGGCAGGACTAAACAGATTTTTGGCTCAAAGGAAGCAAACAATGATCATTTATTAGTGGGTATACTGCATATTTTATATGTATAAAGAAATACTTCTAAGTAAATCAAAGTATAAATATAAATGAAGCACATCTCTAGAATCTATTCAACAAAAAGAAATTCTTTTTCTCTTTCAAGAATAGCCTGAATTCACATGAATCCATAAAATCACTATACTGCCTTTACATAGTGGTGCTTTTATTGGGTTTGAATTTCCAACATGCCAAACGAGAGAAGGCAACCAGCTGCTCCTTCATTGTGTCGGTTACCAGGGTGATACCAAGGTTGCCCAAGATAGTGGGGATGACACCATCGTTAGTAAGACCTCCTACTCAACTGGTCTTACAGAAAATAATGCACTTACTTCTGGCAGAGCTTTGTGTTATTGTAGATATATGTGTGGTTAATTTGTAGGAGAATGGTGTTGTTCTCAGGTGATCTGCTTATGTGGATTTTTATTTTTTCGAGGTCAGAAGTTGTTACTTCAATTTCAAGTGTTATTGCTGCAAATGCTTTTTTCAGTACTGCAAAACAAATGTGATTTTGTTTTGTAGTACTGTTTTTTCCATCGAAATACCGCACTTTAATTTGCCTCATTCTAACAGAACTTGAACAAGTTTCATTTCCAATAAGCAACTCTAGTGTCTTCAGTAAATCCTCTTTTATCTTCATGCTGAAACTACATGGTCCTCTGCATTTAACAGTGATGGGTATGACTCCCTCCCAGCTCAGCCTAATAAACCTCATACTTTGTGGAATAAATAACCTAGCTATAGTAGAACCTAACCTCTACTACAGCTTTTCCTTCTAATAATATAGCACTCTAATTTCTGCATTGCTTTGTTACACTAGAACTATCTGATTGATACCTTTATTTTTCGTTTAGTGAAAATGTTCCTCAGCCTATTAACACACAAAAAAGGATGTTAGGGAATATGCTGCTCAAACCTCAGGAAGTTGCAATCTAATTGTTAATTTCTCCCTCATAAATGAAGTCATCATGAAAGAATTGTATTGGTATATGTGCTCATATTTCTGTCATTCTGCTGATCTACTAGTGTGCTGGTATGTTTAAATGTTGTAAATATTCAAGAACTGTATGTATTAAATTTTTCCCCCTGTTTTTCTGCAACATGGTGTGACTGTTTCCAATCTGGAAAAGCCTAAATGTCACAAAAACAAGTACTATATGACCTGTTCATCCCTATTGCAAACAAGAAGCGTTTCAGAGATGATCCCTGGTGTAACCTACTGTGCTACCCTAACTCTAAACTGATCTGTCACTCCTATCACACACCTCATCAAAGTCTTGCTGTCCTCATACATGTTCTGCACTACTCTCAGATAATTCTCTTCCACTCTTGATGTCCTCATTCAGTACGACAGTTTCTCTTTTGGCACCAAAAAGATCTAAAGTTCTTTGGACAAATGAATGCAAATAAAGCTCTTGGACCTTCTCAATACTCTCAAAGTAAACGTCACATCTGTCGTGCTGTTTCTCAGCATAAGCTATACTGCTGCTCACTGATTGTCATCTCTTTCCTTAACATAACTTCAACAACTCCTTCCCATCGCTTCACAGAATTGCTGTTTAACTTTATCCCTCTGTAGTTACTGCAGCTCTGCACGTCACACTTTTTTTCCCATTCCTCAGACATCCTCTCACTCTTCAAGATTGTGTTATACAATCTGGTCCACTGCCCTCTCTTTTATGGGTATGTCATCTGGACGAACCGTCTTTCCACTCTTCATCTTCTTTATTGCTGCCCTCACTTCCTCCCTCCTAATCCTCTGCACTTCCTGACTCACTATGGGTCCTCCATCTGTCCTCCTCACTGTCTCATTTTCATCATTCATCAGCTCCTCAAAGTACTGTAAAAACGTTAGCAGTGCTTATGTCTTATGTATTTTGTAATTGCCCCCCTAAATCAAATAACTCTTTCTCAGCACACTCTTCTAATTTTTTTTGTACATTTCCATCTCTATCCTTAATAACCCTAACCTGTTGCACATTGGGTCATCACCTGTACTTGCCCACTCGTCCATCTCAACTCGTTTCTGAACTCTGTGCAACAGTCATCCTTCTTCAACTTCCACTGTTTAATCCCAGCTCTACCTTTACTCACTTCCTCTTCTTGGTTTCCAAATTCATCCAGTGCTACCAAGCTACATTCTCCCCTGCCCCTTTGCACTCCCTCACGGTTACCCAGTTCTTGTCTCTTTCATTCTGCACGTCTGTTGGCATTGCGTCTGTCAACTTTGCCAGTTAGGTCTTGGTTGACGCTAACCATCTTTTTATAATGTCTCAAAATGTCCTAGGACTACGTCTGCATAATTGCCAGTTGCTTTTAGAAATCAAAGCATCTTAAAATCTAATTCTTAAATAAACTGAGACAGGACAAGGTTATGGACTTCCTCCAACCCCTTTTGAATCGCCTGTTCCGGTTTACCTGTGCCGCCACGCTCATGCCACACCCTGGAAGAAGCATCCAAGGAAGGAAAGTGAGCTGGTACACTCGTCAGAGTTAAGGTTTGCCTCCGTGCCTCTCGTGGAACTACAGGACCAGCAGAGTACACGTTTAGATGGACCCTGCCTGTTGTCCCCCGGAGCTCCCACGTCATTGGATCTGCTGCTCCCAGTACTCTATTTTCCTAAGTGGGCTTGGACCTGTGGATGTGGTGTGGACCACAGAAACCTTCACACCCTCACATGTTAAGATCTGCACCCTTCAAATGGCTTTATAAAATGCAAGATCACTAGCAAACAAAACTTTTGTATTAAACGACTTCTTTAAGTCACAGCAGCTGGATTTTCTGTTTCTGACAGAAGCATGGCTTCACCGCGATGAGTCTGTAGCTTTTTCCGAGCTACTGTTCATTCTTCAGCCTCCCTCAGACCTCAGGCAGGGGGGTGAAGGTTTAGCCACAGTGTTCAACACCCATTTTCATTGTCTTCAAACACAGCAGCAATATTCATTCTCCAGCTTTGAACTCCAGATGTTTGAGCTACACCTGATCAGTCCTGTGCCTTTGCTGTGTGCCCTCATATATTGTCCTCCCAAGTTTAACAAGGACTTTATCCAAGGGTTTTCAGATTTTATGGCAGGAATTGTTCTTAAGTTTGACAGACTTTTAATCCTCGGTGATTTTAATATTCATGTCTGCTGTTAGTCTAAACCTCTGGTCAAGGACTTTCTAAATCTTATTGACTCTTTTAACCTGACACAGTGGGCTACCGTTCCTACTCATGAAAAAAGACACATACTGGACCTTGTGCTATCCCAGGGTTTGGATGTGTGCATCACAGAAACATCCAGCTTGCGCGTCTCTGATCATTTTCCTGCGCTGTTCACTTTAACATTGCTGTTCACTTTAGCTTATGCCGTGCGCTACAGCACGCAAAAGACGAGCACTTAATGCTTTAATAGCGCCTAAATTTTCTGTTGCATTTCTAGATTCTGGAACAATGAATTTGAGCTATGAAAACGTCAAGGACCTTTCTGACACTTTTAATTTAACCTGCACTGATATCTTGGACTCAGTCGCTCCACTCAGGGCTGTGCACACTAAGCCATTATCAGAGCCATGGTTGAATGAACATACGTGCACCCTTAGATGCGATTACAGACGTGCTGAGAGGAGATGAAAAAAAGATAGGCTGTGTTTCTTTACAGATTCTTAGGAACTCTCTTTCTGCTTACCAAGAGGCTGTAAAGACTGCAAAGTTTCAAACCTAGTCCACAAATAGCCACAAGCCTCAGGTACTTTTTAATGTCTTGATGCATGGTCAATCATCCAGGTAAGTAAATCCCAAAAGGTTGATTCTGTTCATCTGGACGTAGAGAAACGTTTCATCACTCATCCAAGTGACTTCTTCAGTCTCAGCTGACTGCAGGTTTTCCCCATTATGCCACTCGACTGTGGACTATCATATTTCTTCTTTGTCTTCATCTATTTCACTGGTGGTTGGCAACCCACTTAACTGGAATTGCAAGAAGTTGTACTGCCCTTTAGTGGAAGAGAATGTAATTGTCCTGTCAATATACACCGCTCGCTTAGAGCACCAATAAGGTAAAACTGGATCTTCCATGCCACATCTGATCATTTCTCATAGCACACTTATGTGCTGTGGCACTGTGGTTGGGAAACACTGCCTTAAACAAAGGTATAGACTGCCAGATGAAAACTGAACTGTGCCATGAACACTGGCTAAGTAATGATCTGTGATTAAGTGTTGAGGTGATTCATTTTACAAAATTTACAGTGTGATACTTCTAGTCCTTTCACTGAACCTGAACTTGAAAGTGGTAATGGGGGCAAAAAACTGCCTCTGAACAGCAAACCTTTATGCATTTATTTTTGCCTTTGTGGGGAAACCTCCATGATTTCTGGTGTTTATTGGGATGATAATTATACCTAACAAAATGCCTGATACTACCCGACTCACTGGACCCTCTACAGTTTGCATACCGCCACAACAGGTCCACTGATGATGCCATAGCCCTGACACTCCATGCTGCCCTGTCACACCTGGAGAAAAGAGACACGTATGTGAGAATGCTGTTTGTAGATTACAGCTCAGCATTCAACACTATCGTTCCCTCGAAGCTGGACAGGAAACTGCAGCATCTAGGACTGAGCAGCTCCCTCTGCAGCTGGATCCTTAACTTCCTGTCTGACAGACGCCAAGTGGTCAGACTGGGCAGCACCACCTCATCCCCCATCACACTGAACACTGGTGCTCCACAGGGGTGTGTACTGAGCCCTCTCCTGTACTCACTCTACACCTACGACTGCACGGCCACTAGAAACTCCAACATCATTGTGAAGTTTGCGGATGACACTACAGTGGCGGGTCTTATCACCAACGGTGATGAGACGGCCTACAGGGAGGAGGTCGGCGCCCTGACCCACTGGTGTCAAGACAACCATCTCACCCTCAACGTTGCAAAGACAAAGGAGTTGATAGTGGACTTCCGGAGGTGCAGAGAAGTACACACCCCAATCACCATCAACGGCGCCGCTGTGGAGAGAGTGAGCAGCTTCCGCTTCCTTGGTGTACATCTGGCTGAGGATCTCACATGGTCAGTACACATAAACAAAACAGTGAAGAAGGCGCAGCAGCGCCTCTTCTTTCTCAGAAGACTGAAAAGATTCGGCATGAGCCCCCGCATCCTCAGGACCTTCTATCGCTGTGCCATTGAGAGCATCCTCACTGGATGCATCACCACCTGGTATGGCAACAGCACCGCTTACAACCGCAAAGCTCTCCAGAGAGTAGTGCGGTGTGCTGAACGGATAATTGGAGGTGAACTTCCCTCCCTCCAAGACATCTACAGGAAGCGGTGCCTGAGGAAAGTGGGGAGGATCATCAAGGACTCCAGTCACCCCAGTCATAAACTCTTCAGACTACTTCCATCAGGAAGGAGGTTCTGCAGCATCCGGTCCCGTACCAGCAGACTGAGAGACAGCTTTTTCCACCAGGCCATCAGACTGCTGAACACGTCATAGACACCTCACCTTCACTACTGGAACTTCAACATTATGCACTCCATACTGTACATTAATGCCACTGTTTTGCACATGTCCGACTACCAACCTCTGTATATTTTATATATCTTATTTTACTGTCTACTCTATTTCATTTGTAAAATATGTATATACACACTCACACACACTCACTCACACACACACACACACACACACACACACACACACACACACGTAGAAAAACATATTTAGTATACACATCCAGTAATGCATATTCTCTTATATATTGTACATATATTTATTACTTTCAGATTTAGCCATTCTTATATTTTTGCTTGTTTTACGTTATTGTATTTTTGCACAACTCTGTTGCTTGAGAAGCTCGCACACAAGAATTTCACTCGCATGTACTGTACCAGTGTACCTGCACATGTGACGTGACAATAAAAGTGATTTGATTTGATTTGATTTGATAATGAGTTGTTATCTCCAGTCTGAATGTTGAAAATATTATAATTAAAGCAGAAAATTCTATATAAAAGGGCAAAAGTGAACCTAACCATAATCCTACCTCTAACCCTCATGTAATCATACACCAGCAAGTGTACAGTCCTGAGCCTTACAGTATTTAAACTGTCTGATCCTTTTTGTATTTAAATTCTTGGTCACAGGAAGAAAAAGTGTTTCAAATAATGAAAAGCTTTATATAATCTAAACCTGGAATGAGATAAGACTAATGCAGATCCAAATGCATGATGCAGTAGCCAATAAAAACAATTAGCAAACCTCTAAAAGGGTGCTTCAATGATATCATTTTACTTTCATTAGCTCAAAAGGTCTTTGCATTTCAAAAATATTGTGGTACTCGTAGTACTAAGAGTCAGTACAATTTGAATATTTTTTCCTCACATTTGATTTTGAACATGTGTTCAAACATATTCAGATTCTAAACGAAAACTGGCGAGTATAATCAGGAACAACCTGTGCAGGGTTATTATGCATTTACATTTACTGTGGTAAAGAAATCCAGATGTCACATCTGTCATCTTCTGCTTTTTATCACTCTACACAAAAATTAAATGGTTTGCATTCATGCAGCATTACACATTATAACACATTACACAAGTGTTATAAATGTTCCAAACAAAGCTGAGAGTGACTGTAGCAGTCAATCATACTGACAAATACAGATGGTAAACAAAGAGATCTTTGCATATTAGTTTCTGTATTTCCACACAGATGTGCCTAAAACTCAGTAAGATGAGAAAAAAAACCAGTTTCCTCTATTTTCTAGTTATTGTTTAAATTTTTGAGGTATTAAGATTTTGATTCATTGTTATGCTGGGGTTTGCTATCTGTCAAGCCACCTCTGATTTAATGCTTTTGCTGGTGGCATTTGCTTGGTTGCTGGTGGCATGAGCGACCACTTATCAATACTAGCTGTCCTAGTTGTTTACCACCAGATCCCCATTAAAGGGTGGAAGTTTACCCTGCTTAGTTGCAGCTTTCTGGCATATATTGTTTTCTCAAACACAACATCATTCCTCATTCAAAGAAAAAGTATTCAGTCATTAAATTATTTTTTATTATTTTACTGGAATTTATTTATTACTTTATTGTAATTATTGTTTGTTACTTTAAAAAAAGCTATCACGGTGAAAATTTGCTTTTTCAACTACTAATGGATAGATTATCTCATCCACAATTTCGTCGTACATGTACAATGACAATAAAGGGCTATTCTGCTCTATTCTAGTTCCATTTGATGGCATGATAAATTTTGATAATATAGACAAAGTTGAGGCTGATTAGAGGGTATTTAATCATAAACCACAGCAAAAGACAGATTGAATATATCGATCCAATTCCCTCCAAGCTCAACACCACTTTAATTAACTCAAATGTTTCATATGTTTTACTATTATATATTGTTTATGACTGTAGTGTGGCAGCAGAGGAACATGTAGGAGTGATTTTGCCAGTACTGCTGATACAGCTTACAGATAAGCAAAGAACACAAGTGTGAAGATATACTACAGCATCTTCAGGACGCTGAGAAACTGTCAGCTGTAGCACAGCAGCTGCCAGAGTTACGTCACTGCCTTTGATATTGAGCTAGATAGCATCGCAAAGATCAACCAATCAGGACGAAGCCCCAACAACAACATGATATGCATGTTTGCTTTGCTTTGCTTTGGTTCATACAGTAGTGACAGCCAACATGAGGCTACAGTAGCTACAATACCCCACCTCCTCACCCAAAGGCATAATTTAGCATGGACTTCTTCTGCGTGACAGAAAACCTATTTTTCCTACTTTGAAGTTTTCCCTATCTTTGAAGTTTACACTTTCAGTTTGAGTCTTTACTTGCTGAGTGCATGTAAAGTACTCTGCTGTGCTATTCCCTAAAGCATGTGTGTGCTGTCTTTGTTCTCTGGCAGATCTTCTAAGGATGACAAAAGCTCGTTGTCTTTTCTGCGGCTCTTGAACCTGTGTGATGTTGAGCAAGCTCTGTATATTAGCCACACCACACATTATTGAGAGATCTCAAATACACACTAAGAAGAGGTTTTATTACTGCACCTTTGTATTGTGATATTTTCATCATTTCATATTAGCTTTGTCATTTTGTTCTTGATACATAGCAGTAAATCAGTCCACCAGCACTCACTTTAGTCAAGCTGTGTTGAGAAATCAACCTTTAATTAAAACCCTTATAAACACCTAGTTTTAAATGGCACACAGTATATAAGACATGCTAACTAGACACGTCGAATGGCGTCAGCTGATCCTTCAGTTGATATGGGCTCAGCTAATCTGCCAGGTTTGCAACTAAAATGAACTTTGTGGCCTGCCTGTCTTGACTAAATGTTTTTGTATTATTTGAAAGTATCGCAGTTACAGCAATTTCAGATATGCAATGGGTAAATCAAATGCAAAGGAAGTGTTTTCACTAATCTTGAAATGTTCAGCAAAAAAAAAACAAACAAACAACAAATACAGATCTATGCATAAAATATGCATAAAATAAATAATATATAGTGAAGAGGATCTTAATTTGCTAGAGTAGAATTTATTAAAATGTGTGTTTAATATGCTGGTTAAATTGTGATAGGTACTGGGTCAAAGACAAGTGTCAGGACAAAGTGCATCCTAGCTTGCTGTGCATCTGTTATTAATCTCTGTCTCTCTTCCACAGCATGTCTTTATCCTGTTTTCCTTCTTTCACCCCAACCGGTCGCAGCAGATGGCCGCCCCTCCCTGAGCCTGGTTCTGCCGGAGGTTTCTTCCTGTTAAAAGGGAGTTTTTCCTTCCCACTGTCGCCAAAGTGCTTGCTCATAGGGGGTCATATGATTGTTGGGTTTTTCTCTGTATTTATTATTGTGCTATCTACTGTACAATATAAAGCGCCTTGAGGCGACTTTTGTTGTGATTTGGCGCTATATAAATAAAATTGAATTGAATTGAATTGAATTGCATGGCTCTGTGTACCTCCAGACCATATGCCCACACTCAGCCTTGGTCTTTTTTTCTGTTTTTTGGAAATATTTCAGATTTATGTGGTACACATTTTTCTTTCTTCATTGCCCATTGGTGAGCAATATTAAGATGTTCTTATCCTGGTTCATACTGTGTTGTCATTTTGTCAGAATCAGCCTGCAAAATTGATTATTTTTGGCACTAGAGAAATGAAAAATGTATCTAAAATCAGGGTTAATGGAATTGAAATTGAAAGAGTGTTCGAAAATAAATTTCTTGGAGTGCTAATTGATGATAAGCTGAGCTGGAAGTCTCATATAAATCATGTGACAACAAAAATGTCAAAAACTATTGCTATTCTCTACAAAACAAAGCATGTCCTGAACAAAAAATCATTATACACACTTTATTGTTCTCTGTTGCTTCCATATATGACTTATTGTCCGGAGATATGGGGTAATGCATATAAAACAAATACTCTTCCTATTTTCAAGTTACAAAAAAGAGCTATAAGAATTATAAATCAATCAAACTATATAGAACCAACTAACATTTTGTTTATTAATCTGAATACCCTAAAATTTTATGATATAGTCGAATATAAAATGGCACAGATAATGTATAAAGCACAAAATAACTTGCTTTGCCGCAGTATTCAGAAGCTGTTTAAAGTCAGAGAGAGTCAATATGACTTAAGGGGAACAGATGTCTTTAAAAAAAACAAGATAAGGACAAACATAAAGCAGAGATGTGTTTCTGTTAGAGGAGTTAACCTGTGGAATAGTTATGGCAGTGATTTAAAAAGTTGTAGTTCATTTTCCTTGTTTAAAAACATGTTTAAAAATAGAGTATTAGAAAAATATATTAATCAAGAATGAAAAGAGCAAAAATAATAATTCTGAAACTCTTGATTGTTTTGCTTTGATGTAGTTATCTAAGGTGGAAAGTTTTTTTGTTTGTTTGTTTGTTTTTGCTTTGCTTTGTTTTATTCTTTGCTTCGAGCCCTGTGTACAGGAGCTGCATGCAAAAGATTTTTTGTTAAAAGGGTTGGCGTAATAAGCAAATGCTTCAGCCAATACCTTTTGATTAGCCTTGTCTCATGATTTTTTGCTTTGTGATAATCTTTATTCTGTATTCTGTATTCACTGAGATATTTGAATGCTAATCAATAAAATCAAATCAAATCAAATCAAATCAAATCTCCCTATTTAGACAACATGTCACAAGTATCTAACCACTGCAACTAACACATTTCAAAGGGTCCAACTTTTAATATGAAGGTACATGTTCTCAGCTCTGAGAGTGAAGAAAGTGTTTCAAGAGAAGCTGATGTTTCGCATGTAAACTATGGGAAACTTTAACAATCATGTGTAGTTTTGGTTGAGGAACACACAATTTTCCCTAGCGAGCAGAAGTTGTGATTGTGTGGACTGACTGAGTAAATGGCTGGTCTGCATGACTTTTTAACTAAGACCTTTTTGCCTTATTTTCACTTTAATTAAAAAAAAAATACTGTATTTTTTGCTTTAGCTGTAAGTCAGTGATTAGGTTTACTCACTGAAAACGTCTTGGTTAGGTTTATGAATGACAGATATGCTGGGTCAAGTAATACACAATGATACCATGTGTTTAAGTGAGTCAGTGGCTCTGACAAAATGATATTAACAGACACCTTTAAAATGGATTGGCAGCACAAACTATGAGGAACTAATAATATTTATATAATATTTGTTGTCCCTTGCATTGCCTTTCCCACGTCAATAAAATCCATTTAACTACTACATGAAAACAGGGAGAGCAAGTGAGATAGATTCTTCACCTTAAGTACAAAATTAATTGGCAATGGCTTATAACTGCACATTAAGTCATCATAGTATGTTTCAGATGCCCGCAGCTTTCCCAAGGTCTCACACGTACTGTGGTGTATTTATTCTTTTTAACAAATTACCATTTTCCATTAATGGTTCAGAACTAAAAGGACACACTTCAAAAGCCTTGATAAACCATAAACTCCAACATTGTCAAAGCTTATATGTATGGCTTTTCTAGGAAATCACTCAGGAACTAAGCTACCCTCTACCCTACACCCCTAAAAGAAAACCACAATGAAGAAAAAACTGAACAAAAACACAACTTGACATTGTGTTCTTTTTCTTTAAAGTCTGCCTATGTTATGTCATTTACATTCCTACCTGCATTAGCCCATCTATTTTCATCATATTATTCCTGTCCTTTGTTGTTGTCCCTTTTCCCAATTCCATTTTTTGGACAAGTCATCATCAAGGTCTTTTTCTTTTCTGCCACTTTTAGCTGGTAGAGTGTGGGCAGAATACGTCTAAAGGGTAAAATTACTTCAACCATGAGCAAGTTGATTACACGTGGTTGAGGATGTTAAAAGGCATAAGGTGAATACTGAGAGTCATAGGGACTGATGTGAAAATGTGAAAAAAAGTCCCTTTAAAAAAAGTGCACATTAAGACATAAGATATATATGTATATCTATCTATCTCTATCTGTACGCTGTGAAGAAGGATCTTAGAGAAGCAAGTATTGCTGCCCACTGTACTGAAAATCAATAAACTACCCGATATCATGGCAAAACATGTAACAGACATGCCGGTGTGTCCATTTCACGCTTTACCTATCCAAAACGTGAAATGTACACACATGCAGAAGTTGCAGGAAGCTGCAGTAACAGCAGAGTGAGATATTGTATTTCAAGCCAACATGAAAATAATCACTGGAAAGCATTTAAACAGATACAATTAGCACATTTACATCTAAATACATATTAGCTACCTAGCTTAATCCTTCACAGCGATTAAGGACCCTGGAATGTACTTCATACATTTTTTGCTCATTACAGACTTTGTGGATTTTAACTATACTATCTCCCCCTGCTGGTAATGCAAATTCTGCATGCAGTTATGCAACTTCTTCATATGTGTCCATTTCATGTTTTGGAGAGGCAAAGTGTGAAATGGACACTGTGGACATGCGTGTCTATTACACATTTTGTCATGATACTGGGTTGCTATAAGGCCATTTCCAGACAATTCGAAATCCATCATTCTACATTGTGAAAGGCTATTCACAAGTGGAAAACATTCAACACAGTTGCCATTCTTATCAGGAGAGGACGATATAAGCATGGGATATTTGGAAGAGTTGCCAGGAAAATATTTTTTTCTCTGAAAAAGGAAAAGGGCTTAGGTTTATATCTGAACAAACCACTCGCAGAATAGTGTCCTTTGAACAGGACCAGAGAGGAAATGTTTGTCTTTTTTAGCTAGAATGAAAGACAGAATATCAGCACATTGCATCCACAGGACATAAGAAGCTTGCAGTCATTAAGTTAGCCATGAACTTCTCTGCATACCAAAGTACTCTCAAACCAGGGGTAAGGCCATCTGCCCAAGAGCTAAACCTTGGTCCAAACTGAGTTCTGATCCAAAGCACACCAGCAACTCTACAACAGAACTGCTTAAGAAAGAAAAGAGTAAAGGTGTTTCAGTCCAGACCTAAACCCAACTGATATGATGTGTCAGGACCTTAAAAGAGCTCTGTTGAAACAGCTCTGCAAAGAAAAGTCGGCAGAATTCCTCCAAAGTGACGTGAGAGACTAATAAAGTTATACAGAACATGATTACTTCAAGTTATTGTTGCTAAAGGTTGTTCAACATGCATCAGACACTGCTTCTGTATTTTGGCATAGATTTTGTATTTCAATTTTTGTATTTCATTAAGGGACAATTTTCTAGTGTCCCTTAATGTGTAATGGCAATACAAAGATACTGAAGAAAACAATAAACATGATAAGGGATGGGTGATGAAATCTGGATGGCTCATAGAAAATTATTATTAGTCTTTAATGTTAAAGTGAATCCTGCAATCAGTGGATTATGAACAGTCATATTCCTCATGCAGAGCATGTTTGATGACCTGCATAGTGATACATGAGCCTCTGGCTTTTAAAGTCTGCCCCATTAACATTTTTGAGATTAAGATGGAAGCCTGTATATATGGACAATAAATACATTGCTAAGAATAAAAAATTCAAAGTCATAAATTCCTCATAACAGTGGCTTTCCTGGAATTATTTCAACACTGCATGATTACCGATCAATGCGATTCTAGTTTTTATGGTGTATTTATTTATTTAGAAATGTACACCACAATGAAGACTTTCTTTCTTGTACTAGCATAATTAGATATTAAATAGAAAGAGGGTGAGAGATTAAAACAGTTTACTAGAGCGTAACATAATCTAATACAGAAAGGAGAAGAAAACAGCTACATTGCAGCAATACTAATTACTGAAACTGTAATTTTATGCATCCATCCTGCAGACAAAGCTGTGCCTAGCTTGTATTTTCTGTATACATCTTTTTGTTTTTGAATTTAACCATAATTAAATAATTCCTTTTTGCTGTTTGCTTTGTGCAATCTTTTTCCAGTTGATAAAATGAAATAAAATCAAATTTAACTGAATTGGAATTTAGAGCAGTCTAGAATTAAACATTGCTTTCCTGACTTTGTGAAATGAAATGTAACAAATGATCACTTTCTATTGTGAATTACTGAACTGATGTGATCTAAAATCATAAATGGTAAATAAATAATGAAAAAATAATTTCAACAGGAATCTTCTCTTATCTAAAATCAACATCTAAGTTTAAATGTACTATATTAAAAATATAACACACGCAGAACACACAGTACTTTTCTTAATTTTTCTAATTTTTGGTTGAGAGAGACGGCGCTTGTTGGCATGGAGGATGCCAGTGTTTTTTCCTGAGAAATGTTCAGACATTTTTCTGAGCCATCAAAATCAATCTGACTTTCATTAATAACTTTAATGCTGTTCCGAGACTGAAGCACGTATGTTTAGTTTTTAACAACAGGGTTTGCTAGGATCACAATCTTTGTGTGTAATTAAAAGATTCCCACTGTGGTTTTGATTAGTGGTACTATGGCTCACTCTATTCTTGCTCATTACTAGTGCAATTGTGGTTTCATTGATAGCCAGTTGGTCATCAATCTTCCTATATCCTTTTTTTTAAAACTTTAAGCAGTCACATGATCACCTGAGATTTCAGTAATATTGCACTGGGACTACAGTAAACAAGCAAAAGTCTCATCAAATATTTCACACCTTAGCAGTCATTATTTGTAATGATGATACATTTTCATGTAACTGGTAACCCACAAGGGACCATACATCATCATAGAATTTCTTTTCTGTTTAGCCATTGTGGATCAGCAACAGGGCCTTTAAAAATATGTCTACATATGTTTGTGCATTGCATTCTGAACTTATTTATTTGGGCCTCTGGGCATTCAAAACTTGCTGGTTAATCAGTAACACCTGACAGCAAAAAAGTTCTGGTTGCCTGAAAAGCTGGTGGAGATTTGAAGAAGAGTAGAGCGCCTCTCATCAAAATTAGATGTAAATGTATGACTTTTTTTATCTAGATGTTGTGTTAGTGACAATATTCAGTTTATTTTTTAAAAGATAAGACAAGATAACTTTCTCATGACCTAAATGTGTTTGAAAACGTTAGTTGTTTATGTTTACGTTGGTAGCCAGAAACTACCCCTATTTTAATACATTAATCAGTAACATCTTAGTGTTTTAAAGAGTAGACAGTTCAAGAATACATGCAGATCAATCAATAGTGAAAAAAAATCTAAATATTTAAGAGCCTCTTTAGACAAGAAAAAAATCACCAGTTTGATGAAAATTGTTTTCGTAAAGACAGTCCCAGGAAAGAAGAAGTAAGAGTACTCTCTCATGCAGACTTCATTAGCATGAACAGTCTCAGAAAATCAATAGTCAACAGCACTTTTGATTAGAACCAAGTGCAATGCTTCCCAGCACTGATGTAGGTTCCGATATCTAATGTTAATGTGTGCCCAGAATCAGCTGTTGGCTGCAGACTTTGTGAATCAGAACATAGGAGTGAACTGCTTGGGCTTAGAAATATAAGAGAGGGACAAAATCTCTGTTTGAAAGAAATTTATTAAGACAGCAGTTACTTACATGGTACTCACAACATTACACTCCAGCAGAACACACGTTAAGGTTCTTTAGGAGTGTTTGACTTTGAAGAAGCTGTATCACAATCAGAACTAGAATCAGAAACATCTTTATTTTTGCAAAATTCTTACTAATCATTTCACTTTACATCCCAACTGCAAGTGTCAAAACAGGAATTTCACTGTAGTTCAGTTTCATCTTGTGCATGCAATGATTTTTTTTTTTTTTAAAATAGGCAGTATATGCAATATACATGAGTCATTCTTATGACAGGGCCTTATATATCACATGAGCCTCATCACACCTTGACTCATGTGATGAGGCACATAATCAATGACTCTCTGAAGGGACAACTCCCAGTAGAGCTTAAATACCTGGGAATCTGAAGAACTGACGAAGTTTATCCAATGAGAGGCGAAACGTCTTGAAGAAACTTAAAGAAGTCCAATCACTTTTCTTTCCAAGCTCCTTAAATTAAAAGGTTTGCAGTTTATAAGAAAAGACTACAGGTGAGAACTACATGACCTTCCTAACGCTGTGACATCAGTATACCAGCAGATTTCGCGTACTCTTGTTTTTGCTGAGAGCGCTGCCCTGCTCAAAACCCCCCCCCCCAAAAAACCCAAAACAACTTGCTGGTCTGAATAACTATAACCCTAGTAAGATGGTTTGGAATGCATTTGACTGCAAAGTAAAGTAAAACCAGCAACTAGTGTATAAAATATATTGTAAAGGCTACGTATAGTAACTATATATATGTCGCTGTGTGTGTGTGTGTGTGTGTGTGCCCTTCCCAGCAGGAGAAGGTGCGAGGCCCCAAATGGGGTGCCTATGACGTAAAGGTGAGAGTCCCAGAGGACAGTCGACCCTGCTAGAGGCCGGCCACCCTGGTACAAGTCAAGAGCAGGGTCCCAGGGCCCCAGGCACCCGGGGAGGTCCAGGACAACCACAGCCACCAAGGAAGTGGGCCAACGACCACACTAGAACATCCAACAATGCAGACCAGGACCAGGACCAACAGGCATCCATATTCCAAGGGAGGGAGAGAAGCATCCAGTGACCATGTGTCTTGAGGCCAAGGCCCAGCAAGCCCCAGGCCCGCCATACACACACACTCACACACACACACACACACACACACACACACACACACACACGCGCACACACACACACACCATTCATTCACCCACTCTCACCCGCCTACTGGTGCCACACAGAAAGACAAGGACACATGTGGACACATTGACCCCCCCCTCTCCTGTGGCGTCGGCGAGCAGATGCCACCCCGAACGAGCAGCAAATCTGGACAAAGCCAAAGCACGCCACAAACTGCCTATAGACCTGGGTCCCAGGCAGGGTGTGTGAAACAGGAGTGTAGGAAGATGCCCCTCCTTCCCCCCTCAATGTTGAAGGTGCGATGTTGAGCTGGTGTGTTGCAGAGTGTGACTGTACTGGATGAGTGTTGAGTGTTGTTAAAATTCACTTCACCTTACATCTTAGTGACTATAGGAATGGCTAATGTGAAAAAATCAGTGAGATCCCAGTAATTTATTGGTCTATTTAGACTGACAGACAGTACATGTTGTTACAGAATAGACAGCATAGGAATAAAGAAAAAAACTGAAAAAAGAACAAAATGTATTGAAACTAAAAGAAGAAATACTACTTGAGTGTTACCAAAGTCCTTCAGGAATCAAGCATCCCAACTAAGCAGTCATCTTGAAAAGCCTCCCTTATATTGGTTAGCCTTTCTTTTCCTCTTTGTCTATTTTAAAGTATCTAAATTAACTTATCTCAAGGTACTAGGAAATAATAATTGCATTTATTTAACGGCCAGTCAAATCTGACTGCATTAAAACTTGACATTCCATTATATTCTTGAAAAAAAGTATTGTTTTTTGTTTTGTGTGTTTTTTTTAATAAAAGCTTTCCCCAGAACCAAATTTTCTGAGGAATTCTCAGAGAATACAATATATTTTTTGTCTCTTAAAATATTGTTGTTATTATGTCACAAGATCAGATTTTGTTGGGGAAAAAATTCTGAAAAATATGATAATAAACATTTTTTTACAAATTGTGCCCACAAAAAGAGCAGTCCAGGTGCCATCATGGTTACTTCACAATCAACATGCCGGCATGAAGGTGTTTTTTGGGCTGGATTCCAATGTAAATTAATTTTACTTCAAATGATCTTTTTGCCTGCATAATTAAGCACTAGTGCTCCATTTTTCAGGATCTGAACAGAAACCTTGTAACTGTTTTTATCCTAACAATGAAATTGCCTTTAAGTTACTCTCATGCCTCCTTGTCTAGCCTTGGAAGCTTGATCTGTAGCATCCATAAAGCATAATGTTCATTTTTGCTGTTATCCTAAATGAAATAATACTTCACTGCAAAGAAAAGTGCAGATTATGTTATTTTTTCTCGTTCATTTGCTTGATGAGATTTTGCAGTCATTATATGCTGTTTCATTTTCATGCTGTTCAAAAATATGGCAGTGATAGGAATTTATTAAATTAGTGTTTAAAATACTAAAAGTGTTTCAATTGGCTTATTAACAAAACTATATAAGTTCAATTTTAAAGTAGTGTTTCAGGAAATCTAATGTTTTGATAAAGATCCCTCATCAGCGAGTTATTGAGGTCTGAAGAAGCTAAAACGCATCGCTTCCACACTCTCTACACTCATTTCCTTCTTTCTTTTTTCTTTCCTTCTTTGTTGAACTTTATAACAATCTCACCTTTTAATTTAATATGAATAGCTGGGAAAAAAAGCAAGATTCTGTTTTTCTGAACCTTTGCTCTTGGGGCATCTGAGCTGCAATTATTTTCTCTTACAGAGAAAAATTTTTTTCTCCTACAGTTGGGTGTGAACAATGGCCTTTAGCCTGGCCTTCCAAAGGCTTCTGAAAGTTTCCATCAGCCTCATAATGTTCTCCTGGAGAACCCTCTCCTGTTACCACTTCAAGTAATTTCACCTGATGCAGGTGAGTAATAAAAATAATAACTGTCATTTTTGTTGATACAACAGAAGGTGAAATAAGCCCAAAGGTTAACATGAACAAACTTTGTGTTTGTGTTTGCTCTTTCAGTTTGTGCTGTTCTTATTCCAACAGCAATTGTACGCATATCAGAAGGTGATGAGTCAGAGCGTTAAAATCACTTTTATGGGAAGAATTAAATTCTACTTTTAATGTCACCAACGAGACCTTTCTAAATTGTTTAAGTTTTATTTAGTAGCTCCTTTTGTGTGACAGCACTATCAGTCTTTCACTATGACCAGTAACACTTTTGGAGCTATGTTTCATTAGTCAGTTCAGACTTTATAACAACTTTTGATATCACAGACCCTGCTCTACCTTAGTTCTTTGGTTTACTTACACAAAAATGGAGAAAAACAAAGAGAGAAAAGCACACCAGAGTTCTTTGTCAAACCGAATAAATACACAAGCCTTACCTGCTCAGCACCCTGCTTGCTAATATTCAGTCCCTGGATGACAAATTAGATGAGCTCTGCACATGGATATACATCAAAAAGACACTAGGAATTGCTTTGTTTCGGCATTCACAGCGACATGGCTGGGGCCCAGTGTGTCAGACTGCGTAATCATACTCAATGGGTTCACTGTTCAGACAGATCGAAGGGTTTGAGCAAGTCAAGGGGAGGGTTTGTATGCTTTATGCTTAACTCCTGGTGTGCCAAGGATGTCTGTGTCTAAGTAATGCCCTACTCTTCAGCTCTTGAGCTGCTGTCCATTAAAATTCTTTCATAGTGACTCTGTTAAAATCTCTCTACAACAAGGAATACCACCTCTGGGTTAGAGTTCTCTAAACCACTAATGATGCTGTACAGTTCATTCCTAATTGATCTGTCAGCTTCTGGCGGGATGTAAACAGGTAAAAGAAGAACTGAACTGAACTCTCTTGAAAGGTAATAGGGTCTAATCTCAGGGTCCAAGACAAAGGGACTATGACAAAAGGACAGTTTTTATTATCAAGTCATAAGATTCCTCAACTGCCACAGTTGATGAACTTCACTGCACTGTTTCTTGTCCTGTTGTTGTCTTCAGGTATGGTCAAATATGGTCCAACGTACACTGTCACATCACTGCAATACAATGCACAATACAATGCTGCAAAAAACTAACAATGGTACTGGTGCTTAGTGTTGCTTATCTTCTTCTCATATGCAATAATGCTGCATATTACACAATGTACATATGTAAATTTAAGAATGTTTATCTATTTATGACTTTCTTTCTTTATTTCTTTCAATATTAGATTTTAAATTTCATGAGGTAGTCATCTGAATTGTTTTTCCAACAGTCTTGAAGGAGTTCCCAGAGATGCTGAGCACTTGTTGGCCCTTTTGCCTTCACTCTGCAGTCCATCTCATCCCAAACACATCACTCCATCACTCTCCTTCTTGGTCAAATAGCCCTTACGCAGCCTCCAGGTGTGTTTGGGGTCATTGTCCTGTTGAAAAATAAATGATGCTCCAACTAAACGCAAACCGGATGGGATGACAGGATGCTGTGGTGGTGGTTCAGTGTGCCCTCAGTTTTAGGTAAATCCCCAACAGCGTCACCACCAAAGCACCCCTACACCATCAAACCATCACACCTCACACCTCCTCCTCCATGGCTCCTCCATGGTCGGAACTATGCATGTAGAGACCATCCACTCACGTTTTCTGCGTCATACAAAGACACAGTGGGTGGAACCAAAAATCTAAAATTTGGACTCATCAGACCAAAGCACAGATTTTCACTGGTCTAATGTCCTGTAGCAGCTTTTTGTCCACAAAGCCCTGATTCCTGCAGTCTCCTCTGAACAGTTGATGTAGAGATGTGTCTGCTACTGGAAGTTTGTGTGGCATTTATCAGGGTTTGATCTGGGTGCTCTTTACTTGCAATTTCTGAGACTGGTGACTCGGATGAATTTATTCTCACCAGCAGAGGTGAGTCTTGGTCTTCCTTTCCTGGGGTGGTCCTAATGTGAGCCAGTTTAATCGTAATGCTTGATGGCACATTCAAAATTTAAGCAAGTTTCCACATTGACTGACCTTCAGTTCTTAAATTAATGATGTTGTTTCTCTTTACTTAGCTGATTGGTTCTTGCCATAATATGAATTCTAACAGTTATCAAATAGGGCTGTCAGCTGTGCACCAACCTGACTTCTGCACAACACAACTGATGGTCCCAACTCCATTAAGAAGGCAAGGAATTCCACAAATGAATCCTGACAAGGCACGCCTGTGAAGTTAAAACCATTTGAGGTGACTACATCATGAAGGTCATTGAGAGGAGGCCAAGGGTTTGCAGCTCCCTCAACAAAGCAAAGAGGGGGTACTTTCAAGAATCTAAAATATAAGAGATATTTAGAGTTATTTAGCATTTTTTTTCTTTGCTACATGTAGCTTCATATATTTGGTGTCTTCAGTATATATCTACAATGTGGAAAATGGTTAAAAATATAGAAAAAACATTGAATGAGAGGGTATGTCCAAAGTTTTGAATGGTACTGTGTGTGTGGGACTTGCATGGTTTTAGTTTAAATTTTTAAATGCCCTGGGCTTGTTTTATTGTAAATAAACATTTTTTGCTACTCTTGAGTTTAATACTCCTTGGCTAACACGACCCCTTTATTTTATTTTTTTAGCTGCTCTCCACCTGATGGAAAAGGACCTCCCTCTTCCTTCCTGTTTTACCTCATTACATTAACACATGATGCATGCTCAATCATCCAGGTAAGTAAATCCCAGAAGGTTGATTCTGTTCATCTGGACGTAGCGTTTTCAGTGGGAGAAACATTTCGCCACTCATCCAAGTGACTTCTTCAGTCTCAGCTGACTGCAGGTTTCCCCAGCCTTATAAACAGTACATTTGCATAATGACTGAAACTAGCACCACTGAATTAACAATATGACTGGGAGGTCAGTTTCTTGATCATTAATATACAAATTTGCGTATTAATATGGTGCTGAATGACAGTGAGGAGTAGCAGTGGGAGCCAAGTCTGACTGATTAAGGCCAGTTGGAGAAAAAATGTCACAGTCCTACACCTCCAAGTTTCCTCCCCTGGGGCATTGGCACTGTAAACAAACCCATTAATTCAGGTAATATTCATGAATGGGGTAACAGATTTTTCTCAGAACTATTACATATATACGTATGTATATTGCAGTACAGATAGCCAAAGAATTTCCAGCATACTTGATAGTATAGGTGTATTACCCATATTGAAATTTGAAATTTAAAATAGATCTGTTTTGATTTTCTTTATTTATATATATAGTTACGATGGATGAATCTTCATATTAAAGTTGGACAAAGTTTCAGATAAGGTCAGCATTTACTGTATACAAGTAGTCCTTGTAAGCCAAAAAGCTCAGACTTTACAGTGCTCTAAATAAAATCTCTTTCTACTCTTGGTCTGGTTATCAACAACAAGAAAGGATTTCTTTACATGGTTATAGAAAGAGCTCTCAGCACAGCATGTCCACCCACCTGATCTATCTGATTCATAACATTCATCCATCACTGTGCCTAGATGTACTTTTTAATAAACTGGCTTGATAAAGTTTACATTTTATAAAGGGGCAGCAACATGGTGAACACTGTCACATTACAACAAGGAGGTCCTGGGTTCAAATCCAGGATTTCTATGGAGAGTTTGTACGTTCTCCCTGTGAAAGTGTGGGCTGTGTTTGGATATTCCAGCTTCCTCCCACATGCATGGGGTTAGGTTAATTGGTCATTCTAAATTAGGGGTGGATATGACTGGTTGTCTGTTTTTATCCATCAGACTGGCAACTTGTTAAGGATGTATCCTGCCTCTTACCATATGGCAGCTAGGCCTCCTATGACCCTGACCTGAATAAGTGGAAGAAAATTGATGGATTTATACACTTTAATGTGTAGGATGTCTAAACAACAACCAGTAACATCATCATATTTTATCATTATATCACTGTTTTGGTCAGTGATGTAATGTTGACCATATATAGCTTATGACTACAGTTTCACTGAAGACATTAGACATATTTATAGTCTAACCTGCTCTTGTCATCTGCTTTTATATTTGTAAAGTGGATACAATCTATTGTGGATACTATCACCTATTGACAGCAGAACATCCCATAGATCTCTGCTCAGGATCCCTCATATCATCCTTATATAATGTGTGTGCTGAAATCTCCCAACCTTATTTCACCATCAGTTGTCGGTATTGTGTTTACAGTTTGTTTCAAATGTCCTGTTAATCTATTTCATCACAAGAAAAGTAATTCTACATATGTAATCCCCTGAGACGTATGCTGAATTTGTTCTGAATTGAATATTTGTTTGCTAACAACAGGGCCTATTATCTTTAATGACTGTATGCATGTTTCAGTATTATTTTAGTTTCTATTTCAGTAGTTTCAATACTGATGAAAGGTTCTGATTTCCTGAGGAATATTTAGCCCTGCTTTTGAATTAAAAAAAAAAATACTCAGAGAGGCATAAAGCTTGTCAGCATGTGTGTCTAGCTTCAGCAGGGGGGTGATTCAAGAGCAAACGTCAGTCAGTTATTTATGGAGTTATGTCAGTTTCATTTTGAGTTTACTGAGCGTCAATACACACAGAAACAACAGTAAAATACATGTATCATTTATTTTTATACAATGTTATGGCTAAGAATTCAAACCCAGTCTGTACTCTACATTCTGGTAGGTGGTCAGGCTCCATACACAGTATGGTACATAATGTCATATGTAATAACCCTTCAATTCAGCACCAAGCATATATATATATATCTATATCTATATATATGTGTATATATATATATATATATATATATATGTATATATATATATATATATAGATAGATAGATAGATAGATATACATAGATTGTTTTTTTATTTTTTTATTTTGTTTACGTGGGCCTGTCAGTTACGCCTGTTAAATCTTGATATTACACTAGGGCTTGTCAGCTGGTGGTATCTTTACATTTAAGCCTTTCCTGTGCCTTCCCTGTGTAAATTCACTCTCACTCTGTGAGAGTGGATTTAATCTCCTCATCTAACATACAACTATAAATAACCTCCATTTGCCAAAACCATCATATTATTGTATATTAAATATGAGCAGAATTTCACATTTTCGTCAGTTTACAAAAACACCAACTAATAAAGCAAATGCTTTATTTAATGAAAACCCTGTGAGTCTTTATCAAAATAAACTGCTGGAATAATAATTAGCCCTACAAAAATGGTCAAATTAAAGAGCCCACAGGGGTAATTATTATGGGCGTTTAGCTGCTAATCAGTGATGCACTGGTAGATGAAGATGAATAGAATGAATGGCAAGTACAATAATTAATTACATTAATGAAGTATATCCAAGCGTGTTAAAGGATGTGACAATGTCAGGGGTGATGTTTCTCATTCTCACAGTTAGTTGCTAATTCAGAATGTGCCATGGACCGGGTGAGTCTCGCCATGTTTGGTGGCACCGCCGCTGGGCGGATTCCTCAACAGCTCACCTGTTCACCATCTGAAGCAATCAGCCAGTGGTATTTAAGGCCAGCGTTGTCAACTGTTCTTCGCCAGTTCGTCTGCTAACCTCTGTTAGTACAGGCCGTCTTGGTTGCCTAAGCTGTTTTCATGCACTGCTTGTATTGCTCAAATAGAAGTGAAGGAGACTGTAACGTGATGATTTTTTTTGCTGTAGATGCTGATAAATAGGATTTCTGTTAATGCCTTGGTAAGAATCTTGGTTGTGGTGTGATGCGCATGTAGCAACCTATTATGTTTTAGACTAGTTGGAAAAAGTAAGACTTTACCCGGTGGGGCTAAAAATAACAAGTTAAACCACATCTTAAATGTGCATAAAATAATGCCACTTGCTCTGTACAGGTGACCTGATGAAGAAAAATCACACATGGCATCAAGTTCAGCTTGTCGGTCTAACAAACAAATGTTGCACCTGACCCTCTCCTCCACACAGTCCTCATTAAACTAAACTAAACATTGCAGCTAACAGGTGGATTCTTCCATTTTACACACACAAAGTGTCACAAAAATGACCCCTTTTGAACTGCTTTTATCTTAATCACATTTTCTTCCATTGAGTTACTGGTTCTGTCACTAGTTAGCTAAGATTAACTAATATAGGGCTGATATATAGGCGGCAACTAATAATGATATTATATTCTATACTTTTACAAGATGGTGCAACACATTCTGTAAATTATACCTAATAAATGTAGGCTTCATGTCCACTTTAAAACCAAGTGCTAATACAAATAGTGTGAAGACACTGCATAGAGAGCCACAATTTCACCAAATCTTTTTAACGGCAATTGTAGGTCAAGGAAAAATTAGAAAGGTGTTTTGTTTACATTCAAGGCTTTACCTTTCTATCTGAAATATTTTTCATTTTAAAGTTCTCTTTAACATATTTGCACTGATGACCTCTCTAAGCTTTACTGCTCCAACTGGTTTTATTGGTTCACAGAACAGACGGAAAATGGTTCTCTGTGAAATGGAAGGTTTGCAAGTTTAAACATTTAATTAATCTCAAATGCAAATGGCAAATAAATGGAAAAACAGAAATAATAATAAAATAAATGACAATGAATATGCCCTCTGAAAGCAACAAAAACATCAGTTTGTCCATCAGAGTCTGGCTGATTAAACACTTAGAGCAGAGCTCAAAATCATCATCTACATGTTTGCCTAATCAATGTGTTTCTTTGTGTTTCAGGGAATGTGGAGAAATTTAAGACAGAAGTGGAAAAAAACTGTAACAGTGTGAAATGCTAAACCTTTTGATAGGTCTGTAACACACATTCCTTTGCAGGGGATTTGTAGGTGTTTAATGGTGGAGACTGTGGCAGAAATCCAGCTATTAAGGTCTGACAGTCAGAGCGGTCCAAAGACAGAGAAGAAATGGAGGTAGGAAGCTTTGGTTTTCTCTGACTGTAATAAAACAGGAGTCAATGCAGGGCCTTTGTTGACAGTTTGCACAGATGTTTTTTCATTAAGAATGCTCGGAGAGGCAAGCCAGCAAACAATACAAAAAAAACCTGGGATATTCATATGCCAGGTCTTTTTTCAGGGATTGGCTATTTACCTTAAGTAAATGAGGTGAGATTTTCAATTACAGCACATAAGTAGGTGCCAAAGGAGATGATCCTTTTGAGATACTAACTGTTGTTCAAGAATACTTAATGATTTTTGTGTTTTTTTTAACAGAAGACTGTTGCAAACAAATACTTCCAGAAATACTAGAGAGCTGAATGGCTCCATGAAAAACACATAAAGAAGACATTCAAATTTTAATGCCTCTTAAAGGAAAATAATTCTAATACTAATCAAACTGTTCCATTTTCCCAGTGGACGTACATAGTGTATCGTGACATCTGAAATCACATTCATGCATAATTAGCCAGAAAATTCTGTTTGCAGTGATAGTTTTAATATGGGGCAGTTTCAAATTTACTAATATGCGTATTGAAATGCACATTCAAAATTACCACTGGATTCATAAAACATGCACACTGGGATAGGGAATCCAAATCATTCTACATCAATGGGCTAATGCTTGTCACCTGCAATCTCCAGTCTGTGTATTGCCAGACTATCTTTTCTTTTATATAAGGAGGTGAGATTAAAGTTGATATAAAAAAAACCCTATTCAGACCATATGAAAAAGAAAAAAAGAAAAACAGGTGAAAGCAGCTGACCTGATTTGTCAACCTGAGATGAAAAATTTCCTTTAAGCATTTTCTTCAACATCCATAGGATTTTGCTAAGAAATCACATTTTTCTTTCTGTTGTTGCACAACTTTAGATGTTGTCTTGATTCATGCTCAATCATCCAGGTAAGTAAATCCCAAAAGGTTGATTCTGTTCATCTGGATGTAGCGTTTTCAGTGGGAGAAACGTTTCATCACTCATCCAAACAACTTCTTCAGTCTCAGCTGACTGCAGGTTTCTTCCTATTGAAAAAACAAAAGTTGCATCCAAGATGGCCGACTTCTAAATGGCCACCATGGTCACCACCCATCTTGAGGAGTTTGCCCCCTCACATATACTAATGTGCCGCAAACAGGACTTTAATATCACCAACCATTCCCATTTTATTACGGTGTATCCATATAAATGGCCCACCCTGTATATATATATATATATATATATATGTATGTATTTCCCTGAGACAGCATCCTGACGTGTACTGGTATCTGGCTTTTTGAAACTGAACAAAGCTCAAAAATTCCAAATGCCAGGAGACAAAACCCCTCTCTATTATAAAACACAAGACTTTAAACTCTTATTTTGATATAGATACAGTAGATACAGTTAAGGCTGGATGGACTAACTTTGAACCATCCCTTAGTTATGCTGTTATAAGCTCTGGCTTCAGACTTGCCATGGTAAAAAACACCACATACATTCCAGATGTTGTACATCAATTTAGAAATCCATATTAGGAAAAGGCTTTAGATTATGTAAAATAAAAGAAATAGGGGTTGACTCAAGACTTTGCGCTATAGTGCAGACAACCAGTAAAACCCCCCACAAAGACTGAAGAGAAAGTAGGAGTGTTATGCCACAAAGAAGACAGTCTTTCAGAAGTTAATTAACACGTTCAGCATGCTTCTACTTTTTTTCTCCATTTTAACAATTCAATAGTTTTTCTACATGAATGGAAATGAGCTCATTAACATTTTCTATAGTTCCTGCTCCACTGTAAAAGAATAACTTCTGTTCTTCTGATAAAAATGGAAATCACTGCCTTCAGTTTTTTCCTATGGCTTTTAATTCATGCTGCACTCTTTTGTTGTTTCTGTGTGTCATGCTCTGAGTGGCAGATACAGTACCACACTGGTCACAATGTATACATATACAGAATAAATCCAACAAATTGGCAGACTTTTTGAATGCTAAAAAAAAGGATCAGTTTTCTGGAAGCTGTGCTATTTTCTTCAGTTTTTCCACGGACATTTAGCTTCAGACTGTGGGAACTAAGGATTGAACCAGCAACCTTCCAATTAGTAAATGATCTGCTCTACCTCCTGAGCCAGACGGACCCAAACCTCTTGTATTATTTGACTTGTATTTGACTTGCAACACAAACCAAGCTCTGACTACAGTTGTACAGGGATCAAAAATAACTAAAAGCAGGTAAAGCTTCCCAGACGCATAAGGCAGTCAGTTATAGCATGCAGTATGCCTCACACTGGCATGTGACAGCAGGAGCTAACAGTTTCTACTTCCCTCTCTGTGAAGAAAACTAACACCTTCGTTGAGAAGTTCAAGCTGTTGCTGGAAAGTCACATCAGCAGGGGGCATTTTCCTTCTCGCCTATTAGGGTTGTTGCCCACTCATACTGATTGACAAAGTCATAAAAAATGGACTGACTGGTAGTAGCTGGACTACTTCTTCTATAACGCTTTTCTACTCTACCTGAGCATTTAAAGATCTTTAAAAAAAAACAACTGTAAGATATAATGAAAAATATACCCGTGACATTAAATATACCTTGATAAGTAGGATGAGAATTAAACCACATTTAATGGTGGTTAGCAATCCCTCTTCACAGGAAGTAGTTTTTGGTTCAAATCATCTGGACAGCTGGGGAGAGTGTCAAATTTTGGATGACCTGTTAGTACAACTATTCACCTCATGTTATATCTAAAATCATTCAGCTAAAAATTCTGAAAAAAGCACTAACAAGAAAGATGCAGGTAAGAGATCCAGTAACTCTGCTTAGCAGAGGCGAAGACTACGATTGACATGTACTCATACCCAGTGGCTACCTGTCTTGGATTTCATGTCAATCATAGGGCCACGTAATAACGTTAAAATGGGTTATAAAGTTATAAACAAAAAACACATCCCCAGTATGGTGTTATGAAAGTTTCCCATAGAGACCCAAACTTTATTTGTGCTGTAAAATAGGACATTGTAAAATAGAATTCAATAGGGACTAACTTGATTTTGGAGCAACCCTGAACTGGCCACTGGAGGCCAAATGCATTGGCATATTCAGGCCTGGAGCACTTTTTCTCAGTTAATCCACAGATGTGAACAATATTGTTTAAGAATGTCAGAACAAATGCATTATTTGTAGAGATTTACAACTAAGTGTGAAAGGTTCAAGGCACATAAAATCTGTGGTCTTTAGAATACAGAATGTTGAAAAATTACTGTTTTCCACCAGTTTTATCTAGAAGTTAGTCTCAACTAGAACAAAAACTTCTGTGGTCTGTTTGCTGCAGTTAATGTCTTCACTTGTGGGACAATGGTCAAAGCAAGGAGACAGACTTTTTTTTTCCTTTATAGTTGGACTTTAAGCTGCCACTCTCTTTGGGGAGTTCTGCCAACTGTATTGCAAGAAAATGATCCACAGAGTTGGCAGGGAAAAAAAGGGAAATAAAGGCCAAGTTGTTCACAGTAATTTCACTTCCATCACTACATGAGCTTCCCAACATTGCCCAAGGCGTGTGATTGAAGTGCCAGGGAGCACCATGCTGACAAAATGGTTTTGCTGTTTATGCAAATGCTGGCCATCCAAGACAGAGATTATAGGGTATCCAGGCTTTGGACATGATACCAGTGGTCCCATCTTCTGGCATCCCTCTTTGGCAATTACCTCTATGTGGATGGTCTCCATCCTTGAGTAAAATGGTAGCTGGTATTAGGGAATTGCAAAACTATTTAACTATATCTTTAAATGTTGCTGCCTTTGCTAGCCTGACTAGTATTTCTAGTAGGCAGAAATACAAATTAAAAAAAATATACAAATTAATTATTCTTGTTATTGTATTTTCATTATTCTTAACTCTTCTATTAAGGATTCCCAATTCAGGACTGCATCCTTCAGCAGCAGCCACATTCAGAGGCCAGTTGCATCCCATTAAGGCAACGAGAAGCTGTTCAAATTCAAAAGCCCCTCCAATTGTGATCCAAAAATGCATTTTTCTTTTCAAAGGATACACCCCACCCTATCCCAAGATTCATCACATGTCGATCAACAAGGTGCTTGATTAGCTGGAGGCTTACCAAAGTAGACCTGAAGCTGGAGTTTCAACCCAATATCATGGCAAAACATGTAACAGACAAACTCTATATTGTATCAAACCAGGACAACAAACTGTCTCTCTACCAGTGGGAAAATATCCAAAGGAAGGAAAAGCATCACTAATCAGAAATTACCCTAATGACCACAAGCAGTATAAAAGTAATATTTTCTGTTTCCTTGGGAAACACAACACCCTCATTGTCCAATTCCTCACTATTGACACAATAGTGAAGAAAATGTGTTGATCAGTACTACAACTCTTACATGCTACATCAATATCTTTATGAGCAGTGAGGCAGCACACCCATTACATTCACTCCAGAAAAATAAAACTTACTCTTAGGAACTGTTCCCATCAAAGCCTTTTCTGACAGATGAAACACCAGGTACTCTTTTGAAGACAGCACTCTTGTCGAGCTCATATTCGTTGGCTGTTATAATATGAAATGTCCGCAAAGTAATATGTGTTGCAGTTTTCTGACTACTGCTAAACTGATAGATCCAGAGTGTACAAATGCTCTTCCAATAATAACTTTTTGGAGACTTGGACAATCAAATAACAAACAGCAGCACTCATTTTCCTCCAGTCTGATTCACCACCTGTACTATAGAAGTATTATGTAGTGGTTGGTTGTGGAGGATTAATTTTGCCTAATACTCCATTTGTGGAGTGTGTGGTACAACATTAGTTGTCCCTTCCCTGCACTGTAAATGAATGTTTCAAAGTATGCAACATTTTGTAATTAAATGACAATGTTTGCTGTTTTCTAGCCTAAAGAAGGCCAGAATTGCTTTTATGTTCAACATAAACTGTAATTATCTGTAAAATTAAGTTATGGTTTACCAGTGAATGGTCACACCGAGTGAAATGCACATGCATGCAGAAGTTGCAGTAAGTTGATGTAAGCTACAGTAACAGCAAACAGAGTTATTTTGTCTCAAGCTAACCTGAAAATAATCACAGAAAAGTGTTTAAACAGACATTATTAAAGCATTTATATATATTGACACAGTGGACCGGCATGACTATACATGTTTTGCCATGATACTGGGTTGGAACTCCAGCTTTAGGTCTACTTGGGTAAGGCTTTTGTAAGTCTCCTTGGGTTAATGGCATTCTTCCTGGCAGATCCTCTCAAACTCTGTCAGGTTGGATAGAAGCAATTCAACAACTGTCAAAGATCCATCCCAAGACCATTGTAGCATTTTTAGCTGCATTCTTTTGGTCACTGGGTGCTCTGTGAAGTGAACTGCCATCTGTAAATCTCCTATATAGAACTGATTTTATCATGGACTTCTTGATTTTGCTTCATTGAGTTACTATGATGTTGCCTACTAGAAAAATATCCAATTTAGCAATTCTTCTTCATGAGATTGATTTAACTTCACTTCAAAAATCCTTCCACCTGAATTCTGGACAGCATGGTGAGAGGAACTGTGCAACCGACATCCTGCTGGTCACTGTGAAGCTGAGTTTGGTACACTCTACTTTATGTTTGTTGGTCAGTATTCAACCAAATGTGCATTTTCACATTTCACATTTCAGATTCATATTCAATATTTTATCTAATTACACAGCAAGAAATCATGGTTTGGAAGATTGTGTGCCTGTTATTATGAGCTAGCAGGTACTGCCCCCTGGGTTTAGTTACTTCCTATCCATGTTTTTTCCTAAATGTAAAATTACTGATATTCACAATTTTATAAGTCAGCAGTAAGTTAGCTAGCTACTTTCCATCTAAAGATGATATAACATATTCAGACTGAAGTATTTCTAAAGAAAAAGAAAAGAAAAACACACACACATACACAAAACAAATAAACAAAAAAGGCAGCTCTGTTATTACTTTGGACATAAAGATGGAAAACTAATTAGCAGTGCTGTCATATTTTGAGGGTTAGTGAATTTGGACTAGCTGACATATAATGGTGTGCTACCTGGTGGCTGTCTGCAGCGCTATGGTTAGGCTAATATAAACACATTAGCACAGGGAAGATGTAGATAGAGGACAAAAAGTCCTGGTGAGCGTGATGCCCACACTGTGAGCCTGAAATGCAGTGTACACCATGAGCTTTTACTTAGCTTAAAGGTGTGCTGTGATAAACAGTGCTGATAACAAACCAGAGAGGCTAAGAATGATCACTTGCCTTTCATTGTTTTTTTCTACTAAAAAAAACAAGACACAAAGATTTACAACATGCTGGTACATCGCCACTCAGCAAGCAGATTCATCATGCCCATGTGCCACTGTTTTTTGAACATCCTACGTATTCCTTTGCCTTATAAGAAGAGACAGAGAAAAGTCAAATCCCTCTCTTGCTGTACAGAAAATCTCACATGAAGCCACTCTGAGATCTGACTACATGCTGGTTTATAGCTTTATAGTCACTCATCTTTATCCTTGTCCATTTACAAGAAATAAACAGGATATTCAGGATATTACCATGGTAACTGAGGCTATGCAAGTTCATGTTTACTGGTTTATCTTTCGAGAGTGCGGGTGAGTCATTTTAAAGGATGGATATATAAAGAATAATTGTTTGGATGCCATAGTCTCATGTAAAAGCCAATTTCCTGGATGCTAAGTATTTTTCCATTATTACTATTTAATGTGGAAATAAAGTAAAAGAACATTGAACTTAAACCTGCATGTTACTGCTTGTGCATTCCATGTCCACACTGATAAGGATGGCTACTGTATTATTGTGGCTTACCGCCCCCTAGTGGGTATAACTGTGAAAACAACAGACACCAGCAAAACCTGTAAGAGACACTCCCCACATAGCAAAATTGGTATGGCCCGGATCTGGCCCACACAATGTGCTTACACATGGCCCACATACTGCAAAGAATGACGGCCCTTTGGTGGCCCAGATCAGGTTTGCCAGAGGTAATCCACACATGGGCAAGCACAAGGCCAGTTGCAGACACACTGGTGGTCCTGTGCTGGCCCAGAACAGTTTCAGCTCTGGCCCCAGATGTGAGCCTAATGTGTACCTTAATCAAGCCTTGTAATAACAATATGTTCCGGAACATAATAGTGCAAAAGCAACATGACGAAACTCTGTTCAGACAATGAATGGATTGATTCTTATATAGCGCTTTTCTACTCTCCTGGATTACTCAAAGTTCTCTAAACAACATGCCACATTCAGCCAATCACACACACTTTCTCTAAACTGAGTACTTCCCAACTACATTCATGACATGCAGACTAAAGGAGCCAGGGATTGAACTACTAACCTTCTGATCAGTAGGTGACCTACTCTACCTCCTGAGCTACAGCCACGCAGTGGAAAACATGAGTAAACCCTCACTAGGTTTTGGATAAAGTGTACACTCACAAACTTGTCAAACCTGCATTTCAAATGTTGGCTACCATAGCACTATAGTATTGCAACATGGCATTTGGGTCTTCTAAGTAAAATAGGAAGATAGGAACATATATAGTGCCATCATTGCCAGACCTGGCCCACATCTGGTAGACATACACCCTGCCATGACACCAGTCAGTCAGAAGTGTCAGTTTGATGCCAGATCCGGGCCAGACCTGTTTTTTATGAGCCTGGGCCACATAAACCAAACCAGATGTGGCATGCCATCACATAAACAGTGCCAACTACGCCAGGCCTGGCCCATATCTGGATGGCATACCACTTACCATGCCAGAAGTCAGCCAGATACGGGCCAGACCTGTATGCTATGTGGGTCTATTAGCAGTGTTACTCAAACAGTATTTTAAAGCCATTTAATCACTGACATCAGTAATATGAGCATTTTATGTAGGAATTCTGAAATATATATTAATTTATTCGAGTGATCCACTAGCACAAAAGTCAGTATTTTCCTTTTATGCTTCTTTATGAATATATAAAGTTATTTAATTTATTCCAAATAAATCTTGATAGGTATGGTGGTTAAACATAAACACATCTTAACATTAACCAGGTGGGTGGCCTAATGTGGGTTATGGTTATGGTGACATATGCCAAACCAATCATTTCTCTGTTTTTGCAACAAACAAAACAGCACAAAACAATAGAAAACAAAAAATACTGCTATGAATAACTCTTTGGTAATGACCAGCAACACCAACAGCCAGAAACACCATACCAGTCAAGAATGTCTAAGCATTATATTGGTGCATTTTGAAAGGTTAGGATTTGTTTCATGTGAGCATCTTTTCTCTCCACACTTTACTTTTTATGTAATGTTAATGGAAACTACTTTTTCTTTCATAATTCCCCAGAACAGTGATTCTCATTGTGTTGCCACAGCCATCTGGTGTGCTGTTAAGGTACTGCTGGTAGGCAATGAATGTATTTAAAATAAATATTTTTTTCAGTTTTAGAAGTAAGCATGAAATCAGCATAAAATTGTGGTGACTAAATATTTGCATTCTTAAAAATAATGAGCTAATAAAATATTGTAAATTGTTTTGTATTCCACATATTGTACTTCATCCAAGGTAGGCAAGAGTTTACAGGTGGGAAAGGAAAGTTGTTATTGGTCATTTCTTCTTAACAAGCAACAAAACTAAAATTAAAAGTGCTTAAACCGAGTCTTTTGTTGATCAGAGTTATTATTGAAAGTTTTAGGTGGGTCACAGAAGATTTGCTGATGTCAAATAGAGCCACTGCTTTATTTAATTTAGTTGGCATAAAACTTTCAACAGCTCCAGTTACCAGAGTTTTGTGTGTGATGAGTCCTCTGACGTTCTGTGCTTGATGTTCTCTGTACCATGAACGTTACTGTGCACGTTTTTCCTCATAATGCAAATGATTTTCCCACTCATCCACCACAAGACAGGCTCCTCTGCTTAGCAGCTTGTCTGCTGTTTCTCTAGTTTTCCTTTGAGCACCTGGTCTCATAATAAACCCAGCTGTTGATTTTGGCAAAGCCGCACTTGGTTTTTTGCCTTATTGTTATTCTCTTCATGGCCAGTACAAGATATAGTTGCTGATAGTCTGTCATTTGTCTTATCCGACATTACTCATTAATGAGAAATAAGAAGGAAAACAATATGTCAATCAAGTTAAATAATCTAGACTATATTGAGAATACCAGGCAAAGGGCAAAAGGTAGGAACTAAAACAGAGTTTCTGTCTGATTTCTCAGACTTTTTATCTGATTTAGTGCTCAGCTCAGATAAAATAATTATTGTGGGTGATTTTAACATCCATGTAGATGCTAAACATGACAGCCTCAACATTGCATTTAATCTGTTATTAGACTCAATTGGCTTCTCTCAAAATGTAAAAGAACCCACCCACCACTTTAATCACACTCTAGATCTTGTTTTAACATATGGCATAGAAACTGAACATTTAACAGTGTTTCCTGAAAACCCTCTGCTGTCTGATCATTTCCTGATAACATTTACATTTACAATAATTGATTACACAGCAGTGGGGAATAGACTTTATCAAAGTAGATGTCTTTCTGAAAGTGCTGTAACTAAGTTTAAGAATATAATCCACCCACTGTTATCATCTTCAATGCCCTGTACCAACACAGAGCAGAGCAGCTACCTGAACGCTACTCCAACAGAGGTCGATTATCTTGTTAATAATTTTACCTCCTCACTACGTACGACTCTGGATACTGTAGCTCCTGTGAAAACTAAGGTCTCAAATCAGAAGTACCTGACTCCGTGGTATAATTCTCAAACACGTAGCCTAAAGCAGATGACTCGTAAGCTGGAGAGGAAATGGCGTGTCACAAATTTAGAGGATCATCATTTAGCCTGGAGAAATAGTTTGCTGCTTTATAAGAAAGCCCTCCGCAAAGCCAGAACATCTTACTATTCGTCACTGATTGAAGAAAATAAGAACAACCCCAGGTTTCTCTTCAGCGCTGTAGCCAGGCTGACAAAAAGTCAGAGCTCTCTTGAGCCGACCATCCCTTTAACGCTAACTAGTAATGACTTCATGAACTTCTTCACAAATAAAATTCTTATCATTAGAGAAAAAATTACCAATAATCATCCCACAGATGTAATATCGTCTACAGCTACTTTTAGTACCATTGATGTTAAGTTAGACTCTTTTTCTCCAATTGATCTTTTTGAGTTAACTTCAATAATTAATTCCTCCAAACCATCAATGTGTCTTTTAGACCCCATTCCTACAAAACTGCTCAAAGAAGTCCTGCCATTAATTAATGCTTCAATCTTAAATATGATCAACCTATCTCTAATAATCGGCTATGTACCACAGGCCTTCAAGCTGGCTGTAGTTAAACCTTTACTCAAAAAGCCATCTCTAGACCCAGCAGTCTTAGCTAATTATAGGCCAATCTCCAACCTTCCTTTCATATCAAAAATCCTTGAAAGAGTAGTTGTCAAACAGCTAACAGATCATCTGCAGAGGAATGGCTTATTTGAAGAGTTTCAGTCAGGTTTCAGAGCTCATCACAGCACAGAAACAGCTTTAGTGAAGGTTACAAATGATCTTCTTATGGCCTCTGACAGTGGACTCATCTCTGTGCTTGTCCTGCTCGACCTCAGTGCTGCGTTCGATACTGTTGACCATAATATCCTATTAGAGCGATTAGAGCACGCTGTAGGTATTACAGGTACTGCACTGCAGTGGTTTGTATCATATCTATCTAATAGACTCCAATTTGTGCATGTAAATAGAGAGTCCTCTTCACACACTGAGGTCAATTATGGTGTTCCACAGGGTTCAGTGCTAGGACCAATTCTGTTTACATTATACATGCTTCCCTTAGGCAGCATCATTAGAAGACATAGTATACATTTTCACTGCTATGCTGATGACACCCAGCTCTATCTGTCCATGAAGCCAGGTAACACACACCAATTAGTTAAACTGCAGAAATGCCTTAAAGACATAAAGACCTGGATGGCCGCTAACTTTCTGCTTCTTAATTCAGATAAAACTGAGGTTATTGTACTCGGCCCTGAAAATCTTAGAAATATGGTATCTAACCAGATTCTTACTCTGGATGGCATTACCTTGGCCTCCAGTAACACTGTGAGGAACCTTGGAGTCATTTTTGACCAGGACATGTCCTTCAACGCACATATTAAACAAATATGTAAGACTGCTTTCTTCCACTTGCGCAACATCTCTAAAGTTAGAAATATCCTGTCGCTTAGTGACGCTGAAAAACTAGTTCATGCATGTGTTACTTCCAGGCTGGACTACTGTAATTCTTTATTATCAGGATGTCCTAAAAACTTGCTGAAAAGCCTTCAGCTAATCCAAAATGCTGCATCAAGAGTACTGACAGGGACTAGAAAGAGAGAGCATATGTCTCCAGTATTGGCTTCCCTTCATTGGCTTCCTGTTAAATCCAGAATTGAATTCAAAATCCTGCTCCTCACATACAAGGTCTTAAATAATCAGGCCCCATCTTATCTTAATGACCTTGTAGTACCATATCACCCTATTAGAGCACTTCGCTCTCGCACTGCAGGCTTACTTGTTGTTCCTAGAATATTTAAAAGTAGAATGGGAGGGAGAGCCTTCAGTTTTCAGGCCCCTCTTCTGTGGAACCAGCTTCCAGTTTGGATTCGGGAGACAGACACTATCTCTACTTTCAAGATTAGGCTTAAAACTTTCCTTTTTGCTAAAGCATATCGTTAGGGCTGGATCAGGTGACCCTGAATCCTCCCTTAGTTATGCTGCAATAGACATAGGCTGCTGGGGATTCCCATGATGCATTGAGTTTTTCCTTTCCAGTCACCTTTCTCACTCACTATGTGTTAATAGACCTCTCTGCATTGAATCATATCTGTTATTAACCTCTGTCTCTCTTCCACAGCATGTCTTTATCTTGTTTTCCTTCTCTCACCCCAACCAGTCGCAGCAGATGGCCCCGCCCCTCCCTGAGCCTGGTTCTGCCGGAGGTTTCTTCCTGTTAAAAGGGAGTTTTTCCTTCCCACTGTCACCAAAGTGCTTGCTCATAGGGGGTCATATGATTGTTGGGTTTTTCTCTGTAGACCGAGATTAATAACAGGTATGAGCAAGCACTGCAAGGTTACTGCTCATCGTTAGTGGTGATTTAGACCCAGAGTTTGTCTCTGTGTCCTTTTTGGGCAGTTAGCATAAATTAACTTTCATTTTAATAGTGACAGGGATAAAAACTGCATGTGTGGAGTCAAATCACGCAAATGTGAAAAAAAAGCAAAGCAAAACCAAAATAATGCTTAAAAATGTTTTTATGATTTTGCCCCAAAATATGGTTTTAAAAAGCCTTTTCCACTAAAAGCTACACTTCTAGCACCAGCTTTGATGTCACATCTCCATTTCATTGTCTTTGCTTAGACCTCACATGATCTAAGCAAAGACAGGCTCTGAGCCACATCTCCAGGAGATGTTTTTGCACTCCTGTCAATAAGTATCTGTGGGCTGTCGCCCAGTGCACATTACACAGCTACCAAAATGACTTTCTCAAGCATTACATGCACTCTGAGTTCTAAGTGAACTGAATGAATGAAACATGGAACAAATTCCAGGTATTTAATATAGTCTGCTGCTAAAAAACAAATTATTTATTTTTTATATATGAAATCAACTGAATAATCAATATGTTTGTGCTCTAAGAGCAGTCCCAAGGCAGAACAAATTTAGACTACTTCATTAGATTAGATTACAGTTCTATTTTGAATGTAGCGATTCTGACTGATGTGGGTTGGTGTTTACCGGTAAGTCTTAAGACAAGGCAACCAGTTGTCTTATGGAAAAGTAGTATTTATCTGGTTTTATTTTCTAATTCAAAGTACAACTGCTGTGGAGAAAGGACTACTGAGAAAGAAAAATAAGCAGGCAGTCCAGTGGAAATCCACACTTTGGTCTGCCCTGTCTTTGTGACACATGGAGTAAATGAGCAGATGGTTCTCTGTGTATGTGGTTCTCACTAACGCACAAAGAAACCCTGTGATGGTGATACAGTTTATGATTTATCCTGACTTTATTCAACCTGGTTATCACAACATCCTGCACTGATACGTCATGCTACATAGATTTGTGTAACTATTGTTTGTTCTTCTGCAGAGAAGTGAACCAAAACACACCTCTGGATGTTTTAGGACTAGAATGAGAGAAAGGATCAGACCTTCCTTCCACAAACCTAAACTAAACTAAACTAAACTAAAAAACAAGCAAAATGTGTTTTTTAAGCAATCAAAACTTGTGCTATGGCACCTTTTTTAATTTTATGAGTTATTTTTATCAGTATTCTCTCTCCCCAAGTGGTCGCAGCAGATGGCCGCCCCTCCCTCTGCCGGAGGTTTCTTCCTGTTAAAAGGGAGTTTTTCTTTCCCATTGTTGCCAAAGTGCTTGCTCATAGGGGGTCATATGATTGTTGGGTTTTTCTCTGTACCTATTATTATAGGGTCTACCTTACAATATAAAGCGCCTTGAGGCGACTGTTGTTGTGATTTGACACTATATAAAGAAAAGTGAATTGAATTAAAACTAGAGGAGATACTGTTTCCAAACCTTAGTTAATGTGTGTTATTGTAGAGTTTTTACCTCACAATATAAAGATGATGTGACTGTTAATGTGATTTGGCACTATATAAATAACATTTAATTGACCTGCATTGAATCTCTCTCTCACACACACACAAAATACCTGACACATAAAATAATCAGCTGTTCATCTTTTGTAATTAGAAAAAAAAATGACATCTTTGAATCAGTCCATAAAAAGATTATTATAAAAGAAAGAAGAAAAAAAAACAGTACCAAAAGAAAAAAAAAGACAATATAAATTTACAAAGTTGTCAAAGCTTGAGAACTGACTAAAGAGCACAACAAGGAGGATTGCATATATACATTTACATGAAAACCACACTCCTCAACATCAGCAGAGTACATAACAACAATGCTATCAGAGAAAAGACACAGAAAGAAGGGTTTGTTTGTGTAGAAAGGGCAGCATTCTTATTATTCATTGCAAAATTAATGCAAAAATTAAAATATGAGTGCTGACATACTATAAATAAATAATGAATTTATTGTCAGTGAATAAAAATTAAATACAAGAGTTTTTATGCAAAGCTGCTTTGGCACATTTACAGACAGTATTGTGATCATTAGATTCAAATCAAGGACATTTTTTTAAATATTGCATGTTGTGCTAATTGAGCATCACCCTCAACAGCCCAGTGTTCAACTTACCCTGTAAAAGGTTCTGTCACACCAGCATTTAAAACAGCCAAATGTGGGAGTAAAGAGTCTCCACAGAACATGGGTGGTTCTAGTTCCTCAACCAGTGAATTTCTACATCTACATAAAGGTCGAGTGTGAAAAATATCACCACTAGATGTCAGTAGATTGCAGGAAATTGTAATCAAACTGCTGATCAGATGGAAAGTGTGATTTTTAAGACATTTGAGCCTAACATTAGCGAGCATGAGGTTAGCTTGTAACCAGCTGTTATTGTCTAGCTGGCTTGTTTTTACTTGATAAGTAATTTAAAGAATATAAAAAAAAAATAGCATACTCAGTATCTATGTGTATATTTCTCTGTCAGTCTGCCCCAGGGCAGCTGTGGCTACAACAGTAGCTTGCCTCCACCAGTGTGTGAATGTGAGACTGAATGAATAGTGGCATTGTAAAGTGCTTTGGGTGCCTTGAAAAGCGCTATATGAAATCCAATCCATTATTATTATTTATCTCAGTGATTATTTAAGAATTAAATATTCTTTTTTTATTAAATATCTTAAAAAAATCATGATGCCAAAGTCACTTCAATCAGGTAAATCTGCAGAACCTCTTTATTGGAACGTTTGGCTTTGAGTTTAGATGCTTTGATTTCTAAATGTATATATGGTATTAGAAGTCAGTATTGTAAACATAGTTTGATCCACAGACTACATATTAACGATTAATGTAGTTTACAGGTCAAAAAAGTACATCCAATGTGGATGTAGCTGCATTATTTTTAATTATCACCAGGGGGTGACTCATGTGGTTGCAAAAATAAGACTAGAAATCTGTGGGGAAAAGGGTTCTTCTCTGCCCTGATCTTCATATGATCACAATAATGACTTTTATGCTTTAAACTTTAAATTTAACTTAAATTTAAATTTAACTTTAAATTATTAGCAGGGATGGGCATTTACATCAAAAATAGAACTTCATATTTACTGGTATCCTTTTAATGATTCATTGACGACTGCCCGCCCCACTCTTCTTTCAAATGATTGTGCATAGTTGTAGTAGACTTGCCGGTAAAAACAAAGGATTTTAATAACTAATAACTGCCTTTGATTTAGGTTTCTAGCTTTCATGTTTTACAGGGATGATGGAACTAAGCCATTATTAATGACTCAATTGTGCTTTTTGTGCCGAGACAAGTCAACAGGTTTTTGTGACAAAGGTTTGTTGGTCATGGCACAAATTCTTGTGGCAAAGTTCATCATGTCTGAATAGGTTACAGATTTTAAATGCTGCCGTTAACACACAGTTTCATTTGTTTTAAATGGGCAGCCAAGCAATTTCCATGGACAAGAAGCATTAAAAAATATTCATTAACTGGCAAACAGAGCAATAATCTCTATACAGAACTCTCTATTTCATCTTCTAGTTTTGTCTTTCTTGTTTTATTTTAAACTAATCTTTATTATGAGATCATAACTGGTGCAAGTCTTCTTTATGCATGTCCAAGTAACTATACAGATATGCATGTGCTTTTCTAATGGAAAATACATTTGTGCTGCTGTACTGGGGTGGTTCTATTAATATATATAATATCCTGATAGTATACTGCACCTTCAGCTTTTTAGACAATTTATTGTGTTTTGCAATAAATCTGAACATTTAAGTTGCATTAACCATCAAGTTACCCTCAGTAACCTACACTGACATAATGTTGTTTTAGAATTTACCACCAGTAATTAGAATATATCACTTAAAAAGAGCATTTGGATTGTTGCTATGGCCCTTCAAATTGTGATGATCTTGTTTCCTTTATTTGCTCTTAAGTTGTAGCCAAGAGTAAATAAACTGCCTCCAGTCAACTGATTTTGCCTGACAGATTTTAGAAAGGCAGAGACCGGCATCAGTGTATGTAACTCTCTGGTGACAAGGGCATTAAACTATTTTTAGCACTCTGAACATGACCACAGTAGCCTTAATTTCCGTGAATAGAAAAAAGTTTAAAACAACCAAAACTCTTCCAAAGACTCAAACTGAGAGAGTAAACAGAAAGTGCCTTGGACAGCAAGGTGACAATGATCACTGTAAGTGAGGATGGAGGATGATAAAGCATCTCTGAGGACACGCCCAGTGAAGCAGCATTTTATTACTCTACCGTTTATTGTACAGTAGCTAATGGAGTGAAGGGGAAAAAAATCAAGCATAGAGTAATTTCAGCAAAGTCATGAAGCTAAGGTTAGTTACTGACATGCAGACCACAATGCTGGAAACCCTTTAGGACAAGACCTGTGGATAACTGTGGTGATAGCATTGCACAGATCTTTCTATCTGCTGTGACATATCTTAAAATGATTTACCAATAACTGTCCAAATCCAAGTATCCAAAACCAGTAGAGATTTACCTAAGAAGACTGGAGGCTTTATTTAATCTTTAAGAAGTTCATTAAAGTACAGAATTAAGGTTCTAAATAGTCTTACATTTCAAAACATCAAAAACCTGTTGTGCATTTGTTAATGTGGAATACTGAGTGAAGATTGATGAGAAAAATAAGGCAATATTTCCCTTTTGAATGTCTAAAAAGTGTGCATAAGTGTAGGTATGAGCCTTTTACGACTTTTGGCTTAAAATGACACACGTGATAAGAAGTTAATTTGGTTTTATTAATACTGGCTGTGGGATCTCGTGGAGTATAACATGCCATTGCTTTGTCAAAATATGTAATTTACTTCCAGTAATGTGGAAAATAACAGACAACAGGTATAAATGCTTTTTTTTGTTCACACTGTAAATGCTTCGTATACCACAAAGGTCTGAGGTGTTTCATTAGTTCTTGAGGATTATTGAATTATGAAACACAAACGTCATGAACGTCACACTGTAAGGAGTCAATTGAACTGATTATAGAGGTCTGGAGAATTTTAGTACATAAAAAAGTACATAAAAACCTGTGTGGCTTGGCCCTGCTCCGAAACACTCACACCCACGCTTTCAAAGCAGGGTTTTCTGTCAAGATAGCAGCATGTTAGACGTCATCACGTGCCATTGTAAGTCATGGTGTTTTTTTGTGTGTGCATGAAGGCATTCTGGGGTGTTTGTCACATACACATACACAAGATGATCCCTGCCATCATAGCCTGGCATGCAGGTTGACAATAAAGCCGTCCTCAGGGAGATCTTTGACAGGAAGGTCGCTCACGTGTTCCATGCTATGGTCTGTGTTCTCGCAGCTGCTTTGTGGTGACTCTGGGGGAGGCTGGTACAGGATGCTGGCTAACAGGAAAAAGATGGTCCCCAAAACCTGAAACAGAGAAGGAAGAAAGATGTGAAAAAGATGAAAATATGACAAATTTGCATAACTAATTCAAAGTTACTGACATACAGCCGTGGTGGAATGTCAAAAAATTAACTATAGCATAGTAAAGCGATATCATTTTAATTGAAGATGTTTAACAAAATATTACATTAATCACTAAAGAATTGTCTGCTATGACTCCTCTACGCCAATAAAATGAGTGGACAAAGCAAAAAATTAAGAATATTAATTAAACTAAAAAACAAACAAAAATAAAACTGAGAACACTGAAATGCTAATGTTGGTATAGTCAGAGGTTTATATACGCTCATGGCTATCAATGTCATGGAAAATTTGGCCTTCTAATGATTTCTTTAAACTGTTTTTTTTTCTTTATTTAAGAGTGGAATGATTTTGCAGCATACATATTTAATGACTTTAAAAAACAGGAATTGAGTGGAATATATATACATACATTCACTTAAATCACTCAGTAGGTGTTGCTTACAATGTATTTGAACTTGACAAGGCCAAGGCCTATTAATATTCTGTTAGTGATTTTGATTGACTAGAGATGATATTTTCTCTTTTTTAAAAATAGAAAATGTTATGAATAGTATTTCATGCAAAATATGATTGTTTTAAACGTAGCTACTTGGTTATCTGGGAACATATTAGTAACCCTTCCTGGCAGATGTAGGTAACCTGAAATGTGGATCAAACTTTCATGAGTAATTTAATTTTTAATGTTTAATGTTTTATATTTTATAAAAAAAATACTATAAAATCATAAACAGTTAACAGACATTTGGGGGTAAAAAAAATCCCTGGCAAAAAACCTGTTAGCCTGTGAATCATTAATACCTTATAGAGGATTCCAGCTACTAGTGTGTACTGGCTCATGGCTGAGTTGTGATAGAGGTAGCAGGATCCCTGCTCGCCACACTTATCCTGCCACATTAAGCAGGATAGGTCAATCACTGAGCCAAAGGCTATGGGTCCTGGAATACCACCTGCGAGAAAAAAAAGAGACAAAATGGCAGAACATAAAGCATTTTGATTTTGCGTGGGCATTTGGGTAGAAGTTAATCTAATAAAGAATGCAGTAGGCCTACCAAGTGTGCGCACTACAATCCACTGGATGCCAAGTCCGAAGGATCTCTGACTGTCAGGTACACACCTATGGAGGGCAGGGTTAGCCAGACATATTAGAATCAGAAACAATACTTTATTAATCCTGAGGAAATTTTGTGGTTAGAGTTGCTCCGAGACAATAAGAACAGTAGCACGCTGAACTAAATTAAATAATACAATAATTTAATAATTCAATTCAGTTTTATTTACAGAGTGTCAAATCACAGCAAAGGCTGCCTCAAGGTTTTTAAATGTATTATTAAAAATCTATTGCTTTATTTTACTTCTCCGATTCTAATTATACTAGAAAATTGTTGAAGATAGTCAGTTTAAGAAATATCATGAAGCTTAGTGTTTAAATGAATGACATTAATAAATGAAACAGAGTGTGATTCAGAGTGTACATTCAGAGGTTCAACTGTGGCCACCTACCTGAGTGTGGCAGTGAGTGCTGGGATGCTACAAAGGAAGGTGAAACTGATAATGATGAAGAGCAAGGAGAGGAAGGCTGGCATGTGATGGCAGGAGCTGCCACACTTCCCTGCCAGAGCGAAGCCTTCCTCACCCCATGACACATTACCCACCACACAGCTACATCCAGAGTACACCTAGAGGCAAAAACATAAGCCAGATATAAATGTATAATGTATAACTGCTGAAACAGACTTCAGTCTCTACATATAGTGGGCTATGTAGTTATTGAACACGTTGCCAGTTTTCTAAGTTAATTTCTAAACGTGGTATTGACATGAAATTCTCCTCAAATGTTGATAACAAACCAACCAAATTACACATGCAAGAAATCAAAACATATAGATGTCCATAAATTAATATATGTGTAATAATGAGAATAGACACAGGGGAAAAGTATTGAACATGCTTACTGAAATGTATTTAATACTTCAGACATAAGCCTTTGTTGGTAATGATGGCTTTAAGACACCTCCTGTATGGAGAAACTGGTCACATGCATTGCTCAGGTGTGATTTTGTGCCTTTCTGTTTTTGCTAATAAAACAATATTTAATCAAATTCACTGGACAATTTTTGGTTAACTTTATCTGTATTGTTATTATCTTTGTGTGTCCCCTCTGTGTTGTCTTGCAGGTCCCTGGTAGGAACAGGACAATCTTCGCTTCTATCAACAGCTGGCCCTCTTCTCTTTCTTTTTGGGATATCTTCTGTTGTATTACTTTAGGTAAACAAAACCTTATATTTACTGTATCAGACACCTATCTAACTGCTGATAGCACACAAATCAAGGTTAGGTAAAGTATGATGTTTAGGTTCTTTTTGTAGGCAGGTGGATATTGGTTAGGCTTAGGCACCAAAGTTACTTTGGCTAGTTCAGAGAAAGATTGTGGTTTGGGTAAAAATATGACAAGTTGGAACCCTTTTAACTGTTGCATCACAGGAACACTAAGGAGCATCTTGTGCATATCTCTGGGACACCAGTGGATTTGACAAGACAGCAGAGAATTTTCATCATAAAAATCAGACTAATCATTCATAATATATAATGAAGTATATCAAATCTTGTATCTACCCATGTAATCAGTATGCAGTTATTCTCTTTTAAGTCTCTTCTAAGATATGATATAATCCCAAACATTGTACATAATTTTGTATATGCAAAACAATCATTTTTTTGCATCTGTCAATAAAATGCACTTTTTGCACTCCAGTAAGTGGCTCTGCTGCAAAATTCAGCTTTTATTCTAAAATGTATAAATGAAAGTGAGCCACAGAGGATCGTGCTTTTTTCTGCTCCTGAGTTTGAAATAATTGTAAAATAACTCAATATTTCAAAACAGTCAGATTGCATCATTTCTGCAAAAGAAAAGATTTTAGCTTATCAGAGACATGTGTGTATCACAAAGCCATACCCTGTATATGCTCAGGCTTTCTGCTATTTCCCAATCTGTCTAAAAAATAAGGTGTAATTTCCCCTGTGAGCAGAGTGTGAGCGATACCTGTTTGCCAGTTGAGAGTTGGGTGTGGTTAATGGAGGTGCAGCCAGCATGGCAAGGGGAATAATACATCACACCGTCTGCCCCACACACAGGGTTGTAGAGCTCTCTGACACAACTACAGCCTGCATTACAGCCCACCTCTAAGGAAGAGCTGCAGTTAGGAGGGAGAGAAAGAAGGACAGAAATGAGAGGAAACAAGTGAGGGGAAAGCGGGATAGAACTGATGAGGACACATCACTAGAGCTCAGTATTAGAATGGACCACTGATTACTGTTCCAGTGATTGATGCTCACAATAAACAAAGCAAGTTAAATTACAAAGTTTTTCCTTACACTGAGCCAAAAGAGCAAGCCATTAAGTCTAAACATTTTCTAAACTCTTTGTTTCAGATTGTTGTTCTACTTTTTGTTCTATGTAAGAGGATGTCATACATACAGTCTGCAAGCACAGAAGACCACCAATCTGCTGATCAAACATTCTGTTTGTAAAGGCCAGTGAGAAGAAAGTTCGCTTACAGGCAAAGAGCAATGTGCCCATTAATAAATGGGTTGTGGAGATTAAGTAAAAAGAAACTGTTACAAACTGCTACAACTAGCGTTTCTGCATGTACCAAAGCTGCACACATGCTCAGGGTACATTAGTTTTGGCCTTGTGTCCATCTGCAGAGTACAATACATCATAAGTGCTAAAGCACAAATCCCCAGTCTAATTAACTGAATAAGTTCAGAGTCATCATTGGCGTTAACCTTAACCTAAGAATGCTTTGCAATCAGAAAATGTAATTTTAGTTTTGATTAAACTGTTCTCCTAAGTCTTAGCAATCAAGGGACTAAGAAGATAATCATTCTAACGTATCTGCCTGACATCCCTCTCATTCAGATCAGTGATTATAATGGTTGGAATTGGATTTTTTTAAAGGCCTATCAGAATTTCTGTGGACAATGTCCCAATGATTTGCAAAGGTAACTTCACTGGGTGAGTAGGCAGCAAGAACATCTAAAATAATCTCTGGTATGGCTGGATGGTATGGCACTGAGAAACATTGTGGTAGAAGATATCCAAATACAATACGATTAGATTTCTATTTAATTCAATTTCAATTCAATTTTATTTATATAGTTGCAAATCGTAGCAACAGTTGCCTCAAGGAAGGTGAATCCCTGCAAAAAAAGAGAGGAAACCCCATCAGGCAACGCCCTACGAGCAAGCACTCGACTAAGCAGGAAGGAAAAACTGCCTTTTAACAGGAAGAAACCTCCATCAGGGGCAACCATCTGTCATCACTGGTTAGGGGTGAGAGGAGGGAGTTTTATAGATTTATCGTAACATTTAATATTATATTAAATGCTTTTGTTAATATTTAATAAAAGCAGTAATACTATATAACAGCCTTTTATTTTAAGGTAGCAATGTTTGTTTCCTCCTTAAATCTGGGTAGCTGCCTTATTCCACTGCCCTGCAGCTCAACACAGACAAAGACCTTGTTTACATTTACACTGATATAAAACTCTTCTTCTCATCTGAAGCCATACCATGACAGTGAACGCAATTTACCACAGTGCACTGATACTTCAAGTGTGACTTCAAGTCCAAAGTAATTTCTGGCCAAATAATTAATTTGGTATGGGCTGACTTGTGTTCACATGGCAGCAGTAAAGAGGAACCACCAGCGAGGAACTTCAGAGAAAACATTACCTAGCACAGAGACTGTGAGGTGAATGTAAAACTTACCTGGTCAGATCTGACAGGCAGGCACATTAACCTCTTGTAGAGTAAAACTAACAACAGTCAAAACCAATTTAACTAAATTAAATCATAACTAAAATAACGAGTTCCATACACAGCCTACCTGTTTCTGAGGTACAGTTTACTTGGGCTGTCATTCAAGTTTTTGTACAGGTCCAGCTGCTGTTTAGTCTTCAGACCAGACTGGTAAGGCACTGTGACACCAGCCATGGGCACATTGGGGCAGTGGATGACAAAGATGAAGATGGCGAGCAGACTGACCATAGCACACATCATGCAGAAGCGGATGATACCTCGACACCGCAGGTTCAACTTCTTTACAATGTAGCCACCCAAGAAGGTGCCCCCACCTCCTGCTGGTACCACCATATATCCTGAGAGAAAAGGAATAAAAGCATAACGGATCAATTTGTTGATATATGAAAGATTCCCATCGGTCCAACAGAGGAGCAAGACATCCGGACTTAAAGAGACATAAATCTATCCCAAACCATGAACTATGTAATATTTATGTCATCTGTAGTTTTTTGGGGTAGCAGAGAGAAATTTGGTCATGTTGTGCTGCTTGTTGTCGAGGAAGACTGATTGATGATAAGCATTCACCACCCGGGATTAGTAAAGAGGAAGTGAGGGCAGCTATGAAGAGGATGAAGAGTGGAAAGGCAGTTGATACAGATGACATACCCGTGGAGGTATGGAGATATGAAGGAGAGAAAGCAGTGGAATTTTTAATCAGATTGTTTAATGCAATCCTGGAGAGTGAGAGGATGCCTGAAAAGTGAAGAAGAAGTGGGCGAGTACCTGTTTTCAGGAACAATGTGCAGAGCTGGTGATGTGCAGAACTATAGTAATGCTGATGATGATCAATGAATAGCAGTGAGCAGAAGTACATAGATGAATTTAAATGTCTGGGGTCAACCAACCAAAGCAACCAGCAGTGGAAAAGAGAAGTGAAAAGGAAAGTGCAAGCAGTGTGGAGTAGGTGGAGATGAGTATCAGGGTGGATTTGTGACTGAAGGATAGCAGCAATAGTGAAACGGTGGCACTGACAAAAGGGTGTGCAGACTGTGATCAGCTGACCTGTGCTGCAATTTCCATAGTCACTGGTCTGTGGATTTAGTCAACTGAATTCAACTAGATATAAAGAGATGTTTCACTAGCTTTATGGCCGATTTCCAGATATTACTAAAAGGTAGAAATGGTAAGTGAATCAAATCAGCATCATCACCTTAAACAGAAATTGATGTCTTCTAACCTTGATGTCAGCCAGCGACAACAACCTAGATGAAACCAGTCCAACACAGTGCATCACTGTAAACTTTGACAGTAATCAGTCTAGCCTCATTAGTTTTTCTGGTATTTTCATGCACCTTTGAATAACACAAAATCATATACTTCAATTTGGTGAGTGTGACCTTTCAGGAAAACATTTTTATTTCTACCTGGGAGATACAAAAACTATAAAGTTACCTTCAAGTCACATTTTGTGACAAACTGCACAAAAACAATTTATGTGTTTGGTGACATTTGGATAGTTGTATTTGTAATTACCTGGCAATTAAAAATGATGCTGGAATGCCCTTCTGGATCATTCTGACCTACGTACTTTAAACCCTGACAATACAGTTGACTTGAATGTTTGAAAGCTACCAATGCTGACACAGGTTTACTAGGTAACTTATAACTAGTTGGCTAACTCCCATATATTGCCGTTTGGTTACTATAGACAGTAAGTGTTATACATTTTTACTCGTGAATCATACACCTTACTACAGTATCAATACCATTTTATATTATCTGATTAATATTCTTATTCACATAGTGCAGTAATTTAAAAGTAAAATGAAAAATATGCAGCTTTTATATACAGATATGAATTTGCGAACAATGATACTCAAAGTAATTACAAATGGCTTATTAAATTATGAGATTAACTCTAGAATTAATAGCTGGCCTTGGATACTAAATACAGTATTTTACTTTGTGAGAAACTTGCAGTTATAGTTTCAGCAGAGGCGCTAGTGTTAGCTAACATTTTCCAGAGGTAAGATTGGATTTGATCGCCAAAACCAAATGATCCCTCCATGATTTACATATTCTACAGCAGGTGACAGTAGTTTATAGTCAAATTGCTTTTTAGCCCAGCATATTGCATTCAATAAAATAGTCTTGTTCCTCGTTGCTCTTTAACATTGTTACTAGCAAAAACTACTATCTGACCTATATGATATTTTGGATTTTTTTGTATTCATGTAGAGGTTGTGCTGCATTTGCTGATCTTCTAGACTATCATTATCTAGTGTTACTAGCTGTTTTTGCTGGGAACAAATGAGAGGTACTAAGGAAAGAGTATATGATTGAACAAAAGCACCTAAACCTTCAAATTTCACAAAAAATAGATCCTCTTTTTTAGATCAGTGTTATTTCACAAGCTGTTGTGAAGATCTCATTTTCTGAGGTAAATTAATAAAATAAAGTAATAAAATTAGTCAAATGCATAGCAAAAGTTGCCTATGTGATGAGCCTCTTTACTTGTCACTCACCAAACCATGTGGCAGCCTCTGATGCACTGAGACTGAACTGTGATTCCAAGAATTTTGGACCAAAAGTGGACATGCCAGCAATGAGGGTGGCCTCAGTAGCCCCAGCCAAACACAGGAACAGGAAGGTGGGGTTTTTTAAGAGAAGCAGCACAGATCTGGAAATACACAGTAAGAGAGAGAGGGGGTGAGAGTCAGGGGGCAGTGATGTGTGCAACCACTGTGACTGAATAAACCTGAGCTTCCTTTTTCATTAATGCACCCTGCTCTAATCTCAAGATGTTCTTAATATAGAGCAGATAAATCCAAAGACATATAATCATGTTACATAACGTATCATGTAACTCTCTGTAATCTCCACAGAGACAGAGTAATAGATGAGATCACAGTAAGCTCATAGTCAAACTGTCACTCATTTGTGCTGGTCATGTTGTGCTGCTTGTTGTCGAGGAAGACTGATTGATGATAAGCATTCACCGCCCGGGATTAGTAAAGAGGAAGTGAGGGCAGCTATGAAGAGGATGAAGAGTGGAAAGGCAGTTGATACAGATGACATACCCGTGGAGGTATGGAGATATGAAGGAGAGAAAGCAGTGGAATTTTTAATCAGATTGTTTAATGCAATCCTGGAGAGTGAGAGGATGCCTGAAAAGTGAAGAAGAAGTGGGCGAGTACCTGTTTTCAGGAACAATGTGCAGAGCTGGTGATGTGCAGAACTATAGTAATGCTGATGATGATCAATGAATAGCAGCGAGCAGAAGTACATAGATGAATTTTAAATGTCTGGGGTCAACCAACCAAAGCAACCAGCAGTGGAAAAGAGAAGTGAAAAGGAAAGTGCAAGCAGTGTGGAGTAGGTGGAGATGAGTATCAGGGTGGATTTGTGACTGAAGGATAGCAGCAATAGTGAAACGGTGGCACTGACAAAAGGGTGTGCAGACTGTGATCAGCTGACCTGTGCTGCAATTTCCATAGTCACTGGTCTGTGGATTTAGTCAAATGAATTCAACTAGATATAAAGAGATGTTTCACTAGCTTCATGGCCGATTTCCAGATATTACTAAAAGGTAATATTTGTACTGTTCTGCATTCAGAGCTGCCTGTCGTTGCTTTAGGATGACAGTAAACTTATTAACATTAAGGTTTTCTGTGACTTTTTAGAAGGGAATTTGCATGGTGAAATAATCCTTGCATACCGCACACTAATAAACCTGAGCTACATAATGCCAATGAGAAACAGCAGTAAAACCAGCACTAATGGTAAGAGAGCCCACATGTGGTTCAAGATGACTGTGTCCCAGACCAGCAACATTAGGGTTTAGGTTAAAAGCACTGCAGGCCTCATTAAAAGTAATAATTGCTGCATGTAACGGACTAAAAATTAAACCAATTCATCTGTATTCTCTAAAGAAATAATTATGTTTCTGATTCATCTAACATATGGTTCTTTTGTTAAGCTAACTAGCCAATTTTCATGTAAAGAAACAAGGAGATGCAAACAGTAGTACACATCAGAGAAAAGTGGAGGCTCCTTGCAGCAACAAAACAGATTTTACATTAATCCTTTTAACAGTCTAGTTATTAGTTATTATTAGCCATTATTACTATTAGCCATCTAGAACTACCATTTCCAGAAGGGATTAGTTTGTTTATCAGGAAGATTAAGCTAGAGGTTATGGATGTATTTGCAATATTCTTTTTTCTGTACCAGTTGGCTTAGAAATGGCTAACTTTAGTGTTGATCAGTGTATTCCTAACTGAAAGTATTCCTAAGGGTTGTGAAAAATTAGACACTGTCACAAACTAATCAAGATACAGATATCCTTCAGGATCCTGCTGCTTAATCACAGCACTGTGAGGACAGAGGTTTTAGCCTTGGTAGAAGTATTTAGTCCTGAACAGTTGTTATTTATTTAAAAAAAAAAAAAGATTTCTGAAAACATTAAAGCTAAATATAATGGCAGATTTCAGTGTCAACCACACAGTATACAACAGGTTAAGGAACTGACAGAGGAATTGGTGTACAGTTTAAGCGGTTAGTATATTTGGGCATCATCAGTGTAAAAGTGGGAAGCCATAATGCAGAAGTGGACCCAGAGGTATAGCATGTCACAGGGTCAGTGAGGCAGTATTGGAAGAGTAGTTACCAATAGTGATGGAAAAGTACCAGCCCAGGGTAGTACTTTAAAATACCAATACATTACTCCAGATTATGAGGCAAGTAAAATCTTGGAGTTCAGTGCATCAAATGCACCAGTGAAATCCAGTAATATGCATACAGCAGATTCACCAGCATGAAACATGGCAATGGCAATTATTTATACAGCATATTTCATTACACATAAACTCAATGTGCTCACCATAAAAGATAAAAAACACAAAACAATAAAGCAAACTGTGCAAAGAAATACCTTGGCATGTCTTTAACTGATTTGCCAAACTGAGGGTCTGAGGCAGTGGTGTGGCTTCCATCCTTAAGCTGGTGGGCCTCAGACACACGCATGGCCACATACTCCTGAGAGCCTGCAGGAAGACAAAGAAAAGTAAGAATGAGGCTGTTTAGAAAACATATGGTATTTTACGTACCAGAGTACCACCTAATGTATTAGTCAGTGTTATTAAAATGTTTTTTAATGCCCTGTCTGTTTTAAAGAACACTGGGCATGGCCTTTGTTGGCACCTGGTAGTTGGCGTGGGTAGCCCAGGATGGGGAATGCTATCAGCAGAGCGGCTGCTCCTCCTGCTAAAAAGCCAATCCACCAAGCCCCGACCCAGTGAGGGTTCTCTGGCGTCATCTCAGGCCTGGAACAACAATGCATATATGATTAAACAAATGTTTAGAATCAGAATCAGAATACTGTCATAATCCCTGAGATTTGCTCAGGGATTATGACTCCAAGACAGTTCTTACTGTCTTGGAGCAACTGTGACCATACCACAGTTGCTCCAAGACAGTAAGAACAGTAGGTGACTAAGCTAAATTAAATAATACAATATATTACAAAGTTACAAAATATAACAAAATAGCTGTTATATATACAAATAGCTAAACATAAATTTCCCAGTATATAACACAAATGAAATACATATGGTTGACATTGAGGTGCCTCTCTTATCAAACTGTAAAACATTTCTTATTTTCTCTGTAGACGATCTGCAATAAAGGTGGACAACTTTTGCAGTGCGCACTTGTGCATTAGTTGGAGGAGTTCTACGAGAGATAGCCACAGGCAGGAATGAACCACTTGACCTTTAAAGAGGCAGATCTCTAAAGCATCTTGAAAATAAGACAGTTTTGTTCTATTGTGTATTTTTTTTATTCTACAGTGCCATTTTACCCTTTATTTATGTATTGGAAATGACATTAAGGTAAATAGGTGAGAGGATAAGGGACACTCTCCCTCCTGGGTTCTTGCCCTGCAGACTGGAACCCAGGCCCTTGCAGGCTTTTGGTATGTGAGGTAAGCCATAGCAGTGCCCTGACTCAGTTCTATTCTATTATACTGATCTCATTTCTTTTTGAGTCAGTTATCCTTGTCCATGGTACCAACCAAAGCAGACTCACGTTAGATAGATCTCAGTGTACATGTTGAGGAAGTAACCTCCCAGCAGGTAACCGGCTGCTGGACCCACAATGGCTGCTGTGTAGAAGATCCCTAAGGGGAGGGGGGAAAGACCATAGACACAGAGCAAGGGTGTGTCAGTACAATGACTCCAGCATCTACCTCCTGTTTCCTACTTACCTCTTCCTGTCCTACAGGTTAAAAGGGCCATTGTTCTTTATATGGGCTCTGCATCTAGAAAGTTTCCTGTTGTGTTTGTGTGTTTTCAAAAAAGCAATGTGCTCTGCTGTTATTTGAAATAGAATGATAGCTAAATGCTGAAAAGGGGTCATGACAGGAGCCTAGAGGGTCAGATTTACAGGACTGGCACTAGATGGCATCAGGCAATGACAGTGCTCAGTATGTACATTTGAGGCACATTAGCTGCTTTTACCAAACAAGCCCTTTTATCTATATCCAGTTCCTTCTTAATAGAGATTATACTGGATGGTTGCTGGTAATTAAATTATTCTGTAGAAGAGGGACAGAGAGTGATAAAAGAAGGTAGACAGCTGGTGAAAGAAGTCATGCTGTAACAGTCAGATATATGTCTGTTCATGCACCTGCATTAGCATGTAATGCTCAAACAAAAGTCTACATTTACATTGAGGTAAACAACAGATATATTTGACCCTGCACCTGCAAAAGAATTATTGCTAAAAGATGCAGATGCAGCTGGGATTGTGTTCAGTGCCTGCTGTTTGCATATGCATTCTCATTATTCTGTGTAATCAAAGCTGTGTTAAAATAATTAATCTTCAAAGAGAGTAATCACTGTCCAGCTGACAAAATGAGCTGAGCAACACATGAATGAGCACAACTATGACAAACCTTGATCTAAAAAAAAGATTCAAGTATCACTCCAAAAGTTGAATCTGTTCAGCAGACAATACAAAACTGTACAATGGGGGAATTTAACAAAGATTCATTAGTCAAGGTGATGGAAGATCAACATAGAGCTGCACAACAGGTGGAACATATATCTTTGAGATTTGATGTATAATCCAGTTGATTCATTTATGAACAAAAGAAAATCAAAACCAATCAGTTAATAAACTAATAAATTATTCAAATAATTTTTCAATAAGAGGAGTGGTTTGATATTTGATGAATTTTCAAATTTTGATGGTTTCATATATCTATTAAATAATAAATTTATTATCACAGTTTCAGTCCTATATTTCTAAAATGACCTAGAATTAAGTCTTGGCAGTCATTTTGGCATTTTTCATAGATTTCTACTTTATACTGCCATACAGTTATTTAAAACTCATCAGAATGCTAAATTAGCAAATGTACCCCTCACTGACCAGCCTTTCATTAGAAAGTTTGGAATACTACTAAATCCTAATCCCATTTCCTTTTTTTAGGTTCTTTCAAAAATTGTTCAAAATGGTTCTAATTGTGGACAAATATTGATTACAGAAATCTTGACTGTCTTGTTAAAGATTTAGAATTACATATTGTACTTTGGGGCTATAATGCCAAATAGTTGGCATGGGATGAGAGAGATGAGACTGTATTAACAATATATACATATTTTGGCATAAATTATAGTCAATCACAAATAAATGAACAGGATTATATTAAGTAACCACCTCAAAAAAGGAAACAGATAAAGAAGAACAGTCAGCTTGCTGCTATTTCTGGTGACTGGTTCTAGTAGGACTCACCTATATAAACTGGCGCATAGTTGGAGTTGACATTCTCATCCAGGTATGTGACCCCTAATGTGTAGAGAGGCGTAGCACCCATACCATGCAGAAACTGACCAAGCATGAACACAAAGCGATAGCTGGACAGTCCTCCTGCCTCTTTGTTCTGGCACGGGCTGGTACGGTTAGCAGAGCACATTCCTGTTTGCTCGGGTAAACTGACCTGGTAGGGAGGTGTAGTAAAGTGAGGCAAGGCAAACATCAGAGAACCCAGTGCCATTATAAGTACTCCCCATCCCAGCCAACGGGGCTTGTGACCTGTACCGCCGAAATAACTGACGAAGGCCAGGCAGACACATGCAGCAATGTCATAGGAACTGGCGATGAGGCCAGCCTGGTAGCTGCGCAGATCAAAGCGTCGCTCGATTGAGGTGATCACCGTGTTAATGAAGCCATTTATTATCATCCCCTGGAGGAAAGAGGCCACACAAAGGAAGAACAACACCCACCGAGGAGTGTTGAAAACTTGGATGCTTTTGGGGGTCAGAGCTCCCCAGCCGCACAGCTGATCTGTGTTAGTATTGATTAACTTTAGCCCAATCTCTGCATTAGGTCTTATTTCCCCCCCATATATTGGCCCAGGGAGTGTCGACGCCCTGGTAAAAATAAGTGGCTCATTAGTTATGGGACTCTCAGGGTTTCTGGGAGCAGAGCCTATGGGGCTGCCTGTCTGGGAATCCACAGGACTAGCGGTGTCCAAAGAGGGCCCCCTGCTGAGAGGACAATCCTGCAGGTCCAGGAGCTCCTGTTTGGAGCTAAAAGAGGCGTCGGCATTTAGCAAGACGGGCATCGCCCCTCTGAGGGGCACTGTGAGGATCCTGTGAAGTGGATTCTATGAACTCAGGCGATAAATCAATCTGTTACCTCAACCAAAAAAGGAAATTTGAAGTAACAAAGGGTCAAGAAGATATTGTGGTAAGGACTCTGCCAGGTTCTTCTTGGAAACTATATACTCTTGCTTTGTAGTTTGCACCTCATGTGTCCACTGCTCTTCGTGTGCTCCTTTTTATTTGCACATAGCATCCTGAGGAGAGAAAAGAAACATGAAATACATCAAATAAAGAAACAACCACTTTTGTAAAGATTTAACACATAAAGAAGTCATCGTTAGAATTTTGATGGACAGGCCACAGATACTGTGATCTTGACTAATGCTTCATATTTTACCAATTGTATAAAAATCAAATACATACACATCTCTCCATGGGCATTAAATGATTCCTGACATCACCACTGTGTTGTTTAAAGAACAGTTTTGCCTTTTAACATCATGCTGGTACAAAACTGCTCTAACTGTGAGTCGACTGAGGCATTATTAAAAACATTGCACCCAATCTCACAGTCTTACACACATACAGGGAACCAATAAAACCTCAAAGTGCACACTGCTAATGAACCATAAGCATTCTTACTTTGCTCTAGTAATCACAAATAGAGCTTTCATAATCACCATCATGAAAACACTGCGCAGGTCTATTTGTTGCATAACAACAAGCTCCACCAGTAAAAATATTACAGATCCAAAGTACAATACACAACACAACAACACAAGTGTGTATTTGATCCATTATTACAATCTGAAAGCTTGTTATAACTGATGTAATATATTTATTTATATTGTTTTCTTTCATTTTGAAGTGGAAGCTCAATGTCTTCCACTTCTCACAACACAAAAGCCTTACTGACCTTCAGGGGGTCAGTAAGGCTGCATATTTGACAGTGACAGTGATAGAGCTTAATTGGATGCATTAACAAAACAGAAGAGATTTATTGAGAAATAAAAAAAGGCGCCATGCAATAAAACAGTTCGGTCAACATATTAAATACATGCAATACTCCAACATTTACCCATCATACGTTTTGGAGTGGGAGCTTAGAAACATCTGAACACTGAGATTAACTGAATGCAGGAATAGCTTCTGAGTGTGAACCGATGATGCTAACCTCTGAAAGTTGGTTTAGTAGCACATCAACAAGTTTACTCCACCTTTCTGAGTTGTCATTATCTTGTCACTTTTGTGGATCGTAAAACGTAACACCAGGTAAAAAGTGAATGGTGAAAAGCCATTTTGTTCAAGTTGTGAAAAGATTTATAGAAAGATAACTCTTTACATCTAAATTTGATTCAACAATAAAAGGACACTCAAAATAGTTGCAATGTTCAAAAACAACTTGTTCATAAACTTCCACATACAGTTATGTAACTGTGCAAAAAATGTAAAAGAGAACACTTCCCTCTATGCCAATAGTGTAAAAATCTCTAAAATACTTGCTAAAAATCTTTAAAAAAAACAAAAAACACCCCACAACACTTTTTAATCTTTATAATAGTTACAACGTATCACACATAAAGCAGTTAAAATATAAAATAAATAAAATTATAAATAGAATATATTTAGCCTCCTACCTCTATTCCTTCATATAACAGCCAACAGGTCTGCTAACAGTTGTTAATCTGGAAAAATGAAAACATTAGATAGAGATGATATGAAAGCGGCAAATAAAGATGAACAGTTACAGAGAGGTATATCCATGCTAAGTCCTAAGCCCATTTCTCAAAGCCTCTTATAACTGAAGGACTACATCAGCAAATTCCCACACAACAACGCCCCCCCCCAATCAGTGGAGTCCTGCAGCCTGCAGGGAGGAAGGGAGGGAAGTGTCACCAGCCCACATAGTCCACCTTTGAATTACAAAATTGTAAGCAAGGAGAAATATAGAAACAGTAATTTCAAATCTGGATAATATTTGAATGTTGGTTAACAAGTTTTTGTGCTTTTTAACAAGTGCACAAAGCTATTATTCGCTTTATGTCTATGTAGGTTCTTAGTCATTCAGATCATGGTAATCTTAGGAGATTAGAAAAGTGACTGGACTTGTTTAAGTTTCTTGAAGACGGTTCACTTGTTGTCCAAGAAGCTTCTTCAGTTCTAAGACTAAATGGTGGAGAGACCCAGGTTTTTAAGACCTATTGGAGCTGACGACGAATGCTGAATCAGAGGCAGAGGGGCTCCGCTGCCTCACCTGCTACCAGGCAATTTGTCTTATTTCAGCCATGAAACATTTTGATAAACTCCCCATCACAGAATGGTTTACCATTTTTGGATTTTATCACAATACAACTTAGTTGATTATATTTTTAAACCAACTGCTATTTTTTTAAATTACAAATTAAATCACTTTAATAACTTAATCACTGGAGCCAATGTTTATGAGAGATGTGAATTTGCTACCCCTGGAAAATGTTAGTTAATATTAAAAAAAGAAAGGCTGATGCAGAACGTAGTGCTTTTTAACAAAACATGGACTTCTATGTATTTATTTACTGAAGTCAGAGATAAAGCTGTGCGATTAGTTTGTAGAGAGCAGGTTGATGTGTTTAAGGATTGACATTTGACATTTTCTCTTTGCCTCTAGACAAGAGCTTTCCTCAACACAGCCCAGTCTCTTGTTTGTATATGGTAGAACAGTGCTGAATGAACGGCACTACGACAAGGAGTGTTATGTCCGCATGCTTGAAAAGGCTTGGACTGAAATGAGATAAAATGACCGGAGCTAAAAATTAACCACATTGTTGATGTTGTAAATAAAATAGTTAACTTAAGTAGGGCAAAAGCACTGAATAACAAATGGTTTGGCGCACATGGAGGATTAAGAGACTGAACATGCTGATGTAGGCTACCCCACAGGTAACAGGTCGCTCTGCCTGGGCAAAGGGCTAAACCAAGTATGGGACCTCATACACATACCATATAGCATATATGGACACTAGTATCGGGCCAAACATCTTAACCTTTAGTAAAATGGTAAATGGACTGATTCTTATATAGCACTTTTCTACTCTCCCGGAACACTCAAAGCACTTTATACATAAAAGACCACACAAGCACTTTCCTCTATGCTTTTCAGTGCTTCCTAGCTAACATTCACACACATTCATTATTCATTCATTATTATGTCTAAATGAAACTAGAGCTTATTTCCCCAATGAGGTGGAGCTGAATTCCTCATAAGCAGAAGAATTTGAGTTTATAGATTGTGAGTTTTAACTTTGATGTCTAAATTATCATTAGTGTTGAACTGAGCTATCAGAATGATGTGTTTAAGTTTTTTGTTACTAATTGGTTTTTTTTGTTTTTTTTTATTAATGTCCTGTTTAGGATTAGGGTTTAGATTGGGGATGTCCCCAATTATCACTTAATCCCTCAGGATCAATGCCTCTGTAATACAGGGGTATGAACTTGCATGCATTTATTTTCACTGTACATGTTTTTGTTCATTTATTTATTTATTTACATTTGGTTTTTTTTCAAATTGTGAAAATGCTATAAAAAGCGGTGGCCATCCATTAATATAACTTGGGGTGGGCAATTCATTTTTCCAAGGGGCCACATGAGAAACTAGGACCATTGTGGAGGGCTGCACCAATATGCTTATAAACAGAAATAAATTAATATTGAGCAGAACTGAGTTCAGCTTTGGCCACTTAGGAAAATTAATTGCCCAGCACTGATCTAATTCAAACCTTACGCCTAACCCAACGTGCTATTCCCACGATCCAATGGTTGTTAAGAGGTTAAAAGCTATCAGGAGAGGCAAGGAGGTGGGCCACTATCAGGTGATGATGAGACGACCAGAGGTGGGAGTGTTTTGAAAGTTGAACCAGGCCACACTGTTAACAATGCACTTACAGTGAGGTAACACTTTCCTGTCTCACTGTTTGTTTGTCTGAAGCCAGAAATGGAATAGTTCTCAATGGGTTTTTTTTTTCTCGTGTAATTTCGATCCAATTCTCCATCACGCCTTTTCATTTCTGTTTTCAAAGCAAGATCAGAGTGGGGAGCTGCAATATTAATAACCAACAAGCTCTGCCTTACCTAATGGGTCCTTTATCTTCACAGTAGAAACTTATTTATTTTGGAATGGGAAGACTTTCCTCCTCTGTGATACACAAAGGCTTTTGAAGTATCAAGAGGAAGTCTCTCATGTGGTTATTATAACAGTCTTAGATGAAGCCTAAACTGTCAATCTCACACGGAAACACCACCGGTGTTTGTATGCACTGTTGTAATATCTCACTACAAAAGAAACAATAGAAACTTAAGCAGGTCGTTGGTCTGGTAAAACTGGAAGCAGAGAACAAACTGTGAGACTCACTGTGTCAGCTTTGAGAATAAGTAACCCTGTTTGAACCCACTGATGATGTAATTCCAGGAATTGCTCTTTGAATCTTGAAGTGGAAAAGCATTGAGTTACAGCAAACTGAGCTACAGCAGCATTGTGCATTTGGCCTTGTTGAACTTTTGCATGTCAGGCTAATGTTACATACATCTTTTGTGGGCGATAACAACCCAAGAATTCTTGGTTTTGTTCCAGCTTAGCCAAGTTCCTATCTTAAAGGTCCATTGCTCCCAGATGGAAGGGGCTGATATCGAGAAATCCTACCAATGGCTGGAAAAAGTTGAACTGAAATACAGCACAGAGGTACTAATCATAGCAGCACAGGATCAATAGAGGCTGGGGTCTATGACACCAGGCAAGACCCCAGGTATAGGCCTTGCAAAGATGCTCCTGAGACAATCTAGCACATAACAGCAGAGTGCAAAATGCTTGCAGGCAGGGCATACATGGAACGCCACAGCCAAGTGGCTGTCATAATATACAGGAACATCTGTGGTGAGTATGACCTGAAAAGCCGAGGTCAAAATTGGATACACCCACTAGGGTGGTGGAGAATAACACAGCTAAGATCCCATGGACTTCCAGATACAGATAACTGACTAACTGGGGATAGTAGTGGTAATTAACCAAAGGTGATAAATGTAGCTATACAAAGGTGATAGCAACATCAAGAAGAAGGAACACAAGAAGCTGGAGCAGTATTAAGGACTGAGAGAGGAAGTCGAGAAGATGTGGAGGGTGAAGGCAACAGTGGTCCCCGTGATAATTGAAGCACTCGGGGCAGTAACCCCAGAAGGGTAGGTGGATCCAGCAGTTCCCAGGAAGGGCATCAGAGATCTCTGTCCAGAAGAGTCCAGTCCCAGGAACAGCAAAGATACTGTGCAGGACCCTCAAGCTCATAGGCCTCTCATAGAGGACCCACGTTTGAAGCATAAAGACTCTGAGAAAGAATAGTTCTAAGAAAGCAGTAAAACCATAAATTTATCCTGACATCATTGTCTGATGACCTTAACCTTTATTTACACAGGAAAAAAAGGAAGAAAAAAAGGGAAAAAAAAGGAAAAAAAAGATTCCACATTTAAAAACTCTTAGAAAACTCTTTCCCAATACCATTCTGGCCAAGACTGACAGCAGTACCAATAATGAAGTTGCATAAACCAGTAGGCTTTATGCAACTCCATTGATGGTACTAACGTTAATCTAAACACAACTCTAAGTACACTAAAATACAGGCAATAAAAATAAAATATAGAAACGGTTAGTAAAAGTAATTAACTAATGCCAGAATAAATGTTAATAAATGTTAATAATATCAATGCAAAACATTTACAGCATGAAGTAACTGTATCTAAGTCATTTAAAATCATCTTAAATTCACTAATTGAGACCAGGTCCTGAAACTTTAGTTGATTCTGCAGCTGATTTCAGGAGGAAGAAGCCAGTAAATAAGATGGACATAAACCAAGAATAGCCTTAAAAATAAGAATATAACAGTAGTTATGTCTATAGCATAACAAAGCAAATCATCCAACCTGAGCATACAATGTACCATAGTGAGTAAGATCTTTAAAATTTGTAATAAATCTCAGTGCTCCATGATAGACAGAATCCAGCGTACATGTGTAAGCATATTAATCATATCACCACAATCACCACAATCAAGCACAGACAATTTTTTCACCAGTTGCTAAATGTGAGACATTAATTGTAAATTGTGAGCACTTATGTTGAGCTAATAACTACTCCTCTCAGAGCCCTGGACTCTACTAATACATAAAACATTCAGTGATTCAGATTTCAGAGTTTGAGAAAATCATAAGTTTAGTTTTGTCAGATTTTATCGTTGACTGTTCTACAAGGGCTTTGGCAATCAGGAAACAGAGAAAGTTGTCTTTGTAACTGGAAAGCATCAAAAGCTATTTACAACTCATTCTTATTGTTGTATTTACACTGTTGGTGTTAATTATTTCCTTGTAAAATATTTGGTACTTACCAGCAAGTGATATCAACCTCGTCACGGCAGATATACTGGTTTGGTACAGGCAGAATAGTAGAGGTGCACAAGTGTAACTGAGAACAGTGAAACTTACTGCATGCTATTCATGTGATCTGATTCTGGGGCACTGCTATTGGACATGCTGGCTCATTGTCACTGCCACTCAGTTACATGAGTTACATGTTAACACTGTTAACAGGCACACATACTTTTTGCTGCAAACTTTTATAAACTAAATGATTTGAAAATTGTATCATGAAAATAGTAATTCTGATTAAATTCAAACTGATATATTGAATATAGTGATTTCCCCCATTCATGAGTTCTTATATTTTTGGGATATTTATCACATTAACATGTTTAAAATCATTAACCATATTTTTGTATTATTGCATAGATAATTATTTGAAGTTTGTTTATTTATTAGATTAGATATTAGAAATATAACATATAAAACATAGCTTTTAAATGATGATTTCGCTTATCACACCCTATGTGGGCCTAGCTCAGCCTTGCTGGAGAATCCCATTTGCGCCAGATCTCTGACCTCAGGTAATTGCTATTGCTGTCATTTATTGGTTAGGCACGTTCTGTTGTAAAACTTTGGGCTGAAAGTTTTTTGACTGCTGTGTGTTAGTGTTTTCAAAGCAGACACTACTTCTCATTTTCTATAACCTAAAATAATTGTTTTTGGTCTTAATATTTCCACTGAAAATGAAACAGACTGCAGAGTCTATAAAATCAACTGAGATTAGGGCTGGGCGATATGGCCTAAAATCCATATCACGGTATAATTTGAAGCATGTGTGGTAACGATATATATCGCGTAGGGGTGCAACAGTACTCGTATCGATATTGAACCGTTCGATACAGTGCTTTTGGTTCGGTACCAAACTTTACCCGCGTCATTTAGACAGCCGTCAGCACATGATTCTCCTTATGGGGACCTGATATGTTTAATATGCTGCTGAGAATATACCCCAGAAGAAGGGTATAGTATAGCTTTTATTTTGGAAAGAGCCATTTCTCTGTAATAAACTCTGTTTTCCAAAGATGAGTGATTTCTCGATCAGATAGATTTATTTTTTTAATTATTTTGTTGTTTCAGCAACATTAAATTTAAAAACTGTACTTTTGAGTTAAAATATATATTTATAATATTAATAATTGACAAATTAAAAAGGCATGAACATTTTTTTTGTATCGAAAAAATATCGAACCATGACACCAAAGTATCGAACCGAACCGAACTGTGAATTTTGTGTATCGTTGCACCCTTAATATCGAGATATATTCTTTTCTTCTGTATAACGTATTTTACACACTATAAGGCGCACTTAAAATCCTTTAATTTTCTCAAAAATCGACAGTGTGCCTTATGTATGAATTCTGGTTATGTTTACTGACCTCGCACCGATTTTATGTGGTACACGGCGCTCAAAAATCTGTCAAAAATGTTTTCGTACGACTTTGGCAAGCTTGGAAGCTGCACCGCTTGATGGATTGTCGGAGCATTACGGCTGCCGTAGTCAGGAGCCTTGCGGAGTAATCTGGGCCCTAAACTCCAGATTTAGGACCCTTTTATCGATTATTCCACTCGATAAAAGTTAACGTGAGGGTTTCTGGTGGTTAGGGACAAATGCAATTGCATGGCAGGATCCTGTAAACGGACCAAACTTCAGTCAGGAGAACAACTGAGATAATCCACCCACAATACGAGGTTAGTCATTAATATACTGCAACAAAATGGGAATAGAGCAGTCTTTAGGGAATTCAGCATAAATGAATCAATGGTAGGGAAGTTGAGGAAGCGCAGTTTTTGGCTTTCCCCATATTCCAAAAGTGCTTCATCTCTTTGCTATTACTGTCGCCTGGCATAATTTGCAGATGATAGCTGTGTCCCAAAACGTCGGCTGCATCCTCCGGAGGCCGCATTTGAAGGCCGATTACGTCACAGCCAGGCGACGAAGGCTGTCCCAATTCGTCGACTCCTTCAAATGCGTCCTTCATTTCCCCGAATTTGAAGGATGGGTCGGGTGTGTCCTTCGTGGCCCACCATATCCCAGAATTCATAGCGCGGCCCAGCCAATTTCAGTTTCCAACAATGGCGGCCGCTACTAAGTTTTAAAATTACTCTTATTAATCTTTCTAGGTCACAAAATAAACTTTTAACACGTTTTCAGGCAAGAAAGTAGCTGTGTAAATTTCAAATATCTGCTTGGTTTATCAAGACATCGCATATTTGCAAAAGTGCGCCGACGTTTTTGGAGACGTATGTTACCCACCCGCTCGATAGCTAGCCGGGGGGTTCAATGGTCACTCGAGCCGGCGAGAGCAGTGGACTCCCGGCTTCATTGTTTTCAGACCCCGCTGTCTTTCGCTGCTCAGGTAGCGAAAGACGAGTGATATATAAGTCACTCGGGTAACTTAAAAATTTAATTGTTTGGCTTTGTTCGGTGTTTTATTTGTTCCGGAGCAAATTGGTTTGGCTGAGATCAAAGTTATTAGATTATTAGATTAAATAAAACTTTATTAATCCATTCCCGGGTTCCTCCGGGATTTTCACACAGCTGAATAAACGTCAAACAGAAAACTGATTAAACAGAAGTGTGAGACAGTTGAGAATTTATGGCAGTGTCCTGTTATATTTTAGATAGCAAGGAGCAGACGGCTGAGTTTATTAAACTCCACCGACACAGCGGTGACGCAAATCTGAAGGCTAGACCGTCCCATTTCACAGCCTCCCACTTCCGGCCTTCTCGGTCTTCGAAGGACCCGGCCCACATAGACCGCAAAGACCGGGTCCTTCGAAGGATGCAGCCTACGTTTTGGGACACAGCAGATGTTGTTTGCAGCCGCTGCGATGCTTTTGACCAAAACAGGCGTAGCTTGATGACACCATCAACATGCGCTATCGCGGTAGAGCGGTACAGTCAAAATCTCTACCGTTGGCCAAATTTATATCGTTTCTACCGTATACCATTTATACCGCCCACCCCTAACTGAGATGTCCGCAATGAATGCATCTAAAATTAGTGTATATGTTAATAGCCCAGCAAACTCTTATCTTCTAGTCGGTAAGTGGTACAGTAGTTGCTCATTTTACAGTAGGCAGGGTAATCTAACTCTGTGGAATCTCACTGTCACTGTGGGGAATTAATGCAATGGGACAGCACTGACCTGATAATGCCCTTCTGCTTGGCTGCAACTTCAAAAGCAAAAACACCAATAGTAGCATCATTACTGTCTGCTCTCCTGTTCGCCTCCTTCTCTTCCTCGCCTTTTTAACTCCATAGTCAGGTTATGATTACAATTATTGAGAACAAATATACAACTAGTAAAAGTGCAGGTACACCAGCTCTACCTCTACCTAAACTGAAGGTGGAAGAATATTTGCATGATATGCAAATTATCCTCTATTGATTTCCATCCATATACGCATGGTTTGAATAAATTTAGGGGAAATTTAGAGGGAAGTAAGTCCATGCAGTACACCAGAACACAGAGTGCTGATCGTAATATTTCAGAGAAAATAGGAACCTGATGACATCCAGCAAAGCAGCAGTCGAGCTTTTATTCCAAGTCACAGTTATCATAAAAGAAGGATATGTATATTTATATACTACACAACCATTCTTAAACCTATACACATCCATTTTGCCCAGATCTCCGTCTTAGTGTTGTGACACTGTTGTGACAGTCACATTTGTAAATGAAGCATTTCCTTATTTGTGTTTTCACTGATTCTGATTGGTTCTCTGACAACTGACTTGTATAAATGCATTCTCCTTTAACAGCTTTACTTCCCATACCTGATAAAACCACCTCTATTTCACTTCAGCTATTTAATTACTGTAAGGGGAACACAGTAAGCAACATATTTATATTAGCTGTAACATAAATTTGATCCATTCATTAATGCCAACTGTGGCATGCTTGTTTGATGTAAAAAGCATCCGCCTGCAGACATAGACACACACAGTTATCATGCATGCGTCAACCTCCTGCCCCAGATCTCACAGTCATACTAGCATACGTGACCTTACTGCCTCCTGTTGGTGGTGAATCAACTGGAAGAAGTGACCTGGAGAGAAAGTCAATACTGGGTATAAAAGGCAACTAAGAAGCTGCCACCAAATCCTGTTTAAATGTCTGCACTGCTTTGGAGTTGGACTTTTGACCTTAGCTAAACCTTTCAAGAAACGATGGAGGGAACAGGAGGGAAAGTACCGCATTTGTACTGTGAACCACAAGAAAGGATGAAAAGAAAACTAAAGAAACAAACATGCCGCACATAAACCTAATTACCAACTCTTAGGCACTTATATGCCAGATAGAGAATGGAGATTAGAGAACTTTAATTATCCAATCACTTGGCAACCATGGGACCCCCAACAGAAAGACAGTCAGTCAACCACTAAAAACGACTTAGGAGGTTAAAGGAAAATAAAATAAAGAAACAGTAGAAGAACAGTGGTGCAATCAAAAACTCTGAAATGGTTTACCTGTAGGCCACATTTGAAATATGTATTTGGGGAAAATATCAATAAATCAGGCATTTTTCCAGGAATTTCTCTCTCACACCATTTCTCAGTACTAAACTACTGTTTACCACTGACTCATTATTTTCTGTTAAGAAATAATGTGGGTAGCATTATGAAGTTACCTGCTTCTCAATTCAAAGTTATAACATTTTCATGGGTTTTCTTTCTTTCTTTTCTTTTTTGTCTTTCTTAGTTCTGCTTAGTGTGGATCTAGCAATGAACTACTAACTGGTACATATGTTACATTCTACATACGCAGATGTGTACATGCTAGGCCCTATTAGGATGTATCAGTTAAAAACTGCAGTTTTGTGATACGATTATTGTTTTGGACAAATACATTCATATACTATGCTACTAATACTAATATCTATATTATAATTAGTTTTTTCAAAGAAACTAGAAAGCAAATACAGTGAAGGGGGTGTGATAAAAGTAAGACCACTGAGAGGCAAGAAGAGCCAGAAATAGACATGGTAATTAATCCTCTGAGGTCTAAACTATCATCTGTGATGACCCCAACCCAAGCTCTGAACACTTGCTCTGTCAATATGTGTGGAATACAAGCAAAAAGTGCTTAAATACATACGCAAAAAAATGTATGTGTTAGTTACAATAATTACTTTTCTTGCCTCATAATAGCCAACACTTTGGAGAACAAAAATAACAAAAGTTTGACATTTTATCACGGGGTTAGGATTAAGGTCCTGATCTGGCCCCATCTGTTTCTGTGAACTGGGTCGGACAATCTTGTTAAATTAAGCTGCATTAGTTCTGCAACACGCTCATCAGGACAGAGGCTGAACTCCCTGTGAAACCACTGTGGTGTTATTAAGCAAAATGCCATGTTCCACATTTGGTACACTCTGTGACTTGACATTGTACATAATTCAAACTGCACTATAAAACAGCTGTGTTAACAGATTAAATAACTAACATGAGGCATCAGTGAACAGCTTGTTTCTGTTGTGCTAAGGTAGGGCTGTGCGATATGAACAAAATCTCATATCCCGATATTAAGACATCTATCGTCCGATAACGATATAAATCACAAAAATGTAACGTTTTCTGTAAATTCTCTGAATGTCGGGCAGCTCGACTTGCGTGAAGTGTTTCCAGCTGGGCGTGGCGTACCTGGAGTCAAGTGTTTTAACTGATGCATGAAACGATACATTTTTAGACATAGGTTGTAAGGGCCGCCGTTTTCTTTGTGAGTATTTATTACACGGCGTGCTGCGGGGAAAAGCCTGTTCTAACGTTTGAGTCTAAGGTTTATTTTTTAGCACCTGACGGCTCTTTTTTGCTTCTCATCCGTAAATACTCTGCATCTTTCACGTGATTCAGTTTATTTTGAAAAGTCTCAACAGGATCTTGAGCTTTATTGTGAAAGGTTTATGTGGAAAATAAACAAGCGGACACGAGGTGGTTTTACCGTCGTTGTTGCTAACGACAACGCATAAAAACAAGCGCTTGTCCGTCTGTAGTGTGGTTATATTAAATATAAGAGAAAGAGAGAACTTTAGGAAATTAATATAGCCACTACAGTGACCATCAAAATAATGAAAAAATATTGCCGTAAACAGTTTATTTTGCGACACCATGAAACAAACGATAGCATAAAATGAAACGATAGACGTTTTTATATCGTCATCCGATATATATCGTTATATCGAACAGTCCTATGCTAAGGTGTAAAAAACAGACGTGCAGAGAAGGTGCAAGCTTTGATAAGAAGTGCTTATAGGTCTGTTGTGGTTTGGCAGAAACTAAGTCAGCAAAGCCTAGACACACAGGAACACTATGACTTCTGATAAGATCTGAACTAGAATGCAATGTTTTAAAATGTGCACAACAGTGTCCACAAGAAAATAATGAGTACTGTGATACAAATCTCCAAACTCAACTAAAAATGCTCCCTGAAGTGTGCAGTGTTATGATCAACTATCAAAGTGAAACTGAAAGGAGGAACATCTTAAAGCATGTGCCAAGGATTATTAACTTGACAACAAGTGATCTAATACTGGAACTGTGTATAAAAGCACATTCATACTTTCCTACACACAGTGCCAGTGACTTCATAACACTCTTTCTGTCAGCTGGATATTAACCAGGCAATATGCAGAAAAAGGATTCCACATCACAGATATGCTGTCCTGTAATGAAGAGAAAAACCTTCATGTTGCAGCATTAAGACACTTATAGTAAAAGCCTTGATATTTTAGGGAATATGCTTTCCTAAATATTCTTAACCATTATATTATGTGACCTAGTATGCTCATTTTCAGCTCCATGTTTTAATTCTAAGACTCTACTGGATACCCAGAAACACATGATTCAGTTCATTGTACTCCTTATTTATAGTATACTGGGCCAATAAGGAGAGACTTAGTAAGCTTACTTTAGTTTAGTCTTTATATCAAGTGTCTGTCTCAGCAAACTCTAACTTACTACATAGTAATATATCATTACCAACAACCAAAGTTCATTTTAGCTGTGATTTCTGGTTGCGGGAGCATTGTGTTTTGGCATTATTTTTTTACCTCAGGGTCTTGACACTTTGCACAGGAAGAATAAATTCTATAAAGTTTCATGAATTTTTACAAAAGCATGTCAGGACAGGAGTTCAAGACCTTAGTGAAAATACAGTGACCTAGAACACGTCCTAACCCAGTTGAGAATCTGTGGTGTACCCTAAGGAGAGCTGTTCAATCAAAACAGAAATATTGATGAACTGAAAACCATTTTTTGAAGCAATGATCCAAATTTCAACCTTGTCACTTCGGAAGTCTTATAAAGAGCTAAAGAAGATGTGTGATGGAGGCTGCTGCAAGTTACTAAATTAAATGCTATACTTTTTGGCAATTGCACTGTGAGCAACTACTCAAAAACATTTAATAAAAACTGAAAAATTGGACTATTTCTGTCTCATTATGTTTAAAAAGAATGTGAATCTGTTATGTGAAACGCTAAATCATAACTCCTCAATGAAGAAATCCTATAAATACCAAAAGAGATTTCTCTTCTTTCTTTTCTTGAAGCTGTGCCCTGTATCAGTGGTGGTCCTTGAAAAGTCTAATCAATGTTTTACAAGAATCTCAGCAGATCGGGTTTTAATTCTTTTCCAACAACTAAATGTGAAGTTACTCAAGAAATTGTCTACAAAACCTTTCCAAGATTTGGAAAGTTAGACAAGCAAACACTAGTTTTCAAGACATCTTTAACATATATCATTGGCTTTCTCAGTGGATGGACCTTTTGTCATCTTGATGACAAGCAGGTAGCACTTTAATTATCACAAGGTCAAGAGGGAATTTCTCACATTAAAACTTTGACAGTTCTACTAAGTTATTGCTGTTAGCTCTTATTTATCTGCTGATTCCTAGAATCACCACATTATCAAGTCAAAATTAAAAGAAATGACTCTGGTGACTGTACTAGGAACATGACAGATAATGTGCTACACACTTCTTGAGACAGTGTGTCAGTAACAGTCTATTGACCAACCAGACTGACAGCTTCCAATAAGGTCTATGTGGTTAATTGTGGGGATCATTTAGGGGATCATTTAAAGGTCACAACCTACCTGAGAATCGCTGCTGATCATATCAATCCCTTCCTGGCCAACACTAACAGATGCATGGATAAATGGCTTTAAATGAAATGAAAAGTCCAACTGAGATGGTAACTTAAACTTATGGAAATTCTATGCTGTGATTGCCTAAGTAAGCCTTGAATATATATTCTCCCTACGGACCTTTGCATGTCTGCATCACACTAGCTCGTGAAACGCACTCTTTCCGCGTGTACCGCATGTGTGTGTGTGTGTGTGTGTGTGTGTGTGCGTGTGTGTGTGAGTGTGCGTGCGTGTGCGTTCGGATGTCTGGCTAAAGCAGATCTTGTAGCCTCACAGGAAACAAAGCGTGGGCTGCGAATACACAGAACTATAAATGGCAGTTCACACTGTCTACACATGCTTCTAAGAAAGGCACCCAAGGCAAACAAACCCACCGGAAGATCCTTGTCTTGCAATAATCAGCCAATTCGGCGCATTTTTCATTAAATGAAAGACACGTGGGAGCGACAGTATATGTGAGGGGAATGATTTTTCATGTGTGACAATACAAAAATGTATCTGCATGAATGAATTGCTGATTTCTTTTGAATTATTGGCTCTGTGGACATTGAAAGCGCATCTATATATTACAGTAGGCTATGCTACAGTGCGGAATTCAGTGACAGAGCATGTTAAGGATTCATGAGACCAAATGCGACTGATTAAAAAGCCATTTGTTCATTTTAGTCTATAGATTGCTCAAAAAAACCCCAAAACAGACAATGTGTGAAATACTCGCGTACTGCTATATGAACATGTTGTAGATTGCAAACTAAATGCATTTCTGGCCATCATTTTACCTTCGGACATGTGGTTACAGGGATATCACTGCTACTGATGCTGAGCGGCAGTCCCCGCCATAGAGTCGACACCGGTGTATGAAAATGAGCACGCTTACCTTGTAAAGCAGCGCTTATTAGTCCACTTCTTCCCATATAATCTTCTGTCTACAGTCTCGTGTGGAGAAAAACTAGCTGCAGATGTGGTGCACTATCTGCAATGCTGCTGCTTAGCGCTCCTCTTTTATGGAGGCAGCGGGATTTAATCGCGGTGTGGTCACTTTTAGTATGGAGGATGATTAGTGCCGCCATAAGAAATACAATCAAATTAATTAATTAATAAATGAGCAAAAAAAAAAAGAATATATTACGAGTATGCATGCGTGTTTATTCATTTCTTGTCTTCTTCCTTTTAGTATTAAATGTGCTAGTCTGAATAAAATATTCTACAGCTGTAAATGTGTCTGCCAATACCAGCGACTGTAAGTGGTGGAAGAAGCACACTTGGATACAGCAATGATCTTCTACTGGTTTTTATATTTACAGTGCTCATCAGACAAACAAGGCAAATCATTAAAGTTTTGTGTGGGTGACAAAGCCATAATCGTTACAGTCTCACAGGAGTTTGTGTCTCGCTTTCTTCCATTTACACAAATTAATGTTAATTGCATTTAAAGGGAAACAAAGTCAACAATTCAGACAACTAATGAGTGACTGTGGTGGGGCGTGGTCTGCGGTGCAGGGAGGGCGGACGTACCTGCACGGCATCCTTAATCATGCCCGCCGAGTTAAAACCACGGGGACTCAGGGGTTGGTGTGTGTTGTGGTGTGATGTGATTTGAATAAAATGGCTCTAAATGATGATCTGTGGTCTCGCCGTGCTTTATTCACACCACACTGGTGCCGAAACCCAGGAGGGGGCACAGCGGGTCCTTACCGGAGCCAGGGAAGGGAGGAGCTGGCCCAGAGGGAGCAGCAGGCGCAGGTGCATCGCCAGCAGGAAGAGCTGCGGGACCAGACCGAGCGCCACCTGGAAAGGATTGGGGAGCTGGCGGCGCTGCTCTGGGCCTGGGCACCACCCCCACAGGTGTGTCCCGAAGGCAGTGGAGAGGTGGAGGAGCCGCGTGAGGCACTTCAGCAGCCCGAGGTGGCAGACGAGGCGCGCAGGGATCTGCGCCTGCTGGAGGAGGGGGAACAGCCGGGTGAAGGGCTGCTCCTGCCGGGAGCAGTGGAGGAGCCGCTCCAACCGGGGGCGGCGGACGAGGCATGCGAGGGTCTGCGCCGGCCGGAGGAAGAGGAGCCGCGCTAGGGGCCGCTCGCGCCGGGAGCGGCGGCGGCGGTGGCGGTGGAGCCGCGCGAGGGGCTGCTTGAGCCGGGAGCAGGGGTGGTGGTGACGGAGGAGCCGCGCGAGGGGCTTCTCGAGCCGGGAGCGGCGGCGGCGGTGGCGGTGGTGACAGAGGAGCCATGCGATGGGCTGCTCCAGCCGGGAACGGCGGCGGTGATGGAGGAGCTGCACGAGGAGACAGAGGTCCCCGTGCCAGGGGAACCTGCTTGATTGGAGATGGCCATCGAGGCGTACGCCATGCTTGAGATCGGCATGCTCGCCAGACCGGCCTCACCGCCACCAGAGGCCAGTGCACGCCGGACATCTGCCCAGCCGCCTGTGGGGCGTGGTCTGCGGTGCCGTGCAGGGAGGGCGGACGCATCTGCACGGCATCCTTAATCACGCCCGCCGAGATAAAAACACGGGGATTCAGGGGTTGGTGTGTGTTGTGCTGTGATGTGATGTGATTTGAATAAAATGGCTCTAAATGATGATCTGTGGTCCCGCCGTGCCTTATTCACACCACAGTGACATTCATTTTACCAGTGACAGGAAAGCCCATTGTTAAAATCCCACACAGTGTAAAGAACAACTGAATCATGTGTCAGAGTATTAGAGGAAAACATTCCCCTCCAGTATCAGAGGATGGTTGCTGAGTCATCTTTTTTTGTTGAAGTTTGCAGATGTATTTGTTTATTTTTTTTTTGTCAGCTTAAATGAACACTTCGTATTGCAGTAACAAACAAATGTGTGCTCTTTTAACTTTTTGGATACACATATACTATGTGAAATATGAAACATATGTGCTGCATATACATGTAGCGCTTTTAAATGTTATATTGGGATAAAAAGCAAGGAAAAGTAAACTTTTTTTTCTATACACATATGAAAGTAAATCACACTTTGATTTCTAATAAAGTAGTTTGTTCTAAACATGTGTAAAAGTGAAAGTAAAAGTGAATCAAAATGAAAGTTTAAAAGAGGAGCTGACTCACTGGTGTACATTTGGGTTTCCTAGGATATCTGGGAATTCACCAACGCCCTGTCTCATCTTACTGCAGTCACTCTTTGTGTGTAATGACATTTTATTTTGCACTGGGTCTTGTTAAACCACTGCAGTTCATCAACTGTTTGAAACACGCTCCCTTTAAGGCCCTTCATATGGAGTTAAATGTGTTACAAACGCATAGAAACAAATAGAATTCTTTACATTGAACATAACAGCTTTACATTTTTGTCAGTGTTAGCAGTTTTTGCTAGATTAAAAAAATAAATAAACAAATCACTAAATTTAACCCTGAGTTTGGAGTTACAGTTGGTGGATAGTATATATTATGGAAATCCTTTTAATACATGTATACATACACATATTTTTGATTCAAATGATAGATGATACTATTTCCAATATTTGCTTTTTCTTTCTGCTTGTGTTTGGCACTTATCACCTCCCATACGTGAGTACTTTTTCTACAGAGAATTCTCTTGTCCAATGGTGTTCAAGGCTTGTGGTGCTATCAATTCTTGACCAATCTTGTGCTGAGTAGTCAGGCTGAACCAGCAGTCTTCAGACAACCTACCAAAACGAGTGATGAATGGTCTGCGGGTTTACCATGACCTTAAAAAAGTTCATCATGTTTCAACTGAGTCCAATTTGTGTAACACATATTTGACTCAGTTGCAACTCAGTTGCCCTAAAGTGTAAGTGAAAATCTACTTCAATGCTTGAAGTAGATTTTCCTGTGTGTAAGGGTTTCGGTCGTATACTTTACGAGGATACTTTATGAGGGGTTTTTCTCCATGCTGAGAAAAACTCCTCAATAGTGTTCAAAAAGTATGGTGGAAGAAACACATTGATAAAATGTTGCTCATTGTGAAACCAATGGGATTTTCTTGGACAATGGTGAAAGCTCACATTGTCCCAAATGATATGGGATGCTCTGCCTACTCGCGATCTCTCTACTCAATCTCTCTCTTTTCATTTGGGTCAGTAAATCCATTGTTCTTTTTTTAGTTAGTTTATAGTTTAATTTGTGTCAGAAATCAATTGCACAACACAAAAATCAGTATTTTATATTTGAAAAATGACTGGAACTGTCATGGTGGGGTACGCCGTTGAATTAGTGGGATAGACCCAAAAGCAGAACACAGGAGCAGACTGAACTTTAAACTAAGGGTGAGCCTTTATTAGGACTGAGAACAAGAATGGAGAAATAAAGCAAGGTGAACATGAATGAGTAAACTAAAACTAAAACCTAGACTGAAAAAACTAACTGTGATAACTGCGACGATTCTGACTAACGTGACATGAACATAATCCTGACCAGGTACATGCTCATGACCTGAGCAGAATCATGAAAATCCATAAACCTGATGTGACGTGGAGGGAATATACACAGACGACCAGACAACGACAGGATGAAAACAGACAGACTAAATACACACAGGAGGTGATCAGGGGAAGTGGAAACAGATGAGGAAACAGCTGGCACAAATGAACATCATAACACACAGGGGAAGGAAAACAAAACACATGGAACATGGAAACAAGACTTTCAAAATAAACAGTGAACATGATGAGACAGACATGACAACTAAAACAGAAGACAAGAACAGACTCACAGAAGGGGACATAGAACCTAAACTAGAATAAAACTCAACTAATTCCTAATAATGGCAACACAAAAACCAAGCATTTAATCAATATAATATAAGAACTCCAAAAGACACACGATGAACTCAAAATTCAGGGTCACAGACCCAGCCCCTGACAGGAACGGTGGAAAAAATTCAAATAGGTGTGACTGTAAAGACATTTAGACCATTTGGGGAACCATTGGGAACTGTAGCTGGTTAGTGTGAATTGTTGAAAAAGCAAAGTAAGCTCTAATAGTTTGGAGTCAAATGAGCATAAAAACAATAAATTAAAAAAGCATACTATTTAGGATGTCCCTGTTTTATTTTAACTAGAAAAACGAAAAAGGAGAAAAAATAGAGCAGCACTCCTGCAGCTCTCTAATTATGGGCAATTACATAAATACTGACTCCTTTATGTTCATTTAAGCCTTGTACAAACCTGTTCAAATAAAGTGTTTTTAAATTAGCATTACAGTTTTTCTTGATTGCTTTGAACTGCTTAAAGAAACTGGAATCCACTTAGTTTTCTTTATCAGAGCAAAAGACACATCTTGGAAATGTATTAACCCTTTCTCACTGGATTGACACATTTCCCCACCTTTTTGCAAAACAGTTAACACACACTTATTTCTAACTATTAGAAATTACCTAGATGAGTATGAAATCAATGAGCACCTGTTTGACACTCCTTCACACAAATCTTCACTTAGCAATCAGTCTGCAGGCCTTTAAAAGTGCCACGTTGTTGTTGTTCTTTACCAGCATCAAAAGTGGTAATTTCTCATATTGTAATAGGTTTTATTTTGGTTTACATGTATATTGTGCAATACAGTGGTATGCAAAGGTTTGGGCACCCCTGATAATTTTCATGGTTTTTCTTTATAAATCATTGGTTGTTTGGATCAGCAATTTCATTTAAATATATCATATAGCAGATGAACACAATGATATGCTGTGGACTGATGAAACTAAAATTGAGTTATTTGGACATAGGGGAGGCAGTATGGATGGCGGAAACAGAACATAGCAGTCCAAGAGAAAGACTTGCTACCCACAGTAGAATTTGGTGGCGGTTTCATCAAGCTGTGGGGCTGTGTGGCCAGTGCAGGTACTGGCAATCTTGTTAAAGTTGAGGGTTGCATGGTTTCCAGTCAATATCAGCAGATTCTTGAGAACAATATTCAAGGATCAGTCACAAAGTTGAAGTTGCGCTGGGGCTGGATTTTTCAACAAGACAACGACACTAAACACTGCTCAACATCTACTTAGGCATCCATGCAGAGGAACAAGTACAATGTTCTGGAATGGCCATCTCAGTCCTCAGACCTGAATAGTATTGAAAATCTATGGTGTGACTTAAAGCGGGCTCTCCATGCTCAGACACCATCAAACCTGACTGAACTGGAGATGTTTCGTAAAGTGATCGTATAGTAGGGGAGACCGGGGATAGTTGTAACATTTTTGACATTTCTGTCTGTAAATTGGAGCTCTTTTAAGGTAGTGGTTTGAAAATGTAATGCAAAGTATTTACATGTCTCTGCTATTAAATAGTGCAGCTATTTTCTCTGCAGCACAATTACCCATTGCATGGTATGGTCTCAAACACAAAGAGTGAAATGTTACAATTAACCCCATAGTCTGGGTTAGTTGTAACATATCCTGGGGTGAAATGTAACACAATGAAATAAGGGTACTGACAAAACATTAACATGTAATCTTTTTTATTCAACACATGAATGCACATAGAGCCATTTATGTAGCTCTGTGTGTGACAGAATGCAGAAATCTAGCTTTTGAACATATTCCAACCCCCCAAAAAAGACAAATGATGGAATTTTCTGCAACTGAATATTTCATTAATTTTGGTTGGTCTTCCTTGAGTTTGGCCTCATTGGCTCAGTGGGCATTATAACCTACAACTCTTGCACCAACTTTTGAACATAACAATGAAGCTGAAAAAATGTAGTTGTGCACCAGCATCGCAATTCCATTACTTTTTATCATGGCTTACCTTGGTGTGGTTTGCAAAGTGCTTCAGAAAGATGAGGAAATCTGTTTCTTGCACCCATCCTGATTTATTTCCACTACCAATACTTCCTACTGGTCCATCTCTGACACAGTGGTCTGCATAATGTATGTGTGGGAACACAAACAGTGGAGGAATTGTGTTGCCAATGGCATTAACCGCATATACAAAGGCGACCAGTGAAACTCTCTCTGCTGATGTCGTTGCCCCAACTTGTTTAATATAAGTTAAAGTAATAGTGTGGTAAGTTGTAACATATGCATTATTGTTACAACTAACCCAGACTGTTGCTGTTACAACTGACCCAGACTCCTATAGCCATGAACTAGCTAAGATTACAGCCAACGGCTAAAACATTAGCACTAAAGACCTACACAGAATATATCCCCATAGACATACAAATAAACTCATCAAACTTAAATTATGTTAACTGCAAAGCAGATAATGCTATTAGAAATTGAAATAAAGTAGAAAAACTTACTTTTTGGCATACAAATTACTTTTTTTCGTGTTAAATTGTCTGTGTTTGACAAAATGTGCTGATTTTTCAGATGTGATAGCAGAACTGAATTGGGCATGCACAGGATGAATCACATCATTTTAAACTTAGCCCTGATTGGAGAAATTGGAAGTGTTACAACTGACCCACGTTACAACTATCCCCGGTCTCCCCTAATGATCCAAAACACCTTCAACCAGAATCCAGACTCTCATTGGAAGCTATAGGAAGGGTTTAGAGCCTATTATTTCTGCAAAAGGAGGATCTCCTAAATATTGATGTAATTTTTCTGTTGGGGTGCCCAAATTTATGCACCTCCCTAATTTAGTTTAAGTAACTATTGCACGTTTTCTGTAAATCCTATAAACTTTATTTCACTTCTCAAATATCATTGTGTTTGTCTGCTATATGGTATATTTAAATGAAATTTAACAACCAATGATTTATAAAGAAAAACCATGAAAATTATCAGGGGTGCCCAAACTTTTGCATACAACTGTATACTGCATCGTGTTACTCACCTGTTGCAAATTAACCTACTTAGCTGCAAACTATTCCTCCAGCTTTTTTTCCCTACAGTTTTTCCTGAATTGCTAAAACACATTTCCTAAAATCTCATCTCTGTGTGTCAAAACACTAAACACAAACTGTAAAATTCAAGCTACACTCACATAACCTTTAACTTGTCTTGCAAAACCAAACATTTGACCCCAAACTTTACTCAAAATCAACCACTACTGTCAAAAGCCACACAAAACCAGCCAATGTGTAAACACAACTTAGCAACGATTACACACTACAGAAATAAATACAAAACACTGTGGGATAGCTGGAAAATAATATTTATCTATTCATTCATTTATTCTTGTACTCACATTTTAACAAAAAAAGAACTGCAGCAAAAAAGTTATATATACATTAAAAAAAATCATATATTTTTACAACATATTCAGGTAATTTATTCTGCCTCAGCATCATGCCTTTGTGCTGGGTCAGGCCACAGGACTTCATCCACATCACATGCTATGGTCTCCCTTGCCAGGCAATGAGGAAAGAATCATTTAGCATGCCGAATCCAGCCCTGGCAAGATTCCACTTCTATCTTACAACATGCTCCATTCAATGCTTGAAGTAGATTTTCCTGTGTGTAAGGGTTTCGGTTGTATACTTTACATCTCCATGCTGAGAAAAACTCCTCAATAGGGTTCAAAAAGTATGGTGGAAGAAACACATTGATAAAATGTTGCTCATTGTGAAACCAATTGCATATTCTTGGACCACAGTGAAAGCTCACATTGTCCCAAATGATATGGGATGCTCTGCCTGCTCGCGATCTCACTACTCAATCTCTCTACTAGTTACATTTCCACCACGCTGGCCAGGCAGTTCAATAACAGCATTGTGACCATTTCTTCTTCTTTTTGCTAGATTCAAGATGTATGTTGTCTTCTATAATCCACTGCTGTATTTCATGCAGTTGAGTTGCATTATTGAGTTGCTCATAGGGGGTCAAATGATTGTTGGGTTTTTCTCTGTATTTATTATTGTGCTATCTACTGTACAATATAAAGCGCCTTGAGGCGACTTTTGTTGTGATTTGGCGCTATATAAATAAAATTGAATTGAATTGAATTGAATTGAATTATTCTAACGGATCATATCCACCATAAGTGTCTCCTGGTGTTGTGAGCACACGCGTGTTCTTCCACCCTCATGTGGCCGTCTTTCAATTCCAAGCAAAACACCATTTACAGTTTTTCCCAATTGTTTACACACAATTACTTGTACTTCAGACACAATGACTACAACATGTAACTGATGCACTAACCTCCTGAAGCAATTCTTCTAAACTACAAGCACAATTCCTGCTTTACACTCAAATAGCAGTTTTAAAACGCTTTTTTCAAAACACTACATACAATTCTCTGCATTTGGCACAATTTTATGAAGAAAATCTCTTGTTTGCACAATAAACACACTGTCATTCAAAATTATAAACTCAGTTGCCCTACTTTGCATACTAACTCATCACATTGGTAAAGTAAGTAAGTCCCATACAATCCTACAATTGTTGCATACTCAACACTGTATAAATTACAGTACTGTACAGTAATCATACTCTGATCATGTTTCACAATAGTGACCACTCCAAGTCTGTATTACGTATCATGTGTGTTTCAGAGTCTGTAACTGGTTCACAGTCCACCTCAATAGGATTGGGGAATGGAGAATATGGAGGGAGATAAACAACTAAAAAGTGTGTTTTTTCTGCCTGGAGATGGAAAGTGTATGACCGAAATCCACACGCATGTATACCCCTTCTCCAGGCTATGCATGTGGAGATATAGCAGTTGATACTATTCATGGCTGGATTCGCCATGCTAGGCGATATTTGCCCTGCTGATCAGCCAGGGAAAACATTGCTTGTGATGTGGATGAGGTGCTGTGGCCAGATGGAAACAGAAGAGAGGATGCAACATCACCGTTTTTTTCTTCTGTTGTTTGTATATGTAGACCATGTTATGTGCAACTTTGTGTTGGTTGGGATGAAGACTGTGTACATTGTTTTTGTGGGAAAAATACAGTGAAATATATTTGGTACCATGTATTTGTGTGTTTTGCATAGAAACATTCTGAAAACTTTTACAATGCACTTATGTAGGCCTATGTACTGTTTGTAGTAAGTGTAACACTGAACAAAAAAGGTTTACATTACAGTTTTTTCTGATTGCTTAAGCACATTTTTTGTAACTATTGGCTATTTTTGCAAAACTCTACACACAAATAAGAAAACCTGTCACCCAATTATCAAAACATTGTAGTTCTCTTGCAAAAGCGAACACAGCTAGATTAACTCTTCACACCTTCGTAAAAATGGTGTTTTCGTATCAAACAGTACACACAAGCCATCATCTACTAAGCACACAATGCGCCAACTGCACACTGATGGTATGAATACAAAACACATCTGGCCTTTGCTTTCTCTGTGTACAGATGTCAATTTGAGGTCACATTTTTGTCATAGTGTCATGTAAACATACAAGGATCCAAACTTCAAGTATTGGTGTTTATTCACACTCATCAAAACCAAGACAAAGTCAGAACACAAAATAGGAATTTCACAAAAAAAAGGGGAAAAAAAGACTATCAGCCTACATCATGTCGTCTTTCTGGGTCCGGCCACAAAATTTCGTCCACATCGCATGCGATATCCTCCAGTCCAAGGCACCGGGGAAAATATCTCCTTGAATGCCGTATCCAGGCCTGGCATGATGCCTGGTCAATATCTCCACATGCCTCCTCCATTGCCTGTAAAAGGGCTACCTGTTGATGAGGATGACGGTCGTACACTTTCCAGCGCCAGGCAGAGAAGAACTCCTCGATGGGATTTAAGAATGGAGAGTATGGAGGGAGGTTGAGTGCCAAGAAGGATGGGTGGTCTGTAAACCAGTTGCGGACCAAAGCAGCCCTATGGAAACCAACATTGTCCCATATGATGACATATCGGGTCTGCTCTGGTCTCTGAACAGTGAGCATGTCATGCAAGGTGTCCAGGAATGCAATAATGTGTGCAGTGTTGTATGGGCCTATGGTTGCATGATGGTGAACAACACCATTTTGGCTTATAGCTGCACACATGGTTATGTTACCACCACGTTGTCCTGGGACATTGATGATGGCACGGTGTCCAATAATGTTCCTGCCACGTCTCCTGGTTTTACTGAGGTTAAAACCGGCCTCATCCACAAAAAGTAGCTCATGTCCCATTGCATCTGCTTCTAGTTCCATCACTCTCTGAACAAGACACAACAAATGCAACACATCAGGCCCATGCACAGCACTACAGTATGCACTTCCAAATTCAGAACCAATGACACTAGCTTACCTGCACATAGTCATATCGCAGTTGTTTTTCACGTTCTGTGTTTCTCTCGAAAGGAACTCTGTAAATTTGCTTCATTCTTATTCTGTGGTGCGCAAGTACACGACTTAGTGCAGAAATGCTTGCACTGTGTATATTTTGAAAGATGGTGTCATTATCAATTATGCGCTGCTGTATTTCACGCAGTCTTATTGCATTATTGGCAATCACCATGTTCACTATATGGGTCTCTTGCTCTGGAGTGAACATTCTGCCTCTGCCCCCAACATCTGGACGTCTAGCAATTCTGTAAAGTAAAAATTTCAGTATTTTTGCATGTATGGTACTGTTGTGTTTCTCATTAGAGTATGGCAGTGCTACAAAGTACTTACCGATTCTCATTTCGAAATGTCCTTATGATGCCTGCTACAGTGTAGCGGCTCAGTTTAGGCTGAACCCGTTGGCCAGCTTCCCTCAGGGTCATCCCATGGTTGATGACATGGTCCACTTTTGTAGCTCTGATGTCATCAGTTATTCTGTTTCTTACTCTTCTTACCCTTCCCCTTTCCCCTCCTCGTCCTCTTCTTGCTCCTCCACGTCCTCTTCCTCCAACTTCTTCACCTCCACGTCCTCTTCCTCCAACTTCTTCACCTCCACGTCCTCTCCCTCGGCCTCCTCTGATTCTCACTCTTCTCACTCTTGCTGCTCCTTCCATTGTACTCCACATAGACAGCTTACCTGTGGCCTGTTTATAGTGCTTAGGCTGATTGCAAAGTGGACTAATTATCTAAAACAGTTTTCACATGTGAAAGTGTGCCAGACAGTTGGCAAAATAGTGTTAATGATAGCCATACATGTGTATAATTTTGCTAGGAGTGTGTTGGAAATTTGGTAATTGAGTGTAAGCAGTGAGTTGTGTTTACAGTTCTGCAAAAAGAGTGTTGTGCAGTGAATTGTAACTACAGGTTTGCAAAGTGTGTGTTACAAAATGGCAAACTGAGTGCAAAGCAGTGTTTGTGCTTTTAGTTTTGCAAACTCAGTCAGTGGTTTTGCTATAAGTATTAATAGTTTTAGAAATTGTGCTATAAGAATCACAGTTAGGGTTTAAGCATTCAGAAAAAACTGTAAGTCATTATGATGACTGGAGAAGAAGTGGTCATAGTGTTTTACATTAAGCAAATCAGTGTTTAACTGGTTCTTATAAATGTCTATTCATGTGATGGTTTGTGTGTGTCATTTGAAAACAAAACACAATTTTGACAAGAAATTACGTTATTTTGAATGTAGAGTTTCATTTTGCAGGAGAATTGAAAGGTTTTGCCCATTGTGTGTGTGTGTTTTTGGATTTGTGTGTAGGGTTCTGACAATATGAGAGATGCTTTCAGGAAATGCGTGTAAACAATTGGGAAAAACTGTAGTTATAAGTATACTTGTATACATAGCACATGTATACATCATACTATTTCATTTACAGAACTAAAATCAGTTTGTTGTGTACAGAGAATCTTTGAGCTTGACTCAATGGTTAGGCCTCATGAATACATCTTTGTGGATGAAGCTGTATTGAATCTAGCAAAAAGCAGAAGAAGAGTTTGCAACATGTGTTTTCAATTTTGAGTGTGTAGTGTGTTAATGATGGAAACAGTGTGTTAGTTGTGTTTAACGTCCGTGGCCTGTGTGCACCATTCTGGGTACAAGTGCACCACACTCCTAAATGTGTTTTGTGTTTGAGAATGTGTTTAGAGTTTTGGCAAATGGGCGATTCAGATTTGCAAATGGTGTCCTGACCAGATAAATAGTGTTTAAGATTTTGGCACCTGTGGGATTGATTTGATGAAAGAGTTTTCATAGTTGACAGTTTAATTTTACAATTGGATTTAGTGTTTTAGCAATTCAGAAAAACTGTAATACCTCCTTTTCTTTTTTGAGACTTTTTGCTGCCATCTAATTTAAACTAAGCTAATATTCTTCCTGAAGTAGTAAAATGTTTTAACATTTGATATATTATAATAAAATATGATAATAACAAATAAAATATTAATATCTAATATGGGTTTATAAGCGTTACAAATGACAGCATTCTCTTTTGTCTGACCTTAGGTAGTCTTATCAATTGCCTTTGTTTTAAAAACCCATACAAAATAACACTCCCTTTTTCACAGTAACTATGTGATGGAATACAGTTTTTTTCTGAATGCTTACAGTTTTTTCTGAATGCTTAAACCCTAACTGTGATTCTTATAGCACAATTTCTAAAACTATTTAAACTTATAGCAAAACCACTGACTGAGTTTGCAAAACTAAAAGCACAAACACTGCTTTGCACTCAGTTTGCCATTTTGTAACACACACTTTGCAAACCTGTAGTTACAATTCACTGCACAGCACTCTTTTTGCAGAACTGTGAACACAACTCACTGCTTTACACTCAATTTCCAAATGATCAACGCACTCCTAGCAAAACTATACATATTTATGCCCATTATTTACACTATTTTGCCAACTGTCTGGCACACTGTCACATGTGAAAACTGTTTTAGAGAATTAGTTCACTTTGCAATCAGCCTAAGCACTATAATACAGGTAAGCTGTCCGTGTGGAGTACAATGGAAGGAGCAGGAAGAGTGAGAAGAGTGAGAATTAGAGGAGGCAGAGGAGGCCAACGGGTTCAGCCTAACTCGAGTCGCTACACTGTAGCAAGCATCATAAGGACATTTTGAAATGAGAATCGGTTAGTACAGTCACTTTGCACTAAGATTTCTAGCACTGCCATATGCTAATGAGAAACACAACAATACCATAGATGTAAAAATACTGAAATTGTTACTTTACAGAATTGCTAGACGACCAGATGCTGGGAGCAGAGGAAGCATGTTCACTCCAGACCAAGAAACCCACATAGTCAACATGGCGATTGCAAATAATCCTATACTTGGAAATAAACACTTGTGTTTGTTTTGATGTGTGTGAATAAACACTAGTACTTGAAGTTTGGATCCCTCTATGCTTACGGATCTATGACAAAAGTATGACCTCAATCTGACAGAGCCTACCTTGTGCACAGAGAAAGCAAAAGCCAGATGTGTTTTTATCCATACCATCAGTGTGTAGTTGGTGCATTGTGTGCTTATTAATGTGATGGCTTGTGTTAACTGTTGGATACAAAAATACCATTTTTACAAAGGTGTGGAGAGTTAAGCAAGGGTTATTTGCTTTTACAAGAAAACGACAATGTTTTGCTGATTGGGTGAAGGGTTTTCTTATTTGTGTGTAGAGTTTTGCAAAAATAGCCAATAGTTACAAAAAATGTGCTCAAGCCATCAGAAAAAACTGTAATAACGATATTTCAATGACTCACCCCTGAATGAGTCATAAATGGGGAGTAGCCTTTGCATTTTTAAAGATGACACATAGCGTTATTGTCACTTACTGTAAAATCAGTCAGATTCTCAAAAACATGTGCGTCATAGTACCAGCTTTCTGGCTTGTTTTGGTTTGTCTGATGAAGTGAAACTTCTCTGCGGACATTCTTTCTGATAGTGTATTACAGATGTGGTGTGAACACCCACTAAGTGTCCACAGTGTATTATGGCTGCTTTGAAAGAAATTAAATTTGATAGACCAGCCTTATTTTGAAAAGCCTGACTGAAAAGGCCAGAGAAGTACAGAAGATAAATAAAGAATGTTGGGATGAAAAAGCAGAGGTATAATATATATTTACACCCACCCATCCAAATCATTCAATTCAGGTATTCTGATCACTTCCATGGCCACAGGTATATAAAATCAAGTTCCATTGCACATTATCATTATCAGTGATGTAACACACACGACCTTGGGACTCCAGCAGTGGAGGCATCTTCTCTAGAAAGATGAAACACACTTTTCTGTCTGGAAAACTGATGCATGAGTCTGGGTTCAGCAGTTGCTAGGAGAATTGTTCTTGTCTGACTGCATTGTGAATCTATACATTCTCATTTGTTTGTCATTATCAGGGTCGCAGGAAGGCTGGAGCCCGGGTGAGAGACGTTGTACACCCTGGAGAGGTCATCTGCATGCAGTACTGCATTGACTGACTCTTTATGACCACTAGAGTGCGATGTTCTCCAGCATTTGGCATCTAACCGTACCTCTGTTATGTCAGGATGGTGTACAGAAGTCAGCATTTGGCTTCACTTCGAAGGGCTGTTTCTCAAATATACATAACAAAATGAACTTTTGAAAATTTATTTAATGATTAAAAAAAGAAAGAAAAAAAAACCCCCTTCTCTATACATTTTTTTTTGGTTATTTAGTCTGTTAACTTGTTTCTACTACATTTATTTATTCCCTTTGTAAATTGTTTTTGTAAAACTTGTTCTTGACATTCTTATTTTACAGTAATATCTTAATGATTTTTGGATTTATGCCAACAATTCATTCACACTTTATGAAGATGCCATTCATTTTCATATTTGCAAAAATGTTGTTTGGTGGCTTTTGTTGTGCTTGTTTGTAGTGTCCCATGTAGACCATTCCATGGTTCACATATACCCAAGTGACCAATGAAAACCTGAATGAAAACCAGTGAGAATTCACTGATTGGAAACAGTTTTTTCCCATTATCCACCTCATCTTCAGCCATTTCTTTGTGATTCTGCTCAGTTGTCTGGGCTTTTTTAGTACTGCTACTGCTCTTCTCTGAGCCCTTGGTATTTCTCGAGCTTCTCATATTCCTTCTTCCTGCTGTCACTACGGCCGTCTTCTTCTGTTTGTCTATCACCACTATGTCCAGTTGGTTAGCCACCACCATTTTGTCCGTCTGTATCTGGAAGTCCCACAGGATCTTAGCTCGGTCATTCTCCACCACCCTAGGGGGCGTCTCCCATTTTAACCTCGGGACTTCCAGCTGGTATTCAGCACAGATGTTTCTGTATACTATTTCTTTTTCTGTATACTGTATACTATATATGCATACTGTATACTATATATATATATGTATATATCAATACTGAATTATAGCAACATCCGGAGGAAGGAACATGAGAAGCTGGAGAAGTATCAAGGGCTCAGAGAAGATGTGGAGGGTGTAAGTGTAATTAAATTCAGATCAAAAGCTCACCTTGTGCATTATGGAGTGTCATTGCCATGTGAATGCAAGTATGCAGCTATGCAGAATGTCCAGAGTAAGTTACTTCATTTGTCCAGTAAGAAACTGCTGCCTGGTTAACCATGATTAATACCCACTGAACAGTTATCTGCGGTTTGGGCTGTGAGGCGCCAGATCTACTGTTGTGAACCAGCACGGTATCTTCATTAATCAAAGCTGGAGCTGCTGTCTAGTTAGCATTCATCATGAATTGTCTGATGATATTCAGATGATTCAGTGTGGAGGAGTGTGTGTGTTTGTGGTTGTGTGGGTAGGTGGTTGGGTGTGGCGAATGTGTATACTGAGCTGGCCTGGACAGAGAGAGGGGGGGTGAAGGCTGAGAAATCAATGCATGCGGGGAAAGGCTGTTCTCAGCAGTAAGGTGTCCGGAGCTCGGTAATCGAGTCTTTCTCTGCAGAATTAATGAGAGGGCTTTTCATGGCCATAGAGATCTGTTGACTTCCATCCCAACAGTGGCCTAACAACGGAGGAGATGGTGATGTAGTGCCAGGGACTTAGACGACATTATAAAGGCCAGACAAAAGATACAGAGTAGCAGGAGGCTGCTCAAACACAAAAAAGGGACTTAAAAAAAGCCCCTCTAGCAAAAGAACGTGCCAAACACTCAGCCACATAACACAGATATAGAGCAACAACAACAACTGGCCAATAGAAATGCGCATAAGAGGCACCATGCTATTACTATATAGTAACAAGACAAAAGCATTTCTTTGGCTATATGTTTGGGATCGTTTTAGATTTCATTTTGATTCTTTCTTTTTTTTTACACTTAGTTTTTTTGCTTGTTTGGTTTTTTTTTGCTATAGCATATGCTCTTGGTGTTCAGTGGGATATATAAACTTCTTCAAGGTTTGCTGTCTCTGCACAAATTTGGTTTGCAGAGACACTCAAACTAGGCCTTCCCTTCTTTGTACTGTTGTTTGACTCCAGTGGGGACTGATTTACAAGCTGAACTTCATGTTGTATTCTTTTAGATCTCAAACTAACTAGTTACACCAAGTTCATCAGTAAAGTGGACACCTGATTTTCCAGACTTCCCTATAGCTGAACTTTTCTGAATACACGAAAGGAACTTCTACACTGTCTTTTCTTTTCAGACTTGGAAGCCAATCTTATGTATGTAGTTTTTATTTTGTGATCAATTCAGTTTGTTGATTCAATTTCTCTGTTGTCATGGGGTGTCATAGGGTGAGAGGCAGGGTACACCCTGGACCAATCACTGGCAAATTTAGAATTGCCTGTTATTCTAACTGTATTCATATGTTTCGAGGGGAAGCTGGAGTGCACCGAGGGAGCCTGTGCAGACAGAGGGAATACATGCAAACTCCACCGGGAAAGAAATTTGAACCCAGGAGTTTTCTACTGTGAGCCATCGGTGCCTTTGAGCAAACAAAACAGATTTGATCCATTTGAGTATAGACACTGGATCTGTGGGTGTGTCCTGTGGTATCTGGCACCAGTATGTTGACTTTTGGGTCTTGTGGGATTTCATCTCATCTAGATCATCATTAGGCTGGTTAAAATTTTACAGCCACATGTCAGGTTCCTCAAGCTGTCATTGAGTATCCATTATGGTATGGTGGGGCACATTGTGCTACTTGTTTCCATGGAGAGGAATGCTTTGTCTGCACCTGTGCTTAGTTTGGCGATAACTGTTACAATAACTGGAATGTGAATGCATGCCAGTGTTGATAAGTGTGCAATTTCACTGTATCATCTTAAAAGGATGGTTATGTCGCCCTCAAGTGGTCCAAACAACACAGCATAAAAATACACATACACAATATTACTTTATTTGTGGTAATACTCATATTGGTGCTCAAGGGAAAAGAAAGTGTAGAGATTTTTTACTTTTTATATTTGTTTTTTTCAAGGTCAGGATATGAATACATTTTCCATCTTTCCAGTCAACAGCATACACAGACACACACACACACACACACACACACACACACACACACACACACACACTGTAATCAGTAATAATCAGTCATCACATCCTGGATTCAACACTGACTGCAGCTCTCTTTACAGCTTAGGCTTTATTGTAACAATTGGAAGTCCATTCAGGTTATTACGCTGTATAAAGAAGAGCAAGCTGGAGAAAACTTTACAATATTTCTTTATGAGGAGCAGGCACTCATGTGCATTACATGGCGTGGATAATGTGCCGTGTAAAAGTGAAGGATTACCTACAGTTGAGTGATGCAATGCTCCACAAATAATCCTGTTCAGTGTTGATGAATATCCCAGTCTCGATCAGTCCCGGCATCCATCTGCTTTATTGGGCAGCTGTTGGTACAGTAGACCACCGTAATAATATATACAGAATTAAAAGTAAAGAGCAATTTTTTTAGAGGCAAAGTAGTTGAAGTCATTTTTACAGGTTGACTTGTCCTCTTGGTCCTGATTGCATTCGATGTGTGGGCATCTTTCACTTTGATTAGCGGAGGTATCACAGGAAGTTCAGGTTCAGGTACTTCTCCATGTTGAGCACTAGAGGGCCCACTCATCTCTCTCTGCTGTGTTCTCCTCATCTTGAAACCACCAGTATGACATATTAGTTGTCCATCTGAAAATTGCCAACAATTTCTCCCTGTTCCTAGTAATTAAAAGCCTATTACTCAACCTGCAGTATGTATTTATGCAGGCTGTTTATATCTTTGCTATATTTCCTGACTGTTAACTAGGTATTATTGCTTTTACATTGATCTTGGTGACAGATAACAGCAATAGAACTGTAAATGCAGAAGGGAGCTGAAGACAATTAGCCGAGCTTGTTGTGCCTTAGCTGAGCTTGTTGTACAAAGCATGGGGATCCTTGCTTGAAAAAAAAGTGCTTTGTTTTATTGTTTAGTTTTATTCACCACCTTTCAAAATAAAAGTAGCAGAAATGAAAAAGAAGAACGAAAAAGCACAAAAGACCTATAAAACGAGAAGGGAAGTTCAAAGATAAAAATCATTTTTATTTGCTTGCTGGTATTACATATCTGTTTTTATTTTCCCTGTTTATCAAAATACCAGAATTAAATAAATGCTTAAAGGTGTTGGATAAAACTACAGTAAATAATTACTACTATTTAAAAAATATGCATTTTTGTGGACAGGACTAGGAATCAACTTGGTACCAACGACACAATTGGTACTGTGTTGTGTAGCTTGCATGCAAGAGACCAACTTGTTTGCAAATAGTCACCAAGTAACCACCAGTGTAATTGTTTGCATCAGTTTGCAAAGTGATGCAAACTGATGTGGAGAGAGTTTGCCTTCAGAGTAAAAGTTGTGCCTTACCCTTGAATTCAAAAATTTCCAAAGCCACAACTTTTACTTTCATGGTAAAGAGTCCTATTTGCGTCATACTCATCACAGTTTCACCACTGCTCAGCAAGTAGTTGGAAAGTGTTTGCAAACAAACCTGTCTCCATGCAAACTATTGGCAACTGTGTTAGGGACAGAAGCAACCAGAAGGTGGTTTTCAGCGCAGCGGGGTATGTCTCTTTATGACCTCTTCACCAAGGTACATCAGCAACCTCCTGCAACCACTCACAATTGGTCAGGGAAGACATTTCCTTCTCTAACCAGTGTTTCCCAGGGGTCACAAACTACTGATTAGTAGGCCTGAATGACTGGGGCCTAAGTCAAATTGTTGACTTCTTTTGGGATAGAGTATGCTCAATGATGATTGTATTGGTGTGACCAAAACAATTCCATATTTTTAATCCCCTTGAAGTGGGTGTGTTTTTATGAGGGTGCAGCAATTGCTATCACGCTCAGAACAAAAGTCCAAAATAGACATTTGCAAGTAGCTTCAAAGACACATGTAGCACAGATCTCATGACCATATTTTGTGAACAGCAGGTAAGGTGTTAGAACTTTTTGTTCCCATTATTATGCTCTTGATTTCAAACACTCTTCTAATATGTTCATGGCTTCTCAAAAGTTATTAAAGATTATTTAAGTTAGTTTCTTTTATTGCAAAAAAAGAAAAAAAAATGACAAAAGTCCTGTCTTACATGACACTTTACCGATTTTGTGTGTTTTCCATGTATTGAACCAAACATAACTTACTTTATACTGCTGTGTTTTGGAGTTCAGAGTGCTAAAAACTGTGCAGAAATGGTATGTTTCAAAATCTGTACAGCCAGGCACGTTAGCCAAGTCACTCTCCTTCATTCTTCCTTCACCTCCTTTCTGTTCGGTCCATTGTAGAGGTGACACTCTCCTTGACCTCCCAGTCACACAGCACATGCTGCACAGGGTCAGTTGCGCTTGGCTGGAGCCGTGATTCTCACAGAGACCAGGTGAAAGAGAAAAGGTTGTAGGTTTGATCTTCACACAACCACATCAGGAGCAATTCTGAAGCACTCTTCATAAGTAAAACACTCTTTCTGATTGCAGATAAGAGTATCTGCCAACTTTCTTAAATGTAAAACGTAAGCCACGTATCAGACTGGTGGATCAGAGGTTTAACAGGCTTTATTGGCAGAGCAGTGCGAGTGAGATCTGGCAACAGACTCCTAATGAAGACGTCCTGGGATGAGCCCACTGAGACAGAGCTCATAGAGAGGACATTGATCAGAACCACCAGACTGAAGACAGACATTTACGGAGACTGGGAACGCAAGAGGAAAGAATGGAGGAATTCAGTCGGTTGATTCAATCTGATGACTTCATTCAGTTTGTACAATATCTGCGCGTAAGATCTGTCAACACCCTGCTCGGTCTGGTCCTCTGTGTGTGTATGTGTGGTAGAAAGGAGGAGGTTATCCTTAAACTTATAGAGCAGGTGCAGTCCATTGAAAATCCATTCAGTGTTGCTGTCACAGCGATTCTCTTCCATTGAATTAAGAGGGGTCAATCCCACAAATCAAGAGATTACGCTGCAGGGAGATAGAGGACTAAGTGCTCAGTGGTGTACACACACCAATACACACATTCTCTGTGATGTAGGTCTATGCATGCGTGTACACTCTAAGTAATATTAGTATTCAGTTTTATGCTTAAATTAAGCTATTTAATTTTTTTTTAAAAAGCGACCAATGTGTTTAAAAGTAGAAAATATACTGGCATAAAAAGGTTCTCAGTAGGCTCACTTTGTTACAACATCTCTCAAACACACTCTGACACACACACAAACACAGCAAACCCACTCGTGTGTGACCATGCGGTGGTTGCTCTGTAGCGGTGCTGGCAGGAGGAGAGGTGGTTGTGGTTGTGCTGAGTAGAACGATCTTGAGTTTGGGGACCTTGGCATTCATCACACACTCACACACATACGCTGCAGTAGCCCTGCGGTTCAGTCTGCTTTAATTATTACACGGCCAGCTAATCAATAACAAAGAGGCTAATCCTATTTCATCCCTTCATATTCATTTATGCCGGTGTCATATTTAAACTACCAATGCTGAGATTCTCATCAGACTGGGTGCGTCTGCATATTTTGTAGATGCTGCTGTACATGAAAGCTGAGGAAAGGTGTGTTTCTGTCCACTTGGTTTTTCAGTCTACACTTGAAAAACCCAGGTGTAAACATGAAAAAATGTCAGAAATTGCTGTATAAATATACACAAATTTACAAAGGAAACAGATGGAAATGTCCACTGATACTCTTAGCTAATTTCCCCATTAATTATTACTGTACAGAGGTAAACATTTAAATAACTCGTCCAATCACCCAAATTGGTTTAAATTGCCTTGTCGAGGGTGTGGCTGCTTTGAGTGACAGGTGGGTGCTTCACGCTGGCTTCATTATTCAAGCCCAGAGGCTGTTTTATTATTTGTTTTTAAATGTAATGATCAGTAAATAACTCCTACACAGCACAACCAGACTTGCCCATGTGTGCAGTCAGACATTAATGATTACATTTTCAATTTGTCAGCTATCTAAGCTTACACATTCACAGGACATTGCACATTAAATGCCCCTCATAATGATAGTTTTAAATAATATTCTTATGTAAATGGAAAGGAGATATTTTCTTTAGGCCCTTTAGCCAGTGTCTATTTGTTTAATTTCCCACCTGGAAGTAACAGTTTCACAACTTTAGGGCAAAGTAAAAAAAAAATTTGGCTCATTGGAGCATACTAAATTACACTATATTTAGTATGAATTGTATATTTTAGTATTCTCCATAATTGCATATGTTTTTTTATAAGTAAATAAATACATATTTTATTTGTCACATACAGAGTACAAGTGAAATGTTTGTGTCCGAGCTGCGGACACTTATAACTTTTTAAGCCCTTGTTAATAGCGAGGATTGACATTACATTTGTTTCTTCCCACGGCGATGTACTGTATAAAGCAAATTACGAGAAAAGCCAGGGTTAATTCCAAAGCTAACTGGATAAGACAAAATCCTGCTTCATAGCACAAGTCTCAGGATTGTAATATATTGACTCATATTATTTTTATGTTGATTTTTTAATGTTTATACAACATAAAACATTTCTTATTTTAGACTTATTTAGTTACTAAATGTCATTACTAATTTAAAAAAAGGCCATCTGTATTATAAAGGGACCCTAGATGACTCCTGTGGCCCAGCTCTGTGTAGCAGTGCATGCCCAAATATACTGGATATACTGTATTGTATTGCATCTTCTCCTCCCACATACCCTCCTCAGTTCACTCTGCTATTGAACTCAATTACAGAAAGCAGCCACTGTTCCAGACTGTAGCATCTCAGAGGACTCCAATACCGTCTGTCTCAGCATCGCGTGCTTCCTAGAGTAATTTCTACAGCTTCCTCTGATGCACTCAGGGTTTCAGTTTACTGTACAGTCCTGACCCCTCCACTATAATGAAATGCAGTTCTCAACTGTCAACACAGAAATTTGAATTCTAAGGGAGCTTTCTTTGAGATTTTTAATCTTGACCTCAACTAGAGTGAAAATAATGAATGTTTAAACCAATCGTCCCTCTGCTTTGTACTTTTCACTGATCATCGTCTGAATTCAATGACAGTTTGATGCGGGCCACCTGTGATTGAATCATACTATAGGATGAGCATACCAGTTCAATACATATCATGTGATTAAAGGTTCTTCTTATTTTCAAATGTTTATCCAGCAGCTTTGACTATTTGGTAGTTTCACAGATACATAAAAAGCTCATTTTTATCAATCAATCACTCAACTAGATGTACAAAAGGGCAAAAATATTGTACATTAAATCCCATACTGTATTTTCATACTTTTTAAATTCATACTGTATTTGAAAAAAAAAAGCTGTTCATGATGAAATTTGCTGTTGGTCTCTTATCTATTCCAAATCACTTGTTAACCAATCAACATTTGGCAGATGGTTACATCGTCTGCTTCCAGCAATATGCAGTCAGAATCTTGGAGAACCCCGCCCCCACACATGTAGATGTGTACGCAGACGGATTCGCAAGGCCATAAAAAATTATCTTTACTCACCATCTTTACCCACCACCTTCAGCTCTTGGGTGTCTCATTTCTCAGTCTCACTTGCATACCATAAACTCTGACTTGTTCATTGTAGGCCAATATCTGTAAACAGACTTTTTGCATAATTGTGTAGAATCTGTTGGTTTGGCCATGTTTTAATATTTCTGATTTTTTAAAAATATTTAAATAATATGATTTTAAATAATTAAATAATAAGTTTACACTCTGGTAGGAAGCTTCCTACCAGAAGCTTCAAAAAACGAGTCAAGATTTCAAGCTAATATGGCCTTCTTGCCAAATTTCTCCTATATTGTGAAAATACCCCTGCAAAATATCCTTCTTAAATCACTTGAAGCTGTTCGTTCACTTTTTATTTCTTTAAAAAGTTTAACATCAAAACGTATATTCCACCACTGAAAAGCAAGCACTCATGTTAAATTTTGCAATGAAGCAATTAATTTTCTTCGGGTCCACCCATCGTCCAATCACTGTGTACATTTTTACTACAGACAACACCTCTGCTGAGAGAGCCAATAGCTGATTCAGTGCCCATCAAATAAGCAAAACAACCATCTAGCTGTATGTTTTGTGTAAGGTAGTCTTATTTTCTTCAATTATGGAACTGGTTCATTGTTTTGACCCATAAACTGACTGAACCATGACAAAGAGGGTGATAAAGAGGTTAAAAGGAAAGCTGTAAAGCTGTCTTTCACAAATGTACAGAATCCAAATAGAGAAAGAAGAGAGGGACTGATGAGAAAGCGATGTGGACCCCATCCAAATCGTTTGACTCTTTAAGTATTTCCAAGATTAGAAACCAGCTACTGCTTTTTTCCCCTCATACTGCTTTGTCTTCTCTGGTTCATTTCCCTGTCATCACACAGACCCACATATACACTCACACACGTGCTGGGCCTGTCTCTCCTCACTTTCTTGGCTGTGATTTGCACACATTAGACTATGCACAAAAATTAAGTTAAGACTTCATCGTCCCTCAAAGACATGCAGATGATTTTATTGCGATTGCTTTGCAGCATGCTTAGCAAATCATGTGGAATGTTGCAAAACAAAATGGTTGTTTTGCATTGTGATCTATAGTACCAAACAGGGAGGCACTGTAAATAATGTTTCAGAAAGGCCTTGGAATGACTCATTTTGCCTCCCTGAATTATTTGCAACATTTCCCTATGCCAAAACACACTTGTTAAACACTTGAAGACAAAGGGCAGGAAACTATAGACAGACATCTGTTCATCTAAAGACAGCCGTTTTCCTCTTCTTAGTTGTTTATTGTTCACCTCTTAACATCCAATGAATGACCAGCTACTTAGGGTAAGGTTATGTTGCATCTTAGGTTACAAAACAAATATAGTTTCAGGAAGTATAATATGGTACCTTTTAAATAAAGTCTTTTAAAAACAATTTGGTCTCACAGTGCATCAAATAGGTAAAAATAGGGTACATGAAATAGATTCACCCTTACTCCGTGATATGGAATTTACCTAAAACCAGCCCTAAAAACATCATGAGTGACATGGTAGAAGTTTAAAGGATAAGTGACCACAGAAGGTAAGATCAAAGTGAGGTACACAGCCTTACAGTCTGACAAACACTTAAAGAAATGAACTCACAGAGTAATTCACCAATACCATGTTCTTATATGGCTTCTTGACTCTGTCTTTGTCTATGTGACCTAAAGTCACCCAGTGGTGGAAAAGCAGATAACAGCCCAACTGGTAGTTGAGGAATTAAAGATAGTGTCCAACCCTGAGGACCTTTAAATAGACCATACTCATCACCAACAGTATCTCCACTGGCGTCTTTACACAGTGTGACCCTTAGTCTGTAAAATTCAACCCCATCCCCGTTTTTTGTCCACAAGGTGATAAGTGGAGACTGTCGGCTGTGAATATACCATTAAATACCATGTATTTTATAGCAGAGGTTATTCAACTTTTCATTCCGTGACCCAAATAAGAAAATTATTGTCTAGCCCCAGGTCTCAGGCTCATTAAAATATATTGGTTTTCATGACATCGAGGGATCCACCGCCCACTGTAGGCCTATGACCTGTTTTGGTTCTTGATGTAAAGTTTCAGGAATTAAGTTTAACGAGATACTTGACTAGCTATTATTACAGTATTCAGTACATTATCCTGCTATGAATTTTTATTTTATTAGATCATCAGGTCAGATAAGAATGAGAATGAAGCAGATTAGTCACTCATAGCTGGGTGTCACAGAGACAGGCTTTTAAGTAGAACAGAAGTGATACACAGCAAAAGATAACCAATGAAGCCAATTTTTTTTCAACATTTTTTTCAGTATAACAAGCGTACAGATTGTTTTGATAATGACATAGGTATACTATCTCAAAAATAGGAATGGAAGAGATATCTATTTCTGTCCCTAGAGGTAATATTTAGACAAAGACAAAGACAGATAGCATGTTTTGAAAAAAAAAAAAAAGAAAGACAATAATAATTTATTGTTTATTGCTTCCTATTTAATTAATACATTTATGTTACCAAATTGTCACTAGAGGAAGATATAAAGTATAAAGAGTCAAGGGTTCAATGGCTAACATTTAGGGTATATACATGGGCGTAACTTTGTGCTGAACATTGGGGGGGTCAAGATCTCCCAGATTTATTTATAAATAAATAAATTTATTTATAAATAAATAAATCTGGGTAAATTCCCAGATGATTAAACATGCAACTATTTTGCTTGTAATAACTGAAATGAGCAAAGAAAATCAACAGCCTATTTATGCAAGATAATTCATAATTCTATTGGGGGGTTATATTGGCTGGGTCTGATTATTGGGGGGTCATAACCCCCTAACCCCCAGGAAATTACGCTCCTGGGTATATACCATGTTAAGTATTAACAGTGTGTAGCCATAGTTTATTTATAATTGTGGTCGAATAGTTAACATGTTAAGACATGTTTAAATGTTTATGATATCATATACAGTGCTGAGCTAAAACATCGCAGCAACTCCTGCCTAATATTCAATGTTGGGGTTATTACTCAATATAAGCCTGAGACTACAGCTCTGCACACTGACACAACTATCTACCCTACTGAGTACACATATACAATCTTTATTTCTGAACACAAAACTGACAAGACTAGAGATAGGTATCGAAAACTGGTTCTTGAAGAAAACTTGCTTCCAGTAGTCCAATTTTTTTTAATTGTTCATCTGCCTGCTATTGATCCCACTTATCGGTTATTGCACTCACTCTACAATCAGTTCAGTTTAGTTTGAGTGGCAGAGCAGGAAAAGAGCAACGCACTGCTCAAAAGGACGAGATAAATGGTAAAGTGGAAAACTGCATCCAGGAAAGAAAAAAACGCATTATGCTGTGAACACTTTCTTCTTTCTTCTTTGGTTGTTTGCAAGCATCTGCCAAGGCAACATGCTAACACTAAGCTAGCCAAGAACCCAGAGTGAAAGCTGAGTGAATGCTGACCCCTGCAGCCACACCCTTAACTTCAACAGTAATAAATAGATAAGCAATCACTCTGCAGCTTCCCTTTCTACCTGTTCACTTTTCTAAAGCAGAATCATTGTGGCGATCGTTTGGTTTTCATCTTTGCTATGTGCGGTCAGCTTTGCATTCTAAGATCTTAGACATGTGTGTCCTCATTGGGGATTTGTGTTGGTGTGAGCCCCTCCTGGATGGCCGAACTCCTCACCCTACCTATAAGGGCCAGCCACCCTTCGGAGGAAGCTCATTTCCGCCGCTTAATCCATGATCTCGTCCTTTCGGTCGCTAACCACAGCTTGTTACCATAGGTGAGAGTAGAGGTGTAGATCGACCCGTAAATTGTCCATCATCCACAGGAAAAGAGTCTGACTTATTGCCGGCTATGCGGACTAAGCTCTTGCAGCATAAGGATTGAATGGCCTGTAGCAATGGGCCAAACACCTCATACTCCCGAAGCACCTCCCACACTTGGAGGGACACAGTCAAATACCTTCTCCAAGTCCACAAAACACATGTAGACTGGTTGGGTAAACTCCCTTTCCCCCTTATCCTTGAGATTGTAAAGAGTTGTTCCTTGACCAGGACAAAAACTGTTTGAGTTTCAACTAATGGATGGACTCTCCTCTCCAGCATGATGGACTTTCCCAGGGAGGCTGAGGAGTGTGATACCCCTATAGTTGGAACACACCTTCCAGTCCCCCTTCTTAAAGACGGGAACCGCCACCCCGGTCTGCCAATCCAGAGGTACCACCCCTGATCTCCACATAACATTGTAGATGCATGTCAACCAAGACAGCCTCACAGCATCCAGAGCCTCTAAAATTAGAAATATCTTGTCTCAGAGTGACATTGAAAAACTAGTTCATGCATTTATTACTTCTAGGCTGGACTATTGTATTTCATTCTTATCAGGATGTCCTAAAAACTGAAAAGACTTCAGTTAATCCAAAATGCTGCAGCAAGATTACTGACAGGGACTAGAAAGAGAAAGGATATTCTCCTATACTGGCTTCTCATCATTGGCTCCCGGTTAAATCCAGAAGTGAATGCTTCTCACATACAAGGTCTAGAATAATCAGGCCCCATCTTATCTTAATGACTTTTTAGTACCATATCACCCCAATATAGCACTTCGCTCTTGCACTGCAGGCTTACTTGTTGTTACTAGAGTATTTAAAAGTAGAATGGAACTGAATTGAATTGAACTCAGGGCAAACCTCATCCACCCCAGGTGCCCTGCCACCAAGGACTTGTTTAACTGCCTCAGTGTCCTCACCCCTGAAGATAGATGAGTCGTCCCCCTCGTCCCCAGACTCTGGTCCCTCCATTAACCTCCTAAGACCCGAACTCGTCCATGGTATGCATTTTTAATTTCTCTGTGATATTTGGGCATATTAGGACCTGATGAATGTAAAAACAAGGAATCACCAGATTTCTTTTTTTTTTACCTGAATTTTGTTTCTAAGAAAAATGAGAGCCACATATGAGGATATTCATGTTTTTTGTAGAGCACAATTTAGTATTTTGTTCTAGACGACCCAAAATGTGATGTCCACATATGTGGACGCCAGGTCCTAGGAGGTTAAAGACGTGCCAGTGGAGGTCCTTGAAGTATTAATTCCACTACCCGATAATGTTCTCAGTCAAAGCCAGCAGGGCTTCACCCACACTATACACAGTGCAGATAAAGCACCCCTATCCCCTCCTGAGTTGCTTGATAATTTACCAGAAGCTCTTTGAGGCAGTCCGAAAATCTTTTTCCATAGCCTCGCCGAACTCCTCCCACACACAAGTTTTTGCTTCAGCCACTGCCTGGACCGCATTCCACTTGACCTTTTGGTACCCATCAGCTGCCTCGGAAGTCCCGCAGGCTAATCAAGCCCAATAGGGCTCCTCCTTCAACCTGGTGGCTCCCTTCACCTATGGTGTCCACTATTCGGTTTGGGGGTTACCACCACCAGGCCCGGCCCTAACCAATCTGGCGCCCTAGGCGCCCCCCTACATCAGCAGTGTAGTGTATGTACTCACAAGAAACCGAATAGCTTTGTCTTTGACCTTTTTTTTTTTTTACTTAAAGAAAGCAAATTCACAATCAGAATAATTAACAAGATAAAAAAAATATATGAATAAATAAATGAATACAAAAAATAAAAAATGAATATATGAAATACAATAAATTTTACATACATAAACACAATAAAACGTGTCAACAAGTTGGATAAAATAAATTAGAAATACAATATAAATAAGGCACTGCACAAAACAAGATATTAAATAAACCAGTATGACTTTAACAACTATATTACAAAAAAGGGGATCCTACAGAGTTCTCTAGTTGTGCTTTTTAATACTGCATTAACTAGAATGACTTACAAATTACTGTACACCACCCCCTCATCAACCTCACATCACCTGCTACAGCCTTACTCTCCTAGTCTTTCTTGCAGCAAAGTCATCTACAACATCATCATATGACAACTGATTTGAGACCACATGATTTATGCTTATGATGGAAAGTCCACTGAGACGTTCTTGCATCATAGTAGATCTCAGGTAGGTTTTAATGAGTTTGAGCTTAGAGAAGCTTCTTTCAGCAGCAGCCACTGTAACAGGAAGAGTGGCAAAGATTCTCAGAGCAACCCACATGTTGGGGTAAATTTCTGCCAGCTTCTTCTCATGCAGGAAGGTCAAGAGTTCCATGTTTGTCATGTTCTTTGATGGCAATGGTGGGAAATTCTGCATTTCCATTGCAAGTTCTGTGCCATTAATGTCCGGCTGGCTGTCATGGGTCAGAGTAGTACTCAGTGTTTGGCACTGCTGTAGCAGCTCTTCTTTTTGTAAGTTGTGGAAATTGAGGAGTACTCCAAACTAGAAACTTCAACAGTGCATCTGAAGAGAGGAGTATGTGACACCACTGAGTATTAAAGTCTAATAATAAAAACATATGATTCCAGGAATAAAATGAAATGATATAATATAAATGAAAAACCAAAGAGATATATGTATGATGTTAACTGATATGCAAATTAGATTAGATTCAATTTATTGTCATCATTACAGTGAAATGCTGAATGCAAAGTAACAGTATAATATCATATGAGAATGTTATGTTATGATTATCTTTGACCGAATCACAGCAGTGCTCATATTAAAAAACAGCATTCCCTCTCATGTGATATTGCTTAATTAACATTAATGATGTGCACTTTAACAACTAGGCTTACAACTATAATATATACAGGGGTGGAAAAGTGACTATTACCTGCAGGGTAAACGTTAGCTAACCAGAAGGCAATAACAATGTAAACAAAAAACACCTGCTTAAAAGATGAATACAAATGAGGAATGGTGGGAAAGGTGGGAGTACTGTAATTACCTAACGTTACATTATTATTTTCCATAACAATTTAGCCCCCTCCACAATATTAACTGACGTTAAAACAGTTAACTAGCTATTTATTGATTAGCAATTAGCGAATCATGTAACATTAGCTTAATGCTAAAAATTTAGGTTACTATCACATTCAGACAAATAATTTCATGTAGGCTAACGTTACCTACCTCTGTCTTTTTCTCGTTTCTCCTCCTCTTCTTTTCTCTTTTTTCTTCCCTGGGCACCTGACAGTTTTGTCCGTTTTGACATCTTGTGTTGATTTTTTGATGTGGTGACGTCCAAAAGGAACCATGATACGGGAAGGGAGGGGGCGCACCGTGCGGGGGGGGGGGGGGGGGTCGTAATGTTGTAACAAATAATATTTCTATTAAATAAGCTTTACTTTGCATTTTAATTAACGTGGGATTATTTTTTGTATTTAGAAATAATAGTACCAACTTTTTTTTTTTTTTCAACATTTGTGGCACTGGCGTGGTGCCCCCTGATGGACGGCGCCCTTAGCATTTGCCTATACGGCCTATGCCACGGGCCGGCCCTGACCACCACGACAAGCACCAACCATCTTGCAACCGCAGCTCAGTGCGGCATATTCGCCAATGGAGGTGCTGAACATGGTCCAGCCTTATGTATGAACATGGTGTTCAACTATGGTTTGCACAGAAGTCCAATAACAAAACACTGCTTGGGGGTTAGACCTGGGAGGCTTGCTGCTCCAATCACGCCCCTCCAGGTCTCACTGTTGTTGCCCACATGAGTGTTGAAGTCTAACAGTAGGACAACAGAGTCCCCAGGTGGAGCACCCTCAAGCACCCCATCCAGGGACTTCAAGAAGGCTGGGTACTCTGAACCGTTGTTCTGTTAAAAGGGAGTTTTTCCTTCCCACTGTCACCAACCTCTTCATGTGTCTAACCGTTTTTCCCCACTCGGCGACACACCCGCCGGGGGTAAAACTCTGGTAAGTGGTGATTCTGTTCTCAGACATGTGAAGCTAGAGACATAGTCAATTGTCTTCCAGGGGTCAGAGCAGGCGACACTGAGGGAAATTTAAAACTGCTGGCTAAGGGTAAACGTAAATACAGTAAAATCATAATTCATGTCGGCAGTAATGACACCCGGTTACGCCAATCGGCGGTCACTAAAATCAATATTGAATCGGTGTGTAACTTTGCCAAAACAATGTCGGACTCTGTAGTTTTCTCTGGTCCCCTCCCCAATCTGACCAGGAGTGACATGTTTAGCCGCATGTTCTCCTTAAATTGCTGGCTGTCTGAGTGGTGTCCCAGAAACGATGTGGGCTTCATAGATAATTGGCAAACCTTCTGGAGGAAACCTGGTCTTGTTAGGAGAGACGGCATCCATCCCACTTTGGATGGAGCAGCTCTCATTTCTAGAAATATGGACAAATTTATTAAACCCCCCAAAATATGACTATCCAGAGTTGGGACCAGGAAGCAGAGTTGCAGTCTTACACGCCTCTCTGCAGCTTCTCTCCTCCTGCTACCCCCCCAAAAACCCATCTCCATAGAGACTGTGTCAGTTCCCAAACAGACAAAAAACAAACTAAAAACCAGCAACAAACAACTTAAACATAAAAAATCACAAAGAAAGAACAATACAGTATCCACATCTGAACCAAAGAGTAAAACAGTGAAATGTGGATTATTAAATATTAGGTCTCTCTCCTCCAAGTCTCTGTAGGTACATGACTTAATAATTGATCAACAAATCGATTTACTCTGCCTTACAGAAACCTGGTTGCAGCAGGATGATTATGTTAGTTTAAATGAATCAACACCCCCGAGTCATTCTAACTACCAGAAATCTCGAAGCACAGGCCGAGGGGGTGGTGTGGCAGCAATTTTTCACACCAGCCTATTAATTAACGAAAGACCAAGACAGACTTTTAACTCATTTGAAAGCCTGATGCTTAACCTTGTCCACCCCAGCTGTAAAACTCAGAAACCAGTCTTACTTGTTATCATCTATCGTCCACCTGGGCCTTACACAGAGTTTCTCTCTGATTTCTCAGACTTTTTATCTGATTTAGTGCTCAGCTCAGATAAAATAATTATTGTGGGTGATTTTAACATCCATGTAGATGCTAAAAATGACAGCCTCAACATCGCATTTAATCTGTTATTAGACTCAATTGGCTTCTCTCAAAATGTAAAAGAACCCACCCACCACTTTAATCACGCTCTAGATCTCATTTTAACATATGGCATAGAAACTGAACATTTAACAGTGTTTCCTGAAAACCCTCTGCTGTCTGATCATTTCCTGATAACATTTACATTTACAATAATTGATTACACAGCAGTGGGGAGTAGACTTTATCACAGTAGATGTCTTTCTGAAAAGTGCTGTAACTAAGTTTAAGAATATAATCCACCCACTGTTATCATCTTCAATGGCCTGTACCAACATAGAGCAGAGCAGCTATCTGAACGCTACCCCAAATTAATAATAATTAATAATTTTACCTCCTCACTACGTATGACTCTGGATACTGTAGCTCTGGTGAAAACTAAGGTCTCAAATCAGAAGTCCCTGACTCCGTGGTATAATTCTCAAACACGTAGCCTAAAGCAGATAACTCGTAAGCTGGAGAGGAAATGGTGTGTGACAAATTTAGAGGATCATCATTTAGCCTGGAGAAATAGTTTGCTGCTTTATAAGAAAGCCCTCCGCAAAGCCAGAACATCTTACTATTCGTCACTGATTGAAGAAAATAAGAACAACCCCAGGTTTCTCTTCAGCACTGTAGCCAGGCTGACAAAAAGTCAGAGCTCTTTTGAGCCAACCATCCCTTTAACGCTAACTAGTAATGACTTCATGAACTTCTTCACAAATAAAATTCTTATCATTAGAGAAAAAATTACCAATAATCATCCCACAGATGTAATATCATTGACAGCTACCTTTAGTACCATTGATGTTAAGTTAGACTCTTTTTCTCAAATTGATCTTTCTGAGTTAACTTCAATAATTACTTCCTCCAAACCATCAACGTGTCTTTTAGACCCCATTCCTACAAAACTGCTCATAGAAGTCCTGCCATTAATTAATGCTTCAATCTTAAATATGATCAACCTATCTCTATCTCTACCTAATCGGCTATGTACCACAGGCCTTCAAGGTGGCTGTAGTTAAACCTTTACTCAAAAAGCCATCTCTAGACCCAGCAGTCTTAGCTAATTATAGGCCAATCTCCAACCTTCCTTTCATATCAAAAATCCTTGAAAGAGTAGTTGTCAAACATCTAACAGATCATCTGCAGAGGAATGGCTTATTTGAAGAGTTTCAGTCAGGTTTCAGAGCTCATCACAGCACAGAAACAGCTTTAGTGAAGGTTACAAATGATCTTCTTATGGCCTCTGACAGTGGACTCATCTCTGTGCTTGTCCTGCTAGACCTTAGTGCAGCGTTCGATACTGTTGACCATAATATCCTATTAGAGCGATTAGAGCACGCTGTAGGTATTACAAGTACTGTGCTGCAGTGGTTTGTATCATATCTATCTAATAGACTCCAATTTGTGCATGTAAATGGAGAGTCCTCTTCACACACTAAGGTCAATTATGGTGTTCCACAGGGTTCGGTGCTAGGACCAATTCTGTTTACAATGTACATGCTTCCCCCAGGCAGCATCATTAGAAGACATAGCATAAATTTTCACTGCGATGCAGATGACACCCAGCTCTATCTATCCATGAAGCCAGGTAACACACACCAATTAGTTAAACTGCAGGAATGTCTTAAAGACATAAAGACCTGGATGGCCGCTAACTTTCTGCTTCTTAATTCAGATAAAACTGAGGTTATTGTACTCGGCCCTGAAAAACTTAGAAATATGGTATCTAACCAGATTCTTACTCTGGAAGGGATTACCTTGGCCTCTAGTAATGCTGTGAGGAACCTTGGAGTCATTTTTGAATAAATAATCAGGCCCCATCTTATCTTAATAACCTTGTAGTACCATATCACCCTATTAGAGCACTTCGCTCTCGCACTGCAGGCTTACTTGTTGTTCCTGGAGTATTTAAAAGTAGAATGGGAGGGAGAGCCTTCAGTTTTCAGGCCCCTCTTCTATGGAACCAGCTTCCAGTTTGGATTCGGGAGACAGACACTATCTCTACTTTCAAGAGTAGGCTTAAAACTTTCCTTTTTGCTAAAGCATATCGTTAGGGCTGGATCAGGTGACCCTGAATCCTCCCTTAGTTATGCTGCAATAGACGTAGGCTGCCGGGGATTCCCATGATGCATTGAGTTTTTCCTTTCCAGTCACCTTTCTCACTTAGTATGTGTTAATAGACCTCTGCATTGAATCATATCTGTTATTAACCTCTGTCTCTCTTCCACAGCATGTCTTTCATCCTGTTTTCCTTCTCTCACCCCAACCAGCAGCAGATGGCCGCCCCTCCCTGAGCCTGGTTCTGCCGGAGGTTTCTTCCTGTTAAAAGGGAGTTTTTCCTTCCCTCTTTCGCCAAAGTGCTTGCTCATAGGGGGTCACATGATTGTTGGGGTTTTCTCTGTACCTATGAAGCACCTTGAGGCGACTTTTGTTGTAAAAAACAGGCCTGGCCCGGATCTGGCATCAAGCTGGCACTTCTGACTGACTGGTGCCATGGCAGAGTGTATGTCAACCAGATGTGCGCCAGGTCTGGCAATGACACCACTGTTTATGCGATGGCATGCCATATCTGGCCCGATTATGGTTTGGTTTATGTGGCCCAGGCTCATAGAAAACAGCTCTGGCCGGGATCCGGCATCAAGCTGGCACTTCTGACTGACCGGTGTTATGGCAGAGTGTATGTCAACCAGATGTGGGCCAGGTCTGGCAATGATGCACTATTTATGTTCCTATTTTCCTATTTTAGTTAGAAGACCCAAATGCCATGTTGCAATACTATACTGCCATGGTAGCCAACGTTTCAAATGCAGGTTTGACAGGTTTGTGAGTTTACACTTTATCCAAAACCTAATGAGGATTTACTCATCTTTGCCAGTGGGTGGCTGTAGCTCAGGTTGTAGAGCAGGTCACCTATTAATCGGAAAGTTAGTGGTTCGATCCCTGGCTCTTCCTGTCTGCATGTCGTGAGTGTGAATGTGTATGAATGTAGTTAGGAAGCACTCAGTTAAGAGAAAGTGTGTGGTTGGGTGAATGTGGCATGTTGTATAGAGCACTTTGAGTAATCTGGGAGAGTTGAAAAATGCTATATAAGAATCAGTCCATTCACTGTCTGAACAGAGTTTTGTCGTGTTACTTTTGCACTATTATGCACATGTTGTTATTATATGGCTTAATTAAGGTACACATTAGGCTGACATTTGGGGCCAGAGCTGAAACTGTTCTGGGCCAGTACAGGGCCAGCAGTGTGTCTGCAACTGGCCCGTGGCTGCACACAACTTACACATGGCCCACATACCACAAAGAATGACGGCCCTTTGGCGGCCCAGACCAGGTTTGCCAGAGGTAATCCACACATGAGCCAGCAAAGGGCCACCAGTGTGTCTGCAACTGGCCTTGTGCTGGCCCATGTGTGGGCCACCTTTGGCAAACCAGATCTGGGCCCCCAAAGGGCCGTCATTCTTTGCGGTATGTGGGCCATGTGTAAGCACATTGTGTGGGCCAGATCCGGATCATACCAATTTTGCTATGTGGGAAGGAGACCATCGATCTCCACAGTGATTCTACTGTAGAAATATGAACAAATAGAACTTATTGTTGCTCTCTTCAAACCATTTCTGAATCATTTCAGCTTTGTGGCATGATGCATGATGATGCATCTGGTAAATGGACTGATTCTTATATAGTGCTTTATATATAGCACTCAAACATTCACTGCCATTCACCATTTGGCATGCAGATTGTCGAACCACCAACCTTCCAATCAGTAGATGACTTCTCTACCTCCTGAGCTACAGCCACCCCAACATGGACTGCAACAATGATCTTATGTGTCAAAGTAATATTCATGTGGATGGCAGGACCCAAGGTTTCTCAGCGGACATTGTCTAAAGCATTTGCATTGGTTTGGCTTCTCCCCATAATGGTAAATGGACTGATTCCTATATAGTGCTTTTCTACTCTCCTTGAGTACTCAAAGCGCTTTGAACGCTTCCAATAATGTATGCAGGGTGCCAAGTGTTCCCCAGATAAGTGGAGAACCTGCACATTCATGTGATGTAAAAGAAAAAGTGATTTATCAGACCAGGACATGATCTCACATTGTTCTCTGGTCCAGTTTTGATACTCATGTTAGAGGTGGATCAGTCAATCCAAATATTCATAGGATACCAGTGCTGGTGCTAGTATTGGATCAATCCTAGTGCGATATGACTGATTCTTTGTTTCTGTCATCTAAGTTCAGTACTTTGCTCACTAAATTGTGTGAAATATCATTGTTTTTAATAAAAAAAAATATACCTATCCATTATGAAAAATGTGTGAAACCTCTTGTGTTGACTGTCATTTTGTCATTTTGGCCCTTGTCAAACTTGCTCAAGTCCTAATGCTTGTCCATTTTTCATGCTTCTAACTCTTTAACTTTGAGGACAAAATGTTACCTTACTCCTTAATATATCCCATCCACTAACAGATGTCATGATGAAGAGATAATCAGTGTTATTCAGTTCATTTATCAGTGGCATAATGTTATGCCTGATCAGTGTCTATAGTATAGTAAAAGGCAAAGCCCTTTAAGTCTATTCACCTATTAAGAATGGAAAAGTTATTTTTCCATTCTCAGAGTGATGTTGTCAGCAGGGAAAAATAATGATTTAAAGCATCTTTTTCTGTCTGTAAATGCACCAGACTTTTCCAAATCATGTGTGAACAGGAAGTACATAGAGCTGGTCCACATTGACTTAAAGAATAATGTTCTGGCGTCTTTAGCGTGGCATTAAAACAGAGTGGGTCGGTGCTGAGCTATTGAGTGCTGCATAATTTATTAGATTTCACGATGGTGATTATTTCAGATTGAAATAGATGTGATCTTCGATTGTTGTGCTCCATTGCATGGTGTGAAATGAGTATGAGCCACAGGGTGGACAGAGGGTAGAGGAGGCAGGACAGACTGACCAGAAGTGTAAAGCCACAGAGTCTTAGCACATAGACAGACTGGTGCATTGAATATGTGCTATAAATTAGAGTCTAGGACGTGTTTTTTACAAATCAGTTTTACCCAACGATGTTTGGAAATTCCTTGGTGCTCCACACAAAAGGTTAAATTAGATAATGTTTGCCCAGAAGCATAAATATCTTTATATGTGGGATGCTGCAGTAATGTCACAGAAAGTTCTCCACCTTCCGCCTTGAAGGTGCAAATGTGTGTTTCTTGTGCAAACACACTGAGTTGTTCTGTAAAATAATAGATGTGAATGGGACAGATGTGCAGCCCACTACTGCAGTAGTGTTGTCACTGACACACGAAGAATAAGAGAGGAAACAGGAAAAGTAATGGGCACAGATTCTTCAATTTAACTCCCTATCGATTTCTCTTGTCTTCACTTTGGTGGTGTCCTGGTCCATCTGCTACAACATACTTGACAGAAAGAAAAGAACTGAATCTCAGTTGTAGCATCAAGAGGAAGAAGTTGGTAAGACATGGAAAGTCTGTGTCAGCCTTTGTGCCTGCATTCAGCCTTTGCTGGCTAGTTTCCATACTATGACTATGAAGTTAAAAAGTAATTTTAAAAAACAAAAGACAATTTTATTATATATTGATACTGTCCCTTATTTGCAAAATGAATTTGGACTCATTACAGTATGTTAGTAAGATTCCCCATTTTAAATTATTTTTTATTTTATTTTTTATTATTTAAATAGCCCAGTCGAAGTGAGCAATAGATCAGAAGAGAAGGGATATCTATAAAGGTTTCCACCATTAAAGTAGTGCTACAACCTAAAGAAGTGCAAAAGTTTTAAGCTAGAGTGCTGTTATGCCAAAGTTCAATCAAGTACAAGACTTAATTGGAAAGGCAACATCATGTTGCTTCTGAAAACTGGCATGGGGCGAATACATGATCTGAGCTAAGTCAACTCAAATATCACTCTAATTTTTTTTATAAGTTGTATAACACATATTTTAGTCACACAATAACACAATAACTACTAATTCTACTAATTTTATGGCAGAGTTTTTAATGTCCCATACTACAGATGGATACAATACATACTGCTACTGGACTCTAGAACAGAGCAGACATGTTCTATAGAGTGACAAGTCCTGCTTCTCTGTCTGGCAATCTGATGGATGAGTCTGGGTTTGGCAGTAACAAGGAGAATGGTAATTGTTTTACTGCTTTGTCCCAAGTGTAAAGATTGGTGGAAGTGGAAATTATGGTGTGGGTTGCTTTTCAGGAGTTGGGCTCAGCATCTTAGTTCCAGTGAGAGGAACTCTTAATGCATCAGCATACCAAGACATTGTAGACAATGTCATACTCTTTATGAAAGCAGTTTTAGAACGGCCTCTTCCATAGGGGTTCATAAAGACATGAATGAGTAAATCTGGTATGGAAGAACTTGACTGCACAGAGTCCTGACCTCAACTCAGTATAACTCATCTGGGATGAATTAGAGTGGAGACCGTGAGCCAGACCCTCTCGTCCAAAATCAGTGTCTGATACACATATGCATGTGAACGCAGACGACCAAACATTTTTATCAATATAGTGTATGCAATATTGATGGAAAGTGAAATGGCTAAATGATAGCTACAATGAGTTGTGAATAATCGACATGTTCAAAGCCAATAATAACTGCAATAACAAAAAATTTATTAACCTAGAAGAGCTGTTTAACATATTGCTGCGCTAAACAGCTTTCCTACTGTGAAACTAAATAGGAAATGGGGGATAAAAGATCACAAGTGTTTTTCTGAAAAACAAAACTAAAGGCTTAAATTCTGGATAATCAGGCTAATATAAACCATGTGTACCAGGCCCATATTGGAAAACGTTAAAAAAACATTTATCTACATACAAAATACTAAGTTACTAGCTTGAACAGGTCTTTTCAAATATTAATTGGGTAACACTTTATAACATGACCCTCAAATAAGGTGTACCCTGTACTTATGTACATTTTGCGGGCAAGAAGTCAAGCTTTTGCAAGAAACTATGAAACAAGTACACTGTAAGTACCCTGTACTTTCTGGAATGTGAGCCATATTATGGAGTCACCCGTAAGAACCGCGAAACAATGAAACAATTACACCGTGGCACCTGCAACTAAGGTACAAGTACCTTGTAATACCGATGTACCAAGTCAGGTTTTTGCAGGAAACAATAAAATAATTACACGGTTATGCCTCAAGTACCCTGTAGGTGTACACGTAAGTGTAATTTTGTGTAACACCTTTTGTACAGGAAACAATAAAATAATAACATAAAATTGATCAAGTAACTTTAAGTACTGGGTTATTTCATATTTTTAGAAAAACAAACAACATTTCCTTTCTTGCATTATGTACCCTGTACTTTCCTGCAAATTGCACGTAAGTACAGGGTACTTGTACCTCAGTCACTCCATAACACAGCCCGCACCCCAGAATGTACAGGGTACTTACAGTGTACTTGTTTCATTGTGTCCCGCAGAAACCTGACTTGTTGCCTGTAAATTATGTGTAAGTATAGGGTACTTATACACCTTATTCACGGGTCGTGTTATAAAGTGTCATCATATTCTATTTCCCAAATACCTTTCACAATATTTCTGATTATTACAGAAATATTACAGAAAAGATAGTTCATGAAACGGTCCGTAAATAGTTGCATTATTGTAAAGGATAATGCATAAACTGCATAAAACAGTTCTCTTGTTGACTATCTTAATTCTAAATGAGATGGGTTAGAACTTGAACCACCAACATTCGAAGCCACCAGAACCACCATAGGGGATCGGTTTGATTGTTTCACTCTGACTGTGCTCAATGTAACATCCTCAAACCATTTAGCCCTGAAATAATTATTAAATATTTCTCTCCTTCATTGACTCACATCTAGCTTGCTGTCACTTTTAATATAGCCCCCTTTAAAACTGTGTGTGTAAACAATACTTCATAATTTACTATTTGTTGAAAAAACTAATAGCTCAAACGACAAACAACCATAATAAAAAAACAGCCAAATATGCGAGATGGCCAAAAAGGAATACATATTATATTGACTTTATTACACCACAGTTCCATTTTCGTGGATCCATTTAGAGTAAGATATCTGAAACCACAGGGTTAGAAGTACAGAGAAGAAGAGTTTGATTCTCAGTTTTTCAGTCTCGTCTCGCCCTCAGATGTGTAGCCAGATTTGCAAGCTTGAAATCTCCCTGTGCGTGCTTTTGTTGAGATACCTAATTCTTCAACTGCTACTGTGGGACAGGTGTCAGGAAGCAGAAGCCACAGTGGGAAGTCTTGGCATTGTCCAGTAGACTTACGCTGTGATCTGGCAATGGGAAAACACTCATCAGCTGCACAGCAATGCTCTGCCAACTGTGGAATACCTCATGATCCTTTTTCCACTGGCTCCACCTTCCTTTCTTTTATGCCCACTATGAGTCATTTCACTAACACTCTGCATCACTGCCAAGCCTGGTTTTGTTTCAGTCTGTCAAGGTTTTATTTCTGTTTGTGTTACTACCATACATCTGAGGATATACAGTGGTACCAATTAAAGAGAATTAACCTGGCTTAATTCAAGCAAGCGTCAATAAGCATAAAGTTAATGTATACTCTTTTGCTTTATAAACAATATTTAAATGTCTTTATTGTAAATATCTGTATCTAAGAATGGTCAAATGAGTGAGTAATGAGTCTGTGCATGGTTTATTTAACCAGGCAAGTCAATAAGAGCACATTCTTATTTACAGTGGCAGCCTGGCAAAGTCTCATGAGGAAATGGGGAACCAAAAAAAGAGGAGATAGGAAAGTGAGGAGAAAGAAAGTGTAGCAGCAAAGGGCCTCAGGTCAGAGGCTGGGCTGCTGCATTTAGCCTTGTGGCATAATGGCACTTGCTCAACCTGTAAGCTAAGCAGGTGCCTGTATTTTTTGTATACATTTTCTTCATTCTATCTCATTGGTTAGGAAATTACTCACCCTGATGCCTGCCACTTTTGCAAGAGCAAGAAAGTCCAACATTTTTTGAACAATGGAATCACTGTCAGAAAATTACATTTTTTGAAAATAATTAATTGGTTGAATATGTTTTTTAACCTTTTCACACAAAAATACACTACATTAATATACATTTATATATTTTAATCTGTATCATATTTGCTGTACCTAGAATTTTTGCAAAAAAAATGTAGTGTGGAATTTATTTAGGTTTTCAAAGAATAAATAAATAAATAAATAAATAAATAAATAAATAAATAAATTAAATAAAATTAATAAAATTAAAAGAAATAAAATAATAAGCCAATTGACTAACTGCATGCTGATCAGCTAATCATACTCTACCAAACCTCTGATGACGTTCTGTGATATCTGACACCAACCTGCAGCAGGTCCTTTGATTAGTGTATAATTTCATGTTGAAGGTTTTGTGGAAGACTTGTTCCTTTGTCCCAGACCTGGGAGAATAATTTTTAAAATGAATCATGCATTCTCATATCTTAGGATTAGGTATATTTACACCTTTTGGGTTTATTTAACATCAAATATATCTTTGACTTGACATCCACCATTATTGGGTTAATCACTATTCCTGTTTCAAGGCCCAAATGAAAGATATCTGGAGACCAGGGAAAAGCAAACAAAATTCTAAATTTGAGTGCAAGGCCAAACAAGTTCATTCATTTCATTTCATTTATTTATTCATTTCAGGCACAACAAAAATACCTATATTGAACATAAAGTGCACAAAACAAAAAACAAAAATTGCCTGAAAAAGGAGTGGGACGAAGAAAACTTATTAAATCCCACCCCTATACTCACTCATCAACAAAAACAATAAACTTCCCGCAGCTACGCCCATCGTTGCAAACCATACAAACCCATCAACAGCCCCAGGCACATGCAAGCTTCTCAACGGCAGCTCGCAAACAACAAACAGAACCTTCATAACTGAATACAAAATATATTAATTATAAATTGCGTTACCACAGGTAACAGGCAATAATAATTACATAGTAACAAACACACATACATATACATACATACATATATATCTACTCACACATGTACATATATATACATACATACGCACACACTTTTTTTTTTTCTTGGAATCCATACCAGCAATGGTAAGAGAACAGACATTACAGAGCACACTAACACCATCATTGATTATACTGTGACCAGACCAACTGTTTGTAGAGGAATTTAAATCTATGAATATTTTTGCATTGTTTCAGTTGTAAGCTCAGACTGTTCCAGATTTTCACACCACATACAGACACACAAAAACCTTTATGGGTTGTTCGAGTTCTGAGTAATTTGAATTCTCCGAAGCCTCTCACATTATAAACCTTTTCTCGAATTTCAAATCTAGTTTGTAAATTTGCCGGTAGAAGTTTAGTAAAGCCTTTATACAAGATTATGGATGTATTGTAATTAACCAGATCCTGGAATTTAAGTAACTTTGCCTGAAGAAAGAATTTGTGAGTATGATCTAGATAACCAGCCTTGTGAATAATACGCAGTGCTCGTTTCTGTACTGTGACTAATGGATTAGTTGTATTTTTATATGTGTTTCCCCACACTTCCACACAATATGGAAGATATGGAAGAACCAGGGTGCAGTACAGAGTACGAAGTGCATCTTTATCAAGGTATGGTTTCACTTTGTTCAAAACTGCGAGGCTTCTGGAAATTTTGGTTTTTATGTGTCTGACATGGGGTTTCCATGAAATTTTGTTATCAATTACGACTCCCGAAAATTTGTTTTCACTCACATTATCAATTGGTACACCTTCAATGATAATTGGTAATTCTATATTATATTTTAAATTACCAAAAAACATTGCTTTAGTTTTATTTATATTTAATGATAATTTATTTATGTCCATCCATTTTTTTTATTAATTTTAGCTCCCTGTTTACGGTTATTACAAGATCAATATAATCATCGCTACTGAAAAATATGTTGGTGTCATCTGCGAACAGTGTGAGTTTAAGTACTTGAGAAACATCAAAAATATCATTTATGTATACATTGAAAAGTTTTGGTCCCAACACTGACCCTTGGGGAACACCACATGTAATACCAAGTTTCTCTGAATGGTAATGCCCTATGCTAACATATTGTTCCCGACCCATTAGGTAACTTTTTAACCAGTTACCAGCTTTCCCTCGAATACCATATCTTTCCAATTTATCCAATAAAATTGAGTGATTGATTGTGTCGAAGGCCTTTTTGAGATCAACAAAAATACCAACTGCATATTTATTTTTCTCCAGTGTATCAGTAATTTCTTCTACTGCCTCAATTATCGCCATTGAAGTGGTTCTTTGCGTTCTGAAACCATACTGACCAACATTAATTATTTGATGTTTTTCAAGGAATTTTTCTAATCTTGAATTAAAAAGTTTTTCTAAAATTTTTGAGAATTGAGGCAGTAGAGAAATAGGCCTATAATTGGTAAAACTGTGTTTGTCATTACTTTTGTATAGTGGTATTACTTTCGCAATTTTCATTTGTTTTGGAAAACAACCAGACGGAAATGATAAATTACAGATATATGTTAAGTCAACTACAGAAGTTGACTGAAGGTAAGGCAAGTCACCCTGCAGGGAAAGTCCTTTTGGCTTTTTCTATGTGTCTATCTATTATTGTGCTAGAAAATGGGGAATTGGGCTGCTGCCCTGAGTGATGGCATTTATGTGTCTCTGAATCATAAGGTGGAACACAACATCAGCAGCTTTTGTACTGAATAGTGAAGACGGAGCTTAGCCTAAAGGTAATGCTCTAACTTTACCTACATTCCAATACTTGCCTGTGGATATGGGCTTTGGCCAATAGCCAAAAGTATATACAACATTTTATTCTAATAACATATTGCTGTGAAGGGCAGTTCCACTCTGTTCAAAATGAAATGGAAACCTGACTACACGAACAGTTCCTCTCTGTCTGACTAATTTTCCGCCATCCTTGTTGAGGGTTTACCCACCAATCAACTCTGTTAATTGCAGTGCAGCAGTTAAGGACCCTGGATAGCTCACATTATCTTTATTTACCGGCCTAATTGCCACAGTGATGGCAGCCTTGAATTGATCTATACAGCACTGAAGACTGGTGACTCACTCTACTGAAACACATGACATCAGAGACACGTTAACATGCAGAAGGGCGTATGGGGGATAAAGAGAATGCAAAAGAAAAAAGAAAGTGGAAAAAAATAAAAAGTTGGAGTGCAGTCTGTCAGTGAACATGGATATGTGGTGGGTAGCCAAAAGAGACACAATGACTAGATTGAAATGAGAGTGAAAGCAGTAGATAGTGATAAAAAGGCAGCTGGTAGTAACTACTAACAACTTAAAATATTAAGTGTTCCCAGCAGCAAGGTGGCTATGCAAGGCTATGCATGGTAGCAGCACGGTGAGGTCCCTGTAGCATAACACACAAGCACTTACTCATACAGTGTAAGTACCATTGATTCCAATCCTTCTTCCCACTGCTGATTTCAAGGCACTTTGTCTTTATCTCAATGATAATTAACTTGTGGGACAGGGCAATATTAAGATCATGAAGACAGTTTTATTTCTTTTTACTCCACCCAACTACAGAGAGACTGCAGATTATTGTGTCCTAATGTGAGTACCAAATGTATGATTTTATCATTCTTATAAGTTAATTGTAGGGATACAAGAATTCTCCAAATCCATAATTTATAAAATTGGGTTTTCTCCTAAAAGAAAAATTAAAAAGTAGCAATAAAAATGGATAAACTATGATGAATTAGGACATCTACACTGGGCTTTTCCAATCACTCTAATAACTTTTAAACAAAGTCTAGTGTTTTCAAAGAATTCTTTTAATTTCTTTGAGCAGTGTGTATTAATTCACTCGAAAATAGTTATTAGTCTCTCAGTGAGAGTTGTCTGAATGAACACATGGACACTTTGCGCTTGTACACAAAGCCCCAACCTTAACAGTTACATACTGTAGTGATGTCACACTCTCCAGCTACTTTCCATAGTTGTCTCTTCATATCCCTGCCTGTCCTGTAACAAGCTGCATGAGCAGCTGAATGCCCATTACTCTGCTAACTGCCTCCTCAGAAGCCCAGCGCCGCAGACACATGCTGGTAGTTTATACTGGACTGCCAGCCGTGGTATTTTGTGTGAGTTACCACAGCACTGACTGAAAGGCCGGTGTACTGTTGTGCCACTGTTTACTCTCCCATGTGCCCCACTAACATCTTCTTTACCAGCAGCAGAAAAATTCTCTTTGCACTTGCTTTTTCTCCCCCTTTTCTCCTCTCATGTCCTCTCCTCTCTCATCCACTGTCCTCTGTGTCCTTGTGAAATGCACCTATGAGCATTACTGTTGTTGTGGCTTTCTTGAAGGTGGATGTTTTCCTTTGGTTTGGGTGTCAGAAACAGTGGCAACCACTTTGGGGTTTTTCACACTTATGAAAAGACACACACACAATCTTTCATACACACATCAGAGTGTGTGACGGCGCTGTCTGCTCCCTCCTGTCGCCTCATTTGTTTCTGCATCAGGCTGTTCTCAGAGGAGGCCTCGCTTCTGCCCTTGTCAGCAAACATCAGCCCGCTCTTTCTGCTCCTCTCACTCTCCATGCTCCTCCTCCTCCTCTCTCACTCATCTCATCCACTCCTTTTTTTTCCCCTGCTCTCTATCTTTTCACACATTGGCGTTTTTTTCTCCACTATCTCCACTCAAATCCTGCCTTTTCCCTTCAGTCTATCTTTTCTCTTTTCTTTATTAATCTCTTTACTCTCGCTATCTGTTCTTGCCATTGTGTTTGAGAGTGTCAAAGTCAGTGACAGACAATGACTCAAGTGAATCTTGGTATGTGTGATGGACACCAGAATTGAGATGAGATGTTTTTCTCTGTGTAAATGACAGAAACAGACTGTTGGTTATGTTTCTATCTTGGCTGCAGTGTGTTTTCTGTATGTTTGAATGAGCGTTGTAGGTTTTCTTTTTCTCCACGGTGAAGCAGTTCAAGTGTGAAGGAGGGTCGAGCCAGAGCGGAGTGGCTAGTAAGGTATGTGTGTGCATGTTTGTATGCATGCACACACGTGTGTGTCTGTGGTGGGCCGATTGCTAGGGGAAACATACAAGCAAGAAGGACAAGTGAAATTTACCGCTCCATCAAGTTGTTCAGTCCACACTCCTCATGCAGTTCACTCACACAAACACTTACATACCCACATGAACGTACATGCACACAGTCACAGGGCACATACACTACCTGCCCTAACTATCCATCTAAGTACTTTATTTTATAGCTTTTACCAGGAGTACTGCTGCTACACATTTCAAGCCTTCCCTGGTTTCCTGGTCTACCGTGCACAGAAAGGAAAGAGAAGTCAGCCATATCTCTTTACCTCATAGAACTCATTCCTTATCATTATTGTATTTCAAAGTTGATTTATCATCATTGCTGACGTTTTTTTTTCTTCTTTTTTTAACCATATTGAAAAGAAGAAGTTAGCATTTGCTTCAAGTGTTCTCTAAAACCTGTTTCTGTTCCTTAACAGAGGATTACGATGTCGGATGTTGGTTAATCGTTGAAAATTAGTTAGGGAGATGAGTTAGATGAGCAGCAGAAGCAGCTGCAGAGCTCTTCACAGAAATCATTCAGGGACAGTTGTACAGTAGGTCAAATGCATTTTAGCAGTAAATACAGTCACTTCATTTGAGAGCGTCAACCAGAAGAAAATCAAGTTTATATATAGTGCAAATAAAATGAACAAGCCTTTGTGAACAGCGAGAGCAAATAATCCTTTCCACAATGTCCCTGCACCAAGACAAGGTTACAAAAAGCAGAAGTCTTTTCTTAAAAAGGTTTTCCAGGTATAACTGAGTAATACTTTTTTATCAAATCTGCTGGCGTGTCTCAGGATGTTCTTTAACCATGGTGCATGATGTATCGGGTTATGACAGAGAGGTGACATTCAATGTCCACATCGCCAGCCTCAGTATCTGGGGATTTGTCCACCAGGGTCCACCAGGGTCTCCAACCTTGGCCGCCCCCCAACACATAATACCCCTGCGGCTCTTCCGGGTGGGTGGTGGGCCTACAAGAGGCTGGTCCCATGTACCTTCCTCAACTGTGCCTGACTGGGCCCCATGGGTTGAGGTCCAGCCAACAGGCCTTCGCCCGGTAACCCTATCCTGGGCTGGGTGATGTTATACTCATAGGGGTCTTTTGAATCCCTCCCTGGGACACACAAACCCCTCCCCCATGTTAAAGTAGATACTATATATATATATGTCCTGAAATGTTTTCAAGGGTTATGGACTTTGGGGAAATGCAATTGAAATTGCAAATGTCTCTGATCATCAGAGCTGATGCTTATTGGTAATTATTTTGGCAGGGAGAATTTTAATACAGCTGTATAGGGTTTAAGGGGTAAATCAGCACTATGTTTTAGTAGTAGTTTATGCAGGTTATGCCACTTTACTTTGAGGGATAACCTGTTATATATAACATAACATGTTATTCTAGTAATGTCTTATTAGGTAGTTTATTGGAAAAAAAAAAACTCATCACACTCTACTTTGATGAAGGTCATAGACCAGGGCCTGGTGAGAAAGGTAGAGATGGGGCAGAGGATTAAACAGCACATTTAGACTTTTCCAGGAGCAATCATTGTCCTGTTTTTAAGCTACAGTGTTGTTCATCTCTAGTGTTGAATTTCCACTTTTGTTGTATATTTATATACAATATTTGCATATGTGCGGATGCTGTTCATCAACTATAGCTCCGCCTTCAACACCATCATACCATCCAGAATCGTCATGAAACTCCACAACCTGAACATCAGCTCCTCCCTATGCAGCTGGATCCTGGACTTCCTGACAGACAGACCTCAGGTGGTTTGGATCGGCAGCAACACCTCATCCACACTCACACTCAGCACAGGTGCCCCCCAGGGAAGTGTGCTCAGCCCCATGCTATACACTCTGTTCACCCACGACTGTACAGCAACACACAGCTCCAACACCATCATCAAATTTGCAGACGACACCACCATCATCGGCTGCATTTCTGATGGAGATGAGACGGCATACAGGGCAGAGGTGAGAGCCCTGACATCATGGTGCCACGACAACAACCTGCTGCTTAACGTCAGCAAAACCAAGGAGCTCATCGTGGATTACAGGAGACTGCAGAGAGGAGGCCAGACCCCCATCCACATCGAAGGAGCAGAGGTGGAGAGAGTCAGCTGCTTCAGATTCCTGGGAATCAACATCAGCGAGGATCTGAGCTGGTCACACCATGTTGGTGTGATCACAAAAGCAGCAAGACAGCGGCTCTTCTTCCTGCACACTGTCACTTCAACAAATGCTACTTAAATGCTCACTGCACAACTTTATACAACCTGCAAATACTCTTGCACAAACTTGTAAATACCAACTTGTCTTAAATGTAAATACCAACTAAATTCTCTAATATTTAATACTTTTTTCCTCTCCCTTTTATTGTTATTATCATTATCATTATTATTATTATTATTATTATTATTATTATTATTATTATTATTACTACCACTGCTAATTTCTGTTATTTTCTTCTGAATATAACTGCACACTCTCTATATGCTCATGTAAAGCTGAGGAGCATGAGCCAAAGAATTTCATTATGGATAAATGTGGCTACACTGTTTATCTGTACATGACAATAAAACTTGAAACTTGAATATTTATTTATAGATTTGCGTGTGTGTTTTTTTCCCCACATTTAAAATGATCTCTGTCTTGTGTTCATTATAAATTGAAATTTCAATTTTTCATTGTATGGATGAAGTCTTCCTAAATAATGACATATCATAGATCATAATAATGATATAATAATTGTTTTAATACATATAGCAATACTAATATAGATTGGTAAGATCTTATGAAATCAATTTTTTGGAGTGTCAAAGCAGCCAGATGGAAGACCTGATCCTTTAGAGCCTGCCTGTAGCATTCGGTGTGAAAAACTTTATTTATGAATGGACTTCAGCTATAAGAGAGATCTAAGTACTTTTAAAAAGTAGATGCATTTTCCTCGAAGCAACACACAAAGCAACTCTTAGTCTATGTGAATGCACCACTCTGCCAGCTGTCTTGATGTCTGCTTTCAGCAGTTTTAGTTAAGTATCAGACTGCTCTCCTGAAAGCATAAAGCACATCTCGAAGTGATTCTGCAGCCCCAGTAACAGCTTGTGTACTTCTCCCCATTTAAGACAATTTCTTCTCACCTGTGAGAAAATCATTGCTGCTGGAGGGAGATATTCTGTTTTGTGATGCAAATTTCTACAATGCCCAAAAGAAATTGATTTGGCTCAGTGGGGGAAGGTTACTGAGTTTACTATCAGATTTTTTTAAGTCAACCAAAATAGTTTTCTTACTTTTTCTGAAGGAATTGTGTATGTATTTTGATCCAGGAATGCCTTAGGATACTTTAGAAGGAAGTGTTTGTTAACCTTTTAAAACCTACCTGGCAGATAGCAAAACCTTTGTAGGGAGTGTTGGGTTGCATTTTAGCCAAACACTTAACAGCTTCCTCTAGAAGATGTCACCTTTCAAGTCCTGTATGTTCCATTTCGGCCTCAGAATTCTTCTCTAATAAGACTTTTATTTAGGAAGGGTAAAAATGCAAAAGTTCCTTATAAACAATAATAAGAAGAAATACTTTACCCAATTTTTAACCCTAACCTTAATTTTTAAATGACCAAGTGAATGTTAAGAGGTTAGGACTGGGGTACTTGCCTTGGATCCTTGGAGGAAAATAATCAGAATTTGCTTTTTTAAAAACCAATTTTTCTTATTACTCGACTCAAAATATCATGTGGACTTTGTCGTTACTTTAAAAGTAGACAAATAGACAAATGGCCTTTTTTAGTTACTTTAGCTCCTTGTGCTATTATTCTTTTTCATAAAGGATTCCCAACCATCAGAGCGAAGCGGTTTGTGATTATGTTTCTGGTATCTAATAACTACACTTTTTTCCTAATGATATTAAGAAAATGTAAGCAAAGGATGTATTAGTGACTTTTGCAATTATGAAAACCATGAGCGCTGATTTTTCTTTTTGATTTTGATTTTTTTAAACAAATGTTTTAACATGGACATGCATGGATACTGTGAAGCTAAGTTGCCATTGAAAATGTGATTTTTGGCTTTTGAAACTTGTTCTTATAAATCTTGGTTGCTAGAGAACTTAGACCACACTGATTAATTATCTGTCTGCTGATGGCATCAATATACATTGTTAGGTCAGGACTATATTTCTCAAAGCTCTAAAATGTAGATGGAAATTGTGATATAGAGTACAGTTAACATTCTGAGGTCTAAGTCATCATAGGAGATCCATCTAAGGATATATTTTGGAGAAAAGCAGCACGGACTGAAAAAAATGCATTTTCTCTGTTCCCAGATTCCCAAGACTTGGGAGAACAATCTTACCAAAAAAACTAAATTTGCAATGATTAGTTAGGGTTGGAGGTTGTCACTGACCTGGTCACCGTTTGAACCTCACCACTGTTAGCAAAGGTTGCCAGATCAAACTGGAATTTTACAGATAGACAAACAACATTGTTATCAGACCCTTTGTTGGCATATGTCATCGCAGTATTATTTTAATATCAATGACAAGTAGAGATGATACCTGTCATTGCTGATTTTTTTCTGTTTCCATTTCTCTGCCACATACCTGGTGGAGATGCGGAGTATCTGGCATTGAGGCATCTGAAGGTCACAGTGTAGATATACAGATGATATCAGTGCCAGTGCAGCAGATGGTCACCAAGTTTAGATGCATATGTATATGACTGTAATAGGGAAATAGAGAAGCAAAGGTTACCGGTGAAAGAATAGGAAGCATGGGTAGAAAGGGGTAGAAGGGGTGGGGCTTCCTTTTCATAATGCCACATTGTGTGAGGGAGTACTGTATAGCCTCTCTCATTCTCTCTCTCTGTGGCTCTTGCTCTCCAGGATAGATAGAGGGCATTCATTATCTGGCGGCCTGCTGGGACTTCCCTCCTCTTTAGGATGCATCCAGCAGTTTAAATCAGGCCAATCAGAGAAGTGGGGGAGGATGGACTTGGAGAAGAAGCTGCGTGTGTGTGTGTGTGTGTGTGTGTGTGTGTGTGTGTGTGTGTGTGTGTGTGTGCAGTGTCTGCATTGGGTTTGGACTGCACACTGCCACGTGGTCCATCTTCTGTAACCGTAGCGATCCACTCTACGATGAGATGGCGTACTGTGTTTAGGTTTCAGCTTCTATTAAACATAGATGTATTGTGGAGATGAGGTGAGCTGAAACAAAGCACAGACACTTTATGGACAGTTAGTAGCGCTATATTAATAGATTTTCTTTTTCTAGAATTACCTTAAGGGTTCTTTGTCCCCTTCTAAGCAGCGACAATTATTTGAAAGGTATTTAAAAGCTGTTTGCATCGCACACCTACCTTTATTGTTCTCCTTTACCTGTAGCATATCTAAGGCTTTTGTGTACAGATGCAAATAAATGAACCAAGACTGGTGAACCAACCAAGGTTGGTTGTTGTCAGAGCAGTTTTATACTAGGTGTAGTCTTTAGTGTGGTTCAGTGTTCCCTTACTGTATTAACACTGGCCAAAAAAATCTCCCAATAACATCAAATGAGTTCAGATTTGTAACCCTTAAATGTGATTCATATTCGTACTCTATTCATAATTGGATTAAGTGTTTTATCCATCTTTCAGTAGATCTTTCCTTCATTGTAAATCCCAATAAATAACAGAGGTTTTCTGTGAAAAAGGTTTATACTACAGTCATTATATTAAAGCCAACGTATGAAAGATGCACATTACAAAACAAATTCCAATACAAGGCAGCATTGGGACTTTTTCCCAGTTCGTAATACAAGACAAAACCTGATACTGTTGCAAATTCGAGGTTATCTCATCCCTAATCCTTAAACACAGACAAAATGATACAGAATTAAATGTTTGGCTAATTGCACAGGTGAGTCAGAACACTCAGTTCACCTAAATAGTTAAAACACACTTTGGAAAATTGGCTCATCACAACAGCTTCTATCATGAAAAAGTTGCTGTTTTGGTATTTTCTTTTTGGTTACTGATTAATGGTGTTGGCTTCCAAATCTGCTGCTTACCAATTAAAATGTGATGATTATAACAGCAGTTGTTTTCTCATTAAATTGCTCTAATTTCCTCTAATAGTGACTGACCTTTTTTTAGCTTAAGTGCTGAAATAACTGGCTATTTGTGAATCCTTCAATTTGATAAATTGCTTTGTTGTTTTAGTACTTTTGAGCCACTCCTGTGTCCTGTTAAAGTTACCTCAATACACTGCAAAATCAGTTTGGTGAGAAGAACAACACACAAGGGTGGTGTGGTGATACAGAGCTCATGAGATTTAGTGTTAAAAGGGAAAATACAACAACACCATCCTGGGAATTTTACCCAGGAATTATTTATGTGAAACGAGCACCAATCAGCAAAATGGCATTCAGGTTGGTTATACTTAATAGACTGAGATGTGGTTCAAATCATTAAAAAGCTGGTTTATTGATATTTATTAAAACAAGAGGTTGCCACAGAACATAATCTGCCTCCATTTCACCCAGAAGCATTTCACCCATCCTTCTTCCACATTAACCTTCTGCATGTCCTCCTTCACTACATCCATGAATCTTCTCTGTGGTCTTTCTCTTTTCATCCCAACTGGGAGCTCCAATTTTAACATCTTTTGTTCAGTGCATCATCTGTCCTTTGTCTGTACAGGTCCTGATCATTAAACTCGAGCTGTCCCATTGATATACTAATTTCTAGTCGTGTCTCTCCTGGTCACTCCCGGCAAACTTGTTAACATCTTCAATTCTGCCACCTCCAACGCCACCTCCTGTCGTGACATTCAACAAAGATGATTTTCTGCGTGATCTGGGTGTCTTTTAATACCTGACAGTGAGAGCACAAGGAAAAATGTAACTTACATCTGAAAACTGCCAGGCCATACTTGTCCTCAAAAAACTTCAAGGGTTCAGTTATAGCTACCTGCAGCTTTAATTTAACATATTCGATTGATAATTTTTATTCTGTTTCTGCATAAATCACTTTTTGTCATAGGCTTTCTTTGTTACAGGAAAGATGTTAGCAAACTGTGAATTCAATATAGTTTTAGTCTGCTGAAATTACAGTTTAAACTTTGCAGCTAATAAGCAGACACACACAGGCTCTAATCATTCATTTGTCTCACTACATCTCCCAAGTGAATACGACATCGACAGAGACACTCCATTGCTGCATTTGCTATGTGCAAATGCATTTGTGTATGTGGACGCACGTGCTCTATGCATTCCCAGTGTCACATCTATGTTAACAACACATTTATTCTGACTGTACACAATAATGACTGATTAATTATTCCCATCTCCAATTACCATTCCATTACTGCCACACATGCACACACACAAATGTAGAAAACACTTTCATGTCATGATGAATAAGTTCCAGCAGTGGTTCTATGCCACTTTCTGGGGCTAATTGAGGTTAATGAATGTAAATGGTAAGTAAAAACACATTAACTAGAATAATTAAGAGTACCATAAGTTTACTGGAAAGACCACAGGAAATTACACAACCTATCAAACATGATTTCCTCCCGCTCTGTCAGAGACTGAAATATGTGTCTTGATTGAAAATTTATTTTGGCCATAAAAATGTAGTGCCGCTGAGTTTATTTCCTTGTTTTTACACCTCACAGATAATGACGGTCAACCCTGGAAGAGAATGAACAGACTGCATGAGAGTGAGAGATAAAGAGATGTATGAAGAAAGTATCACAAAATGGGGAAAAAAAATAAAGGCAGAGAAAGAGCCTGTAAGTTAGATAAACAGACAGGAGGTCAAAGGAGGCAGGGGAGACACATGTTAGTCAGGGGGAATCCTGCACATCATCCTGCATAAGGAGTGCCAAACCTGACACTCACACGCTGCATGCCAGGCCTGGAGACAGCCTGAGAAAAAAAGATAGAAGAGGCCGATATCACAATCACTCAGATGCTCGGGGAGACAATCAGGCAAGCCAACTAGACTACTCAGGTGAACCACTGAAAAGAGAACTGGAGAGAGGATTGTAATATTTCTATTAATGTGTGAATGTCACCAATTAAGTTTGATTTGATTTATTCTAAAATAGCGTGACTCCTGGAGAGATTGTATTTGAAAGTATCAAAACAGCAAAAAAAGGTAAAACAGTAAACAAAAGATGTAGTAGTTGGAGTTTCCTATGGAATACAATTAACAACAAAAAAAAAACCAGTCTTTCTATCAAAAAGACATATACATTGCAAGTTATAAGAATGAGCATTGCACAATATGTAAGCTTACTTCATTTGGTACAGTGAAACTAAATAGTTGCACAGATCCCTTTATTACAGCTTTTGTTTTTCTGTGCCAAAAGAGTTATCTGCTTTTTTTTCCAATAGAAGCTGGAATCATGTGTAAAATGTAGGACTGAGAGAATAGAGGTTTTTTTTATTATGATGCTTCTCATTTAAAACACACATTGCTGTTTTACTGTGATTATAATCCTGCTGATAGACTGGTGATCTGTCCAGGGTGTACCATGCCTCTTGACATATAATAGTGAGGATCCCCCCATGACCCTGAATTGGACAAGCTGTTAAGAAAATGCATAGCGGATATTTTATATATAACAACATGCTGTATACTGCTGTTTGAGCCAAGTCTTATAGATAAGCTGCTGCGACTGATTATTTATTAATATTACTGCCCCATCTATCATGTCAAAAAGCACTAAAAAGCATTCTTAAAAACCTCTCAGCCAGGAAAATTCACAGAGTTGTCTGTCCAGCTGTCCAAAGTTCTTATGGAATCAGATCTCTCCAAGCACCAGGCTATCAGACTTTCACAGGACAAAAAGAGTGGATCCCACTGATTAATTCACAGCTTTTACTTTTGCAAATAGGCCATTATGCACTACTGTCTTCACAGTCAACACACACCTGCTCCACCACTTGTCATTACTGAGCAAGCAAAGTGACCCAAAAGCAGACTCTAAAGATTAAATAGAAAGTCCCCTTTAATGGTGGGTAGTGAGCAGTTCAAAATACAAAATCTGATAAAACACAAACTAAACTGCCAGGAAATACACAGGGAAGACAGACATCACCAAAAGGACAAAGTAAAAAGGGAAAATACACAAACACAGAGGGTAATCAAGTGGAAACAGCTGGGGAACAAGACACAGGCAAGCATAATCAGACAATCGGCTAGAAGAGAAGTAGAACCAAAGAAAAAACAACTTTTACCATAATAAAACAGGAACTAACAGACACCAGCCATACCCATATACACACCAACTTTACACTAAAGGAAACACGGGGAGGCCACGAAATTAACACAAAAACTCTGCTCCAGGAACTCTTACCCGGACACTTATCAAGGAACATGAAACATAAAACATAGTTCAACGAAGTTATTCCTTCGCTGAACTATGATCATATAAAATCTGACCATAAAAATAACTAACCAAAAAACTTGAAATAATGAGAAAATACAAGAATTCCAGCCAAATAAAACTACAGCAGCACAAAGACCTGTACTGTGCTGCATAATCTCATTGTCATCTCATCTAATTTGTGAAATCAGCGATTGGACTAAAAAGGTTGATAACTAACTTTGCCCTTGGAATTAAAATACGGTAAACTGCTTTTCACTTGTCCAAGAGATAAAGCCTACTGTCTACTGGGTCAGCAGACTGAACAGGAACCATTACTTCTATTGATCAACATATTTGTGCCTATAGGCATGCGTGTTTTCAGCCGTATTTGTGAATTTGTATGTGTGCATGCAGCAATGTGTGTGAGACCTCCCGCCTGCTCTTCCATTGACTTTCACTTTGGCTGATACAGGATGTCAGTTTATAGGTCGATTGAATATCTACCAGTCCTTTATTTATGACAACACTGGATGAAGTGTTGCTGCTCCTTTTTTCTTCTTCTCTGAAGAGGTGTGGAGAGACAAGTGTGTGTATGTGTGGGGAGAAGGGGGGAGGGGGAGGACAAGAGAGAAGCAAAAATCAATATATTTTTACTGAAAGCCCTTGTGTAGCAGGAACACAGACAGGAAGGAAAGGGGCAGGACAGAGAAAAGGGAAGGGGTTCAGGGTAAGAAAAGCAGACGGAAAGGAAAGGACAGAGGGAAAGCGCTTTTTTTACGTCTCCACTCGCTATCTTACTACTTAGAAATATGTTATACTGGTGTCTGCATTGGACTGCAGTGTTTTTGCTGTAGTCCTACCAAGTGAGGCTTAGAATGCGAAGAAAAATCTACCATCCCCCAGAAACAAAAAACACTGCCACTGAAATAGCTGCACTTGTTTCCTGCAAACTTTCTGTAGATTTTCTGTATGTTTTTAGTTGTTATAAACATCTATAGACATTTTGCTTTTGTTTGTTTTTTTTTTATTAACCATATGATTACTGATAGGGCTCATTGTACTTCAGCTTAAGAAAAACAAAAGTAATTAAAAAGATTTTATCATTTTCACAACACATGCACCCTAAATGCTTGCAGCATTAGGAAATAGATAAACACAATGTAAATAACCAGTCCATTCATTATTAGGCACCTTTTTGTGTTTGGTTGTGTTTTGTGTACTTACAGTGGTGTACAAATGGAGGAAGAGTGAAACAGCAGAAGAATTAAGAAAGGAACATAAGGCAACAATTATTATAGAAACATTATTTGTATCTCAATCCATGTGTGTGTATACAGAGTTGTGTGCAAGTAATCAAATTTTTAAATATTAAAAAAAAAATTGTTAGGATGCATAGCTAAAAAGCAAAATGTAATCAAGTTTTGTTTGAAGCACTGAAAATACACATAAGTCATCAGTCAACTCAACCACCATTTTTAAATTGGCTGCCTTTTTGTGCTTCACTTCTGCCATGGCCAATATGCAAATGAGTGTGGACAGTAATTCACAAATGAGTTTGTTGGTAAATTGTGGGTTTTGTTATCTCTGAGCTGAGGCTCAAACTCAGAGGATATACCTTTATACCTAGAACCACGGTTGCAGAAGTTAGTGGTATAAGCGTGATAATGGACAGCTGCTAGTGGTGGCTGGCACATGCAAGGCAGGCATATGTGGGCATACTACATCCGTTTAAAGGATCTGCTATATTTATATTTTTCAGTAGTTGTCATAACTATCTAGTATTGGAGCTTTGAAAAACAAAACAAACAAAAAAAAACCCAAATGTAATTGGCAACAGCTATGATTGGTCAGCTTATGGTTTACGGAGCAAAGTTTTAAATGAAGTGGCTAAAATAGTTAGCTAAAAAATTCATTGTGTAACAGTCACTGGAGGATTTGATATCTACCTGGACGCCATGGTGGTCGTTTATGTGTGTTAAATATGTTCTTAGGATAGCACCAAATCACAACAACAGTCACCTTAAGGTGCTTTATACTGTAAGACAAAGACTTTACAATAATAGAGAGAAAACAACAATCAAACAACCCCTTGTCTTTTAGGCAAGCACTTGGTGACAGTGAGAAGGAAAAACTCAATTTTTAAAGGAAGAAACCTCCTTTAAACCAGGCTGTGGATGAGAGGAGGAAGAAAGGACTAAGTATGTCTGTGAAGGTTCTCAGTCATCCAGGTCATCGTAGACTAAGGAGCTTGGAAAGAAAAGCGTCTGGACTTCTTGAGTTGCTTGAAGACGTTTCACCTCTCATCCGAGAAGCTTCTTCAGTTCTAAGGATCAGTGGTGGAGAGTCCCAGATTTAAACCTAGTGGGAGTTTCCCCCCCCAAAGGGGGACAAAGGACCCCCTGATGATCCTCTACGTAATCACATGAGCCAAGGTGTGAAAGCGGGTGTGGGTCCTAATCAGCCAGAGTTTCGGGTGAGCTCATTGTGAAACCTGGCCCCACCCTATCATGTGATTTCCTGAGGTCAGATGGCCCAGGATGTGAGTGGGTGTTAAGGCGTCTGGGAAGGGATCTCAAAACTGGATTATAGATGGCAGACAGTTGGTGTCGTAAACCACCGCCTCTGTTCAAAGATGGTCGCTCACAGTGGACGTAAATGGCTTCTTTCACTCCTCTTTCAAACCATCTGTCCTCTCTGTCCAAAATGTGAACGTTGGCATCCTCGAAAGAGTGACCTTTGTCCTTTAGATGCAGATGAACTGCTGAGTCTTGTCCCGTGGCGGTGATATGTGAGGCGGTCAATGATTTTGTCCCTTTCAAGGTCTTGAAGGCAAGACCTTGAAAGGGACAAAGGGACCGCCTTTACCCAGGGGATGCCATACCCTGCATTTACGGACTTCCTAAGATCCACAAGGAAGGTGTCCCACTCAGACCCATTGTCAGTAGCATAAATTCAGCCACCTACAACATCTCGAAACACCTTGCTACCATCCTTGCACCTCTGGTGGGGAACACCCCACACCACATCAAGAACTCCTCCGACTTCACAGACAAGGTCCAGAAACTTACCCTGGACCAGCATTAGCATCATTTAGCCTGCAGCTTTAACCCACAATTCAGACACAACTCAGAACGAACCCATTTCTTTAGCGAGTTGCACTCATTGCCCACATAAACAACATCCTCTGTTTGTAAGGTCTGCAGTATACATTCATTTAAATGCATTTACTAACCTGTGATAAAGAATAGAAAAAGGGACACATGTTGAGCTGATGTCAGTTTCACAATAGGAAGGTTTATTCTTCCTCTGTGCCCCAAAACGCTACTCGATACCACTGCGCGCAATGCGCCCTCTAGCGGCTGGATGCTGAATAGCATTGTAAACTGACAGGTACACAAATACAATCATAACAAAAACCAGTTTATTTCTGATACCAGATTTTACTAGAAAGCTATTTTCAACTCTCTACACTCTCCCCCACTTAAAAGAATGTCTCCTGACATTTGTTTCTTCATGTGTGGACCCATCAGTGTATGAGTGTGCAGTCGTTGTGGTAGTATGGCTTGGAATAGATGGGGTGAAAGAATGATGGGATGCCTTGTGTCAACATCCAGGGTTGCCTAGCCGAACGGGTGTTCATATCTGCCCTCCAGTGGCAGTATGATGGCTGACCCAGTGCGTTGTACGTGAGTCTTTCTGCTGGTCTCCCCCTCCTCTGTGACCTCCTTACATAGTCATTTTCTCTATTTTCTCCATCCATTTCCTCTATTTCCTCCATCTCTTTTTCTACTAGCTCCTCAGCCTCTACAACATCTTGCTCTCCCCCACATTCTGGCCTGTCAAGTGGACAGAACTCTCTTGCTGTCGCACGTAGCTTGGGCTCACTTTGAGAATTCTGCTTTGGAATGACAGTTTCCTGTTGCTGAGGGTGCTCCTGTTGAATGGCAGGTCCTTGTTGTTGAGGGTTCACGAGTCTGTAGCTGGAATCTTGCTCCGGAGGTCATGGTGGTAGGTATAACCATCTTCCTCATCAGAGCTACTTGTCGCTGTTTCATTGACATCTCTTACAGGTTGTCTTTGCCTTTTTGCTTTTGTCTTTTCTTCCACAGGAAGTTCTTCCTCAAAAGGTAAGTCGTTTACTGGTAGTAGGAGGTTTCTATGAAGAACCCGCATGGCTTTACTACCTCTCTCTGGCTGTACCTTATAGACTGGTCCATCTCCCAGTCTCTCCACCACGCGATGTACTACCTTCTCCCAATAGGCGCGCAGTTTTCCTGGCCCTCCTCTCTCTGACAAATTTTTCACCAGTACTCTGTTACCTGGCGGGAGAGTGATACCCCTTACATGTCTGTCATACTGCTTTTTGCTTTTGGCTGAGGACTGTCGGTTGTTATTTGCAGCTATTTGGTAAGCGACTCGCATCCTCTCGGCCAACTTTTGAACAAACGTTTGGTGGTTTTGTGCCTCAGTGTCTTTCCCTTGGTGAAAAAGTAGGTCAACTGGTAGCCGTGGAGCCCTGCCATACAAGAGAAAAAATGGAGAGTACCCTGTTGCATCATGTCTTGTGCAATTGTACGCATGCACGATCTGAGGCAGATGATCTTTTCATTTACTCTTTTCCTCTTCTTGTAGGGTGCGCAGCATTTGGAGAAGTGTGCGATTTAACCGCTCCACTGGATTGCACTGAGGATGCTAAGGAGTGGTGCGTGAGTGTGCAATTCCTGATAGTTGTTGCAGTCTTTGGAACAGGCTGTTTTCAAACTCACGTCCTTGGTCGTAATGCAACTTCTCTGGATACCCAAAGCGAGGAATAAAGTCCAGAAATATCTTTTCAGCAGCTGTCTTTCCTGATTTGTTTCTCGTTGGGTATGCCTGCAAAGTGATCAACGAGGACAAGGATATACTCATATCCTCCTTTGCTTGGCTCCAAGTGCAAATAGTCAATAGAGACCAACTCAAAAGGTGCACTGGTGGTGAGGGATCCCATTGGAGCCCTCTGCTGGATATTGGGGTGCTTCTGTTTAATACACTGGCATTTTTTTGTCACGTATTCTTCCACATCTTGCTGCATGTACGGCCAATAGAACCGTTCTCGGGCAAGATGGATCACCTTTTCAGAACCTACATGCCCCATGTCGTCATGTAAGCTTTTCAGTACCACTGATTTGAGCTGTTCAGGGAGGACCAGTTGTCGGTACCCCATTTTCTACTTCAACTTGCTCTACTCATAGAGTAGTCTCCTTGTCTGTTTAGACATTGTTTTTTTCTCTTTTTCATTTGGAGTCCAAGCTCTCAGTTTCAAAGAAATAACTTCTTTAATAGCTGGATCTGCTTGTTGTGCAGCTCTAATATCTCTGGGAATGATGCCTGAAACACTATTGTGTGGTACAGCATTTCCATCATCACCATTTAGTTGCAATGCAGCCACCCAGGGAACATCATCGTTTTGCACCATTTTTGTCCCCTGCCACACGGCAGAGACCACCTCCGGTGACACTGTCTCTGTATGGTCATTCATCTGCTGCTGCAGGTTCACCTGGACAACATATCGGCATCAGCGTTCCTCTTTCCTGGTATATACTTAATGTCAAAATGGAAATCCGCCAACTCACCAACCCATCTGTGACCCACAGCATTTAGTCTTGCTGAACTCAGGATGTAGGTCAAGGGGTTATTATCGGTATAGACCGTGAAAGTTGGTGCATAATACAGGTAATCCCGGAACTTGTCGCAAATAGCCCATTTAAGTGCCGGGAACTCAAGTTTGCCTGAGTGCAGGTGATAGTTCCTCTCTGCAGGTGTTAAAGTCCTGGAGCCATACCCAATGACACGCAGTTTGTTGTTTTGGCGTTGGTATGATACAGCTCCCAGACCTTTGTTTGAAGCGTCTGTGTGTAACACAAATGGAAGATCAAAATCTGGGTAGGCCAGGATGGGGGGGTTTGTCAACATGTCCACCAACCTGGACACCACGTTCTGATGTTCAGTAGTCCAAGCGACAGGTGAGCGAGAGGGAAGTTGCCCCTTGTTCCCTTTGGTCGCTGGACTCTTTCCCTTAACAGTCTGAGGCTTGATGGCATGACCTGTCTCAGCTGGGCTTTGGAGAATTTCAAACAAGGGCCTCGCCAGTCGTGAAAAGTCTTGGATAAAGGACCGGTAGTAGCTGAGAAATCCAAGCAACGTCCGGACCTCTCCGACTGTGCGAGGCTTCTTGTCTTTCAGGGCCAGAACTGCTTCCAAATCCTTTGGATCGATCTGAATCCCTTCTCCTGACACCACTCGCCCAATGTACAGAATTCGTCTCTTAAAGAGCTCACATTTTGCTGGGCGAAGCTTAATGCCGTGTTGTCGCATCCGGTGGAACACTTGTCTTAGATGGTCTACATGTTCATCAAACGTTTTGGAATAGCAAAGGACATCATCCAAATACGGCACGCAACACTCGTCTCTGATGCCCTCTAACACTCCCTCCATGCAACTCTGAAAGGCGGCTGGTGCATTCGTCAGTCCAAAGGGTATTTGTACCCATTCGTAGAGTCCCCAGGGCGTGCTAAAGGCAGTTAGATGTCTTGACTCCTCACTCACAAACCCTTGATGGTATGCACTCCCTTGGTCCAAGATGGGGAACCATGAATTGCCTCCTAGGCTGTCCAACAAATCCTGGATCCGTGGGAGTGGATGGCGATCTGGGACGGTTTTGCGGTTAAGCTCACGGAAGTCAACACACAGGCGAAGACTGTTGTCTTTTTTTCGCACACACACTACAGGTGAGGAATGGGCAGAAACGGACTTCCTAATCCACCCCCTGTTTAGGAGATTTTGGATATACTCCTTCACCTCTTTAAACAGTGGCCGTGGAATGGAATTGTAGCTTTTTTGAACTGGAGTGTCATCAGTCGTATTGATTTTGAGCTGTAAGCCAGGGATACACCCAATGTCTCCTTCATCACGAGCAAACACGTCTGATTCCTCATAAAGCATTTGCCGTACCGTGCTCTGGTCGGGCTCAGGCAGTTGATCTAAATCAACATTTGGATGCCATCTTTCCTCCACACTGCCAGCCCTGCAATTTTCCTTCCCTTTACTTTGTTCTTCATTGGTTGGACATGTTTGGGTAGCACACAGAAGGGTGTCATTGTGTGGTTCTCCAGGCCCCTGCATAGTTGGATGGATGTTTACAGGCGTGCTTTCAACAATTTCTTCAATGAATCCTAAGACTGTTTTTGGAGGTAAAAAAACATCATGCCTTGTTGAATTCTGGATTGGTATTCTCACTATTTTTGAGGCGCCAGCCGGCACATCCACGAGCGCAGGAAATAACTCCAACCCATCTGGCAAGCGACAGTCTACATTCGGCTCAAACAACATGACTCCTCCTCCAGGAAAAGCTCTCATGCGACATTTCACCTGACAGATCTGACTGCGGGGAATCGTGATTCCCTTCTTTCCAACTCTTAATACTGGGCATTCTGACTCTTCCAGGGGTTGCTTTGTGTGAACCACCGAAGCAAGACTTTCAGCATTACTCTTCTGAATCCTCAGGGCTTCTGAAAGGAGACTCACTAAGTTGCCATCGTTTCTTTGATCGCCATTCCCTGCAATCATCTCTTGTATCACATTGAAGCCTAGTAGCGGGCTGCTCAACCCTCCGCGACTTACTAGCATGGGGACATGAATAGCAACTGAGCAATGTCTGCTACTTGTGATCTCAAGAAAAACTTCTATCCACCCTTCAAACAGCACATCTGTACCATTAGCTGCAGTGACTTTGAGTGGGTGATCTGAGAGTAGGCTTTCCAGTGGCCTAATTGTCACATTTGGCAAGGCTTTTTGCACCCAAGACTTCTCCACAATGCTTACTTGGGCCCCACTATCCAACAACATTTGAAGTTTGACCCCATCTAGATAACAAGTTACCATACACCTGCCCCCAATCAACTGGGCAACACGCTCCCTTTTGGACACTTGACATGATTTGGAGGTCTTGGTTGAAGATGGAATTTTCTCTTTGGGGTGCAGCTTCTCTGGGATTGGGGACTCTGCATTCTCCAAGGTCACTGGTGGTCCCTCCCCAGCGACCTCACCCAGTTTCCCGACAGAGTTCCCTTTTGTAAGCAGCCAATAGCTCTGTGTCCCTCTTTTCCACATCGGAAGCAGTGTGAGCAGGTGTCATTTCCTTGGGATACACATTGGTGACATTTCCCCTTAACTTCAGGCTTGGCTGACTGTTTTACATGTGGCAAAGGGTTGTAAGTGTTTTCTGTTGCCACATTCACTACCGGTGTGATGGCTTTCTCCAAACTTTTGGCCAAAGATGACACTTGGGCTGTTAACTCCTGTATAGCACTGCGATTGGCCTGCACCTCTGCATGCACTTGAATGGCATTCTGTTTGTCACTGTCCAGCTGGGCTGTATTGATACTGATTGCTTTTTGTTTGCATACCTGTCCCAACCTGGTTTTCCTCTCGGTGTCCTCCCTCAGTGATCTTGTGATCACCTCGAGTATAAAGTCATCAGTCACATTCATGTCTGAAATATGTGGTTGAAGATCTCGTCTGATGTATGAGCATTTTTCATTCATCCCCTGGTAAAGTGAATGAAGGAACACTCCCTGCACCAGTTTGCTGTCATATTGGAAGTCTGTACCTTGTTTAGAAGCAAACATTATACGCTGCTTGACCCCCATTAGTCTATACATAAACTGTTGTGGGCTTTCTTTGTCATGTTGCTTTGCGTTACTTAGTTCCTGGAACAATTCAGTACTGCTCTTATCCCTAAGGTGTGCTTTAAGGAACCTTTTTAACTCAGCAAGGGTCAAGGTTTCTTTGGTCATGAGCATGTCTTTAAAGGTACCAGACTTAATTATCTTGACCACCATTCTTAAGACCTCAGCTTCTGAGAACCCCTCAGCCAGACCTTCATCAATTTGTTTACATAGACAGTTAAAACTCAAATCAGAAGCTGAGTCTGAGATTTGACCACCATGTATCTTAAATTCTCTATGTGGCAACAATGCAGCAACATCTGTCAGTTTTACTAAACCAGTTACAGAATCAGCAATCACTGATGTTGGGATACTCTTTTTCATTACTGATGCTATTACTGCTGGTTCAGTCTCTGATACAGAAACAGCATCCCCTTCATCAGATGCTTGGCCAAGTTCAACAGTTACCTGGGGTGCTTGCAGATCATCAATGAGGTCACGAAATGCAAGCAGACTAGACATGCCCTGATCTTCGAGGCTCTTCAGTCGTTTACTTCTCAGAAAGTCAACAATAAAGTCAAAGAGCTCCACCTCAGTTGCATCCTCACCGGGAACATCTTCCACCTCTTCTTCTTGACACAATACTGCAAGTTTATGTAGCAGGTCCCTGTTAGCGGCTCTGGTCAGCTGATGAAGCTGGTTCTGGATCTCCCACTGTAGGTCATGCAGAGTGGCCATGTCTGGATACCTGACGTCAATCGTTACTAATGTTGTGCATCAGAGGGATATGGATCCCGCAATTCTTGGGTGATTAGCACTTGACCGCCATGGCGCTAATCCCGGACGAGCCCCCAGAATTGTTGCCTTTAAGGGGGGGGGCTTTTTTCCTCAGTTTATTTCTGATACCAGATTTTACTAGAAAGCTATTTTCAACTCTCTACATCAGCATCTTCTATACAAACTGTGAGAACTATTAAGTTCTCTAGGTCACCATTCGTGGGGCGACCGTGGCTCAGGGGGTTGGGAAGCGCACCTGTAACCGGAAGGTCGCCGGTTCGATCCCCGGCCCTTCTGTCCTGGTCATTGTGTCCTTGGGCAAGACACTTTACCCTACCACCTACTGGTGTTGGCCAGAGGGGCCGATGGCGTGATATGGCAGCCTCCCCTCTGTCAGTCTGCCCCAGGGCAGCTGTGGGCTTGCCTCCACCAGTGTATGAATGTGAGCGTGAATGAATAATGGCGCTTTGGGTGCCTTGAAAAGCGCTATATAAAATCCAATCCATTATTATTATAGTTCTTATTTTGGGAGATCAAAGCTATTACATTGACCATAATCATTTAACATTTTTACACACCTCCATCCGATCCTGTGAAATATCCTGAGCTCACAGTTTGACTTGGCTTCTGTGATATTTGCAGCCCTACATACCTAAATAAACCCAATTAGAGTGACTGTAAAACCTGCCTTTTTTTCCTGTAATAAATCTAATGAATAATTATTAATTATTGTTATGTTATTATTATTATTAATAATAATAATAATAATAATAATAATAATAATGATGATGATAAACTGCTCGTTATTAAAAAATATCAAATCATCCAATCACATGGCAGCATGTAGACACGGTCAAGACAATCTGCTGAAGTTCACTCCAAGTATCAGATTAGGGAAGAAAGGTAAATAAATTGACATGTGGCATAGCACGGCTGTTGGTGCCAGACAGTCTGAGTATTTCATAAACTGCTGATCTATTGGGATTTCCACACACAATCATCTCTACGGTATGCATAAAAGGTTTCAAAAAAAGAGAAGCTATGACATGAGCAGTAGCTCTTGTAGATGGCAGAGGTGCGACGGGAACTGCCAGACTGCTTGGAGCTGATATGAGAGCAAAGGTAAGAAATAGCCATGTGTTACAATCTAAGTATGCAGAAGAGCATCTCTGAATCCAGAAGACACTGAACCTTGAAGCAGATGGGCTATGGCAGAGGAAGACTAGAACAGGTGCCACTCCTGATCTAAAAATATTGATATCTACTGACCAGAATTATAATATTTCTGACTGTCTGACTCAAAATCGAATCGAATCAGGACCTAGGTAATCGGAATCGAATTAGTTATAGAAATTGAAATCAATACTCAGCCCTAGTAAATACTCTTAAAAAAATACAGAGAAAACCCCAATAACAAATGACTCCTTATCAGGAAGCACTTGGCAACAGAAAAACTGGGAATGAAAACCTCCCTTTTAACAGGAAGAAACCGCCAGCAGCCACCTGCCATGACCAATTGATTTTCCTACAGTCAAAATTTAGGCTTATTACTCTAGAATTAACTTATTAATCTCGAACGCAGTCATGATTTTAGCACTGTCTGTAGCACTGTTTAGCTTACACAAGTGTTATTTAGACCCAGAGTTTCTGTGTTGAATGACAACTGCTCTCACAAACTCATGTGCACACTGAACACTCACTTCAGCTTGTACTTCTTCCAGTAATTCACACTAAACTGCATTACTGAATTCTCTATTATTGAGTGAAAACATATTACTGTCATTTTTCATTTACAGGGGAATGCAGTTCACAGTAAAAAGTTACTTTCCCATTTATTTCCTTTGCAGAATATGCTCTTCTTCCCCCCGGAGAAATGGGAAAATAAGGCTGATAAACAATTTAGACATATGCTCCATCAGAGCATAGCTGAGGATGTCCCGCTCCTTATTCAGATCATCTTTTTACTTGAAACGCTAAGGTGGATGTGGAGGCATTTGATGACAACATATTGTGCAGATGGTTATAAATCTTCCAGCTTTTGTCCATGATGAAGATTCTTACCAAACAGGGATCTTTCAAATGAAATGAAGGTCAACTTGTGACATAAGGTCTGCTGCAAATAAGCTGCTAATGTAATTTTACTGTTAATGAATATTTCCCTATGAAGGCAAATTGCAATTGCTAGAGAAGTGATGATACTGAGAATAAAGAGTGACAAGCTGTTAAACCACTAAAAAAAGGTTATGGAAATGTGAAAATGTTCAAAGCAAATGTGTTTCACCACATTTTGAAAATTAAGAGCAAATTCCCTTCCTTTTTTCTAATTGAAATGATATATTATCCACTTTAACCCTCTACTGCATGATGTTACGACCCGGCTCAAAGCCGCAACATAAAAGAAGATGAATACCAGATTGTGGGATGAGAAGAGGCTTTATCTTAAAATGGACAACCAGGTTGGCTAAAAAAAATGGCTGGTGCCGCTAAAGCAAGCACAACAAAAGAGATGGACAAAATGGTAAACAAAGAACTAAACTATACTGGGAAAACTAAACTACTGACCCTGAACAGAAACAAACCTGAACACGAATAACAGCCAGCAGAAAACAGATGACGGTTGGGCAGCAGGGAAACACACGGATGAGACATGGTGGATACACAGACGGACCAGCCAAAACACAAAGACAGAGGACGCGACTTAAATACACACAGGGAAACACAGGGAGATTACACACAGGTGGGGAACACAGCTGGGAATAATCAACCAGACGAGACAGAGGTAAAACTGAACACACTCACATGAGACGCAGACCTTCACAATAAAACAGGAAACGAGAACAAATCCTTAAACATAACATAAAACAAAACACTGACAACATTAAATCATAACATTTCCCCCCACCCAAAAATCAAACATTTAACCCCAAATGAAAATGTTTGATTCATGACCTAGAGAGCCATGAATGCTGTAGTCCTGGAGGACCAGCGCACAAGGCACTGGCTGCTATTCTGCAGGCAGACGGAATGCTGAAGCGGTCCCTCGGACCCTCCAGCGGAAACGGAAGGCTGAAGCCGTCCCTCGGACCCTCCAGCGACGACGGAAGGCTGAAGCGGTCCCTCGGACCCTCCAGCGACGACGGAAGGCTGAAGCGGTCCCTCGGACCCTCCAGCGAAGACAGACGAATGCCGGACGGGCCGCTCGGACCCTCCAGCTGAAACAGAATGCTGAAGCGGTCCCTCGGACCCTCCAGCGGAGATGAATGAAGGCTGGACAGGCCCCTCGGACCCTCCAGCGAAGACGAATGAAGGCTGGACAGGCCCCCTTGGACCCTCCAGCGGAGACGGACGAAGGCTGGACAGGCCCCTCGGACCCTCCAGCAGAGACGAATGAAGGCTGGACAGGCCCCTTGGACCCTCCAGCAGAGACGAATGAAGGCTGGACACTTGGACGCTCCAGCGAAGACAGACGAATGCTGAAGCGGTCCCTCGGACCCTCCAGCGACGACGGAATGCTGAAGCGGTCCCTCGGACCCTCCAGCGACGACGGAATGCTGAAGCGGTCCCTCGGACCCTCCACTGAAGACGAATGAAGGCTGGACAGGCCCCTTGGACCCTCCAGTGAAAACGGAAGGCTGAAGCGGTCCCTCGGACCCTCCAGCGGAGACGAATGAAGGCTGGACAGGCCCCTTGGACCCTCCAGCGAAGACGAATGAAGGCTGGACAGGCCCCTCGGAACCCTCCAGCGAAGACGAATGAAGGCTGGACAGGCCCCTCGGAACCCTCCAGCGGAGACGAATGAAGGCTGGACAGGCCCCTCGGACCCTGCAGCTGAAACAGAAGGCTGAAGCGGTCCCTCGGACCCTCCAGCGAAGACGGAAGGCTGAAGCGGTCCCTCGGACCCTCCAGCGAAGACAGACGAATCCCGGACGAGCCCCCAATTCTGTTACGACCCGGCTCAAAGCCGCAACATAAAAGAAGATGAATACCAGATTGTGGGATGAGAAGAGGCTTTATCTTAAAATGGACAACCAGGTTGGCTAAAAAAATGGCTGGTGCCGCTAAAGCAAGCACAACAAAAGAGATGGACAAAATGGTAAACGGAGAACTAAACTATACTGGGAAAACTAAACTACTGACCCTGAACAGAAACACAAACCTGAACACGAATAAAAGCCAGCAGAAAACAGATGACGGTTGGGCAGGAGGGAAACACACGGATGAGACATGATGGATACACAGACGGACCAGCCAAAACACAAAGACAGAGGACGCGACTTAAATACACACAGGGAAACACAGGGAGATTACACACAGGTGGGGAACACAGCTGGGAATAATCAACCAGACGAGACAGAGGTAAAACTGAACACACTCACATGAGACGCAGACCTTCACAATAAAACAGGAAACGAGAACAAATCCTTAAACATAACATAAAACAAAACACTGACAACATTAAATCATAACAATGACTTTTTAATTTTTGGGGAAAAAAATATTTCTCCCTATTTTGGGGGGGCTTTAGGGTCCTCTGGGGATCAGGGAAGTATTTTACTGCTGTTGTTCGTGATCATCATTGCCATTGCATTGATGGCATGGTCTGCAGTGTTGATGTTTCATTCAGATGTTTAGGCATATTGGTACCCAATTAGCCTTTATTACAGGTGCAGTTATAACCACTTTAAATTGTTGAGTTGAATCTATAATCTTAAATGCTTTTGAATGCTTTTTATAATCTTAAATGTTTATATGCAGATTTCATTGCATTATATGAAAGGCTCACCTCTGAGTATAGCCTATGCCAAAGTCCTGACAGGAAACGTAGGCTTTTGCAGAGCGTGCTTGCAAAAGTGAAACTAAGCAGAGGGGAAGTGACTTGGGGCCTGAGGAAAGGGCCTGAATCTATTCAGTTTGCTTGGTAACAGATGACTCAGAATACGTCAGGAAGTAGACTTTTAAATTGTCTCGGTTCGTCTGTAAAGGGTGCATTTTTTGGTTGCTATTTTGAGGAGCTGTTTGGATGATGCTATTTGAATAACCAGGTTATTCATTTATATCTTTTGATTAAGCTTTTAGTAGTGGTTCTTGATTAAAACATTTATTCAATATATTACACATATAGTTTCAGTTGTGTACGTGCTGACCTTCTGTCTGGTAAAAGGTTATGAGCAGAGGTGCGAGGTGAGACAAAGTCCAGCTGAGGTCATGACATACACACACACACACACACAGTAGATAGACTCATTTATAGGTGAAGGTTTAATCATATTCTGCTTGTGACTGCAAAATTGTGCCGGCAAAAGAACAGTTTGTTGCAGAATGTGCGTCTGCTGTTCCAGACATAAGTGAAAGTGGGAAGTTCGACAGGAAGCACCTGGCGTGGAGATGGAGAGAATGTTCTTTTCTAACTGTGTTAAAGGTTGCTAACAGAACATTTGTGGTTTTAACTTATGCATGTATTGTATCGGATGACGCAAGAGGGGGCGTCAGTAAACATACCCTGATGCTATAAAACGATTGTCTTGTGTATTTTTGGGCGGAGATCTACAGCTGATGTTGTGCAGTGTACAGCTCCCCACGCGTGTTCATTAAAATCATCGTTTGACTCCACCCGGCCGGATCAGTGTTGTTATTTGGATTTCCTCCTATATCCCTCCTTAATATTTGAACCCTAACAGTCCCTAATAATATATCAATCATAACATTTGACACCCTGCCCCCCCCAAACAGATATTGGTTTGTTGCCTCAGGGCAACGCTATGCAGTAGAGGGTTAAAGTTTACTGTGTTGTGTTGAAAATATATGAAAACAACTCAACACACCATCTAATTAAATTCTGCCCTTGGTGATGAAGTTGTAGACAACTTGGGGACAGAATTCACAATTCTATCAGTTAAGTTCTGTGTACACTCTGGCTGGAAAAACCAAGTGAAAGAAAAGCAACGCCATCTGTAAATATGTATGTATATGTAAAAGACAATGTTTTGTGCCATTGATCAACAAATATATAAAAAAAGGTGGCCTTTATTTTTATACAGTTTCATTCATTCTTCGAAGCAAATCACAAGTTGTCATGGTATTCAGTTTAAGTTCAGTTTTATTTACTTATTTAGCACATATTCACGATGATAATAATCTCTAGATTTCAAAGTAAAGACCCTGGAATATGAGAAAGAAAAACAGCATCAATCACACAATTCCATATTAGCAAGCAAGCTATGATATGGTTTGGTCCAGGTGTCACCTTCCACTTGGCGCTATACATCAGAACCTGTAGGAAAGAGACAGCAGTATGCATCCATTAAAAGTAAAGTTTGGGTTCCAAAAAAGAAAAGACAGCAAAGAAGAGAAAAGACAACAGCACACAATTTATTTTGACACAATTTTTTTCAAAACGTGGTGGGTCTCATTCTGGAAAGGTGAACATGAAATAAACTGCCTGACTTCCCTAGTATTAGTTAGCTAACTTCATTCCTAACAGAACATAGTGTGTCTGTGTGCCATTAACATTTGATCAGTGACTGCAGAGCCTTTTTACATATTTCTGCTTAATCATTTTTTTTTTGCACCTGTAAACCTGCTTCCAGGCCAAAGAGATTAGCTGTCCCACGACCATCTCCATATAGCCCCTCACTCCTCACACTGAATAGCCTTGCAGATCTAGGAAGAAGCTGGTGATTTCTTTTATTTCAAAAAATGTGTCTAGTTGCAGGAGGCCCCTGGGAAAGTTTATTTTTATTCCACACGCTATTTATTTTGTAATAATATTTTATGAACATATCCCTCATAAACAAATAATTTTTGCAGAGATGTACACCACTGCATACATTTCATACACTGCCAATGATTGTTCTAGGTGCTGAGAGCTTGCAGTAAGCTAAAGTGGGTTAAAAACTATTTGAAGTGCACTAGGTCTCAGGACTGAGAGATTTTTTTTGATTATTATTAAAAGGATTATTAAAGCTATATTTTCCATTTTAAAGATAAGAATTTCAATTTACTTCCATCTAAAAAGTTAATGTATATTTTGTTTGTATTTGTATTTGGTGTAAGATGCCAATCAATATAAAAATAATTTAAAACAATCCAATAATTTTATTATAAAAAATACTATTAAGATGTGAAAAATGCCCTGCACATATGTCATCAGTTGAACAAAATTGTAAACCTATCATAAGTAGAATACCAATGCATGTCTGCACAGTGTTATATTGTGGGGGTTGGCATTGCCTGTGGTGCTGAAGTGGTTGATTTCAAAGTGATATTTTTTCATTCAAACTCCTCAAGTCCCTGGCGACGCTAGGTGACAGTGGGAAGGAAGAACTCCATTTTAACAGGAAAAAACATGAAGCAGATGAAGGTTCAGTGAAGGGTAGCCATCTGCTATTACTTTCTGGGCAAGGCTGGACTGGTAACCTGGCCCAACAGGCATTTTCACAAGATGCACTGATGCACCTTGTACAACAGAGTTTAGTGTGGGAAAAATGGGGAAAAGGTCTAACTAAAAATCTAAGAGAGAAAAAGAAAAAAACAACTTTGAAAAAATGTGTCAAATTAACCAACATGTTAGCTGTTGGGGCTGCTGCGGGAGTGTCAACAGTAGTACCAGCAAAAATTAATAACAAGCCCTCCCAGTCACAGTGTGCTGCTACTGCTAGCACCAGCTGTGAATAAGTGCAGGAAGAGGGATAGCAGTCCCAACAAGAGACTGAGGAAGAAAGAGGAAGGTGAAATTAAAGCAGTGAGACAATAGACGGAAAGACATAATTAGGAAGGGAAAGATTCAAGAATTCAGGTAAAATGATACTGACTGAAAGTGTGGCTTTTAATTGTCACATGCTATAATAGACTATTTAACACATAAAATTTAGTGGCGCCACTTTAACTCATGGTGCTGCGGCCTGGGTTCGAGTCCGACCTGCATCCCTTTTCTGCTTGTTAAAAGCCATTAAGCCATTTGTTTTCAAAAGAAAAACACCTTTATTTTGGTTATTCTTGATATTTCATATGTGCATATTTCACATTTGATAATATTTTCATAATATTACTGGTAATATTAGTAGCAGATAATAAGTATATTCAAGGTTGAGATTATTTTAAGGTCAGCTGGGGTGGAGTTATAGTATTTCTAGTATTAGAAATGCACATAAACACATTATGCTGCAACTGTGAGAACCATTTCTTTTCAGCTCTGGCTGGCATACACACGCACACACACACACTTGGGAATAACAAGGATAAAGAAGGAAAAAAAATCTGTCAGGGTAAAAAACTCAGGAGACAGTAACTGAAAACAGAAAGTCAACAAGAGGGAGAGGAAGAGGATAAAAGTTGAGTAAAGGAACCCTCCCTCCTTTTGAGAGTCATGTCAGCCACTACTGATGAATGTGGTCAAACATCAATGCGGTGTGAATGATGACATCTGGCACACACACACACACACGCAAGGTTACAACATGCACTTAAATGTGCTTTGTGAAAGTACCTGCTTTCTTCTTCATCCCTTTAACCTCCATTTCAATTTCTATATTAAAATGTCTGTTGTTTTATGTGACTTGGCACATTGCTCCTTGATCTTCAATGACATCAGGCTGATAAATTAATTGATGTACAGTAAAGGGCAAAGTTATCATATACCACGATGGGCCCATGTGTTCGGCAGCAGCTCAGTCTCTTATTCTAAATTTCAGTTTTCCTTTCTGCGAGTGTAAGGCTGGCCTAGTCCACGTCTTGCTTTATGACATGTTGTCTGATATGACATTTTTCTGTCTCCTCATTTTGCATTTCTCCAAACACACTTTAGGTGTCAAAATTCAAGGAAAAATTCCTTAACTATGCATATATAAATGTATAATATTCAAAAACATATTAAAGAAATTGAACGCAGTTTTGCAGTTCTTATTGTAGTATAGAAAATGTCCTTAGAAACCATCATTTTGCTGTAACTTGCATCTTATATGTCTGCTACAGTTGAACTAATCATTTCTGTATTAGCCTATTTAGATGCCACATACATGTACAAAGAGAAATCCTAACAAAAACTATTCAATTAAGTCATCATTTTAATTGTTATGCCATGTTTGTTTATCTTAACTTTCAGTCCCAATCATAAATGAGGAAGCATTTCTGGCTATACTCAGACACAAAATATACCAGTGAAATTTCAGATAATTGTCTCTATACCAATTAAATAAAAATATTGGCATTGTGTTAGCAGACAAAGAATGTAAACCTTTTCTTTAAACATCTGGACTATTCCAAAATGCTGACTTTAATGCTTTTTTATGGGCAGAAATCTGTGCCATCAGAAACTGAATTTGAATAAGTATTTTAGCTTTATTTATGTCTTACACAGCATCCCAACTCTTTAGCTAACTTAATAACTTTAGCTAAAGTGAATAGTTAGTCTAATTCATTACTGCAGCATGAATGGCATACTTTTTAGCCATTCTTTACTGGAACAATGATATTGATTCCCCAATCATCCAGTGTTTTTAACTGTTCATCCAGGTCAGGATTGTACAACGTACGCTGGAACAACTGTTTGCTGACAATTATGCCAAAAAACAGAAAGAACCAAAAGAAGTTTCATTTATTTTGCCTGAAGTTCTCCACTAGTTTTGAACTGTGATTTCCCTAAATATGTACTTAAACATACTGAGAGCTATAATTTGGGTTGGTGCTTAACTAGGACCAGATCTCATCATCAAATTTCATCCGTTAATAAATCACAGAAGGTCTGTTGAAATAAAGAAATATTTTCAGCGAATTAAGATTCATTTTTGTTGCAGTTTGAGAAAGACTTTCTACAATGTACATTCGGTGTAAAAGGACGTAGCCATCTGCAGTATTTTAAAGAAGGTGTGTATTTTGCTTAAGAAGCATATTAGAGAAATTACATTGTGTTTCTGTAACGCATCCCTGGTTCACAGGTTGAGGTATGCCACCTTGATGGATCACTCCTGCCCTTTTCTTGTTTTTCTCTTCTCTTCACTTCCTCAAAACATCGAGAAGATGTAATACCACTGACTTTCAATAATCCCACAGATTTAACGGGTTGTAAACACACCGAGGTTTAATCAAAATCGCTGTCGGTTTGTTTGTTTATTTGCGAGTTTATTTGTAACGTGTACGTTCCGCTTGATTTCTCCATTTCTTCAGCAGCGCTTCCAGTCGTGACAAGCACTGTTTCATTTTAGTGTAATTGTGTACACAACACTCCCTTCCCATAATTACTCACTTGCTCATCACACCCAGAACATGAAAAACTGAAAATGACCACATCTACCATTTGCAGCAGTGTGTGTCATCTTCATCGCATCCCCCTCCTCCTTCCACCTCCTCAGCCCCTGAAATGCCTTCTTTACCATTCGTTAGCATAGCATCTCCTCTCGGCTCAGCCTCGGCCTACCATCTATCACAGCAGACCAAGGCAAATGGAGCTTTCAGCTGAGTGGTGATAAGGAATCGCAGCCACATTAAAACATCTGTCACACCTCCAAAGCCATACTCGGCGTGTGTTACAACGGCCAGGGAGGAGGGAGGAGAGTGAAGGGTTCAGGGAAGGAATAAAGTAGGATGCAAGTAGGGACAAAGAAGAGATAGGATAAAATGTGGATAGACAGATCATTTTAACAATGCTTACATTTCTGACATCTTTGTTTGTTTTTCACTTCCATCATCATTCATATTCTACACTACAAACCTTAGTTATCTTAATCAAGTACCCATACTGTAGGTGGAAGCCATTCAATATAAGTCTGTATTTGTTGTTGTTGTGTTTTGACCTTGTTTTGTACTACTGATGCCACATACTGTAGTTTTTAATTGTCTTTTTTTAACATCAGCAAAACCTCAGTGAAAAGACATTGTCTTTTTTTTCCAGCTCTATAAAAAATTTTAATGTTTGGGTAAAACATAAAGTTAAAATGCTGTCTTTTTCAAAGTTATTGAAATGTAGAAAAGAGCATTCCATTAAGTTGAAAAAAGAGGGTATCACATCCTTCTCAGGACCTTTACCTTTGAACCCAGAACTGTCTTGCTGTGAGATGACATTGCGTGCCACTGCACCATTATGGTGTGTGAGGACAATAATTTGACTGTTTAGAGGCTTGTACAAATAGGCATTAGATCGTAGACAAATCCAATGTCAAATAAATGCACTGGGGAAAAAAAGCATGCTTTTTCTTTTTTTATGCCCTTCCAACGCCTCCACTAAAAATGTGCCTTTTTGTGTTTATGGCTGTTTACGTCCAATCTTGTTGGAAAAACAGAAAAAACAGTAGTGACCACCAGGTATAAATAATGGAAACCAAGCCAGAAACGGTGTCTGAATCCAAATTACACTGACTCTCATTCAGTCACAAGGTTTTATTTTACTTTTGCTAAATTTTGATCTGTCCTATACCCAAATTGGCAAAAGTATCATTTTTCTTTTAATTTTTATAATAGCTTTGATTATTCAAACCAGTATCATAGCAAAGTTATAGACACGTGTGCATTTCACGCTTTGGCGATGCATGCAGAAGTTGCAGTACGTTGCACTACCAGCAGAGGGAGATATTTTATTTTTCAGCCAATCATCGGAAGGTTTTGAAACAGATATTGCTAACACATTTAAATGTAAATACACATCAGCCACCTAGGTTAATCCTTTCTGGCATAATAGTACCCTGGATTTTACTTCATAGCTTCTTTGGTCACTAGCGATTTCTTGGACTTATTGGAAATATATCATCTCCCCCTGCTGGTACTGCAACTTCTGCATGCGTGTTCATTTCACACTTTGGAGAGACAGAGTGAAACGGACATAATGGACCGGCGTGTCTTTAATCGTGATACTTAATATTAACTTGAAGTATGTAAGCATGTCCAGGTGCATCACTTCCTATATTATTATTTATTATTATTATTATTACAACTACAGAAAATATAATCTTTGGTGTGTGAAAATAAATTTTGGTGTGCTTTCTTTTTTTCTAAATATCATCTTAAATGTTATCTTTCTCCAAAGCATGGGGTTAGGATTTTTGTATATGTCTAACTTTAACTTTATTCTGTTTGGGATCTATTTTGGATCAGGTCTAATCACTGGAGTTCTTCAGAAAACAAAGTTTTCCTTTGAGTCCCGCTCAGATGGGACATCCAACCCCATCAGAGCAGGTGTAAGATGACATTCAGCATATAAAGCCCACACTAACATTTGATAACTGGTACTAAGCTGTTATACCAATACTGTGTCAGTGTTATTCTGACCCATTTTTTTTTTTTAGCCCAGTGTATTTGTATGTATATATATATATATATCCTTTTAGTTCCAGCCTTAGCACAACACATTTTACTGCTCTCCCAGGTAAGTCTTTGAAAGAAGAGACCACTTCGGCATTTCACATGAACACTAGGATTAGGCTTTATTGATTAGACATTTGCATTGGTGTCAATGACAAATCTGTACATGCATGTATTTCCACTAGTGCTTTTCGTACACAGCATCTTTTCTCAAAGTTTTCAACAATGCCACCCTTTAGAAGAAGCACACATTTTGACAAATCTGGAAAGAACAATAAAGTAAGTCTCCAAAGGACAATGCAATTACAGCAGCGCACATCAAAAAGTACAAATTTGACAAGATGTAGTATCTATAATTACTTACCTGCCTTGTTTTACTCAGATTAAGCAAATTACTTGAGTGTCTTTTGGGCAAACTGAACGATTGAGATAAATCCAAGCAGTAACTGGTGCATCCTGTGTATTATCCATGAATGGCTTTGTATCTTCGTCCAATAAAGAAGCAAATCTAACCTCAGTTTTAGATTTAAAGCAGTTTTCCAATTAATTAACTCCAGTCTTTCAGGGGTTTTTTCTTGTCACTCTGAATGTGGATTGGGGTGATCAATGCACAGCTACAGCTGGTTGAAGGGGACCAAATCCATTGAACAGTTGATTTGGTTCCATTTTACCAGCTTTAGCAAAGCATTTTAGGGTAGAATCTGGTCCAGAAGAGGTGACAGGAAGAAGTGAAGATGCCTGAAAGAGACAAAGCCAGAGGAAGGAAATGATAAGAAATGAGGCTGTTCACACCCAAGTGTAGTCAATAAGCACTAATAAAAAATTTGTACAAGCTGCAAAAAACCAAACTGCACAATGCATCAGCAAACAGGCATTGATTGCTAGAAAAAAAATGCTGCCCTTAAAAGAGTGCATGTTACTGCTTAGAAGAAGCCAAATGATATGAAAAAGATATGGATTGCAAAAGAACAAGGGAAAAAGATGAAGAACAGAAGAGAGTGAGTGAGCCAGAAGGTGAGACAGAGAAAGGGGAATAGCATGGTAGGACAGGTGACGAAAAAGAGATTAGAAAAACAGAAAAGGGGGGCCCTGAGAGATAAGAGAGGAGCACATATAAACAATGGTTGCAGACAAACTTGAAAAACCAATGAATTCATCACCTAACTGCCAATACTGCTAATGAAGCCAGTGGATAGGACAGCAGGAAAATTAACTCGCATTGACCTCTAGCCTTATATGTGGAACATCTCATCCTCTCTCCATTTCACCCAGTCTCTCCTCACCAGCCGTTACTGTTCTCACATCTATGCACTAAGTTCTGGCCCATAGTTGGGCCTGTTCAGTGTGGTGGCATAAAGATGATGTACTCAGCAGTCTTGCTGCACGGCTCTGCTCGTCTTTGGAACAACTCACTCATTTGTTGGTTCAATTAGCCTTGCTAATCAGTTAATCATTAGAAAATAAACTTTTTAAGCTGACTCGTGGCCCTAGAATCGTATTGAAATATGTTGTGTTTGGACTGTACTTTTTCGTAATTGACTGATCTTATATGATAATCAATGGCTTAACTTAAATGACAAACCTGCTAAAGACAGTTTTTATATTAACAAAGGATCCGATACATAAGTGGACATGGGAAAGGGTAGCTCGTACTAAAAAATTATTAAAGTAAAGTTTTGTTTTGAACTCTAATGTGAAAAGATGTGTACCATATGTGCACTGGTAGCATAAGATACAAACTGGCTCGAACAGACCACTCTAAACTCCAAATGGAGCTTTCTAACAGAAAGGCCACAAGTAACTCACCGGGTACCCTTCCAAGCTTATATAGGCTGAGCTTTTTAAGTTGCTTAAGCCTGCCAACAGTTTCTCTGTACTGAACCTGGCTCCACCCCTAACTCATTCAAATCCAAGAACACAGACATGTGGTCATATATAAACTAATTCAGATAAGTTCAGATATTTTATATTTTCAAAAGCATTTTTTTTCTTCAAGCTTTTGTCCTGAGTCATCATTTGTGAGGTGTTCACCGGAGTCTTTTGTGGCAGGTATCTGGACTGGGTTTGTTGGTGAAGGTCATTTTGAACCGTGGGGGAAACTCAACGGGTGAATACGCTAACGCTGACTAAACTTTCAACAGTTTTCCTAGTTGTCAACAAATCTCAGTTGTCATCTTTCCTATTCCACTGGTGACAATGAAAACACACACAGTTTATTCTAACTCAGTCCCACCTGCACAATACTGGAACAACAATATGGGTAAATCCACAGCTGAAGAAATTCACTGTTTGCACCAATTTGAATAAAAAAATAATGTTGTCCAACAGTCACAGCATGCTGTATGTAGCTCTACTGAGATTTAGCACTTACAAAATGACATGTGTAATTGTGAACTTTCAGTTCTGTATCAAATCTGTCAAGATAACAAATACATCAACCTAACACAAATCGCATAAAAAAAAGCTAAAATACTAGCTGCGGATGTAAAGACAGGGTCCGTTCAGTATTTCTTTCTCTCTCCTTCCATCTATTTAATAAACTTCCAACCTATGAGGACAGCAAATTGATGAGGAGGATGCATCCTTGAGTGAGGAGGAAAAAAGAGGGGGAAGAGAGAAGGGAGAATGGCAGGAGGAAGAAAGCTGGAAGTAGCACACAGAGGAGAGGACAAGCTTGCATGGCCTGAATTCTCTACCTGTCCCCGAGCTGCAGTTGCTCTACCTCTGCAACATGCAGCACTGCAGTGTGCACGTGTGTGCGTACTCTATGCTTCCAACAGAGAATGCTGTGTGGATTCTCATGTCTATATTTGATCCTGGTGTTCCAAGTGTGAACTGTGCATGTGTAGTATGTTCACACAGGACAGGTGGTGAGGCCGAGTACTAACCGGCAAGCTTCTCTGTATGGTCAAGCACAACTATCAACTTCAGAGGAGAAAGTGCTACACACTGAATCCTTTTCTTAGCAGGATTTTCAGTAGATTAAGGAGAGAATTCCTGCCTGCGCTTTATTCTGGCAATCTGTGGCCCACACACTCATCAAACAGGCAACCCTCCTTCACCCCACACACCTCCACTCAGATCCGACATCAAACAGAATCATTATAAACGGAGTGTTTTATCATTAACCTCGCTCAGATGCCTGCTGAAGGCTTCACCGGTGAGTGCTCTTTCAACATTAAACTGTAAGACAACTCTGTCAAGATCACAACTACAATAAGTAAAGGTGTTAAGCATTCATAAGTTTAGCAGTTCAGGAGCTCAGTGAAGTGGACTTTATATATGTGGGTCGGGGCGCTTAGTGTGTGTGTGTGTGTGTGTGTGGGCACTCTTGCTTGCTGCTACTGTAGGTGCCCTCTATGAAGCTGACTGCATGGTTGGAGATAGGCTGGCTATTTTTCTATTCTGAGACTGTGCTGTCCGCTGCATTCCTGCCCTTATATTGGAGACAGAGGGGAGGAGGAGTTGAGGGTTATGGACAGCTGGACGCCGGCAGAGGAGCAAGGGAGAGACGGAGCGGTAAAGACAGTTAGGGAGTCATAGTGGGAAGGTCAGTGGGGGTGCACGGCGTCCCTGGGGAGGCTCACACAGCACAGGTGGTGTTAAGAAGCAGCTGCCAGCCCACTGCTAAGTAAGGCCCCAGCAGGAGGAGTGACACTTTGAAATCAGTCCCGCTGTGGACTCTGTCACTCTTGCTCACCATGATATTTTCATTTCGGATGTATGGCCTGACGCCGGGGGCTGCACTAATACAACCTGCCATACGCAGCCACTCCCCTCACTCTATCAGTCTCTTCTCTCGCTGACCATGTCGTGTGCTCTGCCTCTCAGTGTCCTACTGCTTTTTCGGTCTCTCTAGCTGACTGACTGCCAGACCTTGGTTCTCCATCAAGCACCAATACTGTGGGAGGGCGAGGCCAGGAAACCTGTCAGAGCATCACTTCCTGTCACATCAGTGTGAAACCCCTGATGGTTCTGAGGGCCACTGTTGCAAAATAGCCATTAAAATCCACTTAAAGCCACAATAATCTTCTGTAATGCGGCATTTAAATGAAGCAGATTTAGACAAAGCATCCTAATGAAGGTCTGTGTGCATGTCTGATGAAGATGTTTGCCAGCTGGTAATTAGCTTAATGCAAGGCGCACCATAGTAATGAAACAAGTTGACCTGTGGTCAGGCTGTAAACTTTATCTTCTGTGGCTGGCTGTATTAATTCCCTCTAATTACCTAGTGACTAGAGGCAGAGGGAAAAGTGGGACGTATATCATCAAACTAAGCTTAGACATTTCAATTAAATCTAATTTCTATGGGAGATGTGATGTAAAATAAAAGTCCATCAGCAGAGACCAGCCTTTAAAGACTTGGGGGCTGGTGGGTCAGCACCTCTCCAAAATCAAAGGCCCTGTGCCACGAGGTTAGCAGTGCTAATGTTGCTGCAGTCCACTGCAGACACCGGCTGGCTGCCTGGCTGGCTCTTCTTCTACCACCGACCCCTCCTCCGCAGCATTCGGACGTGAGCAGCACCCAGCGGCTGACTCAGCACTATTCCCATGCCTGATTGGTTGATCAGAGGGGGAGGCAGGAGTGTAACAGGGCCCTTTATCCTCTGCTCAGCTGGTTCCTCGCTCTCTCCCTGAAGATAAAACACGTCTATTGGATTAAAAGAAAAAAGTTTCCTGACCTTGTGACGACTGCTTGCCTCAGGTGCCGCACCACGACTCTTTCTTTATCAACCGTCTCAGGGTTGCTACGGCCCTCAACACTGTAGTTCAAATTGTGGAGCAACGTTGATATAAACAGTGAGGGCAATTGGTTGACCTTTGTGTCTTCCAAACTCACCTCTCTTTGCAGTGGATAAAATACCATGATCGGGTTTGCTTGTGGCCATTAAATGTATCTTAGCTTGGGATCTTTAATGTCTCTTTCATTAAGCGTGTATGCAGCACTCATACTTTGTAATTATTGCAGCATTTATCTTCTGCTGCTTTTGATTTTACCTCACAATGATTTAATCCTCAAAGTCGTTTTATTCCTTAACCTTTTAATCTAACGGCAACACCCTTAAGACGATCAATACCTATTTAGATGATATATTTAATTATATCCTCACACTCTGGCCCTCCCCTGCCTTTCTTTGTTGACCACCACAACATTTAAACAGCATTTGACTGTTTTCAGCACTTTAATTTGCTTTTTTTTACAAATAGGACTAAAGCCTGTATCCTTAATAAACCCTCTCTTGGAGGACTTTGTCAGTTTTCAGACTTGGCAGGAGTGAAATACTTTTCATTTAAGGAGCTCTATACAAACTTTTGCCATCATGCAGTTTGGATGCAGACTGCATGGGCTAGCCATGAGCTAGTCAAGGTTAAAACAGTGATGAGACAAACATTAGACTGTCCTGCACTTTTATACTGCTATGTTATATGTCAAAGATATATTATGTCTATATTATGAATATTAGCATAATGACAACAAACACACTTAGACATGACACTAGCTATTCTGCCCTCTGCTCTCATATTGGATATTACTGTAGAAAACAAATGTTAGTCATGCATTTGTTTGGCTTTGTGCTATTGCACAATTAAGACAAAATCCATACAGTTTGACACTGCATATAAGTTAGCATTGTGGCTAATATTTTCTGGTGAAGTAGCATTTCTTCTCAAGTATGACTTTGCTAGTGACAATGTTAGCAAGTGAGATATGGTTAGTCAGTTGGCTGTAACTAATCAGGCTATGGTTTAAAAAATGGTAATATTAACTCCTAGCTCTTAAAGGCAAAAACGTCTATTTTTAAAGTTACATTATAGCCCATTTACAAGGACAAGACTTTGATAAATGAAAAAAGTTATATAATGCAGATTTAAGAGCAAAGGTTGAGATAGTAAGTGCCCTTAATGAGCCATTTTATTTGGTAATTTCACCAAATATATGTTCTGAAAGCTAAAGTCCTATTTGGATCGCCTCACATAGCACACATGTGAGTCTACCACAGTTTTACTGCCCTTTGGACCTATCCTCACTATAGCAGCACACCATCAATTAATGAGATTAAAACACACACACATTAAAAAAAGCACAGGAAAGCTCTTATCCCTGCCGATGTAGTTGTGTGTGATTTTTATGCGATAGAAAATGCTGAGATGTAGCTTCAAAACTTAAATGGAATTGGTGTCTAAATATGCTGGAGACAGCCAATATCTGTAATTACGCGCTCATAAACTAACGTAAAGATATAAAAAAATCCTGCACACTGGGCTGTCAGTAAACTTCTTGGCAAAGCAGAGGAGATAAATGGCTCCAACAGACAGTAATGAAGAGAAAAGCCCCCTTTTCTCAAGCAAAAGGAGATCAGATAAGGAGAACGAAGAGTGCTCCAGAAGTTAAATGAAAACAATTTAATGTGCAGGCTTTTGATTTTTAAAAGAACTCTTTGAACGACATTAAAACGAGAAGACGTCATCCGGTTCGGAGCTGGGAGAATGATGTCATGATCCATATGCAGTGGCTGCCAAACCGCAGCAGACCTGCCTTCTGTCTTCACCTTTCTTTCTCCCCCTCTCTTCTCTCTCTCTCTCTCTCTCTACCTATGCAGGCTGATTGTCACTCTGAGCACGCTCCAACCTGCCCCTCCCCACCCCCATTCCTCGTACCTCTCCCCACTCCTCCCACCTCCTTTCTTAACGAACCACCGCTGCCACTTAGGTGTTTTAGTCATGCATTACAGGCTGCAGCAGGGCCACAAAGGCATGCTTGATATACACTCTGTTGTGAAACAAAAAATCCAATGCAGTTAAAGTCAGAATGGGCACTCGGGTGTAAAGATAGCCCTGGCTGACATGTTCTTTTCTATTACCAGACAGTGGGACACCCACTCTTTTAAAGCTTGAAAAGCTCACAGAGACGGAGAGGCTTAATTACAGCATCCTTGTTTTAACGTGGGACAAAAGGAACTAAAAGAGGGCCTGAGCTAGTTAGAGCCATCTAGATTACAATCAGCGGCAGATGAGTGTCTTGGTTGTTTCTGTGAAGACGTGTGTCGGGATGGGTAGGTGTAACTAAAGTGATAAGGTTTTCACTTACAGGCAACATAGTGGGAATAAAGAGAATTACACTGTATCATTCTATTGATAGATTTCATTGATTTTCTAATCATTGGTTGGTCATAGATGAATAATTTGGCTATCATGTTAAATTATGAACATAAGTAAACTACAAGTTTGAGCCTTCTGTGTCATTTAAAGCAGGGCTAATCAGTGTCATCATATGAATAAGGACCACACAGGTATGTGAAATAAAAGTAGTGAGCAACTCAACAAGGTTGGTTTTAGCTAAAAGATCTTTTTTGACATTTGTTTTTTTTCAGTTTACAGTTTTACTGCTTAGGTTTATTCTTACTATCATCATTCATTCTTTCCACTTAAGAGTAAAAACGATAAAGAAAAAATGAAAAGCAACCTGTTCAGCAACGATACAGTGCACAAACTACAGATAGGTTCTCATTATAGGGCGTCAAACTAAGATGTTAATCGCAAGTCTCTGATGGCACAGAAACACATAAATGATGTCCTTCACATACATTATTGCAATGGCCAATACGTCACGGCACTGATGCCACAGAGCAACAAAGTGCAATGAAGGAGTCAGTGGCGTGCATCACAATCATGTGGAAGAAAACTGGACTCTAAATAAATGTCAATGTTGGTCTGACTCTAATAGAGACTGTAAGAAAGTTTAAGGGAACAAATCTGTGCTGCTTTCATTCTCCACTGCGTTTACATAAAATAACTGTGCTCTTTACTCCACTATACAAGAAAGCTACTGTAACTTGTTACCTTTCACATGAAAATTTTACACCCTCCACAAGATGCACAGCTTACTCAATGGTACAGATTAAATAAATGGTTAAAAGTGAGCTCCACCAGCCACATCAACAAAATTTTAACTTCTCACTGATCTTTCAGTGATAATCAGAAGAGGGCATTTTTCCAATAAGTGTTCCTCCTTCATCCTTTGCACCTCTTTCTTTCTGTCCACTTTTAGTGATCGTGATGCCAAAATGCCCTGCTCTCATGCAGCCTTATTGTTCCCATAGTAAACCACAGGAGTCCAAGAGTGTCTATTTCTTTCATCCTCTCTCTTTGACTTTCCATCTCTCTGTGCCACTACCATGACCTGGCCTCATGAAGCTCAGCCCTCTCAAATCTGTGTTTCTGGCCACAGACTAACCAGCAGAGAAAAATCAAAGCAATGCACATCTAAGAAACCTGCAGCTTTAATGCAACATGGAAGTCTATTACAGTGTCCTAGTAAATGCAAGCAATTATAAGCACTTTCATCAAAAATAACATAAGAAAATCCATACCATCTTCTGTTGATGTACAGTCTTAAATTTATTTGTGCTATGAAAGTTGGGATTTTGTCTGTCAGAATCGGAATTTTTAAAACATAAGACATTAATGTAACTCTCAATGTACTATACTGGGTCACCAGCTACACTAAAAATATTAAAGCTACTTTTTGGCACATCATAATGTGGAATACACTGTAGTAGTCCATACTAATTTTGTTTTGTTTTGTCCACAGCTAGTATTTAAGCTTTTATTTTAATTTTATTTAGTAACATATTCATATTCATTTTCTATTAGAAAACGAGAACGAATGATAAGTCATCTACATTGGTTTGCCATGGACTGCATCCCTATTCTTCAGCTGATGAAGACTTGCTGATTAGAGGGCAAGTCTGGTCTTGTTTTTCCTTTACTGGCCAAGCAGGCATGATAGATAGCTGCTCCTTCCTGATCTTGGTTCTGCAGGAGGTCTCTGGCTGTTAAAAGGCCCGCGTAGGGCCTTGAGCAAAAACAGTTGGAGTGGACGTCTGTCCGTTCTGATTTTAGAAACAGAATATCACTTCACTACACACAATCACCAGGATCATTTTAGAGAGTCACTCAGCTTGTTCTTTTCAAATCCACAATGAGATCTGATCCCATTGAGGTGTCGTGCTGATGCCCCCAGATCCGACAGGAAAAAAATGTTTTCACTCTACGAAGTGGAATTCTTTGAAAGGAGACCATAACTGCTACAATAGCCCCAGGCTAATACACAACCCACTCATGCTGTTCACTAAACCTATAGTTTCTACTGTAGCCCTGCTGCTGATACAGCAATACTTCTGGTGTGTAAAGCCTACTGTTACAGATGGTAATCCAGCTATCATATACTGTAATAGTCTCTGTGCAACAAAATGGAAGCAATTATCTCAAAGCACACAATGATCGTTGGAACAGATCACAACGCATAACTCTTTATGGGTTTGGGAGATTTACTTTCTGCGACTGGCTCTCTCTCTTTGTAATTCATGTTCTTTACAATTCTACTCTTATTCTTTTGTTTCTCTCTTCCTTTTTTTATTGATCATTTGTTCCTTGGCTTTCTCGTTAGCCTTGACCCCCTTCCTCCCATCAGGGGATCTAACGTAGCCTTTGTGCCACCACAACTGCCTTCTTCCTTTCTCTTTTCTGTCCCCTACCTTGCTCTTTTTTCCTTCCTCTTCAATAACAGAAGTTCTGAGCAGTGAGGTGATGACAGGGGAATGCTAATTAGCCTTGTCCCGATGCTGCACTCTCCTCCTTTTAGCTATATGTGCACTTACAGGAGGGAAGAGAGGCCCGACTCTGCGCTCCGCTTGCTTGACTGACGGACTCCCTGACTGACATGGTCATTTTACCAGCTGACAGTCCACAGCTGACTCACTGCTTTTGCTGCCTTGCAGGCTGCTCCACTAATCTTCCTCTTCTATCGTCCTGTATCACTGGCTGTGGCAGGCTGGCTTGCTGACTCCCTGACACTCTGCACTCCAGCACACTGCTCCCAATTACACTCCTCCTCTGGTAGACTGAAGGGAGAATGATGCATGAGACCCCACTGAGACAGAAGATGTGCTGTATGCACATAGAAATCGCATGGGTAACTACTACACTTAATGTAGATCATTGATACTGAGACACCAGACATGCAGGTGCCAGTTTATTCAGTAAGTAATGTAATTTCTCCTAAATTTGGTCAAAATTACGATTTCAATTGCCAGTCTGTTACAAAAAACATCTACAAACCACCAATTTCAAAACTGATAGTTGCACTAGAGGGCATGTGCAGACTAGACAAGATTCATTCTCTGGAGAAATGAAGGTCTATGCAAAATTTTTGTGCTCTTGACTGGATAAGAGCCAAAGGGTTAAATCTATTGTATTCTTCCGTGTATTCTCTTTCCACTCACCCTGAGATCAGTTGTATTTAAGGGTTGCCCCTGCATGAACCTGGTTCAAGAAAGCTCTTCCTGTTAGAAGGCCGTTCTTCTGCCCCACCGTTACCAAGTGATTGTTTGTAGAAGATATCCAAAGAAGGAGGCAGGATCTCTAATGCTGATTTAAGCTTACTTATAATGTGCCGACATTGTCAATATTGCTAACTATCAATATAACTGAAAAGAATTCATGTTCTTGACAATATGATTAAAATGTTAAAAAAGTTAACTAGACTTCATGATGGAAGTCTACACCACATTACCAGCACAAACTACAGCAGTTTCTCTCTTTTTTTTTTGTTGCTTTTTTGTTATTTTATTTTAACCAATTAACATTAATTTTAATTCAGTTTTAATTTGATTTGTATAGCACATAGCACCAAATCACAACAACTGTTACCCCAAGGAGCTTTAATAGATTGATACATATTCATAAATATTTTATACAGGTTTTAAGAACTATAACAGTTCCTCCTGTGTTTCTTCATGAGAATTCCTCTAAAGATGAGTACATGAAACCACTCTTTCCTACAGTCTTTCTTTACTATTCTCATAACCAGTAATCAAAATAACAATGTTCCCAAGAATGCATTATATTCTGAGATATACCTTATGAGATACATCAGTGAAACTCTACTTTATATTCCCTGAGATGCCTCTCCAGGCAATATATTTTTTGAAATACTGCAGGAGATGGATGGCAGTGCTCTCAGGCAGGAGTTGCATTACAAAAGACACTGGAGCTGTTCGTTCAATAACCCAAATGTATTTTGAACTAATTAAAGAAAAAAAGTGCTTATTCTGGGACAAGTGATAGCCACAAAAGAAACAATTAAAGTGGGGAAATGCCCTTTTCTAATTTTTTGGTCAACAGACAACTATTGTGTCGTAAAATTGTAAATGTTATGACCTTATAAACTCAGACAGAGTGTAATTAGAATATCAGGATAACTGTAAACCCTGGCGGTAATCATGGGGAGGAGGGGTGTCAACATAAGGGGACCTTGCATGTGAAAATATGTGTGTAATCTCCAGCGAGCAGAGAGAAACAGTAGCAGAGGGGATGCAGAGGAGGGGGATGTAGTCCACCACCAGCACCACCACAGTGCCCTTGTTCCTTTAATTACTTCCTCTGCTTCACAGCTTCACTGCATAACAATTATCCTGCGTGTTCATTTGAAGGGAGCAGACCCCCTCTCCTCATATCATGCAGTAACGGACGTCAGACAGGCTGTGATGTCAGCAGCATCGCTTGATGTAAAGAGAATACTAGTGGGAGCCATTAAATTCGACTTGGGTTAATGCAATTGTCTTTCACAAACACCCCCACCCACCCATCTCTACCTCCTGCACAATAAACAAGAGTAAAAGTTGCCCGTAGCATTGCTCAGTCCACATGTAAAGTTTTGCCTTTTCCTCTCTGCATTGCATCTTAAGAGCGTTCAGCAGATACTAGAAGAAAGCAACTACAGATTATAAACCCCACTTGTGTCCCATAACTGCTACTATCAATTATGCACTGCTGGAATGTTAGATTCTTCAGCTTTTAGTGCTTTAATGTGAACTCACTTTTTTTGCAGTGCAGCACACTCAGAAGGATAGTAAGGGGTTGGGTCTTTTGCAGTCTATTGGAGTCTAATTCAAGCAGATGTCTGTTTAATTGATCGAAACAAATTACCTCAACATTGATCCCTGTCCCGGCCTAAGCGACTGATCTGCTTTCTGGAGCCACACTGTGTGTGTGTGTGTGTGTGTGTGTGTGTGCGTGTACGCTTGGGGCAGGGTGAATCTTTTTTGGCTCTGACACACTCAAAGAGAACGTATGGCTTAATCGCTAAATGATAAATTGTAATTTGCTTTCTGATTGTGCTGTGTTTTCTTCATCGATTGTGAGGTTTCCTTTGAACTGATGCACCATCATTCTAACATTAAACCGCTGGGCCAATTAACTAATTGACTTTTAAGGCCCATAATTATGAGAAATTCATTAGATGTCTGAAGCCGTTTATTATCAAGGCCTTATCTTCTTTCTTTCATCGGTTGTAAATTGTCTTTTATGATTCCAGTGGCATATGTACTGTAAGACACATGTTCCATCACCAATAAGCTCTTTCTGCGTCTATACAACACTCCTGTAATGGCTAAGACAAAGAGAACTTTTATAGGCCAAAAAGAGACACCACTGCTCATATAGGTACACTTATTTGAGTTTTTACATTTTTTTAAAGCTCTGCATACTTAAACAAAGATTATATATATTAACTTTTTTTTTAAAACTTTTGGTTTTGGATTCAATATTTTTTAAGCCTCAGCATCAGTATTTTGTCTACAACATGCTAGGTTTAGGACCTAGAAGCATGAGCACTAAGTTATCCACTGATGCTAGCTTGTTTGGTTAGCAGACTATAACTATAAATCGCATGGAGTCAAAGCAAAGACATCCATATCTACTAATTACTGCTAAGTGAAAAAGTGCTAAAATACCACAATTTCATTCATCAAAACTGAACTACAAACCTTCAGATTACCTGTACCACAAAGTAGGCTATACTAGTTGTCAAATAATACTTAGCCTAGCCTAGCAAACTTTAGATGGGTTACAGCTGCTTGTAGTGGCACAAATCTCAAACAATCTACCATCCAGACAAGTGGAATATTAAGTAAAAAATAAATAAATAAATAAGTGGAAAGAAAAAAAAACACCCTCCAATTAGCATTTTTATCCTTCAGTCATTTTTCATTCATTCAATGAATGTAAATCATACACACACATATATGTGTTTATATATACTGGAAAACTGCAAACTTTGGCTGAAGCCTATTGCTGATGATACAGATAAAAAAAGCTTCTACAGCTACAGAAACAAATCACTGAGCTACCACCCTCAGAAAAGATGCATTACAACCATGTAATGTGAACATAAAAAAAAGAAGCCAGATGAATCAATACTGTGGCTGGGTCTGTTGGTGTTACATATACATTCTAGAACTACTTCCTGAGTGTTTATGTGGCCATACCCACATTTCATTTAGACCGGTATGTGTGATGGCATCTATGTGTGTGTTTTATATATGTGCCCATTGTGTGAGCAATGACTTTGCAGGGGGTTTCAGATGTACATTTCCCCTGAGATTAGCTTTTAAGACATAAACATAGAATGGGATATAATAGGCTACGTGTGTGTCCTTGTATCAGGACGAAACGACACATACATTACCACTCCACCGCATCTGTTTCAACTTCCATTACTCTTTACCCCTATTATATTCCGTAGATTGCTGCCGAAGCACACTTACTATAAACATGATTAAAAGAGAAAAAAGTCCCGGCAATAAACTCTGACACTTAATATCAAACGGCTGACTTTACAATCTTCTCTCCTACAGTCTTGTCTTCTACTTCCTTCTGTCTTCTGAGATACATAGAAATGCAGTGCAAGGAGGCATATTAACAATTTAAGAAACTAAACTCACCTATCTAGGGCACCATTAAAAATATAAAGGCCTCATTTGGAGCCATTTGTTCTTCTATCACTACACACCTCATGATGCCACATAAAGTCACCCCTGATTAAAATTCGAGTTATATTCAGGGATACGGGTATCTTGTGTACTGCAGAACCCTGCAACCATGTTTTCACCTTTTTTAGAGTAAAAATGAAAAAGTTTTTCCAAATTTTGAAGTCAGCCATCAGCACTATAACTAGCTTCTGCAAGTTTTTCTTGTTGGTAATTGCTTAAAACATGTTTCCTTATTGTCATGCGCATAGGGGCACTGACACAATAAAAACACACATGGTGTTTCCCATGTAGTAGACAGCAGCACATTAACAAGATTTTACATTCTGGAATACAATAATGTACCCTGTGTGGTGTGCACTTTGTAAAGTCACAGGATATATACCAAACAGACCCTCCTGATTTGGTTACACATAAGCTGCAAAAAAGTTGCCATTGCTGCCTTCCATCACAAATTGCTGTTTCAATCTTTACCTATCACTTTCAATGTATACGTTAAGGTTATATGTTCTTTGCAGAGCTGACAAGCTTGGTGAAAAGCTGCAAAGCTTTAAAATATATTCTGCTTCTGTAGGAAATTATTTCAAATCCCTTGCAATGATACTAAAGATGAGCTATATTTGAGAAGGACAGGTAATTAATTTATGGTATGGGTTGTATAAATAAGTCTACTGTGGTATCAGAAGACACTCCTACTAGTTGGCAGAAACGTCACTTAATCTCTAACATTCTTTACACTAACAGAATCAGAATCAATGAGTGGTGGACAGAAACATGTATATATTAATACGCTTTTTTAAATCCCAAAACATTGGTGGCATTGTCCAACAAATCATCAACCTAACAGTACGAATGGCTGTTTCAGTGAGGGTGAACATCTAGTGAGGCACAGTCAGCAGATTAACAGTGAGTGTTGCTTTATCAGTCTGAAGAAAGAAAAAAAACATGAATCTGGTCTCTAGCTGTTTTTTTAAGGAGAAATACTGCACATAATTAAATCAAAGTCTTTGTCTTCATTTTGATTGTGAATCACTTTGTAAAGTCTGAGTTAATTTGGTGAATTTGAATTGAATTGAAATTAAATTTGTTTAATTAGTTTGTGTGAAATCTCAGCAGGAAGGGTCATTAATTAATCCTCTGAGCTCTAATCCTTCAACAGACACTCTTGTCTGCGTGGTTGGTGAAACATCAATATACAATCCATTGATGATTAAAGCTAGGGTTGGAGTTCAGTTAATGTTGACTCCTTTTTATAGAATTTAACAAGAAATGTAAAGAGATTTCACTTAAAATGTAACAAATTCTTGTTTCTGTTTAATAAATGTGGCTAAAACCCAATGCTACCCCTAATCTCCAATGACCTGGTGAATCTCTAGTGTTAAGATGAAACTGCATCACTTTATGGCTGGGGCATAAAATCATAAACATCTAAAAGCTTGCACCAATGGCTGTATAAAATCAGAAAAAATGCAGGTTTGGCCTCTATCATAATCTTGCCCTGGTTGATTGACTGTTGTGCTTCAGCTGACAGAGAGTGGTGAATCAAGCACTTCTTTACACATGCGTATAGTCAGCTGGATTGTAGGCTCTGCATTAAATTCCATATTCACAGAGGCAAATTTTTTGTAAGTTGCTACAGTCAATGTTCCACATGACTGATCTGTATGTAACTACCACTAATCCCTCACTGGGCCTGTGGATTACAAGCTTTGCCTTTGCCCTTGTGTGGACGCCAAATGGGGAAACAAGTCAGTCAGCCAGTCGGTAAGCTGGAAAGTCAGCCAGCTTTGGCACTGGACTAAACAGCCAGCAAAGAAAAGCTGGAAGAGAGGGTCGGGGAAGCCCTGAGAAGAAGCTGGAGTTCTCAAGGTGTGTGCATGCCTGTATGTATTTATGTATGTGTGAGTATGTGTATGTGTGTGTGGATGGATGGATAACTGTCTAGTGCAGAGCGAGTCAAAGCGGTGGCATTGGTTTACTTTTAGCGGGGCCCCCCAGTCGTCCAGCTTTGGCTGTCTCAGCACGGTGCCGCAGTCAGCATTGTTGCATATTTAATGTCCTGATGAGAGCTTCCACCTGCTGACACAGGCAAAGTGACAGAACAATACCCGCCCAGCCCCACCTCATACCCCCCCCCCCCCCCCCCACACACACACACACACATACACACAGGAGGCCCTGAACACCATCATCAATCCAGCCTTCGCCTCGCCTCATCTCACACGCTCACTCGCCACAACTCCCTCCGCTCCGATCCCACTTCAGTCTATGCTGCTCTCTCGTTTCCCTTTTTTTCCTTTACCACCCCACCCTCACCCCCACCCCACCCACATCTCCTCTATCACACACTTACTACTGTGCCCTTCTATCTTTGAATTCTCCCACAGTACAACGACCTTTCCCGCTGCTTCTTAAAAATCACTGCAATAAATCCCTCGAACATAAAAACATACTCACACACTTGTACTTACTCACAAACACACATACTTTACGTTTCTTTGTGTGTGCGTGTTGGGGGCACGGGGCGGGGGGTCTTTATGAATATGTTCTCCAATGATGTGTGGAGCCTCTTCATCTGTGCCTGCTAAGATTAGAACTGTCTCTCATATTGAAGCTTAATTAGCTTTGAAACAAACACACGACTGCGTGTATTGTAATGTTAAACAATTCTTCCTGGCACAAAGCTGTTCTTCGCGTTTATGACCCACCCCCTTTTTTCCCTCCTTGTAAAATCACATTGGCAAGAAGTGTAATCCGACTGCATATCCCTGTCAGACCAGTCGCTCCCACACAGGCACAGCACCCTGGGGTGTACACCTGACCAGGGCCAAATTACTGCACTGAAACTGGCCCAAATAATACCTAAACAGGGACAGGTAAACCTTAAGTAGGCCACATACAGTATTTATATACAAAGTAGGCCAAAATCCATACACTAAAACCTGACATGATTGTTATACCTGCTCCCAAACCACACCCGGATTAGTCACTGTTCCAGCACACATAGACATACTGTGCCTCCCATACATACTTAATCAGAGCTAAAAAATGATTACACAAAGACCTGCGTGTCCTGCTGGCTCAGCATCCTGAGACAGATATCATACAGGCTCACACTGTGGGTTTGCCTGATTGTAAGTCTTTTTCTTTCACTTTTCCTGTCACTTTTCTCTCTCTTAGCTGTCTTGTAAATGCCATAAGACATAAACTTCCCCCACTGCAAAGAAGTTGACAGAACAATCAGACCAAGTAACTTGAACGAGAGGTGAAAAATTTAGACTTCTAATTTCAAATGTCTACAAGTAGGCCAACAAGTCGAAGCCAGATCCAGACAGCGTGACTGCATGCAGGCGTCTAAGCGCAGTAATCTGTTAGAGAGGCCTGCAGCCAGTCTCTTCTTCTTCCTCCTCTTTCTGACCATCCTCTCAGGCCCATGCTATCCATTAGCAAGCATTTAATCACTGCACCATTTACTGGAAACTGCTGTCTGTCTGTGATGTGGGTATGTCTACTTGTGTCATTTTGTTGCATTACCAAATTCACACAATGTATTCTTAAAGTAAACAAAATGGACTTCTTAAAAACTCATCACCATCACAGGGTGTAGGGAAAAAAATCCACTTTTGTCCAAATGAACTAAGAATGAAAGAGAAATCTGAAAATCTATGACAGCCATGTGGAAAATGTCGACCAGAGTTCAGCTGCATCTACACTTTACTAATGTATGTATCTCATTGAGAAGCTGACTGGACTCAACTGGGCCACATCAGGGCAAAAAAAATGTCACATACCTTGCCTGTGATCATGTAGCATGCAGATAGATTATCTACAGCTAGTATGTCGAACTAAAGTAAAATCTTCTTCATCGTGGTGGATTTGCTTTGCAGTTAAGATTAAAGTTTCTTTCAGGTTGCTGCGCTGCAATTTCTCCCGACCTGGGATACATACTTCTTTACATTCCATAGTTGCTCTTGTTCATATGGGCATATAAAGAAGTATGTCCCCCAAGCAGGCCACTGTCCTTGGTGGCGCATCAGGCCTCACACCTCCTCCTTGCTGCCAGCCCAAAACGCTCGTCAATGGGGAGGGGAAAAAAAAGTGTCGAATCAGGAACTGCGCTGACCACTGAATGCATTTATGACCCCCACCAGTAGCACAGGCTTCGGGGTTCACTCCTCCCATCCCAGCAGAGAGAGTTCATTTGATGCTAACATGCCAAACTTTTCCGCCTATTAGAATAAGGACCCAGCTTTTTGTTCTGACCCGTGGACCGAAGGAGAGCCGAGGTGATTTAAAACTAAAGAAGAAATCCATGCAGCTAGTTTACACTCTTTTTCGTTGAAAAGAAAACACCTACAGCTGCCACCAACAAGTCACTATCAACGCTTAAAACACTATGAGAAGACACTTGTAATAAGCCACTATGTCTGCCCACCATGTGACCGCTCAGCTTTGAAATATTGTACATTATGAAGTGATTTTTCTCAAACACACACACACACGCACACACAGCACACAATTCACCTTGAGTGTCATACTTAGAGGTTCAGCTGCTGTGGGGTGAAGGAGGTGTGGGAGTTAGAGAATGATGGGAAATAAGGGAGATGTTGCACTTACCTACAGGCAGATGTTGGCTAGAAGCCCCCCAGCATGCACACATACACACACACACACACACACACACACACGCCCCCCCCCCCCCCCCCCCGCCCCAATCCCTCCTCCCCTCGTCTCTCACTTCAGCTGGGACGATGCACCAAAGAGAAGAAGCAATAAAGCAAACGCACAGAAGAAAAGGAGAGTAGAAGAAGAAGTGCTTCGCTCTCTCTCTTCCCTCAGTCTGTGTCCCAGGTGCTGCCTCTGCAGTCTGTGTGTGTGTGTTTCGCCACACACTCACTCTCTCTCTCTAACATCCTCACTCTGATTCTCTCTTTCTCTCTCGCCCTATCCTCTCTTTATAATCTCTCCCTCTTCCTCACACTGAAAACTTTTAGTCCGGTGCACAGATGCTCGTCCCACTGGTCACCTCCCATTCATCTACCCTCTCTCTCACTCTCGTTCTCTCTGTCACACACACACATAAACATTGTCCCATGCAGTCTATAGGCTGCCATGCTATGCAGTCACCCCCTGACTGCCCACTCCCCCTCATATAGCATGTGCTCTCATTCCCTCTCTCTTTTTCTCTCCTGCTCCCATGCGCTCTCTCTCTCAGCCTTCTGCCTCTTTCCCAGTCAAACTGTAGCAGTGCTACACTTCCATGCTGAGCAGACGGTGGTGGTGATGATGAGGTTTGAATGGCACATGTGGTGCTGCACATGGACAAAGTGGGGGCAAAGCAAGGGGGAGAAGGCAGAGGGGATTAAATTAATCTATGTATACGTCGTGTGTCAATCTGTAAATGTATATCAGTGTTCATAGACTGTGTGTGTGTATGCGCGTGTCTTCAATTGCCCTTGTTGCTCCAGTGAAGCCTATTCACCTGAAGTCACTTCCCACAATCACAATCACAATCACACACACACACACACACACACACACACAGACATACACCCTACCTGCTGGCACACACTGTCTCCCCTCACCTATTAGCCTCAGCCCCGAACTCCAACCAACCTCCCTCTCGTACACACATATAAATACACACATCCCCCATCTCCTTCCCTTCCCCCTTCCTCCACCCTCCCCATCTTCTCAGAGATCAATACCAATTTATAGGCAAATGCACAACGGCTGAGTCGCGCTTTTAATGAATTGAACCATTGCTAACGTCAGACATATAATGAAGGCTCTGAGAGAGGCGTTAAGAAAACCTATGGCGGGAGCAGCAGAAAGCGTGTAAGGGTTATTGGGAGAGAGAGTGTGTGTGTGTGTGTGTGTGTGTGTGTGTGTGTATGTGTGTGTGTGTGTGTGTGTGTGTGTGTGTGTGTGTGTGTTTGTTTGCAGAACTGTGGGTTTTTGGATTACAGGTTTTACTCTAATTTCCAGTCAAGATCCCCATTAAGGTATTTAACTAACATAAGACAAGTTAGAGGATAAAATGAGCATGTTCTCCATCCACAAAAGTAATAGAGAAGAAAGAAAAATGGGGCATTCACTGCTTCTGCTAATCTGCAATGTCAGGAAGTCTCTCTTTGTCTTTGTTCTGTCAAACTTTCAGCTTGAATGACAATTAGAGCTAATAAAATCTCCCTGAAAGCGTGCATTAAAGCATACCATTGACACAGCACAAAGTTCTCCCCAGTATTCTATTTGCTAACATACAAGAAACAAAAGACACATTCCTCTATATAAGAGTCCTTCCACAGTGAAGTGGAAAATGGATATTTTGTAAAAGCTTTTGCGTGCATTCCTTTTCCCACTTGTGTTTGTGCCTAACCACTCACATATTGTATATTGCTTTTCCATGCTACATAATCTGACTCTCATGTCTTGTCCTGCACTTTGAACACACAAATTGCCTGAGTGTATCAAATGCAAATGCAGAAGCTAGTATGTCATCTTCTCTATAGCCGCCCCAATAGCCCTTTTGTGTGTTCCTACCACTGTGTAACCAGTGCCATGGGGGCTGCACACATCAGCCCTGCCCGCCCAGTAATTAAACTAAAAGTCTCTTCCATAAATCACAGTCGTCTTCTTCTTTTCTCCTCTCTCGTTCCTATCCTCTTTTCTCTCCCAGGGATGGAACGTTTTGTAAGTTTTGTAAATTACCAGCTAGGCCTGGTAAATGAGAGGGGCTATGCACACTACAAATCCAGCTCTAGACACAGACACATTAAGAAGAATTAAGCCACCTATCTAGCCTCTTTGCCATCATAGTCACAATATTCCTGGCGGGAATTACAATTCTCTGGGGAGAAGTAGCCAGTTCCTGCACATTGCAAGAGCTGGTCAGCGTGTAATGTGCACCCTTGCTCCACTACAATACATGGCTTGGAATGTACCATCTGACAGGACTTCTTCAGAACAAGGTGAAGTACTAAAACATTTTCTCACACATGCAAATGAAATTGAAACACATTTAAACCTCTTCCTTCTTTACCCTCTCAATATTCAGAGTCCCTACGGTTAAGCTAAGCTAAGTTTCACACAGGCTCCTTTTCATACCAAGTGGAGGATAGACAGATTCCCTTCAGTCAGCTGTGTCTGCTAAAGCACGTAAAGCTATGGAAGTGCTCTCTTACAGGGATGGGCAAAGATACCCGACACTTTGCCACCTCCTGTCAGTGCTCTGGATGCTTGACAGACAGTTGACTACTGCTGATCTCCCTGGTATCTGCTAACTGGGTAAAATTAGCCTGGACAACGGCAACACAGCGAGAGAGAGAGAAGGAGAGACACTGGAAGAGAAGTAGGGGGAATGATAGAGAAGGATGGGAGCATATGCAGGACACTTTTAGAACCTTGCTCTTACTTTAAACCTCTCTCGCTCCTTCTCTCTGGAGAGTGACACATGTGTGTGTCCCGTCTATAGATAGAGCCAAGGCCCCATTTGGATGGCCGTCCCAACACAATGATGCAACTGATAAAACTCACCTGTGCTGCACCGTGTTCAACACCATGCATTATGTTCTGCTGTTGCCATACGGAAATATAGTGGCTCACATGCTGCATAAAATGCAGGGGAAAATTTTACAAAAACTGACGAAACAAAAATGTGAGGCGGTGTGATGACTTTACATGTGTATCATGTACATGTAAACAATCTGAGTAAACAGACAATGGCAATGGCACAATAAATAATAATAAAAACACATACTTTAAACTTGCTGTACATTGTGTAAATTCATATTCCATAAAGAGCGAATGTGTCATTTCCACCATTTCCAGTTTTCATTCTAAAGAGTTTCCACTGAGTGTGAAATACGTGCTTCATCTGTCCAGAATATAGAGCCTCAAAGATAACCCTTGACCTTTCAACCCTGTCCAACATGCGGCATGTTGTAACAGTTTCCCTGCTACCACCAATCCCAAAAAACAGCGGCACAATAAATAAATAAGAAGACTGTTTCCAGCTCGCTCACTCACATTTGGAATTTTTTCTTTCAAACCAGCAGCTAAAAAACAAAAAAACTAAATACTGTACTCTGTGAGAAGGTGGACAAAACAATGGTACACATACAGAAACACACAATATATGCAGTGTGTAAGCACTCTGAAAACAAAGAAAGCAAAATTTTAAAAACACTTATTCTACAAATCTCTAAACACACACTGAGGCACTTCAACACCTACCGTAGTAAAGGTGATCCAGATGGGGATGGTGGCCCATGCGGAGTGAAGCAGTCGCTGCAGGCGGAGTCTCGCCTCCCTGGGAGCTGAATCAGCGATGGAGAGTTTAAGGATGCGGAGAGGAAAAGGGGAGGAGGAGGACAAGGAAAGAAGGAGTGAAAAGAGAGGAGAGGAGAGGAGAGAAAAGAAGAAGAGGGTCATGGGACTTGTCTCTCTCTCTCTCTCTCATTGCTGGATGCAAAAGGAGGAGGGGGAAAACAGGCAGACCAAGAATTTAAAAAAAAAGACATGCATGTAGAATTGAGAGTAAAAATAGTGGCCATAAAAGAAAACCATAGAGGTTTGTGTAAGAGGATTCGATTTTGAAGTGATGACTGGGCAGTGAAATGCGTCAGCCGGCAGCTGCCCGTCCTTGCGCACCACACCAGGCCATGTAAAGTTAGAAGGAAGACAGCTGATCAGACTACCAGAGAAGGAGATGGAGAGAGATAGTGAGTGCTGACAGAGCTGAAGGACAAATCGGGAAGAGGGACAGGGAGAGGGAGGGGTTGGGAGAGCGAAAGAGCGGGAGTAAAGAGAGGCAGTGGGCAAGGAAAAGAGGGAAAATAACGTAAAGAATAAAATGAAATAGAGAAGAATGAAGGAAGGATTTGGAAGGTAGAAAGGAAAAGGCAGGAAAATGAATGACAGGAAGGTAAAGTAAAAGGAAATGGGAAAACAAAAAGAATGGAAAAAGAACTGAAAGAAGGAAGGGAAAAATGGAAATGCAGAAACACAGAGGTGCAACGTTTGGAAGAGGAAAAAAAACAGAAAAATTAAAAAGAGCAGTAGAAGGGGGAGCTTTTAAAAAGTAAACTTAATTATTTCTTACTCTTTTCTGTCTTTCTTGTCCTTTTGCTCCCATATTCCACTCAGTCACTTTCCAGATATGTCGTCCAGAGGTTGGTAAAAGCAATTCCTCCCCAGAAAAAAAAAAAGATGAGGGAATGAGTACAAAAAAAAACAATAACAAAAAAAACAAAAGAAAAAAACACTTAGATATCAAATTCTTTAAGTAAAGTAAAAAAGGGTTTTTAATGATAAAAGGTCATCTGATACCGCTTATAAGCAGTGATTTGTACGTTGATTTTTTTTTCAATATGGGTGTCAAAAATAGTCGAAAGAACAATAGAATGAGAACACTGTGAGTGAGGGAAAAGCAGCATAATCAGAGGAAACCCCCACCGTCCCACGATTTTTATACCAAGGTAAGAACCAGAGACACACACCCCTCTGTCAGCCCACCCGTGTAGGCAAGATCCACGGCCTTATTTAGTGAAGCATGGCAAAAAATAGCCTCTCAAGTGCTGTTTTGAGGTGTCCGGGGTGGGGTGGGAGTGTCTGTGTAGAGAGGGTGGGTGGGAGAATAGGAGTGACAAGATGGGAAAGACTTGGAGATGAGAAAGGTTGGGTCAGTGGAGGTGGTGATGTAGCCGCTTTTAATCATTCTATCTGCTATTTGATTAGTGTGGCCTGAGCTTGATTTACTCACCAATCTTCTCTTGTTTTCACCGGTGTCGTGTGACCGTCCTATAGCTTCCTCTGCTCAGGATGCATCATCTGCTGTACTTACAGATTACCATCCCTCTCCAGTGTTTCCGCTATAAGTGATCATTACATTGCCACCAGCATTGTAATGTGATGTTGTAATGGAATTTTTTGGTATTTGCTCCATGTTATATCTATGTTAGCTTTGGTGCTAAAAATCTGCACTCCACTATTTGCATATATGAAGTAAATGCAGTCAAATCCCAGTATTTGGACAGGAGCACAGTTTTTATAAATTTCCCTCTGTACAATAGAACAATGCATTTTGATACAAACAGTCAAGATATGATTGAAGTGCAGACTTTCAGTTTTATTTATTCAGTCATAATTGGTGACAGCCTCAACTTTGACTTTATAACACCAACCTTAACTCTTCTGAAGAGGCTCAAAAATGACTTTTAAAAAATGTGTTATATTTAGCTTTCCATACGTTATAAAAATGTGGAAAGCTAAAAATGTTCTTTGTTTATCTAATGATTGCCAAAACCTCAGAAAACAATTTTAAAAAGTAGCACAGAGTTAGGGTTAAGGTCATCACCAATGATGACTTAGGCCTGATTTAGACTTCAGTGGGAAACCTTTGTAGAGCCTACAACGTAACCCAGTGGTCAATGTCATTGCCCACAATTATGCTTGTGTATGGTTACATGTTAATTACCATGTGGTCATGTCCTGAGGTTACAGACAGTGTCAGCCAGATAAAAATTCAGTGCCGGCACTTTTTTCCCTCTTGGGTCCCTGCTCTTTGTTCTGGTCCTTTTTTGGGGGGGGGAGGCAAACATTTGCTCAGGTTTCCATTCCTTTGTTCTTCATGTCCATTCTGGTAGTTTCAGTAATGTCCCTGTAGTTATACTGATGATTGTTATTCTCTCAATGATAAATTCAAAAACTGCAGTGAAAAAGTAGCCAGAAGTGCACAGGAGGAATCAAGGGTGCTGAACAAGGCCAATCACAATATTTGAGGGATGCGTCCTGACGTGTAGTTAGATTTCTCGGGAGGTGCACGTCTGGACTGAAAGGTTGCAATAAAGCTTGAAGAGCATCTCAGCAGACAAATTGCAGTATTTGGTAATGTCTATGGGGAGACAAGGGGCTTACATGCAAGTATTAAAAACAATTATACTAAATTTATAATTTTGTAAACTGGACAATTACTTTTGAGTCTCTGAAAATAGGGGACTATGTATAAAAATGGCTGTAATTCCTAAAGAGTTAATGTCAGTACATGCACTGTCTTTATAGGCTTGCACTTTAAAGTTGACAAGCTTTAATACTGGCACTATAGACAAAACCTTCTTAAGCCTGAGATCCCCTATGTTCATCCCCTTATCACCACCCCCCTGCTGAATCTCCCTGCTGTATTTTTGGAGTTGCCAAATAAAGATGCACGGGGCCCTCCACTGACAAACCGGAAACCAACTATCACACACGTACATCCCCTCCCCAAATTACCAAGCTGTAGTCACAGCACCCAACCCCAGTCCTGTTGGGGACTGCATCACATTTGGCGACACCATGGGGTGGTGCTATATATGTATGGACCCCAAAAAATTAAGAGAGAAGGGACCCACATATAGACAAACAGGGTTAGAGGTGTTCACTCTGTGTCTCTGATCCAACAAAGAGTCTCACGGGAGGCAAATGTATCTGTGAAGGAAGCAGCCAAGAGACATGGCAAGATGGAGAGAGAGAAAGAGAGCGAATGAGGGGGCCTGGGAATTGAGAGGACAGGAGAAAGGGAGGAGAGATGGGGAAAGAAAGGATATTGATTTCCACCTTAAAGAGGCAATCTCCGCTTCTTAGGAGCTCCAGGGAGTAATCGTGTATCTGTGCCTGTATGTGTGTGTGCGTATGTGTATGATCTGTCCTGGGATCGCAGCAGAGACTGAAGACACTGGTGCACACAAGCATGCACACACACACACACACACACACACACACACACACACATAAATACACAGTTTTGGAATGTTAACAATGTTTAGAAAAAATGAGACAACGAGCAGAGCAATAGCGAAAATAACACCTTTAAACTAGTCATTTTGTTCCCTGCCTCCTTCAAAGGCATCCCACTGCTCTAATTAGTTTTATTAGCTGCAATCTTTTTCCTCTTTTGACTTTTTATGAGTTTTATGTTCTCTTTTCATTTCACACCTTCTTCTGAACAGTTTTTCTTTTTTTTTTTAAACTTTCATCAAAAACATTAAGTAAAGGATTTTTCAGTGACTGCTTACTGAATGCTAAAGGTTCAAACTACACTACATCAGAGTCACATTTTTATTAATTTTAGTAACAATGTAAACATTTTTACATTTTTACTGTATCCGTTGAGACGGTAGTGCCAATATCAGTAAACAAGCTTTTTTCCCCTCAGAAATAGTTATATAATAAAATATAATAGCACATTTGTACATTCTTTGAACTACAATATGTAAAATGAGTGGCAGCTTTTCATCTTTCAGACATTGTTGGTTTTTACATTAATGACCCTTATGTCTTTGGGCAGACACCACAGAGACCACAGACTTTAGAGAAAGACCAACATTACACAATACTGACAACTAATATGTGAGACCTGTTAGTATAGAAGCTTGTAATTTATGAGACATTTACAGCCCTATTAAACTCTCAGGACATCTTGTCATCTGCAAGAAGTGAGAGTGTCTCTCTTATCTCTGGATTAGAAAAGTATGCATTTTTGAAATTATTCCCACTTTTTAAATGTCACGTCTTTGGCTATTTAACTTTGCTAATTTAACCCCTGCTCATGTGCCTCAAGGTCATCTCCTTGGGCAGTGCTGCACTACTTTCAGCACAGCTATTTTTATATTGCTGCGCTGCATTTGCCCTCACACATGTGTGACACACACTGAAGCTCTTTCTGTGTGTCGAATGGACTTCTTAGTCTTTAAGTTTACTCTGGGAAAGAGGATAAGGTGGCAGGGAGTAAAATTCAAGTGTCTTGTTATGCACAGATTACGTTGGCGAGCTACCCCAAAAAAACTTCTCAGTGTGCTGTGCAGGCACACTTGGACCTCAGTGAAGATGAAGTAGGATACCCAGCTCTCTCAACACATATGATGACCACCTCATGAGGTAGCATTTGTTCTGTTGTTCTCAAATTTGAGGACCACAGTGAAATGTATTTAGGTATTGGTGAATATCTCCGAATTACTCTGAAGTAATTCACCTCATAACATTACAACATGGGAGGGGTTTTTTTAAAATATTTTTGTTAAAATTAAAAAGTAATTAGTGGTCTTGTAGCTTTTTTATTGTCCCTTTCAACAAGAACAGACTTATTGACTCCATCTGTCCTCAAGTAATTGCAATTTAAACCATTAAAATTAATCTTTTGCCATGCAGTTTCTGGAAAAATTTGAGTCCGGTTGCATATATAGTGTTATCATGGTGGATGCTGATATTACAGTTTTTCTCGATTGCTAAAACACATTTCTTGAAACTACGCCTCATATCCGCACAACAGTAAACACAAATCCATAACATCTCACTCAATTCCCCAAACATCCTATTTCCAGGTCAAAATGAAGCTCTACACCCAAAACTATTCACTCCTGCTGAAAAACCGAACTTTGCCCTCAGACATCAAACACAAGCCCTCAAAAACACACACACTACAACAGAGTTTTGCACACTGGTACAATTAATTCAAAACAATAGTTCCAAAACAATTAGGTTGCTTATGGTTCTCCCCTTCAAAACCCTTGTCACATGATAAACACAAAAGACGCAACCAATGTATGTACAGTGGCACATTGTCATTCATGTACTATACAGTACAACACACACCAGAAACATTATCCCACCACAGCATCTTGTCTTTGGTCTGGGTCAGGCCAGAGAATCTCATCCACATCACAGGCTATATTGGCCCCAGCCAGGCAGCGGGGGTAAAATCCTCTTGCATGCCTGATCCACCCCTGGCATGCATCTACTGATATGTCTAGGCAGGCCTCTTCCATGGCCTGAAGGAGGTGAACACGGACATAAGGTTCTCGGTCATACACTTTCCACCGCCATGCCGAAAATAACTCCTCTATCGGGTTTAGAAAGGGGGAGTATGCAGGCAGAAAGATATTAGAAAACCTTGGGTTATTGGTAAACCAGTCACGAACCAGAGCAGCGCGATGGAAGCTGACGTTATCCCACACAACAACGTAGTGAGGCTGCTCTGGCTGTGCTGGTTCCCTGTAGTCCAGCTGGAACATATGTTGTCTTAAACCATCAAGAAAAGCAAGGAGAAGCATAGTGTTATAGGGTCCTAGTACGGCATGGCGGTGGAGTACCCCTCGTTGGCTGATGGCTGCGCACATAGTGACATTCCCCCCACGCTGACCAGGGACATTTACAATAGCCCGATGGCCAATTATGTTCCTCCCCCTTTTCCTTCTTTTGGTCAGGTTAAAACCTGCCTCATCCACAAAGATCATTTCATGGGGAACAGGCCGTCCTTCAATCTCAAAGATTCTCTGCAAAACACATAACACAGTAGAGTCAATCGGTACCCTGAACCAAAGTTCAAGAGTGCTGAAATGGCAGCATAAACTGCCATGCTGTGATGGTACACAATACCTTATACAGTATCAAAACTCATACCTGAACATATTCCACACGTTGGTTTTTCACTCTGTCAGAGTTTCGTTCGAAAGGGACTCGGTATGCCTGTTTCATCCGGAATTGATTCTTTCAGAGGATGCGGTCAATTGTGGAGAGGCTGATGGCATTTATGCCTCGAAAAAGATGATCATCCTCAATCACTCTCCTTTGAATCTCTTGCAGGCGGATTACATTATTTGCAATTACCATGTTTACAAGTTCCCTCTCTTGCTCCTCCGACAAAAGCCTTAACCTGCCTCCACCAGGTGGTCGTCTCTGTGTCCTACAAAAATAGAAGCACTCATTACTGTAACTGTCACACATTCATTTTACAGGAAAATAATGGAAACATATTGAAACTCAAGACACATAAATTCAGTAACTTAAACGTTACTGTACAAAGCAGTCTTACTGCAAGTACACCTACCTGTTTTCCTCCCTGAAGGTTCTGATGATGGAGGCAACAGTGAAGCGACTCAAATTTGGTTGTACTCGTTGCCCAGCCTCCCTCATAGTCATCCCATGGACAAGGACATGGTCAACTAAAGTGGCTCGAATTTCATCCGAGACTGACTGTCTTCGTGCCCTTGCTCTTCCCCTTCCTTGTCGTCGTCGTTCTCCACCTCCACCTCCTTCACCACCTCCTCCTCCTCTTTCACCACGTCCTCTTTCTCCACCACGTCCTCCTCTTTCACCACGTCCTCTTTCTCCACCACGTCCTCTTCCTTTGCATCTCTTTGGATCCATTGTTTCAAACCTGAATGAGCTGACTTTGGCCCTTTTATCTATCCATCGCAGGTTCTGATTGGTGTGTGCTAAATTTTGACTCCTAGTGTTTCCACCTGGTTAATTGTGTGCTAATTGGGCTCAAGCTATGCTGACTTAAGTTAACATTATTGCATGCTAGTGCTTTCTACATGATTACATGGTGTAAGCACTGTAAAATGTAGGGATTTGTGTGTAGAGTTTTGCAGTACCAGTTCACCAAATTTGAGTCATGTGTCAAAGCAGGGAATAGTGTTTATAGTTCAGGGAAATGGGTGAGCTTTTTGACCAATAGCGTTTATGGTTTTGAAATTTTAGTTTAGAGGCCTGGTTATAGTGTTTAAGCAATCGAGAAAAACTGTAAACATGTCCAAACTTTCAAAAAATGAGTCAGTGTAAATATAGGCAATCCTCGTGAGCCGCAGTCTCAGGCTTCAGGCTCTACATTTGTGACATATTTCTACATTGAATTATTTTGATGTCATGGACAATAGATAGTTCTATTACAATCATCTCAGGGACACAGCTCCAGCTGTGAGCACAGAAGCCATCCACCTGATGTTCACACACGCACAACCAATCAGAAGAAAGCTAACTCAAAGGGAGGGTGGCCTGAAAGGTAAGGAAATAAACTGCTTGTTTCAAACCTCAGATAAAGGCAAACATAAAAGTGATACGTTTATTATTTCGAAGTGTGATTAAGCAACGCTAATCTAATAGAGTCCAAGAATTAAAATAGAACTTGTGTAAGTAGAGCTAATACAGCTGGCGACCTTCTGAGGCTTTTCTGTAATAAAGGCACAACAAACAAATACACACCATAACGTATTCACAAATCTATATTCAGTTTTGTATTTGAAGAAAACAATCAAATTTTGTAGTTTTAATTTCTCTTTTTAAAGAATGATGCATCTGAGCAAAAATTGATGACTATATTATAAAATCTCTTTGTGTGTAGGAGTTTTTCTTGTAGCAGTGCTTCTTTCCTGTAAAGTATTTGTCTTTGTGATTGGGTCAGCATGTGTTGAATTAGATTACACTGTTAATTTCTAAATGCCCAGTCATGTGTGCTCACTGAGTGAAGACTTTGCCTGTTGTTTGTGCTTTTAATTTATGCTTATATGTGTGTGTATTCAAGCATGTCTTTCTATGCCGGCCACTTTCTAGCCATACCTGCAGTGCTGCATGTGTGCGTGTGCTGATCTGCGTCTTTGTGAGTCCCAGAGTGTCAACGGGCACTTTAGAGTCTGTACACTCATCTGATCTGGCTTGGGGAACCGGTAGAATAATAAGGTTTGTGTTGTAGGACAAAAAAAACAATAAGCTCCTTCAAACTCCCGTGTCTGGGACAGGGCCATCTCATCAGAGACAAACTGCAACCACCAAGACAAAACACCTAAATATTTCCTTGATTTTTTTTTTTTTTTTTGCACGGGGGTTTATCCTTATTTCCTCTCCCTCCTCCTCTCTGTATGATGCAGTTAAAGTTCCCAGGGGACCATTACTTTAGCTGGCATGTGGAATGGCCGAGGAGATGAATGCTTTTTCTGCATTACCTGGTGGCGGGGGAGAAGCAATGGATACAGTGCACAGATCCTGCAGACACTTTTTAATCTGGGAAAGAACTCTCTGATCCAAGCTAGTGACAGAACTGAAAAAAGGGAAATGTGAAAAGAGACATCCAGAAGGCAAAAAAAGAAAAAGAAAGAAAGAAGGAGAGATAACAGAGTACGATGTGTGATTGTATTTTTAATTAGTACAACTAGAGAGGAAAGTTAAATTCCTGACTTTGGATAATACTTCACCACGGGGAAGGTTTTCAATCTAATGGGAATGCTTTGACTTTCAATTTGGCTCTAACACTAATTGTGGTGGACTGAATGGAGCCTCTTGTCCCAAGTAGGGGGACTAAACCATAGGTAGGGGGCCACTGCCCATAAACAACAATTAGCTCACAGTCTGTGTCCACACTGAGGAGCCAGAGCCAGAGGAAGCAGATGCTCTCAGAGGTCAATGAGCAATTCAATCGGTAAAGTCGCAAAATGCAAATAAAATACTACATAGATTAATGGATCCAGCCCATATTGTCTTTTGCTGCTACAGTAGAACAGCCAATGACCTTGTGCATTTTAAAGTTCAAACTAAATTAAAATCGTTTATTGAAGTAAAAAATATACCCCTTCAAAGGAGATGTCCCTTTAGCTTTCAAGCCAATGATTGTACAGGCCACTAACTAATTAATATTCAATGCTAGGAGGTGCAGCATCAGCAAATGGGCCCTATTGTAACTGGAGTGTCCACTCAAAGACACTCCTTCAACTAGCTGTTCATAATATGAAAAAAATAACTGTTTCCCAAAAAAATGCTGTAAAAATATTAAACAGCAATATTTGTTTTCCACTTTAAATGACTAATAAAATTACTTCAACCTGAAATATAAATATCAATTATTAATTACAGTTAATGATATCTTTTTTATTCTAATCCTATAAAGGCCAGTATAACTGCATAACGATTGGGGTTTTTTTTCTAAAAACCAAAAAAAAAATAGAATAATTTCCATAAAATACATTTCAAGGAGTATGTGATTATTGTTTTTATTAGGAGCTGAGGTGGGTTAATGACTGCAGCCACAATGATTTTTGTACAGTTTTATTTTCTCTACAGAGTCAGATTTTTAATTTATTTTTTTTTTACAAAAACTGATTCAAATTAAAAACATTCCACCTTCCCACAAACAGCTATAAAAATATTGTATGGTAGTATTTTTTTCCTTTAAATGACATATTCTTTTGAAAGAACTTCAGATGAGCATCCCTTCGTAAGTCTGCAGTTCCTCTGTATCCACATAAGCCACTGATTGTTTCCATGCTGGTTTATCATGGCCACAATTAGCTTCTGGATGTCATCCATCTGCAGCAGTGCATAGCTGGTGGCATGGTGTGTAAGTCCCAGGATCAAACCTCTGGTTGATGGGACATAGCATTGCAGTTACTGTGGAAGACCAAAGTATGGAGATGACAGGGTCGTGCAGACATGTTTGAAGGGACGGGTGCTCAAAGTTAAAAAGGGGCACATAGAATCAGGCTGAATAACAACAACCTGCATTCATCAAGAATCTAATGTGGAATCGCATAATACTATATCACTGTCATCAGGTGGGGACAATGCAAAGCAAACATAGCCTATGTTTTACTTCATGGGGTACAATGTTGCTGTTGAGGGGTTGCTCCTGCTGCTGCTGATAGTGCTGGAGGGAAGGGCTGTGTTGATCTGAGACTGTAGACATTAAAAAGTCCATAGGAGAGATGGTAGCTGATTAAAAAAAGTGTTATGAGATAATATTAAAAGATTAAAAGATTGGTGACAATGCTTGGAACAAAAACTATGGGAAATAAAGTGAAACCCAAATACAGTGATCCCTTACTATCTTACTATCTACTTCACCATCATTTTTTTGGGGGGGGGGGGGGGTTTCGTTGCGGAGATATCTTCGAACATCTGAAAAGTTACTCATCATTTACTGTTATTGAATTACTTTATAACACAATGTGGCCTTCTAAGAGGAGAGACTTAAAGGTGGACATAACACACACCCACTTATCATTTCAGTATCTTGGCACCCTTGCAAAAAACAGAAAAAAAGTGTGAAATTTTTCTTCATGCTTTGAAAAGTTAAAAGTCATGTCACCTGGTGGACAAATATAATAATTAATTAAAGCTGCAAGCAGCGTTATGAGGGCCCTCGCACCCCTCGCGCGTCGAAGCACGCTCAACACCTAAAACCGATCTGATGTCACATTGATGGAATTCATGCATTTAACCACCAGCTAACATTTCATCTCATTCAATCATGATGATAGTCGTCCCACTAGGTGGCGCTCTAACCATTCCTGACAAATGGCATAACAAACATTTCCGAGCTCGAGTCCCATCATGCCTGCGACCTTTGGGAGACATTGTACTTTGTGTTTTTGAGTGACAGCAGATTACTGCTTCTTGGCGAGTGATTAAAACTCCACGTGCCACAATGACCACCCCGTTTCCCTGAACGTAAAAAGCTTCGCAATTTACAATCACAAAGGGCTTTAGATTCCACACACAGGAAATTGCGTCAATCTGATGAAATCCCTTGGAGGAGGTCGTCAAAGAACGGTGCCTGAAAAGAGAGGAAAATGTGAGCAAAATTACACATTAATTTAAAAATGGCTGACTTCCTGTTGGATTTGGGATATTGCTCCAAGAGACTTTTTTGTACATCTTGAAATCTTCCATAAGCTTGCCAAGTTTCAGACTCCTAGATAAAACACAGAGCAGGGGCTGTTGTTTTGAAATTTTGTAGGGGGCGCTGTGGAGCCATTTTGCGCTGTCCGACGAAAATGGTCACATAACAAGAAAGCCCTCATCACATTGGAGGTGTACGCCAAGTTTCAAGACTTCTTAAACTTTCCAAGCCCTTCAAAAGCCACTTCATCTCTCATGGTGAACTGCGTTGCCACCAGGGCGCGCCGTTCAGTTTAAAGTCACAACTTTCTCACTGAAGCATCATGAGGGACTCATGTTAATATTCACCGCTTTTGAGGTGACCACGATGAACCCGTGAAAATCAGTACAACAAATTGAAAGACATTACATTTCCTGTTGCCACTAAGTGGCGCTCTACGTATTCCTGACAATGGGCACATCAATCTGTTCAGGGCGGGTCTGATATCATCCCTGTAAAGTCTGGTTCTGATCAGACTGGATTTCATTGAGTTATACTAATTTGTTTCTTCATGGCGAGACATCAATGTTCGCCATGGTGCTGGGGTCACACCCTTTTGCGAAAACTCACAGTTTTCATTGTAACCCAAGACCAACTCCTTAAGGCTTTCCTGGAGAAATTTGAGGCTGCAGATGTCACCCATCAGAATACTGTACCCCAAAGTGTAAAACATGACATTTCCTGTTCCCACTAGGTGGCGCTCTCCCTGATGTCAAATATGGCAGTTGAAATATGTTCAGGGTGGAGCCTTATCGTATGTGTGCTCTTTGGTCCAGGTCGGACCATGTATGAGGGAAGGAGAGGCAATAAGATTTTCATGGCGAGTCATCGAAATTCGCCATGGCACCACGGCCTCACCGTATCGCGAAAACTCAAAAGCTCCGCAATTTAACATGGCCCAGGTGTGTAGTTTACACTGACCAAAGATGAAGCTTATACGATCAAATCCCAAGGAGGAGTTCGAAAAAGTTCGAGGCATGGAAATGGCAAAATTAGAGCCAAAATGTCACCTTCACCTCTAAATTGCGGACTTCCTGTTGGGTTTGCGTCAATGGGCCCACTGACTTTTTTGTTCGTCTTGGCATGATACACATGTGTGCCGGATTTCATACATGTAGCTCAAACCATGTGTTCGTAGGGCTGCATTTAACAAGGCATAGGTGGCGCTCTAGAGCAATTTCCCAGTGCTCACATGTAAAACCATTAAAATACAAAATTTTTCACCAGACCTGGCATGTGTGCAAAATTTCAAGAGTTTTTGAGCATGTTAAAGCCCTCAAAAAGGCAATTCATTTCAATGAAAAATAATAATAAGAAACGGAGCAGATACAATAGGGCCTTCGCACTCTCAGTGCTCGGGCCCTAAAAATGGCAGACCAGCAGTCCAAAATAAAATCTTAATATACAGGAATGATTAGCTGATGTCAAGATAAATGCAGGTTAAAAAATGGACAATTTTTGGCTTTAGGATAAAAAATGGAGGTTTTTGCGTAGCTTTGCCATTTTAAGCTAAGGTGTTGGCAAAGGAAGAAGTAATTATAATGGACTTATACAGTACATCCACAAAGTATTCATATCATATGACTTGTTCCACATTTCTCATATTTGTCACACAAAACCCCTAGATGACAAAGTGAAGAAACATTTGCTTGAAATTCTTGTAAATTTGTAAAAAAAAAAAAAAAAAAAAAAAAAAAGATATTTGGGCTGAGTTGGTCTTAAAAAATAGAACATGTCCATAATTATCCACAATTGCCAGTGGTCACTCTGGCAATTGTGCAAAAGCACCAGCACTCTGTGGAAAGAGAAGAACCTTTAACAAGCACAACTGTCCATCAAGCACTCCACCAATCAGACCTGGCACATGACACCCTGGCTGCAGTTTGCCATAAGGCATCCAAAGAACACTAAAGTTATGAGAAACAAAGCTCTCAGGTCTGATAAAATAAAGATTTAACTCTCTGGCCTTAATGCCAAGCATCATATCTGGAGGAAACCAGAAACCTCTCATCACCTGGCCAAAACAAGTGAGGCTGGGGGAGATCACCTCTGAAACTCGGACCCTCAGTATTGGTGCCCCTCAAGGATGTGTCCTCTCACCACTACTGTTCTCCCTCTACACTAATGACTGCACCTCCAAGAACTCGGCTGTTAAACTCCTAAAGTTTGCAGATGACACCACCGTCATTGGCCTCATTCAGGATGGTGATGAGTCTGCATACCGGCAGGAAGTTGAGCGGCTGGTACTCTGGTGCAGTCAGCACAATCTGGAGCTGAACACTCTTAAAACTGTAGAGATGACAGTGGACTTCAGGAGACATCCCCCAACTCTGCCCCCCCTCATCATGTCAGACAGCCCTGTGTCGACTGTGAAGATCTTCAAGTTCCTGGGTACCACCATCTCCCAGGACCTGAAGTGGGAGACCAACATCAACTCCATCCTCAAAAAGACCCAGCAGAGGATGTACTTCCTGAGACAACTGGGGAAGTACAGTCTTCCACAGGAGCTGCTGACCCAGTTCTACACTGCAGTCATTGAGTCTGTCCTGTGCTCCTCCATCACAGTCTGGTATGGTGCAGCCACTAAACAGGACAGGAGCAGACTGCAGCGGACTGTACGGCCAGCAGAAAGGATCATCGGCGCCCCCTGCCCTCCATCCAGGATCTGTACCTCTCAAGAACCAGGAAACGGGCAGGGAAAATCATCACAGACCCCTCACACCCTGGACACAGACTTTTTGACCTGCTGCCCTCTGGCAGACGGTACAGAAGCCTGCAGACCAGGACCACCCGACACAGGAACAGTTTCTTTCCCCTCGCCATCTCCCTTCTAAACAGTTGACCTGTCACACTGCTCCCCACTGCCAGACTGCAACTGCACCTTATGTACATTTTGTAGTATTCATTCCACCTCATTTCATTTCTGTTTTTTATGTACATAAGTTTAGTTATTTATAGTTGGTTTACACAGCTTTGTGTATGTATGTGTATGCATGTGTAATGTATATATAGACGTGTGTGTGTGTGTGTGTGTGTGTTTTACATTGCTGTGCTTGATAGCCACCATCTACCGGAACCAAATTCCTTGTATTTGTCTGCACATATACTTGGCCAATAAACACGATTCTGATTCTGATTCTGATTCTGATACAATCCCTACAGTGAATCATGGTTTTGGCAGGATCATACTGTGGGGATGTTTTCCTGTGTGTTCCTGTTTTTTCAGGAACTGGGAGACCAGTCAGGGTCAAGGGAGAAATAATCCAGCAACATGGACATCCTTGATGATAACCTTCTCCAGAGTGCTCTTTTTTTTATGTCTGACACTTTACCACCACTGCCTTTTCTTGACTATGTTAGTAAAATGTCAGCTAGAATAACTGGACTGCAGTTATTGGCTTTTTCTTCCACTGTCCCACATGGGACTATAACAAAAGGTGGACTCCAACCTGGACATGATCAACAGGTTTTCCTGGAGAGACAGGATAGAGTGCTATAGGGAATGTTCTGAGAGGAGGGCCACTGGTTAGTCTGCAGTGGGTATGGAGGTTAAGCAGGCAGGTAAGTATTGCAAAGAGACTTTTTAGGAGCAGTGGTCCAGCTCAATGGAAAAAGGTATGGTTTCTGGTGAGGGGCACTTACCTCCATGTTTCAGCAGAGAGGGAACTTTACTTAACAGAGATAGACACGGGAGCTGATACAGGGAAATACCAAGTTTACAGGAGTAGCCAAAAGTAGCTCGATTACCACACTGAGGAGGGAGACGATCTAGCAGAGACTTGTTGCTGGAGCTGGTCCTTAAGTACTTAACTGGTAATGAAGCTGAAGAGGTGCAGCTGGTCCAACTGAAGCATGCAAGGTCCAGGCACCACACAAGTGTGGAGAAATGTCTGCTCAGCGCTTTCTGGACTCTAAGAAACATAAAATTTGTTATCAACAATTTGATATATAACCAAATGTGATATACATTTATACTCTTTCCTACTTGAGGCATTACCATAGACTCTATAAAAAAATACCACTCTGATCTAAAGAGTGAGGACAATGAAGAATTGCCTTAAACTTGTATTCTTTCTAACAGCCACTAGGTGAAGAAAATTTGTTTGCAAAAGATGTTCAGTTGTTTAAAAGTCTGACTTCAGCAAATGCCTTCTTCATTAGCTTACAGATCATTAGTTTAAGGTCTTGTTGAATAAATCATTATCTTATTTTGTATACTGTGGTCATCATCAAAGTCAAAAAAGCATGATATCCTTACGCTGTGACTGTTAAGTTAGCAGTCTATAAGCATGTAGTATCCCTAACCATTGGCTGATGAAACAATGGCAGAATCCATGTTTTTGTCCTGTTTTTGCAGAACGTGATGATGTAAAATTGATATAAAATGGTATAATTTGTTTATTTTATTAGATGCTTGTAATAATTAGTAATATATTTGGGCTGAGTTGTTCTCCCTGTCTAAAGTCTATGTCACACTCTTGCTCAGTGATATTTCTACATACAAAGAAAGGCATGTGGGAGTTACTCTACCAGCCATGATAAGCAGATTACACCCTCCACCTCATAGGTCCCTGTCCACTTATTACATCAGTCTTTCAATCCATATAACAGCCCTTGCAAATACAATGATCTCTCTATTTGTTGTCAGCTTTGGAAACTATTAAGATTGTAGAGCTAATTGATTACTTACAAGTATAAATTAATTAATTCTTTAATTTTCAATCTCATAATAAACTTATAAAAACAGCTTCAACAATTCTTTTATTTTTACAAATGCATTGTCGAAATATGAAACTGCAGTATCTCATTTGAATGGCGGGGTGAAACTACATACATTCACATGTTACAGCTAAGTATTAAAATTTGCTTAAAATGACTTACTTTTATATAAAAAACCCTCAAAAAATATGGATTTCAACACAGGAAAACAACAGTCTTCAAGGCAGAACACCTTGGGAGGCCTAAACATAAGTCTATAATCAAATAGAAAATCATTATTTAGAACTAAAACAACCCCAAAAATTTCAAATTTCTCTTCTTTCTATTCTTTATAGCTTTCCAAAGTACCACCAATTGTCTTTGTGGTCCAGAGCTTTATGTCTATATAATGTACAAAAATGCCATCCATCTGCTCCCATATCAGTTTTATGTTTATGGGCCGCTTTGATGAACCTACTATAAAAAGTCAATGAATTTGCCATTAGTGTATGGGCTTGGTGAGCTGTGAATGGACTCTACAGACTGTTGATGCTTTGAAGTTAAATGTTAATAAGCTTAATCTCTTCACAGAGGCATCTGCAACAGCAAATTGCAATAGCTTTGAATCTAGGAGTCAGATCTGATCCTAAGTGAATCAAGAATGATTACAGACCCAAGCTGACCAAAAAAGACCAAAAAGACAATAGACCAAGAGAAGTGCATGGGGTGATAATTTTATCTGTCAACCCTCTGCATGCAAGTGTGCAAGTCTTTGTCAGAAATTACATGGTTATTTACCTTGTATTCCCAAAAGTCAGTAAATATGCAGAGCATCTGCAGGAAAAGTTGATGACAATCCAAACTCTAGGCCTCAAATGTAAACCTATGTTTAGGTAGAGGTAGAGGTAGAGCAGGTCACCTACCGTATTTTCTGCACTATAAGGCACACTTAAAATCCTTTAATTTTCGATCGTGGCTCAAGAGTTGGCAGTTCGTCTTGTAATCGGAAGGTTGCCGGTTCGAGCCCTGGCTCGGACAGTCTCGGTCGTTGTATCCTTGGGCAAGACACTTCACCCGTTGCCTGCTGGTGGTGGTCAGAGGGCCCGGTGGCGCCAGTGTCCGGCAGCCTCGCCTCTGTCAGTGCGCCCCAGGGTGGCTGTGGCTACAATGTAGCTTGCCATCACCAGTGTGTGAATGGGTGAATGACTGAATGTAGTGTAAAGCGCTTTGGGGTCCTTAGGGACTAAGTAAAGCGCTATACAAATACAGGCCATTTACCATTTAGCATTTCTCAAAAATCGACAGTGTGCCTTATAATCCGGTGTACCTTATGTATGAATTCTGGTTGTGCTTACTGACCTCGAACCCATTTTATGTGGTACACGGCACTCAAATATCTCTCAAAAAATGTTTTAGTATGACTTTGGTAAGCTACGAAGTCACACCGCTTGATGGACTGTCGGAGCATTACGGCTACCGTAGTCAGGAACCTTGCGGAGTAATCTGGGTCCAAAACTCTGCCCGCTTCAGGTCCCAAAGTCAAACGAACACTGCAGCATCACTGACAGTTAAAAACTGTCTAAATTCTTTCATCTTTAATAAAATGATCAGGGTTGCTGCTTTACCAGGTGTAACAATTAAGTTTAACATCCAGGTATCCATGAAAACAGAATTTATTAAATTTAACAGAGTTAGAAGTTAGCAGGAAGTTAGCTCACTATTTTCCACCTAGACCACGTTCTGACTGAGAGATTTCTGAAAAAAATTAAAATGTACACCTCTGCTATCACTTCAAACATAAATGAAGATAGAAAACTAAACAGCAGTAATGCATCAGCAAATGGGTAGTGATGAAGTTGATCTAGATGGTATATAATGATGTGCTACGTGATCGCTAGCGACACAGCTATGTTTGCATAACAAACACAGTGAAGCTGGAGGATGAATGCTTTTTAACTTTTTAAAACTTTTTTCCACTCGATAAAAGTTAACGTGAGGGTTCCTGATGGTTAGGGACAAGTGCAATCGCATGGCAGGATGCTGTAAAGCAGTGGTTCCCAAACTTTTTTTGCCAGGCCCCCCTTTTTTACAAGAAAAATGTTCGCGCCCCCCACCACCTAACCCCCCCCGCGCACAAACACATCCTCCAAACACACACACCCATATTATGTTTACAAACTCCATTGCGGTTTATTTCACACCTCAAACATTTAGTAAACAATTAAGCAAATACAAGTAAACGGCAATAAATTACAGGCAGTAATAAAATATACTACTAACTCTTTTACGCTACGTCCACACCTACACGGGTATTTTTGAAAACTCAGCTGTTTCTATGCGTTTGGGCCTTTCGTCAACACGTAAACGGCGTTGCGATTCACCGAAAACAAAGATTATTTAAAACTCCTTTTTTGCGTTTACGTGTGGACGAGGAATCCAGAGTTCGTCACGCAACGTCAAAGGTATGTGCCTCTTTTCACGTCACGCTGCGCGCCACGTTATTGTTCACATGAGATGAATTGCAGAATGGCAGATAGAGACAAAATACCGTTACTGTTAATCTGACTATCTTCAGGTTTTACACGCTTACATATACACACGCAGTTACTGTCCCTCCAGTTAGAAAGGCAGAGGCATCACGGTGTGATTATTTTACGTGTAGTTGTTTTTTTTCCTGTGTAATAATATTCAACATTGCTATCAATACATTTTTCAAAAAATGTCTCTCTGTGCAAAATGGGTTTAAACACATAAACAGCTGTGGGATACTGTTTGTCCGTGATTTGAACCGGGGGAACAAATTACGGCAGGATCAGCCTGATATTATTTGTATCCCGCTGTAACTTTACTGCATAAAGAGCTAACATGTCCAAAATGTCAGGAGTTGTTAGTTATTACAAGAAGTGTTTGTGAACTAAAAATCAAGAATGTGGGATACTGTTTGTCCGTGATTTGGGAGCCCAGCGCTGCTCCCGACGCAGGGAAACTAATTTTGCAGGGGAGACCTACCTTGGCACTTGTGCAGGTGAAGCCAAAGGGAAGATATGCTTCACCATATTTTCCTGTCTTTGGCTTGGAAGGAAGTTGGTTTGGAAACATATTTGGCGATGCTTCATCTCCTGCTTTGCGTTTGTGTGGGAGCCCCGTCAAAAACTTGTCCACAGTGTCCAAGCGCTCTTTTTTTTTTTTTTTTTTTTCATACCGCGCCCCCCCTGCAATGGCTCTGAGCCCCCCCTATGGGGCGGGCCCCACACTTTAGGAACCTCTGCTGTAAAGGGACCAAACTTCAGTCAGCAGATCAACTGAGATAATCCATCCACAGTATGAGGTTCGTCATTAATATATATACTGCAACAACATGGAAATAGAGCAGCTGCGAGACTATTCAACATTAATGAATCAATGGTACGGAAGTGGAGGAAGCAAGAAGAATAACTTGAGTAAAGTTTGACTTATCGGATTTTGTTTCACTTAATCTTAATATGGTGCGCCTTATGTATGAAAACAGACCCGCTCATCGACAGTGCGCCTTATAATCTGGCGCACTTTATGGTCTAAAAAATACGGTACTAATTGGAAGGTTGGTGGTTCAATCCCTGTCTGCTATGGTCTGCATGCCAAATATCTTGGGGCAAGATACTAACCCGAAGTTGCTCTCTGATGCATCTATTCAAGTGTGAACGTTAGATAGAAAGCTGTTACTTTACGCAAGAGTGAAAAAAGTGCTTGGGTGAGTGAGACAAGTTGGGTAAAGCACATTGATTGCTCAGAAAGAGTAGAAAGCACTATATAAGAAGCAGTGCATATACCTATGTCTTGGAGATAAGATAAAAAAAGATTATTTTTTGTTAAATCTAACCAACTTTGAGGTACTCCAAGTCCAATGATTACTTTTTTGTCTCCTGACTGCAAAGCAGTGTTGGGCAAGTTACTTTGAAAAAGTAATTCAATTATAGTTACTAGTTACTTCTTCAAAAAAGTAACTGAGTTAGTAACTGAGTTACAATATTCTAAAAGTAATTAATTACTTGAAAAGTAACTATTGCGTTACTTAAAAAAAAAAAAAAAACATTTAACCCTCTGGGGTCCAGGGTATAATTGGCCATTTTTAACTACTTTTGATTTCCCTCCACATTTTACCTTTAAAAACTATTTACTTTGCCTTGTTTGGTATCATCCTTTCCAGCGCAACCTCACGTGTCTGAATTTACAGTCATGTTTTCATGTTGACATACTGTGTTAACACATCTGATCTAAAATCAGACAAAAAACATAAAATCAGTGTAGAAAAAGTTATATTTTTTACTGTAACAACCACAAACATCTTTAATGAATCATATTTCATAACTTTAAATGCAAATATTAATTGTCAATTTTAAAATCCTATGCACAAGTTTTGCAAAGAACAAAGTTATTTGCAGCCATTTACCTTTTACCCTTTTTTAAAATAACCATTTCAAACTATTTACAGAACAATCAGCTGTTCTGCATTCAATAAGATGCCACACAAATTATTTGTGCCACTCCCAAAAAATAATTTCTGTTCACTATAAAGGAGAACATCACAGCCTGATACCTGCAGGTCTGACAGCAGCAGGTGTATCACTCCTGTTTCTACCTGGAGACAGCAGTCGCCTCATTGTTCTGACACACAACACAAAACTATCCACAACACTACACACTAACTACACAAGACAACACATTAGCTACACACTCCAAACATGCTAAACGTCACAAATCTCTCACATCTCAAAACTCTCTCTCTCTTTTTTTCTGCTCTCTCTCGCCGTCACTCCTAAAACTTCCCATGTTTTGTTTTGTTTTTTTGCTCATAAGCAGAGAGTGCTTGCTAGCGCTAACATGACGAAACTATTGAGGAAAAAACGCCGTGTATATATTGTTTATCATGACTCTGGTTTTACGTGGCCTATCAACACAATTTAAAAACTGGTATATATCACCTTGTTGCTTTGTCTTTAAGTGGTCATGTGATTGGCTTACCACGACTACTTTATTCTTCCTCAGTCAAACAGCAGCACTCATGCCATTGTTTTGCCCCCTCAGCTCCAGGTGTTGTGCTAGACAGTGATCGTGATTACCGTCCGCGGGAGCGCGCAGCTGCTTAAAGCTGTAGCGTCCAGATTACTTACAGCTACTTCCGTGTGACTGATATAAGATACGGTAAGCTGAACACAGCTTCAACCGTCTGTTTGTTGAAAAATAGTAACGGACCGCGTTTTCTTGTTAGTAACTGTAACGGCGTTGTAACGATAGGAATAGTAATTAGTTAGGTTACTCGTTACTGAAAAAAGTAACGCCGTTAGTGACGCCGTTAACGCCGTTACTCCCATCACTCCCATCACTGCTGCAAAGACTTTGGAGAACAAGTTTTTTTGTTAAAAAGTTATATATCGCGATAGCTTAGGTTTAGCTCATCATCACTGATGATATGATTAGATGTTTACACTTTTCAGCGTAGTTCCCAAAAGTTAGCAAATAAAACTTGTGTGATGCGGGCTATTTCCTGCTGTGTGGTATGTCAGAGAAAATGTGTAGAAAACTAAAAATAGAGTGAAAAATATCCTGACCTGACTCTCCTGATTTTCCAAATTTTAGTTAAAGGTTTTAGTTGGTTAGTTGGTTACAGAAAAAATAAATCATACATACATGCATAATTAAATGATACAAGTGGCCTTTAGATATTACTTACATATAGTGGACACAAAATTTAACGTGTGGATTATGTAAGAAGGAATAACCATGATTCAAGAAGATAAGATCAAACAGTCTACTTGAGACTTGTTATAACACCGTGAGAATCATTTCACTCCTGCAGATAAGGTTAACAAGGGTCTGGATTCACATGTGCACATCAAATTTACATTTTTAAAGCTTGTTATTATTTTAGTTTTTAATGATGATGTCTTTTTTTAAGCCTTGTAAATTATATCATTTATTCTTGGCCAAGGTTTAAAAGTTATGGCAAATAATTTTTATACATACTGCACCTTTTTAAAGAAAAAAAGTATTATGTAATTCCTCAATTAGGCTGATACAACCCTGAAAATATGTACAAAACATTGCTTCCCCTCACTCTATCTAACACCCTCCGCTCTTTGCACAAAACACTTCAATTTCACCCAGGTGACATCCCTTTTGAGTAAGTAAAGAGTGCATCACGCAGATGAAAGAAGTTGAAATAAACTATTCAGAAATCATTCATAATTCTGTTTCTGTCCTCTCTGGTGCCATTCCTCTCCTCTATGATTTAGTGGCAGAAGGATTTGGCCAATCTCCGTGGCACAGGTTGAATTATGGACCACAGACAGTCCTAGTATAGTGTGTCAGCTGCAAATCGATGAACACATCTAAATATATACTTGTATCATGTAACGCTGACAAAATCATCCCATTTTATTTTTCAGTAAAAACCAACCATTGAATGGTACTGTCTGTGTGTGTGTGTGTGTGTGTGTGTGTGTGTCTGTCTACAGACAATGAGTGTTCATGATGTTTCTGCACTGCTGAGCTTTGAGCTTTGACTGTGCCATCACTCAAAGCAGAGATAAAGGGAATCTCCCTCCCTCTTTCCCTCTACACACACACAAGAAACATGGTTTGACCAGTTGAGGGCAGAGTAAGGTGAGAGTAAATTCTCACTGAAGACACAGGAAGAAAAGTAGGGGGTCTATGGCTTTGGGCCAGACTCTCTTTTTTGTGTCTTCATGGACTTCTTTCATAGGCTGAGAATAGCATTGACTTGTCCTTTGTTTCACACAGATATATAACTGACTCAGTGGCAAGGTCATGTGATCGGTCAGTTTCACATATACTCCGTCTGTTCTTTTCTTTATTTCAATCAGGCCAATATACCAATAAGAACAAAGTTAAATCAAAACGAATTTCAATTATCCCCATCGTCAGTGAACGCGTGCCTTGTCTCGCCACTGTTTTCCACCTTGCTAATGCAACGGCAGTCGGTGGGCTGGAGAAGGGGCGGGGGGGGCATCAGAGGGGACTTGGGGAACAAGCCGTTGACACATTGATGGATCTGAGTCTTGCTTCGTATAATCATTCTCCTGGCCACTCGAGGACAGAAGGAGAGAGAGAAGGAGAGACAGAAGAGGGGAGGCAGAGACAAGAAGACGAACAGAGGAGAGAGAAAGACAGAGTGGGAGACGAGAGGACAGGGAATTAGAAAATGAAAACAGTACGAAGGGAAAACCAGAATGCCAAGTGCTGCATTATTCTGAGGAAAGGAAAAGAGCAGAGAGAGCTGAACGGTGCAAAGCACTCAGATGGAGAAATTGGGGAAGCAATGAGTGGGAGAGAGGCAGTGAAGAAGGCGAGAGAGGATGGAGTCAGAGGGTTGGGGGGTGGTAAAGAAAAGCCCGGGGAGCTGAGCATGTTGAGAGCTGGGGAAGATCAGAACTGCAGCTGTGGCTGGTGATAGTAGCGGATGTGTGTATGTGTGTGTGTGTGTGTGTGTTAACACGCTACCCCACTCCCCTTATACATCTGTTCATTCATTCCCCTTTGCTCAGAGCTGGGCGCCGCCAGGTGATCATTTTCTCTGTGAATTAGGACTCCCGGCAGAGTACAGTCCATTAGGGCGGATCGCTGTGTATCAGTGTCTCATGCAACCAATTGAGCATGAGAGAGCAAGCACATACAAGTAGCGGCTGTCGCCACTAGCCTGTGCAGGATTGTGCAAATGTGACACTTGTTTTATCAGGTGATGCTGTTTTGGTACAAGTGCGTGGGTTGCAGTTTGTATTGATTTAAAATGGCAGGTAGCACAATTTTGCTTATCCTGTACTTTTTTGTGTGTTTGCATTATTGTTCCTATCTGCATTCTCTCTATATTGCAGTTTACCATCAACCATTTGGAAACAAATGGACAGAAGTCAATGAGCCACAAACACAAATAGTAATTTCCCTTACATCTGCCTGCCTGTGTTGGTCATAAGTACCCTAAAATACTCTGCTTTCTCCAAGAAAAAGCAACACTGACTGTATTATAACAATGATGCATATGGAAAGATGGAAAGATTTTTTGAAAGATGGCGCCTGTGTGTGCGGCTTGCCGTCAGCTGTTCTCCGTGTTGCCTCTACTAGCCCTGGTGGCATCTGTTTTCTTTAACAATGCCTCTTCACTCTTGGTCAAACTCAAAAACTGTGTGGCGATATGCACGGCTAAAAACCCGATGACTGATCCTCGTACTCTACTCAAGAACCTTGCCCTGGACAACAAGCGATTTGTTTCCTGGCATTCCCTTGCATCGGCTCCTCATTGGATCATACCGGTGATTCCACATCATAATATCCAGCACCTATGGCATCCATCCCAACGTTTTCGCAGAGGTGGAGTGGATTATCAAAACCTTTGCCCCCTATGTTGATCATCTCAGCCGGCAGGGAACCCTGTGCTAGCTAAACTGGCCCTGGTTAACGCTAGGTTGCTCGCCAATTAAACCTTTATTTTAAATGACTTTTTCACCACTCGTAACTTGGATTTTCTCCTGGTGACTGAAACGTGGCTGAACTTAGGTGAGTTGAGCCTGTTTTCTGAACTTGTCCCCCCAGACTGCAACTACCTCAATTCGCCCCAAACGACCGGTCGAGGCAGATGATTAGCCACTCTTTATAAAAACTCTTTTAACTGTCGGCAATTAACAGCTGACACTTTTGGCAGCTTTGAACTGCAGCTATTTGAATTACACCTGCCCACACTGGTGCTATGTGCGCTGGTGTATAGACCTCCTAAATATAATAAGAACTTCATACAAGACTTTTCTGAATTCTTGGCAGGAATTTTACCAAAGTACGACAGTGTTTTAATCGTAGGGAATTTTAATATTCATGCTTGCTGCGCAAATACTCCGCTGACCGCTGATTTTTTAAATCTCATAGACTCTTTTAATCTTGTTCAGTCAGTTAAAGGCCCAACTCACGTACTTTCTTATGGCCTGTCACTCTGTCACATTGAAATTGGTAACATCAATTTTTCTGACCATATGCCTGTACTGTTTGAGTTTCCTCTTTCAGGTCAGTCTAGTAGATCAGCTATGCCCAAACTCCGATCTCGTACGATCAATTCATATACAGCAGATCGTTTCACCTGCTCCTATAAAAATCTAAATCATGCATAAACTGCTAATTGGTCCTCCGACTTGACCACTGATAGCCTACTTTCCCGATTTAACTCAGCTTGTTTAGAAATACTTGACTCCATTGCTCCGTTCACCACCAGGTATCTAAAACCAAAAACCCAACCGTGGTTGAATAATGATACCAGAAAATACAGACAGGCATGTAGAGAAGCAGAACGAAAGTGGAAAAAGGACCGATTCCAAGTTTCGTTTCAGATACTCAGAGAATCATTGTCAAACTACCAGAAAGCGGTAAGAGCAGCAAAAACAAAATATTTTTCTAAGGTTGTATCCAACAACTATCATAAAGCTCATATTTTATTTGGTATTATAAATTCTGTTCTTAATCCTCCCACTAGTGATTCTCATATAGCAGCGAACATAACATCTGAGAGTCTAATGAAATTCTTCATTAATGAAATTGTAGACATTAGGTCTCACATCATCCCTCCCATTTTTGACCCATGTGTTTATACTCCAACTTCAGCTGTCTTTGAACACTTGTGTGCCTTGCATTACTTAATGAAGCAGTCAGTAACTTGAAGCTCTCAAAATGTATTTTGGATATTATTCCACCTAGCTTACTGAAAGAAGTTTTTGACTCAGTCGGTACATGTTTGCTTTCTATTGTTAATAGTAGTCTTCAGTCTGGGTCCGTCCCCTCTGATTTTAAACATGCTGTGGTGGAACCTATTCTTAAAATGCAGAATCTGGACGCAACAATTTTATCAAATTATAGACCAATTTCTAAATTGCCCTTTTTGTCAAAGGTAGTTAGAAAGTACTGCACTCTCAAGCAAAAGAAATGACTGTTGCTATTGGTAATGAACACCATATATGTAGGGCTGGTTGGAGTAGATTGAAGATTTAATGGTAATCACAGAAAATATTTTAAGCCTTGCCCAAGAGGACTACCAGGGTTAGGGTATCCCTGCTACTCCCCACTGGGTGGTCAGCAACAGAATGAAATTGGGGGAAAAGGATACATTGTATGAAGTCTTGAAAGAAACCAAAAGCTTAAAGATATGTGGACTTAGAGATAATAGAGACACTGAATGTTTTGGTGACTGGTGTCTTGCATTATCAAAGTTTGATGGCATTAACTACAGTGGTATGCAAAAGTTTGGGCACCCTGATAATTTTCATGATTTTTTTTTATAAATCATTGGTTGTTTGGATCAGCAATTTCATTTAAATATATCATATAGCAGATGAACACAATGATATTTGAGAAGTGAAATGATGATTATAGGATTTAAAGAAAGTGTGCAATAGTTACTTAAACTAAATTAGGGAGGTGCATATATTTGGGCACCCTTGTTGTTTTATTGATTTGAATACCTTTAGCACTAATTATTGGAACACAAAATTTGTTTGCTAAACTCATTGACCCTTGGCCTACATACACAGGTGAATCCAATCATGAGAAAGGGTATTTAAGGTGGCCAATTGTAAGTTTTTCTCCTCTTTGCATCTTCTCTGAAGTGTGGCAACATGGGAGCCTCAAAACAACTCTCAAATGACCTGAAAACAAAGATTATTCAACATCATGGTTTAGGGCAGGGGTGGGCAATTCCAGGCCCCGAGGGCCGGTGTCCCTGCAGGTTTTAGATCTCACCTTGGGTCAACACATCTGAATCACATGATTAGTTCGTTACCAGGCCTCTGGAGAACATCAGGACATGTTGAGGAGATAATTTAGCCATTTAAATCAGCTGTGTTGGTTCAAGGACACATGTAAAACCTGCAGGGACACCGGCCCTCGGTGCCCACCCCTGGTTTAGGGGAAGGATACAAAAAGCTATCTCAGAGATTTCAGATGTCAGTTTCCACTGTGAGGAACATAGTGAGGAAAGGGAAGACCACAGGCACAGTTCTAGTTAAGGCCCGAAGTGGCAGGTCAAGAAAAAAAAAAAATAAGCAGAGGCGAAGGATGGTGAGAACAGTCATGGTCAACCCACAGACCAGCTCCAAAGACCTACAACATCATCTTGCTGCAGATGGTGTCACTGTGCATTGTTCAACTATTCAGCGCACTTTGCACGAGGAGATGCTGTATGGGAGAGTAATGCAGAAGAAGCTGTTTCTGTGCACATGCCACAAACAGAGTCGCTTGAGGTATGCTAAAGCACATTTGGACAAGCCAGCTTCATTTTGGAATAAGGTGCTGTGGACTGATGAAACTAAAATTGACTTATTTGGACATAGGAGAGCCGGTATGGATGGCGGAAACAGAACACAGCAGTCCAAGAGAAAGACTTGCTACCCACAGTAAAATTTGGTGGCGTTTCCGTCATGCTGTGGGGCTGTGTGGCCAGTGCAGGTACTGGGAATCTTGTTGAAGTTGAGGGTCGCATGGTTTCCAGTCAATATCAGCAGATTCTTGAGAACAATGTTCAAGAATCAGTCTCAAAGTTGAAGTTGCACTGGGGCTGGATATTTCAACAAAACAACAACCCTAAACACTGCTCAAACTCTACTAAGGCATCCATGCAGAGGAACAACTACAATGTTCTGGAATGGTCATCTCAGTCCCCAGACCTGAATAGTATTGAAAATCTATGGTGTGACTTAAAGCGTGCTGTCCATGCTCAGAAACCATCAAAACTGACTGAACTGGACCCACATAGCAGACAGGTCTGGCCCAGATCTGGTGTCAAGCTGGCACTTCTGACTGACTGGTGTCATGGCACGGTGTATGTCAACCAGATGTGGGCCAGGTCTGGCAATGATGGCACTATTTATGTTCCTATTTTCCTATTTTAGTTAGAAGACCCAAATGCCATGTTGCAATACTATACTGCTATGGTAGGCAACGTTTCAAATGTAGGTTTGACAGGTTTGTGAGTGTACACTTTATCCAAAACCTAGTGAGGGTTTACTCATGTTTACTGCTGGGTGGCTGTAGCTCAGAAGGTAGAGCAGGTCACCTACTGATCAGAAGGTTAGTGGTTCGATTCCTGGCTCCTCCAATCTACATGTCAAGAGTATGAATGTAGTTAGGAAGCACTCACTAAAGCGAGAGTGTGTTATTGGGTCAATGTGGCATATTGTATAGAGCACTTTGAGTAACTGGCCCGTGGCTGCATGCACACAACTTACACATGGCCCGAATACCGCAAAGAGTGACAGCCCTTTGGTGGCCCAGATCAGGTTTGCTAGAGGTAATCCACACATGTGCCAGCACAGGACCACCAGTGTGTCTGGAACTGGCCTTCTGCTGTCCCATGTGTGGGTCACCTCTGGCAAGCCAGATCTGGTCCACCAAAGGGCCACCATTCTTTGCTGTATGTGGGCCATGTGTAAGCACATTGTGTGGGCCAGATCCGGGCCATACCAATTTCGCTATGTGGGGAGATGTTTCAGAAAGACGGATCTACTAAATACTGATGTAATTTTTCTGTTGGGTGCCCAAATTTATGCACCTCCCTAATTTAGTTGAAGTAACTATTGCACACTTTCTGTAAATCCTATAAACTTTATTTCACTTCTCAAATATCATTGTGTTTGTCTGCTATATGATATAGTTAAATGAAATTGCTGATCCAAACAGCCAATGATTTATAAAGAAAAATCATGGAAATCATCAGGGGTGCCCAACTTTTGCATACCACTGTATGCTATGGAGCATTGTCCTTTGGATCTTTTGTCTTGTTTCTGTTAGTTCTTTAATTAAAACATTATGGTGACCTTCTTTTCTCAGTTGCGGCATCAAATAATATTTGATATCTGGGACCACTGATCAGGATACTGAAAACTGAAAACTCTCCCTACATCATATATATATATATACATATATACAAGACCACGTGCATCAAGGTTATTGTGTTTAATGCTGGATTAATCATTAGAAACTGTAACTAATAGCATGATTTATTTATTATTATTAATGTGAACTTTAATGTTCTTTCTTTGCCACCATGATGATGGATTTTATTTGTTTACTTTGCTGTACAGTTTAACACAATTCCTGTTTGTCTACAGTGTTGCTCGCCAGTACACATCCAAAGGGCAAACACATTTTCCAACAGCAGGCAACAAGCAACTTTAAAAGTAATTTAAAGACTTTCAGATAGAAGCCACACAGCAACAGGTTATGTTTCATTCAGTGCTGTATTATCTCATTTATAAAGTTGTATATCTCCCAGGTGGTCCCATGATTGGTGGATGTTATCTTTAAGCCAAAAGAATAACAAAAGAAAAAGAAGACATTTTCTAGATTCTAGACTGAAATATTTCAAATAACATGGCGATGGACACTGGAGCTTAAATTCTCCAGTTTATGCTCTGTATACATGTACTTATGCGTGATCTAATATGGATATAATAAATCTAGTAGTGAGACAGTTTACATACTAACGATATGACTTATAAGAGTTGAGCAGTTCAGAGTAGTTGATATTCTGGCCAGAATTTCAGGTCCCTCAGTGGTAACACAATACAAGGCAAATTGCTAGTGAACAAAAGTGTCCTTTAATTCAAATGTGCTTAATAAAACAGACATCGGGAGAGGCAGTATAAGACTAATTACATGCATGTGACTGTCCATGTGTGTGTGTTGGTATGGGAAAGTAAAAGAGAAAGACAGCGAGAGACAGAGAAAGAGAGATGAATAAAAGTAGAACGCTAATCCAGTGATGAATCTGTGTGTATTTTGGTGCTGGCAGCTCTGATTTATCACCAACACTTTATTCAAGGTCCTGAAATTAGTAAGTTGCTCTACAAGATGGAAACCCCCGACTTCAGCGATGGTGACAAACTGGGTGTCTGCAGCTGTGTTCGAGTGTATGCATTTAATGTGTTCACCTGCATAGGTTGTTTAAGCCAGCCTACGGTGATGTGTGGGTGTGTGTTGATGTCAGACAAATTAGCTCCCAAACTGAGAATGCGGTCAAACCACTGCCAGTCATGAACACACCTAATAGAAACAGTTTTACCTCTGGGACAAAAGTTTCTTCAAGGTGCACTTCCGCTCCCCGGTAGATGAAGAAAATAGTATTAGCTGAATGATAGACTGAGACTATTATAAAGGTAGGGGTGCTGGGGGGGTTGCTGGGATAGCGGGTGCTCCTGAGGACATTATGAGAAGCAGTACTCTGGCTGATGATGAAAAGGCTGAAGGCTCTGGCTGGGAGAATTTGTTGAGATATAGCCCCGATACAGCAGGTCCTGGGGCCAGGACAAACGCTGCCAGGGCTGAGGCTGCGAGATAAAATAAAGTGCCTTTCTACACCTTAACTTTTCTCTCTTTCTTGCCTCTTTACCCTCTGTATCTCTCACCTGTTGGACAATAAAGGTTACAGTGGAGTGCTCTTCCCTGCTGATGTTATCCCCATGTCCTCTTTTGTCCATGAGGTTCTGTTTATTTTATTTTTTTATAAAAATCCGTTTTTAAGCGAACAAGCCCTCACAGATCACGTACTATAAATTATATAGATCCTTTGCTTCACAGCTAAACACTTTGCAAACAGTGATACTGTTTTCAAACTGTTTAATATCACCAATCACAACATTAAAACCACCAGTTTAATACAACTGTCAAAGGCACTGACACATGACCTGAAGGGATCACCAGGAGGTCTGGAGTCTGACACCAGGAGGCTGGCAGTGGATTCTTCAGGTTGGTTTTGGGGTAATGCCTATGTGAATCATGCTGGTTCAGTAAGGGTCTGGCATGCTGAGAGTACTTTGTCTGGACTCTTTGTAATGTTTTTTGGGCTGATACTTGTCCAGCAAATGTTTTTGTCAGAGGTATGTGTCACAAAAACTCTTCTAATTTACCAATATGTCTGTTATAACTTGGGTCTTTATTTTATTTTATTTATTTATTTCGATCGCTTTAAAAAGAATGACATTAAGGCTGAGTGGTAACTCTGTTAATACACTGAAAAATCTCACCATAATTTGATCTTGCTATGCAGGTCCATACGGCAAGTGAACTGGTTCATAATGCTTTTTCACTCAACTTGAGGACTCAAAATGCTTAATACAACATGTTTCATTTAACTCACATTCAAAGAAGCACTTATTTTCCACATCCAAATGCTTTCTATCTAACATTCACACACATTCATACCCCCATGAACGCAACAGATAGCAAATTGGGTAGTATCTTGCCCAAGGATACTCTGGTATGAAGACTGGAGCAGGGATGGGGCCACCAACCTAAATAACCTGCTCTCCATCCTGAGCTACAGCCACTCCATTGACGCTGGATATTTGCAAAACAATCCAGTTGTTGTTGCAGCTTGGTCCTTGAGGTGACTGCACACCGTCCTCTTGTTTGAGCAGATATATAGCTGAATCTGGGATTCTGTGTTTTATGCTTCCAGACTAGATTGGCGCTTCAGTTAGAGATGGATGCATTCTGGACAGAGGAGGAAAGCCTTATATCCCTGCTTGACTCTGAGGAAAAGGAGAGAACTGAAGACGATGGGGTAGAGAATAATGGATAATGCAAGCGGTGCGAGCCAGGGAGGACAATACAACTGGTGCAGGTGAATGACAAAGCAGATGAGAGAAGAGGGGATAAGTCCGGATATCAGAGATTGTAGGCATGAGTAGAGATGGATTGGTGCTAGCTGGCCCTGGGTGTACCTGATATCAGTTGTAAGTGCGATGAAGAAAAAATGGGCAAAAGGAGGTGGATGATTAGAGAGACAATGAAAGTAGAGAGAAGAGTAGAGGAGGGTTAAAGGACAAGGAGAAGAATTGGAGGGGAAAAAACCAGGGTGATGAGAGGGAGAGAGTGTGTGTGTGTGTGTGTGGGGGGGGGGGGAACAAGGTAAGATTACAGAAAAAGAGAAAAAATGGAAGATAGGGTTTGAAAACCAGCTCTAGCCAAGTAAGTTTCAGCATATCCTCCACTGGTCTCTCTTGTTCAGTATGATTTATGAGCACAAAGCCTCAAAACCCTCTCAGACATTGTCTTCCACAGCACTGTTGATGATATGGGTATTTATACACACACACTCTTCCATTTCCTATGTACAGCACAAATGCATCTGTGCAGGTTTGTTTGTGTCCTCGTCCATCGTAGATTTCCTCCTGACTTAACCCAATTTCTTTGTCCTCAAAATACAGCACAATGACTTTGACAACATCAGCCTTTTCAGGAGCTGCTGCAGAAGCGGCAACACACACAAAGTATTAATGTGGATGTTCTGTATTTATCCCGAGGCTGTAATGGTTCTGGCTTGGCACTTGACAGCTTTAAACACAAGGGCTTAGTGGTGGGATGGTATCAACAGAGAAGGAAAACAACATTCATTAACAACCTTTGACCTATTCATAGACTCTCTGTATCTAGCAAGGGGCTCGAGTTTTCCTTTCTGTACACTCTGCCTTGTGAGGGACACAGCACAGAGAAAGAGAGTAGAGGAATGAATGGATGGAGAGAGGAAAATGTGAAAGTCACTTATCAGGACCATAATCTTCACTTACAGTTATATTTCATGTATTTCTTTTGTATGAAATGACTTCATCAATAAAAACAAGCAAATGCATAAAAACACAGATCATGTCTTCCTCACACATCTAATTCATCATAGACAGCCTTACACAGGAAGTACACTGTTCAGAAAGACAAATGAAGAGATGGAAACATGGGCGCTAATTAAACAAGTATTAGTGCAGCACTTTCATCTATTAACATCCACCAGGTCATTTGTTGACCATGTAATGTTGCTATTACAATTACAGGTATGGTTTGGGTTAACAGCCTTCCACTTCTACAGAATTTTTGCCCATTTGGAACAATAGTAAAAAACTGTAAAAGCAAACTGTATGAAACCTCATTTGAAATGAACATCTATTCAATTTGTCAGTTTAGTTATTTTGTCAAAGATTGGGTATGAAGCCTAATTTACAAAACCACAGCTGTATTTGCTGGAACAGTTGGAGCAACAAAAACAGGAACTAAACTAACTCAAGGATCATATACCATGAGGAAGATTGCAACACCAGACAGAGGAAGATGCAGACATTAAATACACACAAGGGAAAATCCAGGGACAGACCACAGGTGGGAGCACAGCACAAATCCGGACCCATGGGGCAAAGGAAGCAAAACTGAACATGACACACACAGGATAGGAGACTATCAAAATAAAACGGGAAGTAACAGACACTGGACATTACTAGGGCAGACATGAACAAACCAGAAATGAAGAATTATAAGTACCAACACAGAGGCCCTGGAAGGTGACACGTTCACAAACTAGAACAGAAACAAAGGACAGAAGCTCAAATCCAAAACTCAAGATAACCTAGAAAATCACATATTCGGTAGTCCAACATTATTCTCTTAAACTATACAAAAATAAGTGCAAAAACTCTGGGTCAAAGAACCAGAACCATGACATACAAAGACAATACCTATAATGTATTAAAGTCTACACTGTGGAGAATATTCCGCAATAAATTGCAATATAATGAAAATTCACTGTCATGTAAAAATACAGAAATTTTCTGTAATTATGTTTTGTAGACCTTGTGCAGATGTTTTATGTTAAATAAAAAGAATTATCATGTGGAGAAAAAAAATGAAAATTATACCATGATGCGGTCAAATACTGCTGTATAAATAATTGACCAAGTTATCACTGGGTCCTTTAATGAATGTGTGTAAGAATCACCCTAAGTGACTACCACAACTGTTTGCTGAAACCACACCACCAGGCTGATTTTGGGCTTATTGTTTTGGTAAAAAAATGGTAAATGGCCTGTATTTATATAGCGCTTTTATGGTCCCTAAGGACCCCAAAGCGCTTTACATATCCAGTCATTCACCCATTCACACACATTTTCCACTCTATATTTTTATTTATAGGTCTTCATCTTTTAAGGCCACCTTCCCGTTAAGTAGACTTTCTTCTGTTTGACTTCCCCTTTGCATGCATAAGGTTTGAATATCAGGTGGGTGGGAATTTTGTCTAAACTTTTGGCTGACTGGGGTTACTTGCACATAAACTGATGCCATCATTTCAAACTTTGATCATGTTTATTGTAAGCATCCATCAATGTAACAATATATATTACATAGAATATGTAAAATCAAAATTTCTACACTTTAAGGTTTCTTGTGAGCATTAAACAGATATCTGGAAACAGTTTTCATACTGATCTGAAACAACTGTCTGACTTGGGAGAGAAAACCTTGCATGCACCTGTGAAAAGAGTGCGGTGAGACTGTGCCAGGATTTTAGTATTAGAGGTGGCCCTCTCAGCTACATGCTTCTTTTGATTGGCAAATATAATTTATTTAAAAGTAAATAGTTGCATCAATCTGCTCCTAACAATACTTGTGGATTTCTTTTTATAAGGCAGGTCATAATTTTAATTTTATTTATTTTATTTTATTTTATGTTTTGATTTATTTTCTTTTTTGGTGGTTTCAGCTCCACAAGTTCCATGTTAATTTGATCTAGTCTTGTTTTAAGTTCTGTAAATTTTTCTTATACCTGTTTTTTATTATAAGTAGTTGTTCCATGTTGTTCATTCATTAAATGAAGGGTTGAAACTGGTCTCGCAGGCTGACCTAAAACAGCAAAAACTTTTCTGAGGCCTTGTGGCCAGTGCCAAATAGTGTTCACACAGGATAGATAATAAATGTTCATGTGTCGACGTGAGACCAAATCTAAAAGTGAGTGAGTTCCCACAGTCTCCCATATTAGCATGCTTATATGTTTCCAGCCCTGCTATGGTCTCTATGGATATTTTCCACTTCATAAGTTGAACTTTTTATATAACTAAACTGTTTTTGCTAATGCTTAAAGCTTGAGGTACTTCTGCTGGTATCTATACCCAGGTCTTTTCTACTAAGCTTTACATCCACTAATTCCAACCACTGAACTGGAATTCTATTTGTGTTTTTGATGTCTTTTTTGAGGATTTTAATAGAATTATCTGACAATAAGTTAATAGGGAGAAAGCATTTTAAAAAAGTGAACAGAATTTATAATATTGACATAAATAATAAGGCGGACTCCTATAAAGCTAAATAGCAGATTGGTTTCTAACAACAGCAGAAAGTAGGATAGGAGATTTAAAGACATGGAACATAGCATGATTGGGTTGCAGAAGGCAGACAACAAAATGATTAAGCAACTGTGGTGATTCCAGAATTGAGTTTGAAAGCATGGGACAGCAGGATTGATATAAACAACAGATTAACTTTCCATACGCATACAACACACTTTTATTTTTTCACAACAACAGTGGCCTCAAGGCACTTTATATTGTAAGGTGGACTCTACAGTAATACATACAGAGAAGAACCCAACAATCATATGACCCCCTATGAGCAAGCACTTTGGCGAAGGTGGGAAGGAAAAACTCCCTTTTAACAGGAAGAAACCTCCGGCAGAACCAGGCTCAGGGAGGGGCGGGCCATCTGCCATGACTGGTTGGGGTGAGAGAAGGAAGATGGGATAAAAGACATGCTGTGGAAGAGAGACAGAGATTAATAACAGGTATAATTCATTGCAGAAAGGTCTGTTAACACACAGTGAGTAAGAAAGGTGACTGAAGAAGAAATACTCAGTGGATCATGGGAATCCCCCAGCAGCCTACACCTATTCCAGAAGGATTCAGGGTCATTTGATCCAGCCTTAATTATATGCTTTAGCAAAAAGGAAAGTTTTAAGCCTAATCTTAAAAGTAGAGATAGTGTCTGTCTCCCAAATCCAACATGGAAGCTGGTTCCACAGAAGAGGGGCCTGAAAACTGAAGGCTCTCCCTCCCATTCTACTTTTAAATACTCTAGGGACAACAAGTAAGCCTGCAGAATGAAAGCAAAGTGCTCTAATGGGGTGATATGGTACTACAAGGTCATTAAGATAAGATGGGGCCTGATTATTTAAGACCTTGTATGTGAGGAGCAGGATTTTGAATTTAATTCTGGATTTAACAGGGAGACAATGAAGTAAAGCCAATATAAGAGAAATATGCTCTCGCTTTCCAGTCCCTGTCAGCAGTTTAGCTGCAGCATTTTGGATTAACCGAAGGCTAAATCAGATAAAAAGTTTGAGAAATTAGACAGAAATTCTGTGTAAGGCCCAGGCTTTCAAATGAATTAAAAAGAATGAATTAAAGTTAGGCGTACCGGTGCGCCCATGTCAAAAAGTTAGTCTAGAGCCCTGCTTAATACTTAAATTGCTATGCAGATAAGCTACACAAAAAACCACATGAACAGGAAGTGAGCACCATCCAAACCACCATCCTTCGGGGGTAGTTGAGATTTTTGAGTGCTCTTGTTGAGTTTATGCTTCATTATGACTTGATTGAAGATACAGGTCATCTAAGAAGTTTTTGTTTGGTAGTATTTAATTATTTCAATACACTGTTACTTATGAATAATTGGGTGGTAACTTGGTGTTGTAATTGCCATAAATAGACTTATAGTCAATGGATGCATCTTACTAAAGCCAAAGCTTGTCACCATTAACTAATAATTTCCATCCATCCATTCATCCATCTTCTTCTGCTTATCCGGGGCCAGCAGCTTAGACTGCTGCCAGCGGGGGCAGCAGCCTAAGCAGAGAAGCCCAAACCTACCTATCCCCAACCACCTCCTCCAGCTTGTCCAGGGGAACACCAAGTTGTTCCCAGGCCAGCCAAAATATATAATTTCTCCAGCGTGTCCTCGGTCTGCCCCAGGGCCTCCTCCCAGTGGGACATGCCCGGAACACCTCGCCCAGAAGGCATCTGATGCCTGGACCACCATAACTGGCTCCTTTGGAGGAGCAGCAGTTCTACTCTGAGCCCCTCCCAGATGGCTGAACTCCTCACCCTATGTCTAAGGGAGAGGCCAGCTACCCTTGGGAGGAAGCTCATTTCCGCTGCTTGTATTGGTTGTACAACACCACATGGCAGCCAAACTGTTAACGAAGACATAGACAATGGATGTAGCCAGTGTAACTTCATTTGGATGTTAGTCCATCTATTAAGTACACTCTGTTGTTGGAAGATAAGATAATTCTAGGACTGCTGTTCAATTTGTAGATGCTATTATTGTACCAAGACTGTTATTTCTACATTCATATTCAGTTTTGGATTTAATCGTATACCCACTGAAAGATATTTATTTATTTTTTTTTTTCAAAAAATGAATTAATCCCATATAGTCTAATTGTATATATTCATTTACACTAGAACACGTGACGGCAAGCAAAGTGAAGTTGACCTGCCACTATAAAAAAAAAGTGAATGCTGCGGTGGATATAAGACTTCCAAGGAAGCATAACTGCTGAGCTTTTTAAAGGAAGGCTATGGAACATTTGAGACAGTAAAGTTAGAATCAGCAGCATTTGGACGCTTGAAGGATCTGGATATATGGGAGTAATAAAGGGCTGCACGAATTATAGAGTGCACCTTCTCTTGACAAAATTCCCTAGAGAAGCAGGCTAGGCTTTAAGGGCGCAAGCTTGGGAGAGGGCTCTGAGGAAGCTTTAAAGTTCGGAGGTCAGACACTGCAGAGATGCCACTGCAGAAAGGTTGAAAAACCTACTTTTAATCTTGCTGTCTACCCTGCATTTAAGCTACAGTGAATGCATAACATAAGTCATAAAAATAAAATTCAGATTCCTTATTCTTAAATTTAGCACTGTTGTTTTGGTTTTTTAAGGACAAAAGTTGAATACAAAAAGCCATCAGTGAGAAGTTTAATATTAAACTGGAAGTGCATATTGTATTTTTATCAAATGTAAATTTAAAGAATCACATAAAATCATAAAGTCCTTGTGGAAAGGATTTTAGGTTCAATCTCACTGAGTGTTATTGTTTACAGAAGTGCATGACAGATGAGAATATTCCATATTCTCATCTGGAATACAGTGGCTTGCAAAAGTATTCGCCCCCCTTGAACTTTTCCACATTTTGTCACATTACAGCCACAAACATGAATCAATTTTATTGGAATTCCACGTGAAAGACCAATACAAAGTAGTGTAACCGTGAGAAGTGGAATGAAAATCATACATGATTCCAAACATTTTTTACAAATAAATAACTGAAAAGTGGGGTGTGCGTAATTATTCAGCCCCCTGAGTCAATACTTTGTCGAACCACCTTTTGCTGCAATTACAGCTGCCAGTCTTTTAGGGTATGTCTCTACCAGCTTTGCACATCTAGAAACTGAAATCCTTGCCCATTCTTCTTTGCAAAACAGCTCCAGCTCAGTCAGATTAGATGGACAGCGTTTGTGAACAGCAGTTTTCAGATCTTGCCACAGATTCTCAATTGGATTTAGACACCAGACAGGTCAGGGATAAAGTTATTGAGAAATTTAAAGCAGGCTTAGGCTACAAAAAGATTTCCCAAGCCTTGAACATCCCACGGAGCACTGTTCAAGCGATCATTCAGAAATGGAAGGAGTATGGCACAAATGTAAACCAACCAAGACAAGGCCATCCACCTAAACTCACAGGCCGAACAAAGAGAGCGCTGATCAGAAATGCAGCCAAGAGGCCCATGGTGACTCTGGACGAGCTGCACAGATCTACAGCTCAGGTGGGGGAATCTGTCCACAGGACAACTATTAGTCGTGCACTGCACAAAGTTGGCCTTTATGGAAGAGTGGCAAGAAGAAAGCCATTGTTAAAAGAAAACCATAAGAAGTCCCGTTTGCAGTTTGCCACAAGCCATGTGGGGGACACAGCAAACATGTGGAAGAAGGTGCTCTGGTCAGATGAGACCAAAATGGAACTTTTTGGCCAAAATGCAAAACGCTATGTGTGGCGGAAAACTAACACTGCACATCACTCTGAACACACCATCCCCACTGTCAAATATGGTGGTGGCAGCATCATGCTCTGGGGGTGCTTCTCTTCAGCAGGGACAGGGAAGCTGGTCAGAGTTGATGGAAAGATGGATGGAGCCAAATACAGGGCAATCTTGGAAGAAAACCTCTTGGAGTCTGCAAAAGACTTGAGACTGGGGCAGTGGTTCACCTTCCAGCAGGACAACCACCCTAAACATAAAGCCAGGGCAACAATGGAACGGTTTAAAACAAAACATATCCATGTGTTAGAATGGCCCAGTCAAAGTCCAGATCTAAATCCAATCGAGAATCTGTGGCAAGATCTGAAAACTGCTGTTCACAAACGCTGTCCATCTAATCTGACTGAGCTGGAGCTGTTTTGCAAAGAAGAATGGGCAAGGATTTCAGTCTCTAGATGTGCAAAGCTGGTAGAGACATACCCTAAAAGACTGGCAGCTGTAATTGCAGCAAAAGGTGGTTCGACAAAGTATTGACTCAGGGGGCTGAATAATTACGCACACCCCACTTTTCAGTTATTTATTTGTAAAAAATATTTGGAATCATGTATGATTTTCATTCCACTTCTCACGGTTACACCACTTTGTATTGGTCTTTCACGTGGAATTCCAATAAAATTGATTCATGTTTGTGGCTGTAATGTGACAAAATGTGGAAAAGTTCAAGGGGGGCGAATACTTTTGCAAGCCACTGTATGTCTTGTTTTCAGCAGAAGAAAATCTGCAATTTTATTTGCGTAACATTGCTCTTTCAATATAAAGATATTGAGTGATCCAGGTCTGAGCCCTGGCTCTGTTAATACAATGGCAAACCATAACAATGAAGTCAGTTAATTTGAATAGAATTGCATTGGTCAGAGGGTCGATTTATGCAGAGGACAATCTGTCACATCAAGTTTTGGTTTGGTGGATGTCAAAAGAAAATAATGAATGAAAATAAAAATCACCTTTCCACATGCAGGAGAAATTTTATTAACATAAAATGAAAATGATAAATCAATAATGTATAATATTAAAAACATTCATTGACCTTGAGGCATCCTCTCATCAGTTTTACAGTTTTACTTTTACATAGAAAATGACACTTTTTTTTCTGCCATACCACTAGTGACCACTTGCGCAAGCTAGGAGCACCCTACAAGGCTGAAAAATGTGAAAGTGAAGAAAACAATTCCTTTAATGGCAGAATCCACCAGTGAGCCAATGACCTTAGGCTCCAACATCTGGATTCCTTTTATAACTCACCTGTTAGGATACTGGTAAAGCTTAAAGGGCTGCGGAAAGGCAATAAAAAAATTCACTCACTGTACATTTAATATAAAGGTGGAAACTATGCACAGAGGCCAACTGTTTATTTTGGGTACTAAACATATTTTTATTTCTTTAAAGTTGGGCAAGTTTCGAATCTATGATAACTGACTGTGAGTTGGAAAAAAAATTTGCTATTTGTTGTGACTGTTCCACCTTTATGAGATGATGCTGCATGACAGTATAAGATTAGAATTATAAGTGTCAACACCTTCTTGACATGTGGTTTCAGTTGAGTTTATAAACTGTTAAATGCAACAGCATAACCCATGCGACTACAAAAACAACAACAACATTGCCCAGCCACCCTCTTCCCACCGTCTTCTATCTCCCTGGCTTTTTCTCCTTTTTTTCTTTTTCCTCCACTTCCCTCACTCTCTTCCACCCCCTTTGGCCGGTGCAGAAACGTGATTCTGTCAGCCGCTGTAAGCAGAGCTCTGCCACTGAGGCCTGTAACAGCCGTGTGGCAGCGATTTTAGAATAGACTCTGACGGTTGTGACTGTCACATTTGATGAAAAGGGTGGCGCTGATTTGAGCTGGCAGGCAGATGAAAAGGAGGAAGAGCCCCCTGCCTTTTTTTTCTTTTTTCTTTTACAGCATCTTTCACTACTGTACATTACGTACATACTGGCACTTGCTGCTTGCTGCATGACCTCTGGTTTGTTTAACCATATACACAAAAATGCATATGTCCCCATTACTCCTGCAATACACAATTACACACACAGAGAGCGTACACACTTTTAACTTCATTCATAAAGAGACAAAAGTGCACATTCTCAGACACACACAGCGCAGCACCGCATTAAGGTTGCAGTGCTGCCATTACTTACAACACTGAACACTCAATTCTCTGCCTCTCCCTCTCTGTGTCTCCCCCCACCCTTCCTGAATCTCCCACTTCCTTTTCTTTTTGTCTGACTGACTTCTCTACACATTCTGTTCTGCCCATCTTCTCATTTTTCATTCATTCCCTTGTTCATTTAGCTTAGTGATTTATTCTTTATGACTTCTGCTGCTTTCTCTCTCTCCTCCTGCTTGTCCTTCTTCTTCCCTTTCGCTCACTGACTTTCCTTTCCTTTCTCAGTTGCTCACATTCACGCCGGAGTGGCTCTCATGTGCTGAGAGGATCACATAACCCTTACACAGTATTTGAAGTGTTATGGCCCACCCCTGCTCGACTCCCACTGGGTCGAGTCCAGATTTTCTCACCCGCAGAGGCTGACTGGGTCTCAGAGCTACACCGGCGAGCCCTCTACTCATATCTCTAACCCCGAGGCTTTGCCAGATCAGAGGAGAGATACACCGGCAGCCTTCCTCACTTTCAGCCAACTGCTTCAGCTGTTCACCTGAATACTGAAATGTTAACAACACCAAGTCATACACGACAACTGCGAACACACACATGAACTGAACTCATCAACTCATATTACCTTTGGCATTACATAGTTGAAACACTTTGCATTTAACAGAAATAACTGTGTGATATCTTCATTAACAGCTTCTCAGTTCTATCCTGAAAAATCTGTTATCTCCCATTTGATGACAGATTAGTCTGGAGAATTACTCCAAACTCTCCAAAGATTGTAAAGGCAGACATGACAATAGTGACATAAGTGCATGCAAAGCAAAGTTCTCAGTAACGGTATTTATGCAACCGTAGTAAAATCATTTACATAAAGTACACTTGCAGAGATGATGTTTTCTTGTTGAGAAAACATCTGGATATGTACCTCATATCTTTGCATTTCAAAGGAACAGAACTTATAAAAGAAAGGGCTGCCCAAAGAACAAAAGAAATGCTGCCAGATACATTTATCAAATGATTTTCTCATTAGCTTTTACATAAATTATAAATGACAGAAAACTGAATGCATTTTCATTCTGAATTATTGCTCCCAAAACATTAAAAAGTAAAAAACAAAAAAACATAAATACATCAAGCTAAAAAAATACAAAATAAATAATTTGATCTCTACTAGGGTTAATATAATCTAATCATTCATATTATTAAATCCAATTTCTTACACCTGTGCTAAACATAGTTAAATTGCTTTTCTTTATATTACAGATGCTGCATATTATTTTAGTCAAATGGTATTAATTTGTAGCTTTGCAAATTTTTTGGCTTTAGGAGAAGGGTGTCTTTGTTCCATATTAGTATTATGTGCATAATCTTTCCATTGTGCACATGGAATTTACACGCAATGAATGACAGCAAGAGGTGGGACTGAACAAAGTGCAGGAGGTGAGACATTAGCATTATTTCATGAGTGACACTTCAGAGATGTCTGGCAGTCCCTCAAACAGAGACTTGTTGTGTATTAATAGCAGAGCAAGGAAGCCAGCCTGGATACACAGACTGAGCACAACAGCAACAATTCTTCTACAGCAACTGCAACAAAACCAGAACGGCACCTAGCTGGATGCTATGGACAAAAAAAAAATCTTTTGTGAGCAGGCATATGTTATTCTGTCAGGCTGTATATAACACATTAAAATTTCCATGTGGAAATAGGATACTAAACCTGTTTGCTTAAAAAAAACAAATAGCAGTTGTCCTTTTCATGAACAGAAAAAAAGCTGTCGTATTTAAGTATTTAAGTAAGTTAAGTAAGTTATGTCGGCAGATCTATGCCCAAAACAACACTTTTGTAAAACTTCCCAAAGTTAAATAAGTGATTAACAAAACTGATTAAACAACCACTGTGATCTTTATCTAAAAAATATCTATGCATTGGGCTGAACCATAATTTCATGCAGTAGCATTTTTTAACCACTTAGATACTATAGCTAGCAAGACTAATATAGCTAACTAAAACTAAACTAAATATGAAAACTAGATGTGAAAAAACTCATTTTAGTTAACTAGAATAAAAATTTAAAAAAAAAAGATTTTGAAAAAAAAATGAAGGTTAAAAATAAAGTAGAACAAAAACATGAGGGAAAGACCCTTATTTTTGGTAATGGACTGCTTCTTAGCACTTTCTAACTCCCATTCACACTCCGATGGATGCATCGGAGAGCAACTTGGGGCTAATATCTTGCCCAAGGATATTTGACATGCAGACTAGGGGGAGTCAGGGATCAAACTACCAACTGTCCGATCAATAGATGACCCGCTCTACAGCCACTCAAGTGCAAAAAGCTGTGTAAAAACTTTACTACGTCTTGCCTGATGGGGCACTGATGGACGTGTTTACTGAGACTGGATGTGCCTCTGACCTTTGACACAAGACTAAAACTAACACTGAAACTAATAAACTAAACTGAAACCCCACTATGGTAACTAAACTGAATTTGAAAAAAGAAAAAGAAACAAAAATTGAAAATACAAAACAATGATGAATCTGGCAGCAAACCCAACATGAGAATGAGAGGAAAATATGGAAAAACGGAAGAAGCATAATACTAATATGGTTTTCACCACTCTGTGTCCGTGAATTCTCCAGGCAAACCAGAACACAATGACAGGCAGGTGAATCTCTCTCTCTCACAGGTAAGTGGAAACATATACTGAAGGCTAGGAGCCAGGTTGCACTAAATGTTGATTTAACAATCCAGCGAAGACTGAAGGTTAAAAAGTGCCTGTTGAAGTCACCAAATGCAGGTGTGTGATGACCAACAGGTCCCACCAATGCTCCAAAACCAGCACATCAATACACACACACACAGGGATATGGGAGAGGACAGGAAGAACTAGATCAAAGTTGCTAATGCTACAATTTGCCATGTAGCAATAGCTTAAAAGGAAACCTAATGTTCTAATAAAGCTACTAGTGTTGTCCAAACAGAAAAAAATGTATAGATATTCAAAGACACTTCTGTCTTTGACTTTAAGGTGTTTTTGGATTTGGTTTATGCCCACTGAAGCTAAAGGAGACTGTTCCTGGGACACAAAGATTAGCCAAAAAATTGTGACCACCCCTGCCAATTATGCTATTGGTCCTTTATGTGCCCAAACAGCCAGGCCCACTAAGGCATTGACTTTCAAGTCCTTTCGAAGATGTTGGCAACACATCTTTTAAGTCATATACAAAAGATATGTTTTCTCCTATGTTTTTGAATTATCATGTATCACAAGTATCATGTGAGGTTGACATGTTACTGAGTAGAAAGAAAAGTGAAAGAAAGATCTTCTGTTGACTACAGCTGCAGTGGTAACCTTTGAAACTCTTCAAACTCTAGAGGGTGATTAAATGGGCGAGTTATCTGTGTGCCTGTGTGTGTCTGTGTGTGTACACATTCTTCACCTTGCCTCCACTTTTGTTTGACAAAGAATGCGAATTACACCTATAGGTGTGTGTGTATGTGAAAATGTGTATGTTTGGGAAGGGTGGGTCGTGATCACCGCCCACATATAGGCTACACACACACCAACAGTGCCACTCAGCCATCTGTGTTACACCCCTGTCCATGACCTAGTCCCTGCACATGATTAATTCTGCTTTATTCCACTTTATGCATTAAAGTCCATTTCAAAAAGGTCAGTAAAGGGGTGGCACAGGCAGGAATTGAACGGCCCCCACCCCTCCTCTTAAGATCGTTTTGTGGACTCAAGGCCAGTTTCCTCTTAGTAAGCTCACATTAAATTCACATATCTTTCCTTTTACCCTCTCCCTTTCTTAGCTTAAGAAAAAATATGCAGAGTAGTAGTACCCATTCAATTACCGTTAAGCCCTACTTACCCAGCAAAGAAAAAAGGGGATTCTAATTCATTAGGTGGGATTAAGTGATGGTTTAAAAGGCATTTTGGTGTCTGGGAGAGCAGTGACTATACTAAGTAGTGATAGGTAGTGAAGCGATGAGGAGTGTAATTTGAGTCCTCTGCATTTTCTGTCCTCGAATGTCTTCCTTTCACATTTCACGCCTGTTGGGCTGCCTCAGATAGACTTTTTATATGTCTGTTAAAAATGAAGGTGTCTACCTAAGAGGCATCATCACGGCCTGACTCCTTAACAGTCCGATGTCAGGAGCAAGATGTAAATAGATATCCCTGACAACCAAGGAAAACCCGTGTCAGCAACAAAGAAACACTGGAAGTCTTGGATAATGGAGCAAATGATGACTGTAATCCAAACATGAGGATGTTTAAGTGTTTCAGTTTCTGTTCAAAACTAACCATTTTGGTTTCATCTTACTATTCAACACTATTAATCTAAAAAGCTCAAAAACACTTGGTACACTGCACGCACAGCACTAACCAGCACAAAATGAGAAAAACTAGTAAAAGACCTGGACATTTCACTCTACATCTGGTGAAGCACCATATCGAGTTTTAAAAGATTAGGCTGATTTCCAGTGAGTCATGAAACTACTTACATTAAAGGTCTATGCAAAATAAAGGTCTACACATATAATTTAATCTGCATCTTGTTCACACTATAATGAAAAATACCGACTCTATAAAACGACATCTTACTCATCTAGCCCACATTTGTCATTTTGTTGCTCATTTTTACTTGATATTTGTGTTTTAGTTTAGGCATAGTTTTCAAATATTTTCAATATTTTCAGATTATTTTAATTGGATCCAGAAGAGTAATGTTTATCATTTTTGGCTGTTAGCAACCTGGCTAGCTAACCTATGTCAGCTACCATACTTCCATGGGGCAATGCTAAAAAAAAAAAAACCCAAAACAAACATGCTTGTATACATATAATAATTAAACAAATTATTATTATTAGTAGTAGTAGCAGTAGTAGTATAATAAAGCTATGGCAGCAGACTGTTATAATCCCCTCCACCACCACCAACTACCCTTTGGTTTATATTTTGACATAATGGAAAGTGATGGCATTTAACAAATACATGAAGTCCACATACATAATGGACACCTGCATCACAAAATCAAACATAATCATTTACAGTGGGTCTTCTTCCTAGTTTACAATCTACTGCTAAGCACCATTTCCCCACCTACTCAGCAGCTCGCTTTGGCTACGTTTTTAACACCTATAAAGCAATAAAATAAATTGTTACAGCTTGTGTTGTCCCCAAATGAACAAAATTATCCAATACAAGCTCAAGTGCATACTTTAATTAACCATCAAACAAAGCTGCCCAAGCTACATGCAAATAGATATGACATTAGAGTTAGACATTTAGAGTTTGAGGATGTAGTTTCATATACGTACTTTATTTTGTCCTGAGATTCTTAGATTCTATTTTCAGTCATGGTAAAGTGCATAAATCATAGATAAAGAATATGGTGCAGCACTCCAATTTAACTTTTTATTGCTGTGTAGATGATACAGGCAAGATGCCATCTTTCAGCATGCATTTCAGGCAATAATAGTGTCAAACCTCAATTAATATTCATAAATCGACAATACAACCATGCACACAGCTGTGTCAAAAATATCATCCCTCATGCACACATTCACTCCCACTCCCTGGGACAGTGGCTTGAAGAAGAGCTAGAGGCTCTGCACAAACTGCTTTCTGGGTAATATTTTCTTTTTGGAACTGAGAGAAAAAAATAACACCTAGATTCATAATAATTTTATGACCCACTCAAAGGGGGAAGTAGTTGGTCCCCCAGCTACAAAATATTTGGGAAACTTACTAAAAAATTCACTTGATTCTGTCTACAGCATTTTCATGGTGGTGGTAGAGTAAAGGGCAAGGGCAGACAGGATTTAGGGAGGGTGGTGAGTTATGATAGGGCACAGAAGAGAGAAGAAGACATCGACCAGGTTAGAGAAGCAGCACTCCAGGCAAAGCCACAGTTGCAGCATTTTAAAAAATTCAGCATGACAAAAAGATCCTCGGGGTCTTTCTTTTGTGTGCATGTGTATCTTTCTCATGCTTATCCATGTGACATTGGCAAAAAGGAAAAAGTTCAAAATAATATGCAGTTTAGTACCACATCTACATTAACCAGAGCTCCAACTTTAAAGGTGAAGAAAACAGCTGCACCAAGTGAATGCACACTGTTTAATCTGGACATAAATGTAAATGGACTGATTTTTATTTAGCTCTTTTCTACTCTGGGCACTCAAGGTGCGTTACACACACAAGCACTTTTGTCTATGCTCTTTCTATCTAACATTCATACTCCAATGGATGTGTACTCCCAACAAATTGGCGTTAGTGGCTGGTTTAATTTCACCATATCCTACTATCCTGGTTCAAACCTTATACCCTGTCATGCTAGTTTTCCACAGACTGATCCAGTTGATCAGCTCTACTCCTTATCCATTCCTGGCTGCCCATGGTCTCACATAGTGTTGGATTTTGTTAATGGCCTAAATCGCACACTGCCCTAGATACTGCAATATTACTCAGCAATCATGATTTTTTTGGCTCCACAGCACCACAGTTAACATCCTGTGTCTGAAAAGCTTTCTTTGAAGTGTTAGGTGCCACTGTTAGTCTGCCATCAGGTTACCACCCATAATCCAATGCGCAAACTGAAAATGCTAACCAAGAATTAGAGGCAGCACTCTGCTGTATAGGCTCCACTTATGAAGCTCACATCTCACCTGAGTAGAATATGCTCAACTAATTTCCTCAGTCGCTGGGTTTTCCCCTTTAATCCAATCAAAATCGATGCTATGCCAACAGTAGAAAGACATTCAACAGAAAGGAATGTCTTGGAAACTCACTTTTGATGATATCGATTGATTATTCAATTTGCCATCCATCTCAAGTTTTCTCCTTTGATGAAAATTCATCCCCCCTTCCATGTCTCCCAGTTAAAAGCCTGTAACTTCCAGATCTTGGTGGACTGAGAGGAGCACTCGTGAATCCCCCACTCGTTCATCCTGGACCCTTCCCTCATTGTGAAGCTCAACAGGCAGCATCTGGACAAAACTGGAAGGCTGTCTTGGAGCATCTGTTTAAGAGGGGATAATGTCAGGGTTACAGGCTGGCTGGTTTGTGTTGCAAATAAATATATTTACTGTAAGATGACAGAAGTGGGAAGCAATGAAGTGCAAATATTTCATTATTGTATTTGTTCATTTTCAGGTATCTGTACTTTACTTGAGTATTTATTGTTCTGCAAACTTTTTCCTTTTACTCCCCACATCTTTCCACAAATATGTAAACCTTGTGCTCCTTAAATTTTCCAAACAGACTCATTGCTGTAGCTTCAATGCATTTGAGGTAAGTTTTTATTTTCCACCACTGTGTGTATTTTAACATCAAACCAATTTGAGCCTAAATCAAGGGAACAATGCTCTATAAAAGACAATCCGGTTGTTGTATCCATCACTTGGGTTTATAGCACACAAAGAGATGAAAGAGCAAAACGATAATTTTTGCATAATAGTCCTATACTCAGGGGTTAAAGTGGGATGGATCGATCTGGAATGACAATTGTTATGCAGATTTTCATAAGCTGTGGTCTTGTCTTGGTATAAGCATAACAGAAAAGTAGCAAATAGAAAAAGAATAATGTTTTCTGGCAGGTAATTTTAAATGCAACACTTTTATCAGCTCAACAAATATTGGCCACGCAACACACCGTATGTGTACAGTCTGTTGCACAATGTGTCTGCTAGCTAAAGGTATAGCTGCTGTATCTCTCAGGGAGAGAAAAATGAATGAGATAACTACACTCAGAGATTAAGAAAAGTGTAAAGGACATGAGGATCAAGTGAATGCAGTATAACATTTAATAGTATATATTATGATAATATATAATGAAATATTATTATCAAAAAATATATTATTTCACTGCATCAAAAATCATGTTTCTTTATTACTGATGTATTTGTTTCCAGTTTGATTTATTTCTATTAAAAAGACTTTGGAGCAGCTGCCTTTTCCTATGTGCCTCACACAAAGCCTTCAGTTCACAGTCTGAGTGTATCAATCACAAAGGCAGGGAGGGATAAAAAGGCCTCTGACATTCACTCAGACTGTGACTGTATGCACCAATACGCTACATCTCCCATCTCCCTTTGAGACAAAGTAAAACAGATCTCCTTTTGTTGCTCCAAAATAATAACTGCATGGACATTTTGTCAACTCTGTTAACCTAGTGACAAAAGTGTACAGCATTAAGGGTTGATATAATGCCAATGTCATGTGCTCCACTGCTCTCTGACATTTTAAATTGGTTTGTTAACATTATTCCCAGAGCTTCTCAGAAATCTAGCTGAAAAACCCTGTGTTTTACAATTGCCTTAAGAGGTCAAATACAGAGCAACTTAAAAACTACCAGCAAAAAGCACAGATGGAAATGAATAACAGACAATGGACATGTGAGTGCGAATGGTCTCTATGTGTTAGCCCTGCAACAGACTGGGGACCTGTCCAGGGTGTATCCTGCCTCTCACCCTATGGTAGCTGGGATAGGCTCCAGCCCCCCCACGACCCTGAAAAATATAAGCGGAAGAGAATGGATGGATGGATGGATGAGTGGAAGTAAAAAAAACACATTAATGTGACTGAACACCTGCAGTAGTGACAGAATCCACAAAATAAGAAGGATTGCGCTGAGACTTGTTTAATAAAAGTACATTCATCTGTGTTGTGAGCAAGAAAAAGATTCAAAGTAATGTGTATTTTAATCGCATGATTTATATAATACTGTAGATACATATTTGCTGTTAGTCATTTATTGTTAGCTTGTGATTTCTGCAACTGTGTCTTTTGGGTAGATTGCTGACGCCGGTAATACACTCCTGTGACCAGCTTCATCCTCAGCTATTACTTTGTTCTATCAATTAACCTTTAAAGACACATTAATAGGAAAGTGAGGAACAGGTGTTTACCAAATAAGGGTGACAGAGCAGCCTCCGTTTCCAGAGCTGAAATAATCAATAATCTATGAATATTCAGATCAGAACCCTCAGGCTTGAGAAAAATATAAATGTTTACTCTGTAAGTGCTAGAAACAAAAGACAGAAAAAAGGGCTTTTAAGAAAAACAAGGCGCTACATGATGATGAAGGAAAGGTGGTGTTGCCGTCTCTGGTTGTTTTCATTATTTAACCGAACCAAACAGATTCACCAGTGCTGTGTTGATTTTGGTCTCTTACAGAAAATAAAGAAGGAATACATGGTGAGATCATTAGTCAGGAAACAACTGTACATATTATACTGTATCCACTATATTGTATAAAAATGTATAAAACTGTATACTGTATAAAATGCAACACAAAGTAAAATAAGTAAGCTGCTTATTCTTCAGTGAACATTAATAAAAATTCACATTATAATGCCATTATAGGCAACAGTCAGTTGCTGATGTCATGTTCACAGCGATAGATTACCTTTAGTGAACAATTAGGAGTGTGAGCAGTTGTTGCTTTTGGAAACAATTGGAGATGGATAAAACCAAGAGGTTTAGTGTGTGTTTATTCATGGCCACAATTGGTCCTCACATCTAAAGGTGTCACAGAATTCAGTATCAAATAAATGTAAAAAGTAAAGAAATAAAGGTGTTTAAACTTAATTAAGTTACTGTTCTGTTTTTTCTTTTGAGAGGGGTATTGCAGTGTTATTTAGCTTGCCATGAACCTTCTGATTTGCTGTATGATTTTTTGTGAAACTGCTTCCTAAGAGTGAGGACTAGGATCAGGCAGCATACTTTTTTGCAGGTTTTCAATCTGTGCACCTGCTGTTTTCTTTACACTAGCATCAACGGGGCCCCCTTCATGAATCACTCTCTTTCTCCAATTTCTGCAGTTTTTTCAGAGAAATACAATGCAGTGCTTCAGCAGCTACAGCAGCAATGAGCTTATTTTATACATAGCTTATTCAGTGGTGAAATGAACACAGTAAACTTTTTCACAAGTAGAGTCCATGAAATACACAAAAAGATTATCATCTAAAAGTCCAGAGGTCTTACAAGTCTAATGCATTACCTTTACTAGTTGATAAGATAGAGATGGATTTTGTACATCCATGTGTCTGAATGTTTTTACATGACATGTGTTGCTGTCTGTGTTCTCTTTCAGTAATTTCAGTGGTGGTTAACACTGTCACCTCACAGCAAGAAGGTCCATTCCCTGTAGAGTTTGCATGTCCTCTCCATGTCTATGTGGGTTCTCTCTGGATACTCTGGATTTCTCCCAAGTTCAAAGTTCTATGATGACGCACGACCCTGAATTTAATAAGTGGAAGAAAATGGGTGAGTGGTAACTGGTGGGGCATTTTCAATCAAGTTCTGGCCATAGCCAGCTTAAAAAGCAGTCAAATAAAGGGAATAGACCAAGAGGGCTGTTTGGGTGGTGCAGATCAGTAATTTTCCAATGTGAATATATGTTTAGACTATGAAAACATCCTTTCAGGGATTCAGTTTTTCTGCTGTAGATTTTTGTACAAAACATTAGTAAGAATAGGGTTAATGCATGATGCCATTTGTATGAAAATGCAAAATGGAGACTGGAAGTGGGATCATGTACAAATTTCTCTTGGCTCCAGGGGTTTGACTCATATCACCATTGGTTTACAGCCAGAGTCAGCTGTATGAGGAGGTAGGTCCCATGAGGCAGAAACACCATGATTCGAACTGAGCTGTGCTATGCTGAAGGGCTCCACCACTATCCACTCTCATCTGTCATCAGTCCACTTCATCATCAGTGAAAAAGCCACTGCAACAGAATTTACAACACCTTCAATAACATCCAATTCTGTTTGCAACCAAAGAAAGTCTCGTCGCTCAGCTTTCATCTTGTGCTTTATCACGCTGTAACAATTAAATTTAGTTTAGTTCAATTTAGTTCAAAGGTAAAGACTCTAGAGCATTCTGATGATCCAATCCAACAACCACCTATGAAAACAAACGGCCACAGAGCCAGGCTCAGGGAGGTGCAACCATCTGCTGCAACCTGTTATAAGGGGTAATTGGAGCAAGAAGAGAAAAGAAAAAGAGCATATCTCACATCTGTCCAAACCCTGACAGGAACGCTCTAAGTAAATATCAATAGGTATTAAAGTGTCTGTACTTAATGATATTTTTCTCTAATGGTTGCATTTTATTTGTGAAGAAATTCTGGAAGTCATTACTGGAGTTACTGGAATACAATTCTTCATTCTACCTTCTGTATGGGAGATGTTTATATGCTTCTGAAGCTGCACAGTGACCAGTACAACTATGGGGTGAAATGGAAGGGAGGTATGGAGGAAGCCTATCCCAACCAAAACTCTCAAAAGGCTGCTGAGAGGAGGAAAAGATACTATGATTGTCAAGCTCTTTAAGTTTGTGCAGCTTCCCTGCTTGAAAGGGATTGATGCATCTACCACAGGTGTCTAACTGGGTTTCACTCAATGACCAGGCAGATCTTTTGTTTTCCTTTTTTTTCCTTTAATCTTCTTTTCGGCCATAGTCAGTCATAGGTGAAAAACCTTTAAATACAAACCAAAACCCAAAATACAAATTATGTTTGCTATCACACATCTGCAAATATTGTGAACAATACCAAACACATTTTTTTTTAAAACACATCAATGCAGCACATAAGCTTTGTAGCACAATATTTACTTGAGTATTTTTAAATGCTCAAATTATGTAATTCACTAACAATTGTACATACAACTTGAAAAATACTGCTTTCTATTAAAGTGATAAATTAAATGATCAATCTGCACTTGAACTTAAGCAGTAACAATAGTATTTATAACCAGCTTCTCTTAACCATATGCAAGCATTAATAGTCTTCCATACACAGACCAACAATAAACAATGGTGCCGCTCGTAAACAGCCGACCAACTCACGGCACAATGCTAATGCTATGTAAGCTAGCGGCAGCCGCGATTCTTTAGCAACTCGCTTCAACCAGTCTTTTAACATAATCAGCAACCATTTCCTTACCGGCTGCCTCCCTGGCTTTGTAGATACATCAGTTCAACACACTATCCATGTTGGTGACAACTTGTTGAAAGAATTATGCTGGGTTTTCCCGTAAGTGGCAACTTCCTGTTGTTCCCCAGTTCACCTTCTTTTTCCTCCCAGACAGAAACCCAGACACAAGATTAGTTCCGCCCTCCAGTCTACCACTTTTACTTTTTTACCTCAGGCTCTCCACCTCCTACTCGGTTTGACTTGACACCTCCCACTCGATCTTCCCTTGGAACACGGGAGATCGCCAACTTCACAAGCAAACCGCTGTTTAACTCATCCCATTGAAGCATGATGGTGACGGCTTGGTTCCATTTTGCTCCTCCACAGGTAATAGAACAACTAGACATCTGACGTCTCTATGAAGGATGGTAGCTTGAGTCACCGGAGTCGCTCCCTTTGAACCAGAGCTTAAGTCCTTCGCTCTCAAGGACTTAGCCACAGAACCGCTGTAACTTGAGCATACCCGGACATTGACGTCCCTCACAATACCTTTTTTGTCTGGATTAGTGCTGACAACTATGCCCATCTTGAAGTGTCCTCTCAGCGCATTCTGATCACTTAACCAGACAACATCTCCAACAGCGACATTTCTGTGTGCAGTGTGCCACTTGCTCCTTACAAACAAATTAGGGCCAGCAAGTTGGCTCCAGGACCTCTAAAACTTGCTCACTTCTGCCTGAATCGCCTGGAGTCTCTTATAGGGGTAAATGGAAAAGTCAAACATCTTGAAGTCCCCATCTTGAGATGCTCGACCAAGCAAAAGACTGTTGGGTGTGAGGTAATGAATGCAACCTTCCCGACTCTGTACTCTGGCATCAATCGGGCGCTCATTTGCAAGGTTAGCTGCCACATGAAGAGCTGTCTGGAACTCACTGTAACTTAGCCCGGAGTCCCTTCCAAGACTCTGGAGCGCTCTCTTCACAATGCGCACAGCAGCCTCAGCAGCTCCATTCCTATGTGGGGAATCAGCTGGATTAACTTTCCACATCCACTCTGTTCCATTCTTTGCCGCAGTCTCCTCCAAGACGAACTTGTTCTGACTTTCCAAGAATCTGTAAAGTTCCTTCAAGACAGGCTTTGCTCCTATGAAATTGGTGCCTGGGTCTGACCAGATCTTTCTTGGATGTCCTCTAATTGCTGTAAATCTCTGGTAAGCCATCAAGAAGCCTTCAGTCGACAAGGAGTTTACTAACTCCGTGTGAATCGCCCTGCTGGCCATACAACAGAATACAACCCCCCAAACCTTTATCATGACTCTTTTCTTGACGTCATCCTTTACTTGGTAGGGTCCAAAGAGATCCACTGTTGTGAACTCAAAAGGTAAAGCAGGTTGAGTTCTTTCCGGAGGTAAGTCGCCCATTATTTGCCGGCAACTCTGTGCTTTTGCTTTCCGGCAAACCACACAACCATCAACAACCTTTTGAGCAATCCTTCTCCCTCTTATGACCCACGCTTTCTTCCTCATTCTGAGCAGGGTCCCAGCAACTCCCTCATGACTCTCATTGTGGGCCTCCCGGGCTAACAGTGTAGACACCCAAGCATCATAAGCCAAGATGGGAACACTAATCTGGTCTTTCTTAAAAGCTTGCACTCGGCCACCACAAACAAAGAGCCCAGAGCTTGGGTCTTTGTATACTACCAGTCTATCTGTAGTAGTGTTTGGAAAGACTGCGCTGTCTTGTGCTGCAAGGAAGATGTCTCTTAGGGCATCTTCACGTTCCTTCACTGAAATTACTCCTGCCAACGGGACTGCCTCCCACTTTGGGTCATTAGCAGCTGGATTTCCCCCAAGAAACTTTCTAGCTGCTCTCCAAGTCCAAGCAACTGATCTTACCAATCGGGTTAGGTCACTGGACCTCTTGACATCTACAAGGTTCTTGATGACTGACCCTGCAGGTGGTCTTCGCTGCTCTCCCTGGGCCTCAGCCCGACTTTGCTTTTCTTCTTGCCCTCTTACCTCGGCCCTTGTCAAGGCAGCGACAAATGCCTTTCTTTGCAGCTTATTGACGTTTTCTTTGGCAGTGACGGCTAACTCTTTCGCTGACCTAACTGGCCACTCGCTCACAGGCAAACTCAAGAACTTTGGACCATTTTGCCATTCTGAGTCTTCATCTAGATCTCTGGGACTGGCTCCTCTTGTGACTACATCCGCAATGTTCTGAGGGCCAGGGATCCACCACCAATCTTGAGTCCTTGTGCTGCTCTGTATTTCTCCAATCCTATTTGCGAAAAAGGTCTGATAACCATAGCTCTCCCTCTGTATTGCCCCAATGACGGTTTGGCTGTCGACAAAGTGATACCACCTCTCAACCTGAATCCGGCTTTGCGCCTCAAAGTATTTCTTTAGGCGTGAGGCAAACACTGCCCCACACAGCTCTGCTTTGACAACATCCCCTTTGTGGTCCAATGGCGTTAACTTAGCTTTGGACTCCACCAATCTAATGATTGAGCCCTGATCTGAATTCCACCTTAAGTACAACACTGCCCCATAGGTTTGCTCACTTCCATCGGAGAAAGTAATAGCCCAGGGTTCTTCGGTGAAGCATGGGGGAGTTAGCGCCCTGGCAAATGTGACTTTGCTGAGCTGGGCATACTCCTCAAAAAGCCTAATGGCGTCCTCCCTCAGGGCATCTGAGAGCGCCATGTCCCAAGTGTCCTTGACCAAACAGCTTTCAACTTTTGTCTCTTGGAATGCTCTGCGAACTAAGATTGCTCCTTTTTGCTTTGCAGGAGTGACCAAACCGACTGGATCATACAACCCTGACACTTGACTGAGAAGCTCTCTTCGTGTCAGCGGGTTTGGCGTGTGGGTCTTAATCTGCTCCTGGACAAGGTCTTGGCCAACTCGCATCTTTTTCTTCTTCTTGGAGAAGTTGATTGCTACCATGACATGAAGCTTGTCTTCTTCCACTGTATAACCCAGACCAAGAGCTTTGTTTTCTTCGTCACGCATTTGGTTTGGTAGGACTATGGTTTTCATCCTTGTCTTCTCACCCTTGTCATCGCGCTTCCTCCTCCCACTTTGCCCAAATAAGACCCAAGGCTTCAGCTCAAATCCTCCAGCCTTTAGAATTCGCCCAATGTTCTCTGTAATGACTTCTAGTTGGTTCATGTCATTGTGAGAGGTAAGGATGTCATCGACATAACTGTCTTGCTGGAGTACCTGACGTTCCTCCTTGAGGTGGGAAAAGGTAGAAAGGCTGGCAGTTTCACGCATTGCCAGCTGTGCAATGCATCCTGCCGGTTTATCTCCAATATTCACCCTTGTGATTGCATATTCCTCTAGCTCGTCATCCTCAGAGTCCCGCCAGAGGAATCTATGCAGGTTCATCTCTCTGTCCTCCAACCAAACTGAATTGTACATCTTTTTTATGTCACCAAGGGCGCCATACACTCCGCCTCTGAATCTGAGGAGAGCTGCCCGAATCTGGTTGAGGACATCTGGACCCTTTATTAGCAGGTCGTTCAAGCTCACACCTCTAAACCTCTGGCTGCTATTCCAGACAAGCCTCACTGGAGTTGTAACAGAGTGAGGATTCGGAGCAATGAGGTGACTCACGTACCACACTGGCCCATCCCAGTTACTGATCATGCCCTTGGACAACTTGACTGCAGCCCCACGCTCCACCATGTCATGCACCTGAGCGGCATAAGCGGCTTTCCATTCAGGCTCCTTGGCCAACTGCTTCTCTGTCCGGAGGAATGTGCTCTCAACTCCTCTTTTGTTGTCTGGTAAGGACGCTGGATCTTCAACCCAGGGGTACTTGGCATGCCAGTGTGGTTCCTCGCTGTGACCATCACCTGTGACATAGGTGAGCCCTTCTCTTATTATTTCAAGCTCTCTTTCCTCAGCCAGTGTCATTTCTTTCCCACCTGGCTGGCAATTTCCACAACGGCAACCCCCACACTTTGGCTCACATGCAGCACCAATACTATCCCACTTCCACCACTCTAAAAATTCTCGACTGGTGGTTGAGGTGCTTGACCTCTGAAACTTAGCCGGAACATGCTTCCCTTTTGAAGACTGGTCTGAGGCTTCGCCAATGAGCTCCTCATACTTGACAGCTGCTGCTCTCATTGACCTGGCAAAGTGTGTCTTGGACATGTGGGCAGAGACAGTAAGCTCCTCAAACAGCTCAGGGTGAGTTCCCCCAACTGTCTTTCCAAGTGGCCCATCCCATAACACAAGGTCACCAATGACTCTGCTCCTCTGAGGCGCTAGCCGACCTTCTTTATGACTTATGAGCAGATGAATGTCTTTCGGTCTTACAAGATCGTCGAGTGGTATATCCGGAAAGAACCTTTGTAGCTGACTCGGTGTGACATGTTTGTGGACTTCTGCTATGCTGTCGAGTCCATAGCAGACCAGTTGGTGTGACCTAAGTGTGCCTCTAGGCGTTCTGACTCGGATCTTTAAAAGATAGTAAGTAAGTAAGTAAAGTTTATTTATTAAGCGCTTTTCATAGACAGGTAGTCACAAAGCGCTGCACACAGAGATTAAAATAAACAGTACAATAAATAGCAAAATGCACAATATACACAATATATAATTTAAATGTAAATTAAAAAATATAAAAATGTAAAAAGCATTGGTCAACAGAAAGCTTGTTTAAACAGTAAAGTTTTTAACTGTTTTTTAAAGGATTCCACAGAGTCAACCAAACGTAGTTGTAGAGGTAGACTGTTCCACAGCCTTGGCGCCACAGCCTGAAAGGCTCTGTCCCCTTTTGTCTTCAGACGTGTTCTGGGAGCAACCAACAAACTCTGAGTCTGTGAGCGGAGACGGCGAGCAGTAGTGTATTTTGTGAGAAGCTTGGATAAATAATCTGGGGCTTGGCCATTTAGTGCTCTGTATGTTAAAACAATAATTTTAAAACGAATTCTAAAATCTATTGGGAGCCAATGTAAAGAACATAAAATAGGAGTGATGTGAGCTCGCTTGCTAGAGCGAGTTAGCAGTCTGGCTGCTGCGTTTTGTATAGCTTGGAGGCGAGAAAGAGATGATTTATCCAAGCTGGTAAACAGGGAATTACAATAATCTAAACGCGATGACACAAATGCGTGGACAATTTTTTCCAGTTCAGCTAAGGAGACCATATGTCGCAGTTTGGAAATATTCCTTAAATGAAAGAAACAGGAACGAGACAGAGATTTTACGTGTGAGTCAAGGCCCAAAGAAGAGTCAAATATTACTCCAAGATTTCGAATATTTGGCTTAGCAGAAGAACAGAAAGGGGCAAGAACCTGACTGATTTTAGAATATAGATCAGGAGGAGCTATGATCATGGTCTCTGTCTTGTTCATGTTTAAAACAAGGTAATTGTTAGAAAGCCAATCAGAGATTTGAGTTAAAGCCTGGACTAGGGTGGACAGCCTATCCAGCTGATGAGGCTTAAAGGACATATACAGCTGAATGTCATCAGCATAAAAATGATAAGAAAGGTCACTAAAAGACTGAATAATGCCAGCTAAAGGAAGCATATAAAAAGAAAATAATAATGGACCCAAAACTGAACCCTGTGGAACCCCGCAGGTTAGGGCAGCAGTGTTGGAGGAGAACCTATCAGTCCTAACAGAAAAGGTCCTGTCTGATAAGTAGGAAGAAAACCAGTCTAAGGCGGTGCCAGATATACCAGCCAGAACCTTCAGCCTGTTGAGTAGGATTTTGTGGTCGATGGTATCGAAGGCTGCGCTAAGATCTAGCAAAATGATCACGGAACAATTTCCTGCATCAGATGCCATTAGTAGATCATTATGGACCCTTAAGAGAGCGGTCTCTGTAGAGTGCTGCTTTTGAAAGCCAGACTGAAAAGGGTCAAAAATCTGCAATCGGCATAGTAAGGACCTGAACTGATTTTCTACAATTTTTTCTAGTAATTTACTTATAAATGGCAATCTTGAAATGGGACGATAACTACTAGGGGAGGTAGGATCTAGATTCTGTTTTTTTAACAGAGGGGTTACCTCAGCGTGTTTAAAATAGGACGGAACGCAGCCTTGCCTCAGTGAATTGTTGATGATGGATAGTAGTGTGGGACCAATGCTGGTGAGAGTCCCAGACAGAACAGAGGGAGGTAATATATCTAAGGAGCATGATGAGGATTTCATTTTACCTATTACTGCAATTAAGTCATTGAGTGTGATTGGAGAAAAAGAAGTAAATGACCCGGGACAACAAGGGGCATCTTCATAAGGGGAGGCACTTGAGGAGATTTTGGATCTCAAGTCCATCACCTTATTTACAAAGTAATTAAGGAAAGTGCTACAGTCTTCATCAGAAAGTAACACAGCATGCTGAGTTGGAGGAGAAACAATACTGTTGATGGTATCAAATAGAATTCTTGGGTTATTTTTATGACGATTTATGAGATTATTGAAGTAAGAGGCTCTGGCCTCTTTAACTGACTCATTAAATAAGTGAAGAAGTTCTTTAAAGTGTTCCCGATGGACAACCAGCCCAGTGGACTTCCAGAGACGCTCTGCTTTTCGACAGGAGCGTCGAAGACCACGGGTTTGATTATTTAACCATGGTGTGCAGGAACTAACAGTGCAATGACTAGTTTTGAAAGGAGCAACCTGATTAAGAATGGCAAGACAGTGTTCATTAAAAGAATTAATAAGGATGTCAACCTCGTCAGAAGAAGGTTTAAAATTAAAAAGAGAAGAAAACTTTAAAATGACAGAGTCATCAATGAAGCGGCTGCGCTTAATAAAACTTTGGGGAAGAGACTCTGAATTGAACAATACATTAAAAAAGACTGACTTATGGTCACTAAAAGAAACATCATTTAAATTCATGTGGTCAAGGGAAACACCACAGGTGAAGACCAAGTCCAGAGTGTGCCCAGCAGTGTGAGTAGGACCTGATACATGTTGAACAAAATTGAAAGAGTCCATAATGCTCAGGAACTCCTTAGTGGTACTATTTGATGAGTCCTCTGCATGAATGTTGAAGTCACCAACAATGATGACCTTGCCCAGTTTAATCGTGGAAGTTAAAAATTCTTGTAGGTCTGACAGAAAAGATGCAGCAGATCCAGGTGGACGATAAATTAAAATGCCGTATATGGGCTGTTCTCGTCCAATTTTTATCATAATCATCTCAAAAGAGTCGTAACAGCTAGAGGAGATCATCTGGCATAAGAATGTCTTTTTGAAAATTACCGCTGTTCCACCTCCTCGTCGAGATATCCGAGGTGCACAGAGAAATGAACAGTCAGCGGGACACAGCTCTAAAAGATGTGAGAAATCATTCTCACGCTGCCACGTCTCAGAGATAAACATAAAATCAAGCTTCTCCGTACAGAACAAGTCATCTAGGATATAAGACTTGTTGGCAATTGAGCGGGCATTAATTAACATCCATTTAACGCTGCGACTCACCGGGACAGGGGTAGGGTTTCCAGCAACAGAGTTCGTACTATGCGGTACGCTGCGCAGCAAAACAGGGTTCCTGCAGCGATGAGGCATTGCTTTCCATGCTTTTAGGTGCAGGCCTGGGTGGTAAACACAGTGGGTTGTGGGGATTAATCCAGCTCCGACAAGTCTCAGGCGGATCTTACCGCTAGCAGCCCAGGAATAAAGCCCACGAAGATCTGCCTCTTTCCGAAGACGACGGAGCAGGACAAGAAAGCCGGCTCTCTTCCCCCGCTTCCTCCGACGAGGCCTCTGAAGCAAAATTGAGCTGACCGGCAAGAGTGGAGGTAAACCGGGTGCTGCGTCGCGCTCAAGCGGTGGTGGGAAAACAACGTCGTATCGTTGACTCTGAAAGTTATCCATGGCAGATTTGATCGCCAGTAACGCATGGCGATCATAAATCCGAAGGGAGATGACACCGGACAAAACTGTAGCAAGAACACTTGCATAATATATAAAGTAAACAAACACACGGACGGAGGCAGCGGCACAGCCAAACACAGGCGCCATCTTGCTCACTAGGACCTAGTGTTTACCAATTTTAGAATTGAGTAACTCTCTGTCTGAGGTTTCCGCCTTGTTTTCACGTGCGTTTTCATTCCCCCTACTCCATGAACAACCAGAGTGATTTCTTCACTTCTTAGGTTAAGACTACTTGCAGTCCTGTGGGTTATATAGTTAGTGTCAGAAGCCAGGTCAATTAATGTCCCAATCTTTTGCCCAGCATTAGCTGTGACCTCAAGGAGCATCATAATTACTGGCAGCTCTCGAAGCCCACCTTCAAATAGGAGACTTGGCTGCTCCTTGGTGGTGCTGCATGCCCTGGATGCAGTGTTTGAAAATGCATCCCTGCATTCTCTTGCCAGTTCAGGTGATAGTTTTCTGAGGAACTCCTCCTGATCCTCCGTACATTTCCTGCTGACCTTTCCTCCCTCTGGATCAGATCTGTTTTGCCTCCCTGCTGCACTTCCCTTCCTCACCTCAGCATTTGGGCATAGGTAGTAATGGTGCTCTGCAGCGTGCGCTTCTTTGCAGCCTGGGTTTTTGCACAGATAAGTGGGTTTGCAGTATGACCCGTTGTCATGAACCTCGAGACAACTCCAGCATGCGCCTAGTTTCTTAATTGCAGCCTTTTTTTCTGCAAGCTTTAATGTTTTAAACTGCCTGCAGAAGTAGAGTTTCTTTTCATGCTTTCCAGCACCGCAGACCACACACCTTTCCTCACTGCCTGATTTGGTGAATCTGGTTCTGGAATGTTTCAGCTCCACTCTTTCTCTCTTGCTTGGCTCTTCCTCTTTCAGATGATCAAGCTGCTCATATATGGTTTCTTGCTCTTTGAGGAATTCCAGGAGACTATCAAATCGTCTTTCTGGTGTCACAGCGTTTCTACTGTCAGCAACATAAATAAGCCACTCCTTTTTGAGTGTCTCTGGAAGTTTACTTTCGATTGACTTTGTCACCAATGGGTTTTTTATAGCCCCCGTGTCACCAAGGTCAACCAGGTCTTGAAGCGCCTTCTCCACAGCTTGAATTAACTCCACTATTTTTCTTGGCTGGTGGCTCTTAACAGCTGGCATTCTCTGCAATTCAATAGCAATTGATGTTTGATTGCCAAACCGATTCTCCAAAACACGAAAGATGTCATCTGCAGTGTTATAAGTGGTGAGTCGGAGCTCTCTTGTTATTTTCTCATCCACACTATCAAGTAGCTGAAACTTTTTGATCTCTTTCGAACCAGATGGCTCCGCCTGCCCCTGAAGAGCCACCCATTCCTTCTTCCATTTATGGAAGTCTCGTTTATTTCCAAGAAACTTGGGAAGGGCCGTTGGTTTCAGCTTGATGATTGGCATGGGGCAGCTGGAGGTAGCTGGCAATGACGTCAGGTGATCAGCATCCTCCTATATTCTCATCTCCAGAAAGTCAGCTTTTCTGGAAACCAGCCTGGGGATGCAGAGTTCCAGCCTCTGTAGATTGCTTTGAAGGTCCCTCCGGACACTCGATGGGATCCAATGCTTCCACTTGCTATAGCTCTCCTTTGCCACTCCCACCAGTTCTTTCAGGTGGCCAAGTACGAGATCATACACTTCATAATTGCCGTTAGGCTTAATGGCAGCAACATGTTCACACTCAGCCTCTGCTGCCTGTAGTGCTGTGGACAATTCTGCACTTCCAAAGTTGGCCCAGAGAGTCTCTCTGACTAGAGTTTTTATTTCCTTCAGTTTTAACTCACATTCACTTGCAGTCTTTGCTAAGTCGACTTTCTGCTGTTCTGTCAGCACAACTGCTTCACTTGTGTCAAGCTTTGTCTCTAGCTCTGCAATGAAACCGGCCTCTAGATCATCATTGGCCTCCATGACTTTCTCTGCTTCCGTTGTCAGTCTATTGAAACTGTCTTTGAGTTCTCCTTCAGTCATATCGTCATGCGTCCTCGTAACGCTATTAACCAGACGCGAGAATGATCTCTTAGCTGTTGTCCTCACTCCTTTGAGCTGTTCAACTGACTTCCCAGCAGCTTGGTCTGCCATTCTTGTATGCTCAGTGCTCAACTGGGGTTTATTTACTAATGGGAATGGCACATGCAATTTGAGGGATTCTCCGAATTTTCTCTTTGCACTAATTATTCCCTTTTCCCAGGACTCCAGGTCATCGCTCCCAGATTTTAATTTCCCGGTTTTTCACTGTCAAGCTCTTTAAGTTTGTGCAGCTTCCCTGCTTGAAAGGGATTGATGCATCTACCACAGGTGTCTAACTGGGTTTCACTCAATGACCAGGCAGATCTTTTGTTTTCCTTTTTTTTCCTTTAATCTTCTTTTCGGCCATAGTCAGTCATAGGTGAAAAACCTTTAAATACAAACCAAAACCCAAAATACAAATTATGTTTGCTATCACACATCTGCAAATATTGTGAACAATACCAAACACATTTTTTTTTAAAACACATCAATGCAGCACATAAGCTTTGTAGCACAATATTTACTTGAGTATTTTTAAATGCTCAAATTATGTAATTCACTAACAATTGTACATACAACTTGAAAAATACTGCTTTCTATTAAAGTGATAAATTAAATGATCAATCTGCACTTGAACTTAAGCAGTAACAATAGTATTTATAACCAGCTTCTCTTAACCATATGCAAGCATTAATAGTCTTCCATACACAGACCAACAATAAACAATGGTGCCGCTCGTAAACAGCCGACCAACTCACGGCACAATGCTAATGCTATGTAAGCTAGCGGCAGCCGCGATTCTTTAGCAACTCGCTTCAACCAGTCTTTTAACATAATCAGCAACCATTTCCTTACCGGCTGCCTCCCTGGCTTTGTAGATACATCAGTTCAACACACTATCCATGTTGGTGACAACTTGTTGAAAGAATTATGCTGGGTTTTCCCGTAAGTGGCAACTTCCTGTTGTTCCCCAGTTCACCTTCTTTTTCCTCCCAGACAGAAACCCAGACACAAGATTAGTTCCGCCCTCCAGTCTACCACTTTTACTTTTTTACCTCAGGCTCTCCACCTCCTACTCGGTTTGACTTGACACCTCCCACTCGATCTTCCCTTGGAACACGGGAGATCGCCAACTTCACAAGCAAACCGCTGTTTAACTCATCCCATTGAAGCATGATGGTGACGGCTTGGTTCCATTTTGCTCCTCCACAGGTAATAGAACAACTAGACATCTGACGTCTCTATGAAGGATGGTAGCTTGAGTCACCGGAGTCGCTCCCTTTGAACCAGAGCTTAAGTCCTTCGCTCTCAAGGACTTAGCCACAGAACCGCTGTAACTTGAGCATACCCGGACATTGACGTCCCTCACAATACCTTTTTTGTCTGGATTAGTGCTGACAACTATGCCCATCTTGAAGTGTCCTCTCAGCGCATTCTGATCACTTAACCAGACAACATCTCCAACAGCGACATTTCTGTGTGCAGTGTGCCACTTGCTCCTTACAAACAAATTAGGGCCAGCAAGTTGGCTCCAGGACCTCTAAAACTTGCTCACTTCTGCCTGAATCGCCTGGAGTCTCTTATAGGGGTAAATGGAAAAGTCAAACATCTTGAAGTCCCCATCTTGAGATGCTCGACCAAGCAAAAGACTGTTGGGTGTGAGGTAATGAATGCAACCTTCCCGACTCTGTACTCTGGCATCAATCGGGCGCTCATTTGCAAGGTTAGCTGCCACATGAAGAGCTGTCTGGAACTCACTGTAACTTAGCCCGGAGTCCCTTCCAAGACTCTGGAGCGCTCTCTTCACAATGCGCACAGCAGCCTCAGCAGCTCCATTCCTAGGACAGGAGGACTTAGAAATAGGACACTAACCGGATGAACTCTGAAGCTACTAAGAGGAGATGCATAACAGTGAGACAAATCTGACAATGTTTTGTTTTTTTCTGTTCTTCTGTTTTCCCCGTACTATCATAGGCTTCTTACATTACAATATAAAGCACCTTGGGGCAACTTTTGCTGTGATTTGGCACTGTTTAAATAAAACTGAACAGATTTGAATGCTCTTTCCTAGGGGAAATGCAGCATTCAGTTAGACGTTCTCAGTCAGGAAACACCACTTCGTTACTCATGATAATTTTCCCTTTTTTCAGGTACATTGTCTGTGTTTTAAAGTTAAAACATGAGTGGTCAAATGTTTATACTACTTTTTCTTGATCAAATATTCAGTAATATCTAATAGCAGTAATTAGTGTAATTTATTATTGCCTAATAACTGAATATGATGTTTGAGACTGTTGGCTTGGCAGAGGTCAGCACTGCCCCAAAATTAAAAAAAAAAACAAGACCCCATAATGTAAATTATTACATTTTAAAGACATTTTTTCAGGGTGAAGGGTATGATAGTTGTTTGGAGCAGGCAATAAGTAGTTAGCTTGGGTCACCAGAAAAATTCATGTAGGTCAATACAATGCCCTGTGAAGTGATGAAATCACAACTATGTTTCTGAGTGTGTGGTAGCCTGAAGGGCACACTATTCTTTGGCTGGTTTCATCTCCTAAGTGATGTCACCCTCCTTTCTCCATTTAATCTGTGCCTCTCTATCCGTCTACATCTCTATCTCTCTTTTTTCTCCAGCTCTCTTTCAAGCCAACACCTTTTACACTCGAGGTATCACCTCTTATCATAGAAAAACTGTCTAAAGAGACTGTGGGATAATATCGGAACATTTCCTGCTCATACACATGACTCTCTATCTCCTCTATTCTTTGTGTTATCTTGTTCACACACTCATTTATCTTCCTGGGTATTTTTGTCTTTTTTTTCTTTTTGCTCCTTACAACTCATTTAATTCCTTTTTCCTTTGGCCTCTCTTACTCTTATAGAAAGTGCTATAGTTGAGTTAAATCATTACACCTCGCTGTTTGCGTTTCTGTTCTCCTTGACCCCAGCAGGGTTTTCTCCTGATTTCTCACATCAGCATTTTTTTCCCCTAGACTGTTCAGTTCCCTTTTGTGGCAGGGTTGGGGTTGGAGTGCAAACCCCACAATCCTTCACTCCAGGGGATGGGGGCTGTAAAAGGGGGAGTTCATCATCAGAAGACTGTCCTTCAAGAATCACTTCCTCCTCCTCAGAACCTGAGTCAGCATTGGATCACCTTTAGATAGAACTGTTAATGGACTGTGTTCATTGAAGAATGCTTCATGCTGATGAGCCAGAATCAGATGACACAGTGACACACAAAGACATGCACAAACATATATCTAGTGATATACACATTCCAACACACACAAACTAAGTACCACTCCACCAATGTGTAAGGTGCAGTACATCCCCTGATCAATTACATCCATTCACAGGCGTCTCAGTTTTCCATAGGACAGAAAAGACTAGCAACACATGAATCAAACATAGGCATAATGAACACAAGAGATTCAAAGAAGCTTTACCATTCCCACTGAATGAATTATCAAACAGCTAATTTCCTAATCTGGTACATCCAAGGGCATTTACCTGATTTGGTCATGCTTTCCCCTGACAGACAATTGTGAAGCAGGCTCCATTATCTTAATTACCTCTGTTGTAAATGTTCACAGGAGAAGAACATCTTAGCAAAAAAAAAAAAAAGAAAAAAAAAGAAAAATACAAAACAGGAAAAATGTAGATGGTAAATGGTAAATGGACTGATTCTTATATAGCGCTTTTCTACTCTCCCGGACTACTCAAAGCGCTCAATGTAGGCCAAGTTTAATTAAAAAGCTAATTAGGGCCTATGATAGTATAATGATTTAGGCCAAGTTTAAAAGAAAATAAGTAATTAGTGCCACGAAATGCTTTTAGCATTTTCATAAAAATGTTTCAGTCTGAGATTGTAACAATGAGCACCACAGTTTGTAATAATGCGTCGTAATGACAGGAATGCTTTGCATTGCTATTAATGCCACCTGTGACTATTCAGTGAACTGCAGTCAGCTCATACTGTTGTGTGCAAGCTGAACACATGAACTGTTATGCCAGCTTTACAGGAGTGTGCTGCATTATTATGTTGCACTTTTGTATGTATTGTGCAAAATCGAGACACAAGCCTATACTTTAGTATAATGAACATAAAGTTGACTTGAATTTGAAAAAAAACAAACAAAGGTAGATTTATATTGCATAGCTAAGTTACAACTGGCTGGCTTCACTACTATCTTGGCTAATATGCTTAAATTTGTACATGCTTTAGACTTTTTCTGTTTAGAGTTGGTAGTTCAAACACTTGGCCGCTCCGATCTGCATGCCAAAGTATGAATATTAGATAGAAATGTGTGAATGACAATACTATATAAGGTGCTTGAGTGCTCAGGAAAGTAGAAAAGCACTATAATAGTTGGTCAAGTGATGAGAAACTTAGCCATTGCAAAATGTTGTATTTTATAAGACTTTGAACCAACAATTGAGACCATGAACTTGTCAGAAAAGTATTTAGTTATGTCACAGATCAGATGAGCAGTAGGGTCATTTCCCATTTCAGTATAATCAGCCTTTTTACATCAGTGAACCTGCCTCCTGTTGGCAATTACAAAGAATGGAGATTTAGAGTACTACCACATTCCAGTCTATAGTCCTTGTTTGTATGCTCTGTCAGGATATCTCATACAGGCTAGAACTTAACACATCCTAAAGAAATATAGATCATATGCTGCTGTTACACACAGCACATTTCCTTAATATCATTCAGCTATACTATCTTGATGCAGGTGTGTATGCTGCTGTATCTATTTTAAGTCAAAGCATCAGCCTGCTACACATCATCTTAACATTGTTTGTTATTGACAACCTGTCTGACCTGCAGGGTCCCATATGCCTCCAACAGACAGTTATGTAAATACAGGATGGTGTAGGGGCTCTGATATACTTCCTTCCTTGTGTTTCAAAAGGAGGGTCACTCTATCAGCTGTCACCTTGCCTGACTGACAGTTTGTTATTTGTTGTAGTTTCAGTGGAGAGTTATACATATTTGTAGGCCTTGATGCCTTGGCTGTTATCCACTGCTGTTCCGCCTTTCCAAGGATACAAACAGAAAAGCAGAGAAGTCCAAGAAAACAGCCATGCCACTAATTACAAGTTACTGAAATTACAAAGAACATTTAGGATTACATTTACATTGATGGATCGAGATCATAACACAGTCCCTGTTAAATTAATGCTCCTCCCAAGGTCAAAATCTTTGGCATCCATGTTACAGATTTTGAATGAAAAATGAATACATTTATTGCAATTTAGTCACTTCGGGCAGGATGTATACACTTTTGAACAGACCTCTTTGCATTGTTGAGTCCTACAACAAAGAAATATTGTTCTTCATTGACAGAGCTATGGACTTACCTTCACCTTTTGCTTCGACGGCTGGAACACAAAAGTCATTTGGACACTGTACATCTAAAGATACTGTCGCTCAGTGAGCTGCTGGGCTCCATTGATTTTTAATCTCCTAAAGCACCGTGTCATTATTGCGGTAAAAACAACCGTCCCCATCTTTTCTTTGATGATCTCTCTAATCTTTATTGACAATAAGCACAGATTGAGTTTGTGTAGATTTCCGTGTCCCCTCTGTTCATCACAGCGTGTCCAAGCGTTACTCTGTTAGATAGATGGGCGGAGTGCATGTGCATGGCTACAAGCAACAACCCCTTGCTGTACACACAGGCACACACACACTGCTCTGTCTGTCTCCACTGCCGACCTCTCCTTAGCTCTCCAGCCCCACACCGCAGAGAGCCCAGCTCCTGCCAGCAGCAGCACTTTAGGGTTAATAAATGGATCCCAAATGGATCTAACCTCCAGAAGAGACACAAAGCGATGAAAAATGGCACTTTGACACAGCACGCATACAGGGCCTATCACCGTATGGTGACCTTGATATTTTAACCGAGTGCTTTGTGAGCCGTAATTGACTTTCCCCTCGAAAAATCCATCCTCTCCTAACAATCAGATCCTTCCTCTTTCTCTACGTCCTTTCATCAGTATATTAGTGGATCACTGCTCATATGCAGTGGGGAGCCCAGACTGATGTTACTCTTCAGACACTTTTCTGTTCACAACATATATCAAATCCCAGGAGGAGATACAATGTGAAGTGCATAGATTCCAACTCACTCTTTAGATTGTCGTCCTCAACATAAAGATGAGGAGAGAATTAAGAATCCCATGGGTTAACTGACTGGGAGATATTTTTGTAAATAAAGCTTAAAATTTTAAATGAAAATTAATCTATGCTTTTTGTGATTTGTTGACTCTAAGATGCAAATTTTGATGCAAAAGCACATCTAAATTGCTGGCTTTGGCACTTCAGTTTATTAAGTGCAGAATTGTTTCAATGTCTGACATTTTGTTGGACACCTGTTTATTGTGAAAATCAAATTTCATAAAACTAGTAAAATACTGAAAAAATTTGTTATGAACTGGCAAAGTTAAGTTAATCTCTTTATTTAATATGTAAGCAGTATATTGCGAGCTTGTGATTTTCCAGCAGGAAATGCCGTAAACAACAACTCCCAGAAATCCATGTAGACTGCAGGTCTGAAAGTCTGTTTTTATTGCATTTTGTTTTATTTTCATGCATGCCGAGCATAGCTGTGTAGTTAGCCTACACAGTCTAAGCCAGGGGTGCTCAATACGTCGATCGCGATCGACCAGTCGATCGCAAAGGTAGTATTGGTAGATCGCATGGCATTAAAAAAATAGATGCCAGCCTATCATCCATCCCGTCACTTGATTGATACAGGGAAGCCAGTCAGATGACATCAGATTTTTTCTGACGCTTAGGTCGCTGCGCATGCGCAAACAGCGGCGCGAAGTGTAGTAAAACTGACAAGCTAGTCAGCGAGTTAACTCCAATTTTTAGCTCTCGGTTTTTTCTCTTAAACCTAAGAAAGGGTTAAAAATGAGTGAGGGAGCTGGACCAAGTAAGAAGACAAAAACGTATCACTTTCATACGGAATGGGAGGAGGACTTTTTTTCACGATGTCATTTTCGAAGTGCGTTTGCCTCATCTGCCAGGCTACCATCGCAATGCCAAAGAAGGGAAATGTGGAGCGGCATTTTCGAACTGTTCACGGAAAATACGACACTACATTCCCGCCGAAAAGCGAGCTAAGAAAGAAAAAGGTGAAGGAACTAAAATCCCATGCAGAAGCAAGCAGAATACATGCAACTTAATGACGGTCAGTGGCTGTTAGACTTGGCATTTTTAACCGATCTGACAAACATGTTGAATGACCTATAAATATATGGTTAGATTTGATAGCTTAGACTCTAAGCTATCAAATCTAACCATATATTTTGGAGAAGGCCAAAATGGCCTTTTCTGAAAAAAAATAAAATGTGATCAGACTTTTAAAAGGGTCAGAATCATCATGGATTGTCAAAGTCATGGGAGACCAGTTAAAAACAAAAATGACATATTCTGATTGCCTAAGATCAGACTTAAGGGCTGGAGACATCATAATGACAACTTAGATCTCAGATGGTTAAAACATCTGATTGCCAAATTGTTATGAAATATTTCAGTGCAACACAGGTTCATCATAAATGACACCAGAGTTTTTTTAATCAACCAAGTGAGACTGACAGTTACACTTCTATAGTATGATACACTGGTGTTCCACAGTTAAAATCTTATCTTATTCATTAGTTTTGTCAGGCAAAAGCTGGAAACAGCCTTATAAAAGTTAGCTTATGTTGAGTTTAGAAGTATCTATTTAGATAAAGCTTATTCCCTCTCATGCAAACATCCATTGAGCGATAACTGTGGCTGTGAGGCTCCTAATGGGCTTTGTTATGGAGGCAGGATGGATGGTGATGGTTACAGTTTCACACTGGAACTCAGCTAGGGCATGGAGGAGGCTATAATTCTCATGATAATTGGGTTAATACCTGTCATGATATCCCCTATTACCACAGCAGTAAATAGAGGAGAGATAGGAATTATTGTTGTTAATTAGAAAAGATGTAGATCAGCAGCATGAAGAGGAACTGTATATCTCAGCCTAATGCAGAGCAGAGATCACCTTTATTGTTATAGCCACACAAATGTGCCTGGCCTGTTTGTGTGTGCATGTGTGTTCTGCAAAGATTGTACAGTATACTTTTATGTGTTGCTATTTTTGTGTACATCTTTTTATAGATATTAAAATGTTCCTACATATGTGTAAATTTAAAGTACTGCAAGCACAAGAGCTCTGTGCATCTGCATATCAATACACTGGACATTGTGTGCTAGAGTGTATATAAGTGTGTGTCTTACTGAGCAGGTGTGTGTGAGAATGTGACACAGTGTCTGTCCCCTGTCCTCTTCCCTTTTCAGGGCTGGTTACTCGGGGGGCAGCTATAAAAGGAAAGGGCTCTGTCAGCCTGTGATGTAGCTGGCTGTGTGCTACACACACACATGCACACACACACACACACACACACACACACACACACACACACACTAACACACTGACATACACACACAAGCTAAGGATAAGGCAGAGGATATGGGCCAAAAGGCCAGCTGAGTTTACTAAACTTTCACAGGAGACTGAAATAGACCCCACCAATTTGTAGGGTTTATAGCATCTCTAGCTTCATGCATAAGTGTGTGTGTGTGTGTGTGTGTGTGTGTGCGCGTGCGTATGTGAGTGAGTATCAGAGGGCCCTTTCAGACATCTGCCCATTTTCTGTTAATGGGCAGAAAACGTAAGTCTCATATGTGGTTGTGAAATTTGTGGTTCTGAAAGCTCAACCCCACTGTAGCTTGAGATGATAGTTTTGCATAGTACACTCATTTGTCTTGTACTGGGCTAACTATTGTCAGAAACAAACTGTTTTAACTAATTTCCATTTAGGTCGCCTTTCGCAAGATTGTCAGCCACTTGCAAACCAAAAATTTGAACAACAGATGCGTAGGGCCTAATGAGATGTCATGTTCAACTGAAAATCAGACACAGACTCAGACGATTGATAGCAGGTCTAAAAGATTTATTCAGCTGGTAAAAGATGTTAATGCAGAGCAGGAAAGTAGTTTGAGAGGGTGTTATGTCTACTGAAGTGGGCCTGGGTTTTCTCAAAGAAGACAGAGGGTGTCAGCTGTAACCAAGGAAGAGCTGATAAGTCTTTGATTTATGATTGCAGTTTGAAACCTTACTTGCTGATTCCTTGAAAGGAGCCTTGGAGCTATTGGTGGGCAGGCTAGATATCTATATGGAGCGATGAAAGTCCAGCTATTTCACTCATTGTCTGTTAAACTGCTCAAAGCTACACAAGTCAGGAACCTGGGAAGGTTCACCCAGGATTCAGGCAGACTACTGGAGAATAAATAAGGCAATACTGCCACTGGTTGAGAAACATGGAAGCTAGTTTGTAACAAGGGAGGCCTAATTACCACCATTATGGTGACAATGATCTGGCAGAGAATAGCAGCACCAGCTGATTCTTAAATACCATGAGCTGAATAAATATTTTACTTTGCGCGTTTGGAGCGCAAAGTAAAATACGCGCTGCAGTTTGTGTGGTGCATTTTGTGCATTCCCGCTTATCGCGTCTACCGCTCGAGTTTGAAAAATCTGAACTCCAGCGTCAAGTCGCGCCGCGACAACCAATCAGGAGCCTGATGACGTGATGCTCTGACCTATTTCAAAGGAGCAGGTCCAGCCAAAGCCATTCATTCTAGCAATCAGTAGTTTTCTGATGAGGCAGCAGGCTCTCCAGGACAGAAACAATGTTATTATTTTTCTCCTCCTTCTCCCTGAGGCTTTTCCACTTTAAGCTGGGTCCTTTTTATTCCTGTCTCTCTGTAAATAGTTATATTTTATATATTTATGTTTAATGTTTTTCTGTTTGAGCATCTTAATATTATTTCAAATAAATTTTTTTAATGACTAATGTGTAAAGCATCCTTTACGCCGCTGCTCTGTTCTCCACAGTGAATAGAGAAGGGAGATTCTTTCTTCAAACGCTAGATCGACAGCTGCCGTCTTGCAAACATACCGTCTGGCACTACTTCCTCCCACATTTCCGCTTCACACACATGAAAATTGCATATTTTAAAGCGCGACCAGTTCGCTTTGGACGCGCTTCAAGGTGCGAATGTGCACGTGACCAGCTAGGGGCATGTGGCGCTTTTTGGTCGCGTCTATCGCGTTCGGTGTGAATGCACCGTAACAGTACTCCTACCTCAATACACACCCCCTGATGGCCTACCAGGCTTTTCCAGGTATGAACTATAAAAGAAAGAGCAAGGTATCCTTTACCATTTCTAAGGACTGTATCCTTACCATATCCTTACCAGTCTACTGGATAATGGAGGCACCATTATAATAATGATAATAATGACAGCTGTATGACCACATTAGGGATATGTGCTCTGATTGACATCACACAGAACCAACAGTAGAAAAAGAATGAAAAAAAAGCTACTTTAAAAACAACATAAGAACCAACAAAGGCACTGAATAATCAAAATAGCAATTTAATGTCAGTGGGTTCAACTTTGGTACCAGCAATTTTAAGGTGCCATGATGATGCCAGTTTTGTGGCACAGTCTTTAATTTTGGTTGAAGTACATAAACAGGTTGTAGCTTAGACACTGGTCGAATGCTGATAAAACTTAATCTTCAGTTGCAGGGTGCTGATCAGTATTTTAGGTTGTACTGACATTAAATGTTAACATTCTTTGAACATTTTTTTGAATGCATATACTCCACAGGAAACTTAGTTAGTGTCAGAAGTTAGATGCATTTCAACAGTTCTTCTATTTGTTCATGTTTGTCATGGCGGGGATCGCCTGTGTGTTTATGGAGCAGACCCAAAAAGCAGACGAGGGAGAGACGGAACTGAATCAAGCCCTTTACTTTGGGCTGATGTCCAAAAAACAGAAAAACAAGGAAAGGTGAAACTAGGGCGAAACTAAACTAAAACCTATACTAGGAAAAACCTAAACTAGTTATGAAAACAATGATGAGAGACAAGAACATGAAACTAAACAGGAACATGCAAACATAAATGTGAAAAAAGTCTAAACATAAGCATGAACCTGAGGTGTAGCAGAAATTCTGTGACCTAACGTGACTTTGACATGATGATAAACAGACAACCCAACAAAGAACAGAAGGAGGCAAAAGACTTAAATACACAGGAGGGTAATGAGGGAAGTGGAAACACCTGGGGAGACACAGCTGACATGATGCCACAGGGAAAAGGAAAACTAAACACAGTGAACATAGAAACACCAGTCTTTTCAAAATGAAACAGGAAACATGAAGAGACATGACAACACAAGCTTGACAACTAGAACATGGAACATGGAGAGAGACTGACACACTGGCATAACTAAAAATAAAACACTGAGGACAAGACAGACTGGACAGGAAAAGATGCATAAAACAGGAGACATAGATGAAACAAAAACTAGAATGAAACTCAACCAAATCCAAACTAATAATAACAACACACGAACTTAAAATATTTCCAATATAACATAAGAAATCAAAAATACTAAATAAACTCAAAATGCTGGGTCACGGGCTTTTTTTCATGTAACTGAAAGACTGGATGTGGTTATTTCCACTTCAGTAGATCATAATGAAATCCGAATCTAATCTAATGTAGTGGCAAAGAGAGTGTAAAAGCAGCACATGAGGAATCAGTTGCCCTCTTAACATCAGCAAGGGTACTGAAAAAACATTTAAGGTGAACTACAATTAGAGTTTAGGTAAACAACTTTTCTGGAAATTAGAATATAGATAGTAGATATAGATAGCAGGGAATAAAGACATTTGCCAAGGAGAAGGATCAAATGCAAATAGCCAGTGGATTGAATGGATATGTCAAAGTCAGGAAACAAGAGAGAAATATGCAAGTACATTCAGGGTTGACCAGAAAGAGAATGGGTGGCGAGGGTGGAAGGACAGGTTGAGGGAGTAAGGGGTTAGAGGGAATTGTTATCAGCCAGTTTACTGCTTATGAATCAACATCAGTCCCTTTGGCTGTGATAAGGCAGAACTGATAGCCCCCTGTCAATTTGTTTTCCTGTCTATCACCTCAAGACTGTCATTCTCCTCTTCCTCCTCATCAACCCCTTCCTTCCCTATACTGTCAGCATTCCACATTAGAAAGTACAGAGGCCAGTTACTCATGCATGAAGAAAGGAATTTGTCTGAAACCAGAGCACCCATCCCTTCACTTCCCAGTGTGCACATTTACCTCAGAATATTGTCTATAAATATTTTGCATGTAACAAAGAGCCATAGAAAATATGAAGTCCCAGCAAACCCATGCCTAATGCCTATGTAACCTTGTTCCCAGGTGATTTTTGCTCTACTCAGTGAAACAGATTTCATTATCACTTTTCACACAGTTCAATTTGTGGCTCCCATCCTATCCATTCTAGTCTGTTATTGCATTGAAGATCACATCACTCCATTGTCAATGCATGCCGAGGCACAAAAGATCCACAAATCCATCTACAAAGACTTTTCCTGTTTCTTTCAGACAGAGCTCTACAGCAGCTTCATAATGAGAAATCTATATTGTGGTAGTTATAATATTCTGCATGTGGATATCATTCAGCCTTAATGTGGACCCTCTTCCAGCTCCATATTTTTCTTTGTGGACTCAATAAAAAGATTTGATGCCAAGATTAGGCAAGTTTCTGTGCTCACAGAGCTCTGATCCTAATATAACCATATTAGGAATATCCTCTCTCATCAACATCATACCAAGAGTAGAAAATAGTGTTCCATCCATAATGTTTGGGGCAGAGACACAAAATTTTTGGAATTTTTTCATCTTTACACAATTACATTGTAAGTTGAAGTGCAGACTTTCAGGTTTAATTCAAAAGGTTTTACAAAAATTTTGAATAAACTCACAATTGCAGCCATTTATATATACATTTATACATAGTTCCCCATTTTCATAGGTTCATAATTAATGGGAAAATTGACTGCCAAGCAGTTTTGTGGCCAAGTGAACTCTGTTCCCTTCTTATTTCATGAGAATGCAGTAAGTATAATGTATTTTGATTCTGTTTAATAGCTCTCAAGTGTAATCCATCCATCCATCTTCATTCGCTTTATCCGAGGCCAGGTCGCGGGGGCAGCAGCCTAAGCAGAGAAGCCCAGACCTCCCTCTCCCCAGCCACCTCCTCCAGCTTATCCGGGGGAACACCAAGGCGTTCCCAGGCCAGCCGAGAGATATAATCTCTCCAGCGTGTCCTGGGTCTGCCCCGGGGCCTCCTCCGGGTGGGACATGCCCGGAACACCTCACCCAGGAGGTGCCCAGGAGGCATCCTTGTCAGATGCCCGAACCACCTCAACTGGCTCCTTTCGATGTGGAGGAGCAGCGGCTCTACTCGGAGCCCCTCCCGGATGGCCGAACTTCTCACCCTATCTCTAAGGGAGAGGCCAGCCACCCTTCGGAGGAAGCTCATTTCAGCCGCTTGTATCCGTGATCTCGTTCTTTCGTTCACTACCCACAGCTCATGACCATAGGTGAGGGTAGGGACGTAGATTGAGAGCTTCGCTTTTACACTCAGCTCCCTCTTCACCACGACGGACCGGTGCAGCGTCCGCATCACTGCAGCCGCAGCACCAATCCGTCTGTCGATCTCCGGCTCCCTTCTCCCATCACAGTTTTGTGGCCAAGTGAACTCTGTTCCCTTCTTATTTCATGAGAATGCAGTAAGTATAATGTATTTTGATTCTGTTTAATAGCTCTCAAGTGTAATTTTAATGTAAATTTAAATACAAGATCTGAATAGATGTTAGTGCACGTGAGGCAGGCCAGCATTAGCCTGAAAAGCAAAGAGAGCCAATAAACAATATGGTGCATTGTTAAAAAGAATGACTGCACTGTCTAGCTAGGCCACACCAAAAGGCCTGAAAGACTGAAAGACCACAGAAGACAATTAAGGGGCATGATGAGTGTGGCGGAGTGTGGCGGAGCGTGGCCGGCGGTGCCGTGGCAGGAAATGTGGACGCACCTGCATGGTATCGCAATCACGCCTCGCCAGTTTAAGAGTGGTGTAGGGTCATGTGTATATAGCAACCAGCAAATAAACAATGCTGCAAAGCATGAAGGTGCACCCTGGTCTGCCATGGTCATTCACAGTGGTGCCCAAACCCAGGAGGGTGGACACAGCAGACCCAGGACCGGGCCAGCAAAGGGAGGAGCTGGTGAGAATGGTGGCCGAAATGGTGGCCACACAGTGGGAACAGGCAGCAGTGGAAGAGATGCAAGACCGGACCGAGCTTCGTCTGGCGCTGATTGAGAATCTGGCCGCTCTGATCCAGTCCGGGTCGCCACTGCTGCCACCACCGGTAATTCAACCAGGAATTGTCCATGCCTGCTGGAGCTGGTGGAGGAGCCGTCTGAGAGGCTGTTCCAGCTGGGAGTGGGGGCGGTGGCAGCGGCAGGAGGAGGATGAAATGAGGACAGTTAGTGAATCCAAAAATACAGAGTATCTGTAAGCATACCTATAATAACAATGAAGAGCGGAAAGGCAGTTGGTCCAGGTGACATGCATGTGGCAGTATAGAGATGTCTAGGAGACTTTTTATTTAGATTAACACAATTTTGGAGAGTGAGAGGATGTCTAAAGAACAGAGAACTCTCTTAGTTCTTTAATGAACTAACATTCTTTCCTTTTCAACTTCCACCACTTAATTATTGCCTCTGCTTTCACTCACTTCATAATCCTGCCATGCTGCCCAGCTACATTCTCCCCAACATCATCTTGCACTCCCGTCTCTTTCATATTGCACTTTCTCCATTAGATGTAGTCCTTTTTTG